>NC_041401.2:9370787-10015787 GCF_900747795.2 Erpetoichthys calabaricus
GAATGTTTGTCCCTGTGATTTGTTGATTATCTGTGCAAAAGCTATTCTAACGGGAAACCGTAAACATTTTAAAACGAATGGCATATCAAGATCTCCTTTGGTGTCTAATGTTATCCCCTGAAGATGTACTACATGACCTTTCTTGGATACATCCTTCTTTCTACAGTAATTTGGCCGGTGGAAGACTGGACGGCGTTAACGGTTGTAGATATTCTACATGATATTGTAAGTTGATGTTTTCATCTTCTGCACCATCACCACCAACTGTTTCAGCAGAGTCTATTGATACGCATTTAACTAATTTGCAGTGTAACCGATCAACAATTTTTCGCATTAATTCGTTTGACTTCATCGTTTCTCGGTGCTAGGATTGCCCATGTACTCATTTCTTCTGTTGATAACCCTTCGGGATGAAATTCTTCAATAAGATTTGGACATAATACGTCTTCTTTAATGGGGAACTTAAAGTGAGGAAAATGTAAAAATTTATAAGAGCTGAGAGCGCAGGAACTGTGCTGTTAAAAGCATTTACATGAATGAGAGGTGAGAGGACCGTGGGTGTGGGCCGTGAACCGGAAAAGGTTTTGAGGAGGGCAGAATTTGAAAGAATCTCATGGCCAAAGTCTCATCTCATGGGACTTGAAATGATCTCTTTGAAAAAGTCTTGTCACAGGATTTTCTTTTATAATAGAGAGATTATTATTATTATTATTTCCCCCATGCCTGAATGCATTTCTGAATGTAACTGAATGAGGACTGATTGAGGTCATTTATGTTAGGCAGAATCCCTGGGGTGGGGTAGCTGGGTGGTCTTGTGGCCTCGGAACCCCTGCAGATTTTATTTTTTTTCTCCAGCCATATAGACTTTTTTTTATTCTGTCCTGCCTGGCCATCGGACCTTACTTTAATTCTATGTTAATTAGTATTGCCTAATTTTATTTTCTTATTTATGTTGTCTTTTTTTCTCTTTCTTCCTCCTGTAAAGCACTTTCAGCTCCATCTTTTGTATGAAAATGTGCTATAGAAATAAATGGTGGTGTTGTTGTACAAAAACAAAATAAATAACAGTCTTATAAAGCAGGACTATTTGTTGACTGTACTATCAATGACCCTTACTGTTTGGAGTTCTTTACCCTTTGTGTTACACACACTTAATAGCTGTTTTAATTCCTCAGTCAGTCCATTATCCTGATCTGTTATCCACCTTTTGCTTTTAATCTTATGCAAATGGTAACAACATTCATATTTACTGGTCAATCTCTTTGAAGGCCTTGTGATTTAAAGTCCACTTTGAGGCAGTTCTCACATTGTGTTAAGAACGGAAAGTGCATGCAATGTCTTTCTTCTGATCCCAGTATATCGATCTGCTATCCACTTTTTTGTACAGACAGTGACATTCTGAAGAGCAAAATGACATTAACAGAACTATTTATTGGCCATTTAAAGATCCCTGAACTAGCCACCTTCTGAAGTGGTTTAAATAAGAGGAGTGTGAAAGATTCTTTATTGAGCCACAATTCTTGAGCTTCTATCCATATTTTTTAACCCTGTATAAATCATGACATTCAGGATGTTAGATAGATAGATAGATAGATAGATAGATAGATAGATAGATAGATAGATAGATAGATAGATAGATAGATAGATAGATAGATAGATAGATAGATAGATAGATATTAATTTTAGTGTAGTAGGTAGGATAACATAGATAGATAGATAGATAGATAGATAGATAGATAGATAGATAGATAGATAGATAGATAGATAGATAGATAGATATTAATTTTAGTGTAGTAGGCAGGATAACAGATAGATAGATATTAATTTTAGTGTAGTAGGTAGGATAACATAGATAGATAGATAGATAGATAGATAGATAGATAGATAGATAGATAGATAGATAGATAGATAGATAGATAGATAGATAGATATGTAAGGCACTATATGATAGATAGATAGATAGATAGATAGATAGATAGATAGATAGATAGATATGTAAGGCACTATATGATAGATAGATAGATAGATAGATAGATAGATAGATAGATAGATAGATAGATAGATAGATAGATAGATAGATAGATAGATATTAATTTTAGTGTAGTAGGTAGGATAACATAGATAGATAGATAGATAGATAGATAGATAGATAGATAGATAGATAGATAGATAGATAGATAGATAGATAGATAGATAGATAGATAGATAGATAGATAGATAGTGTGGACACTTTTTCTATGGTGTCGTTTCTCGTGACTGAAGACAGAGAGATATATTTAAAGTTAGTAAAAAATCTTTTATTCAAACACATCAGGCAGAGGTAGTGACAGAGAAGCGCAGTCCCAGGACACCGCCCTTCATCTGCCCCCCGGCCAGGGTATTCCAAAGTTTTTATAGAGCTTTGTCTTGTGATTTCATTACACAAGTACTGCAAAACAACAACAACGGTTAGTTCCTTAAAACAATATATAAGAGCTAAGCTTTTTCTTATATCTCTAACTAAGCATTTTCTTACTGTCTCCAATATTAGCCAAAGACAAATGTCATGTACCCCCTGCGACCTTGTGACTTCTTCACCCTGTCTCATTTTACTTTGAGGAAGTTAACCTAGAAAACAGTTTGAATCATATAGAAACTGATTTTGTTGAGCCCTTGCACAATATATTTTTGTCAGTTCATAGCCAGAGCTTGCAAGCATTGCTGAAATGAAAGTTTTTAGTCACCAAATACACAGAGTACAAGGTGCTCAGTAGAACATCTTTCTTCTACACTCCCCCCTTTTGAACAGACAAAAATATAGGTTAGATAGGAGCAGAACGGGAAAGAATAGGAGAAGGGGAAGGAGTAGAAGTAGAGGAGGAAGAGAATTGGAGCATTCGCTCCTCGTGTAACATATAAGCCTTAGCCATGGAAGCAGTGAAATATTTGGACACAGTAGAAAAGGAGGATGAAAGAGTAGAAACATTCATTATTTTAACAAGAGTTTGTTGTGAATCAGGAGGAAAGGTAGAAGAAAGCTGGCAAGTTTTAGTAGCATGGGAATTATTAGTAACCTTAATTTGAAAAAAAATCCTAGTGGATCAGAACCACTTGCGTATGCGGCTAAAACATAAGTTCCTGAATCCTGCGAAGAGGGATCTTTTAAAGTAATAATCAAAGGGTTACAATGGTTCTCAGCACAGTCGTGAGGGGCATGTCCTTTTATAATAGAAAATCGAGTCTTTAGGCCATACTGTGTGGCCTGCCAGGGTTCATAACCCCAGTCGTGTGGTCCTGTATTTGCAAACACATCACTCCAGAAGGCACATTCAGAGTCAGATGAATCAAAACTTGAATCAGAGTCATAATAAGGGTAGCTCACACAGACATATTTTGTCAAACTCTTCCCATTGTTCTTGTTTGCCACTACAGGGGACAATTACACAAAAGTCAACCTGGAATGAGGCAGTCTTCCCCACCTGGAAAGTCAATGTTGTACGTGAAGTGGATAATGGAAGGAAAAACAGTAAGAGTGTAATCAAAATGAGTATGGATGTTAGGGATGCCATCTTTTGCAGCCTGAAGCGTGAATCCAGACGGGCAATCCTTCAACTTTCACAGCGTGTGGCGTGGACAGAAGAACTTGGAACGGTCCTCTCCACCTAGGCTGATGCCAGTGTTTCCTCCAAGTGTCTCGAACCAGGATCCAGGTGCCCAAGGGAATTGGTGAATCCTTAGAAGGTGGGCTGGTCCTCCAGGCCTGATTAACCTGCTGGTGGACTTCCTTCAACGAGGTTCGGAGACCTGCAAGACTAGAGAGAAGATCATTGTCCACAGTATGCAAACTCACATTACCTATAACCATGCCAACGGGCATGGGACGTCCGGTCAGAATTTCAAACGGCGATAGTCCCAATTGTCGGTGTGTCCGTCCCCTTAGTCCCATTAAAGCCAAGGGTAGTGCATCCGGCCATGATAAATTAGTTTGTTCACAAATTTTTGCGAGCTTAGCTTTTAAGGTGCCATTGCATCCACTTTGGGGATGGTATTTACAATAATGGTGCACATTGATTTGGAGTCAGGTAGTTAATTCATTTATAATGGAATTCACAAAGTGAGTGCCATTATCTGTTTGCAACTTTTGAGGGATACCCCATCTTGGAATAATCTCTTTAATTAGTGCTTTAGCTACTGTTTTGGCATCGTTGTGTTTTGAAGGGAAAGCTTCTACCCATCGGGAGAACACATCAGCAATTACTAGACAATAACGGTATCCTTTAGACGGGGTTAGTTCAATGAAATCCATTTGAAGATGTTCAAACGGACCCATTGAGTTAGGTGTAACGGCGGGACTTACCTGGGTGCCCTTTCCTACATTAAACTTCTGACATAATGCACAGCGTCTGCAAAATTGCTCTGCATATGTAGAGAAACCTACAGCTTCCCAATGTTTTTCAACATCTCGAACCATGGCATCTCTACCTGCGTGATCGAGACCATGAGCTATTTTTGCCATTCCTGGGAAAGAGGCTTTTGGGAGAAAAGGTTTGTTAGTGTGTTTATGAGTCCAGACTCCATCAGAAAGGGACCCTTCTTTGGACCATTTTCTTTTTTCGATGTCCGTGGCTGCACTCTGTAAAGAAATAATTTGGTTATCAGGGTCCTGGTCATTTCTCTGTTGGAATAAAGAAATTGGTGTGTTATTATATGCAGCCTTTTTAGCAAAGTGGTCAGCTAATTCATTTCCTTTGCTAACAGGATCCTGTTTTCCTGTGTGGGCTTGACATTTAACAATTGCTAGCTTCGATGGTTTGGTTATAGCTTCTAAAAGAGATTCGATCAATTTCTGATGTTGTATGGGTTTGCCAGTACTGGTCTTAAATCCCCTTAGTTTCCATAGTGCTCCATGATCATGGCAGACTCCAAAAGCATACCTGGAATCCGTATAAATTGTTACGATCTTTCCTTCGGACAGCTGACACGCTCGAGTGAGTGCTACGAGTTCAGCTGCTTGTGCACTTAAGCTTGATGGAATTCGATTTGCTTCCAGCAGGCGGTCCCCTTGGACCACTGCGTAACTGGTCGAGGGTGCTCCGTTTTCTAATCTTAAAGAGCATCCATCCACAAAAATTATTTCTCCAATTTCGAAGGGTGTTTCCTGTAGATCTACTCTAGGTTTTACAACCTTTGCTATTTCATCATGACAATTATGTGGTTCACCTTCATTTTCGGTTGGAAGGAGGGTGGCAGGATTTAAAGTAGAGCATCTTTCTATTGTAACATTTGACAAAGTACAGAGTACATTCTGATAGTGTATTGCCCTAGCAGTGGTGAGATGCGAGGTTTTAGCCTGTATTAATATGGAATGTACAGCATGAGGTACTTGTACTGTAAGGGGGCTCATGAGAACTACATCCGTGCTTGCTAATACAGCTTCTGTTGTTGCAGCCACAGCACGAAGGCACGGAGGAAGCACTGCGGCTACTGGATCCAGTTTTTTAGAAAAATAGGCCACCGGTCTCTGTATATCCCCATGCAGCTGCGTTAATACTGCATTCATGAATCCCTGCTTTTCGTCCACGAACAAAGTGAATGGACGAGAATGATCAGGTAAACCAAGCGCAGGCGCAGAAAGAAGAGCAGTTTTTTAAGTCACGGAGAGCCTTCTCAGCCTATTCATTCCATTGGACCTGGCCCGAAAGAGGAACGCCAGGTGTTTATTAGCCAATTGTTGCAACGGCTGTGCTCTTTCAGTAAAATTTAGAACCCACTGTCTGCAGTAGCCTAGAATGCCCAATACAGACATGACCTGCTGTTTTGTGACAGGTCTGGGAAGATTTTGAATGGTGTTAATGCGATCGCTAGAGAGAGCTCTTGTTCCATACGTAATGTCATGACCTAGGTACTTTACGGTTGTTTGAATTAACTGCAGCTTAGCTTTAGAAACTTTATGGCCATTGTCCCCCAGATACAACAATAACTTCTGGGTATCTCGTGCACAGTCCTCTTTATTATTGCTACATAGCATTATATCATCTACATACTGTATTAATATACTACCTCTATCTGGCCAAAAGCCTTCTAAATTTTGAGCAAGGGCTTGTCCATATACACAAGGGGCTTCAGTGTATCCCTGAGGCATGACGGTCCATGTCCAGCGGCGGTTTTGAAAAGTAAAAGCAAACCAAAATTGAGAATCAGGGTGTACAGGGATGGAAAATAACGAGCAGAGGGAGGGATTGTAGAAAGAATAGTGGAAGGATTAGGGACGATAGGAGCCCTAGGGAAGACGGCAGAATTGACTTGTCTTAAATCTTGTACGAAACGCCATGAACCGTCAGCCTTTTTTACAGGTAAAATAGGGGAATTAACTGGAGAGTATTTAATTGGAATAATGGCACCGCGTTTTACGAGATCAGAATGTACTGCGGAAATGCCAGCCTCTGCTTCGGGAGACAGAGGATACTGGGCACGGTGCGGGCGGAAGGAGGATTTCGGGTGGATCACCAGAGGCTCACAATGGGCTATCCTTCCATAATCATTCTTTCCCTGTGACCACAGTGAATCAGGGAGCATAGATAACCAAGAAGGGGAAGTGGTTTGCAATGAAAAAGCAAAAGAGGAAGGGCGGCACAAAGCACGATTTACTAAAAAATCAGTTTGAAGCACCACTTTAGTTATCAAATGGTCTGAAGTATCAAAAATACCTGGAGCAACAGGTAACCAATCTGCTCTATTAAGACATTGTTCTACCCATGGTCCTATTTCCACCCATTTAACAGTGCGTGATTTGGCTAAGGAAATATGAGGCACTGAGCCGCCTAGATAGAAAATATTCTGTGAGCATGTGAGATGAACAGAAGCAGCTGCCTTTGTGGATGAAATAAAAATGCAGGGGATGTGAAGGGTTTCGGGGCAAGTACCTGAAGTAAGGAAAGATTCTAGCCAGGGGGTGTCTACTTCTGCAGGAAAATATTGGGCAGTGCAATGTAAGGTGTCAGGGACTTGGAGATGGGGAAACAAGCAGGAGGGGAAGGAGTGTAGGGCTTTAAGAAGGATGGTGAGAGGGCTGTGAGGGGGGGGGGGGGATTTGGCACAGGAGCTTTGGGGTTGAACAGAAAAATCCTTGTTCAGTCATAGAAAATAGAGAGAGAAAGTTTTGTCATGAGATCTCTTCCTAAAAGGTTAACTGGACAGAGCTGTTTTAAAAAGAAATCGGTGCAGTAAAGTATGTCCTCCAGGACATGACTGAACTTGAAGGGGTTTGGAAACTTGGAGAAGGTGAGGTTGTCCAGAGGCAGTAAGCACAGTAACAGTCTCGTTCGAGGCAGGGACCTTTGCCAGCGAGAGGGTAGATCGAGTGGCTCCTGTGTCCACGAGGAAAACAGTTTCAGTGCCATTCACCATTAAAGTCAATAATGCAATTGCGGTGGAAGTGTCCCATTTCACCACACCTGGAACAAGCATAAGGTGTAGCGTTTGGATCTGGACGGGGAGGCAACTGAGTGGGTGATCCACTTGGATTAGGTAACATATATCCGCGACCTCGTCCCCGTCCACGCCCTTGTCCCCGGAAAAATCCTCCACGTCCACAACTTCTGCCGGGAGTGGCCCCACCAGTGTAATAGTTCATTTGTGCTGCAATCAGCTTTTTGTCTGGGTGTCTGACTCTTTCCGCTTTCTCTGTCGTTCAGCATGCGCTGCATGACATTGTACTTCCTCAAACGCGTCAGCCTCCCATCCAATACAGGAGTTGCGTACTTTATTTTGAATGTCACTTCGCAGATCAGACACGAAAAGGGGAACTGCAGCTTTACTGCAATTGTCTGGATTGTCTAAGCCAGAGTGATTTGTTATTAAATCTTGAACACGATGTGCCCATTCGTCTACTGTCTCGTCCTTTTTCTGTTTGGCAGCCAAGATAAGAGACCAGTCTGTGCCTTTCTTATACTTGTCCTTAATATTGTTTTAGCACGTTCCCATTGCAATAAAGGGACCTTCATCCCGGCCCTGAGGCAACGCCTTGTTCCACTGCCACGGGTTTCCGTTATGTTGTCCATGATTTACAGTTGCCCATGTGGTGAGAAGCTTTCTCCGCAGCACCGGAGTCCATTCTGTGGCATTGGGCTTATACATATCATACAGCTGCTGCAATTGTTCTATGAATTTTTTTTTTTTTTTTAACCCACCGATGACTTTGGGATCAGGCAATTTCGGACACAACGTCCTTCAGCTCTTGAATGTCCCAGTTACGATGTATCATTACAGTAGTGGGGTTATTGGCTCCTGCAGGTTTCATTGAATCATGTCGGGGGGGTTTGGGATCTCAATCAGGGGGCATTTGAATAAGGGGCCTGGGGGTTTGGGGGACTTTAAGGGGGATTGAAAGGTGGTGTTTTGATTAGGGGGCTGATGGAATAGGGTTTGACTTCTAGTGCGTTGTGAAATGGAGGTTCTAGGATCGTGAAACCCACCCGCCGCACCCATTACGTTACTTTTGTCATCCCCCGGATCAGTGTGTAATGAGGGATCATAATGATATTCTTCAAAGAAACCAGACCCCGAGGGATCATCTTTTAATTCTGGTGCGGTGGGCGCTGGAGGAGAAGGTGGGGGCTGTGGATGTGGATAGTGTAGGAAAGGTGGGGGAGCAAGTACGGGATATAACGGGTCTTTTTTTTTTTTCGCTCTTCTTCCACTTCTCATTCGACTGTGGTCCCAAATCTGCACTTTCTGTGATGCTATAAATAACTATTCTTTTTCCTTTCTGGTTTTAACTTTCCGCGGCCAATAATTCATTTCTGTACTGCCTTATAATAAATAGAGGCTTTAATAACCAACTCCCATCTGTCATACATAACACGGACCTTTGTTACAACATCCTCGTACATTTCTACATACAACATCCTTGTGCATTTCTACATAATATTTTTCTAATTTCCTGTTTCTCACTCATCTAACCCCACTGTGCTTATTTCACTTTTTGCATGCTTTCTTGAAATCTAAACCTGTATTCTTTTCTATGAATTTTCTAGGTGACCCATTTTTACGTGGCGTCTGCTGATCCTCCGAAAATAATCCTTCCAACATAAATGATTTCGGGCCCTCAGAGCGTCGACTAGCAGGCTTACTGTTATAAGTTCCCATTATGTCCCCTTGTTCTTCCTGAGTCCTGTATTAATTTTCCAACTATGTACTGATTCGCCTAATCCCTTGTACGTATGAATTAGTGAGGTATTAAGTGTGCCACTCACTGTTCCCTCACCTTCCCTTTTTTTTAGTCCCAAGGGGAGACACTAGCTATCGGTCCTGTCCCAGTTCCCAGGAGAACACGGTATTTCCCTATTTGTATGTAGATTTATTTATCCCGTCCTAACAGTAAACCTGCAAGATCTGTGCTCTTTTCTATTTATATTTCCATCCACCCCACTACACGTTCCGTTAGCCTGTCCTCTCACATCCCCGGATTCCAGCTCAGGTGACTTCGTGTCCGATTCGGTTCAGCAGAATACTACATCAATACGTCCAGCCGAGTCTAGGATATGGGTGAGGCCAGTATCCCTTCGTCAGACCTTTCGTATGCGTCAAACTGCTTGGGTCAAGTCTCCATCACCTTAAGCAACCCGTTGAGATATGAGTATGACTAGACGGCCAACAGGAAACTCGCCCTCCCAGGCGGTTGGAAATCCCCGAAACTTACCCCAGCCTGGAAGTGTTTAAACTCTGTCTGGAAATCCGTTCAGTCACCGTAGATGTAGCCAAAGAGGAGACCGGAGGCTCCTCACGCAGGAGCCCTCTCAGGACAGGGCAGTCCTAAGTTTTGCCGGAGCTGCTTACTCTGCTGCCGGAGCTCAGATTGACGGCAGTCCGCTGGTAAGACGGATCACTGAGGTGGTCCCGCTCGAGGAGTCAGCCAGTCGTCTCCTGTCCCACGTTCGGGCGCCAGAAAACTGTGGACACTTTTTCTATGGTGTCGTTTCTCGTGACTGAAGACAGAGAGATATATTTAAAGTTAGTAAAAAATCTTTTATTCAAACACATCAGGCAGAGGTAGTGACAGAGAAGCGCAGTCCCAGGACACCGCCCTTCATCTGCCCCCCGGCCAGGGTATTCCAAAGTTTTTATAGAGCTTTGTCTTGTGATTTCATTACACAAGTACTGCAAAACAACAACAACGGTTAGTTCCTTAAAACAATATATAAGAGCTAAGCTTTTTCTTATATCTCTAACTAAGCATTTTCTTACTGTCTCCAATATTAGCCAAAGACAAATGTCATGTACCCCCTGCGACCTTGTGACTTCTTCACCCTGTCTCATTTTACTTTGAGGAAGTTAACCTAGAAAACAGTTTGAATCATATAGAAACTGATTTTGTTGAGCCCTTGCACAATATATTTTTGTCAGTTCATAGCCAGAGCTTGCAAGCATTGCTGAAATGAAAGTTTTTAGTCACCAAATACACAGAGTACAAGGTGCTCAGTAGAACATCTTTCTTCTACAATAGATAGATAGATAGATAGATAGATAGATAGATAGATAGATAGATAGATAGATAGATAGATAGATAGATATTAATTTTAGTGTAGTAGGCAGGATAACAGATAGATAGATATTAATTTTAGTGTAGTAGGTAGGATAACATAGATAGATAGATAGATAGATAGATAGATAGATAGATAGATAGATAGATAGATAGAGAGATAGATAGATAGATAGATAGATAGATAGATATCAATTTTAGTGTAGTAGGTAGGATAACATAGATAGATAGATAGATAGATAGATAGATAGATAGATAGATAGATAGATAGATAGATAGATAGATAGATAGATAGATAGATAGATAGATAGATAGATGTTCAGTCTGAATTTTAATTTTAGTAATAAAAAAAAGAAGTCCCAGGGAGTGTGATTTGGCGATAGCAGGTGATGCGAGACAACATGCACATTGTTTTAGGTGAAAAACTCTGACTTACAGAATGGTGAGTGCAGGTGCGCTGTAGTGGTGCAAAATAGAGTTTTGTTTTGTTGGCAACTCTGCTTTTTTCCAGATGCATTCCCACAGATGCCACAGCAGCTCAGTGTAATTGTGCTGATTAACAGCTTACTTACTGAGAAACTGTTTATTAACAAGTCTGTTAATGTCAAACAATGTGATCCCCATTGTGCTGATGTTCGATGTTCAAATTGTCTTGATGTTCAAAGTCACCTGCATGAATGTAGGATAAATGTCTGAAATACACATTTTAATCAACTCAACATATTGCTGGTGACAATATAGTAATGGTCAAAAACAGAAACAGAAAAAATTTGAAAGATTTAGTAATCATAAGTTGTCTTGTGCAGATGGCAGCCTAGTTCAGAGTGCCCCAGGATGGCATAAGAACCAGATTTGATGTCTGCAAGCCAGAAGTGCCAGTTGAGAAGGGCAGAAACCAGAAGTGATATCAAAAACAGAAGAGTTGTTAATCATCCTTTCTGCAATGGGGGAAAGAGACAAGGCAGTAAAACACAGCGTCACCCTGTGGCTCGGAGTGTAACAGTTATTAAATGAGATAGTCACCTGGAGAAATGTGTGACAGTAAATATACATTAGCACCCTTTGTCATTGCTTCAACGTTGCTGTCATTGTTGCACATATTTTAAACAACAAGCATATACTGTACCTATCAGGCACGCTTTATTTCAAAAGGCATCTTTTTTGGGGGTCCTTGATTCCAAAGTACTTTTCTTTTTCTTCACTGTTTAAAACACTAGCACAAACCCATGCTTCCCCATCCCACTCCATCCCATCCTGCCTGTCCCATCCACCTCATCACTCCTTCTGTACCTTGCATGAGTTGTCAGAAAGTGTTGCTTGCAGTCACTGTGCCCCCTTGTTTTCACTCCATTATTATTATGTCATTGACCGTAAGCCACATGGTGATTTCTGTTATTCCTTATTGGCAGCGTTTCATTTAAGGGCAATCTACATCAGGAAGGATAAAAATGCCTTTGGCGGAAAGAACAATCCTGTTTGTGGATTGAAAACTGGAGCTGCATGGTTTCTTTTGAGTGCTGATCAGTGATAATGGATACAAAATTAATCCAAAATTTCCTTCTTCACAGTTCGGTTTAAAGTTACACTGCCCCCCCACAAACTCACACTATATATCAGGGGTCCCCAACTCCGGTCCTGGAGGACTTCAGTGGCTGCAGGTTTTCATTCTAACCCTTTTCTTAATTGGTGATCTGTTTTTGCTGCTAATTAACTTCTTTTGAATTAATTTTAATTGACTTGTTTTTTAAGATTTGTGCCTCTGATTTGCTTCATTTCTTTCCTTTAATGGCAACTAAGTCAGGGCCTCAAACTCCAACCATTTTCATTCCAACCAGTTGCTTAACGAGGCGCGGAGTCGTACTTTTAATTTAACCCGTTCTTTAATTCCATGGCTTGTTGCTGCTCTCATTGTGCAACAGCAGACATTTCCGAAATTGTTGATTTTCTCTTTTCTAAGACCACTGGTCAAATGTTTTGGGGACCTGAGCAGATCAACATTCCTGAGACCTCCATCTTTTTTTTTCAGATATTGCATGATGGACTCAGTTTGCCGGTCGTGTTTTGGCTCATTTTGTATCTCATTATTGTTTGGCTGCTAATTAAGGAAAAAGAAACAATTCAGGGCGTCTGAGTCTTTCCAGAGCAAGTCAATTCAAAAGGAGTTAATTAGCAGCAAAACCAAGTCACTAATTAAGAAAGAGGGTGAGAATGAAAACCTGCAGCCACTGCAGCCCTCCAGGACCGGAGTTGCGGACCCCTGGTCCAAGAGTTTTTTAGATGCCTTTTTTTTGCAGACTCCAAGTTGACTTTCATGTGTCATCAGGCCAGTTTACATTAAAGCCCAGTGTTGTGGTGTCCGTGGTGTTGGTCCTTCTGGAAGTTTCCCCCAGCTCCACACAGGTTTTTTGGAGCTCCTTGACCATATGAATCATGGTGACACCTCACCATAGCTCTGCTCCCTTGATTGTTCAGTTTTTACGGGTGGCCAGCTCAAGCCTGAGTTGTGTTCGTTCCAAACATCTTGTCTTTACAAATCATGGAGGTCTCTGTGTTCTTGGGATCTTTTAAACCTTCAGAGAGTCTTTTTAATATCCTTCTCCGGACCTGTGCCTCGACCCAATTCTGTCCCTAAGCTCTACAGGCCATACCTTCAACATCGTAGCTTGGTCATTGTCACCTGTGGGACCTTCCACAGACAAGTGGGTGCCTTTACTAGTCAAGTTTGTCAAAATAATTGACCACTGGTGGACCCGAAACTTCTCAATGATGATCAATAGAATGGGACACACCTGAGCCAAAGCAAAGGGTCTCAAGACTTGTGTCAATGGGATATTTAAGTTGTTTTTTTTTATTTTTAATAAATTTACAAAAATGTGTAAAATTCTGTTTTTATTTTGTCATTCTGGGGTATCGAGTGTTGTTTAATGAGAAGGAATTGAATTTAAATACATGTTAGCACAAGGCTGCAACATAACAAAATGTGTAAAAAGTGAAGGGCAGGAGTCTACCATAGAGAAGAACTAGGCGGTCACCTGGGGCAGCGGTGATTACAGGGGGGCGGCATTACTTCATTAACAATAGACGTAGAAAATGGCGTCGGGGTGGAGGGTGGGGGTGTTGTGGCGTCAGATTATCTTAGGTGGCCAATCATTGAATTCCCTGCTGTGCCATCCTTCCCGTCACCCTTCCTCTGCTCTTCAATCCAACGTTCATCTGCGATTCTCTTTAATCTTCAGGGGGGACCCCCACGATTGATCGATGTATGATTCAAGTGAATATCTGATGGGGGACACCCCCCCCCCCCCCCCCACACACACACACACACACACCATCTGCTCTTTGATGTAACATGCATGTATGATCCCCGTGAATTCTCCTGTTCTTCGATCTGCAATAATATGTTCTGCAACTGCCTTCAAGGCTCCATGGTTTTGGTGCAACATTTTCACTTTTGGTGAGGGGGTCTGATTAATTTCTGAATCCACTGTAAACACTGTATGTGCCCTCATATAGGGAAGGTTCTGTTGCAGAAAATAAAAAACAGAAAAACAGAAAATGTGTGCCCACCCAGCCATTGACCCCACTTTCACCAGGGGTCTCATGTATAAATGTATAAACGGTGCGTACGCACAGAAATGTTGCGTACGAACATTTCCACGCTCAAATCGCGATGTATAAAACCTAAACTTGGTGTAAAGCCACACACATTTCCACGGTAACTCATACCCTGGCGTGCACAATTTCTCCGCTTGGTTTTGCAGACTGGTGGTACCCAGCGTCAAAGCAGTGCTACTGTTCCTGTGTGGTTATCCTTTCTTTCTTAGACCCACATTCCTGACGCGGCTTTATAAATACACTGAAATTAACTGCATATTGTTTATTAGTTTAATGCATCTGATTGTAATTAACCTGCAGCAATATAATGGTCCAGGGAATATCCATAGTATTCCAAATACCATAACTGCTTTAGCGTTGTAACTCTCACTGTATCAAGTGTTGGCACAGCAGATCATCTTTTCCCATATTACTCTCACTGCACCACTCAGAGTATTTATATCACTGTATCTGAGTGGGGAATCACAGATCTACAGCAGCTGATCGGAAAAAGAATTATCGGTATACAGTTTCAAGCACACACTACCTCAACCACGGCAAAACGCGTCAAAGCCTTTCCTGTAAGGACCTCGCGGTTCACAAACAGTTTCATCCCAAGAACTATAAACGCACTCAATCAGTCCATCAAGTGCTCCTTGTAGAACTGTCTGTACTTATAAGTACAATTACCTCATTGTAAACTTGTACTACAGTTATAATATTGCACAACCTGCACCACTTTATAAAGCGCATATGATGACGATATAATTTTTAAGATGAAATGCAGCAAAATATGTTGATTATAGTATACAGATAAAACTTTAACTTCATTTAAATAATCAGTATTGTTAATAATTAAACATGTGAGGACACGGGCCACAGCACTAGCTAGTTCAGGGATTGTTCCTGCCTTGCGTTGTATTTTTGCTGGTGCTGACGCGACACTGGAAGGATAGACAGATAGAATAATTAAACATGTACTATGAAGATATTTCAATGTTCCTTAAAGTTTTGAAGAAACAGCGTTCTAAGTTTACAGATGGCTTAACGTCTATTACAGAGCTGATTGTGTGGCGATTGGGTATTTGGAGAAAGAAAAGTAAGGACAGGAATGGGAGGTTAGTACGTTTGAAAGAGACAGTACTACTGCAATAAATTATTTTATCAAAGGTCGCACATGGCGCAGCAAGCCTCTTGCGTGAGGTACGAACAATCACTGCGCCACCATGTTCCCGTGTTTAATAACATGCTTTCATTCCTATCATCATGAAAAAGATATCACGTATACATCTCAGTATTTTAATTATTCAGAGAGCTGTAACATCTCGAATGTAATGGATTCTGTGTCCTGTCGGAGAAAGAGAAATAATGGAAGCACGTAGTGATTTACACACATAGAACACATAGAAGATCAAATACACAACAAAGCATTTAACATGCTACTTTAGTTACGATGGGATTTGAGAAACTAGTAAAATAAACGATTTTAAGATGAAGTTTATGATGTTCTACTTTAATGACAAAATAAACTACGTGATTAAAGTGGAAAATTCGAGATTAAAGTTGACATTTCGTGCTTTTTTCCCACTGTGTGCCTATTTTTTTCTCTGTACCCTAATATGCTTTCATATGACACTTAGATGGTGGGCTACGAGTTGCTTTTTCACACCAACTTTGATATGTGACAACTTCTTTTTTATTTCGGGCACTGTGCAACTTTGTGAACTTGAGCCTTTGAGTTTCTCCGACACTCTGTCACTCAATCAGCTTTCTTTTCTTGTTTATATCACTGTTTAAACCAACTAATAGTACGTTTTTTCCTTTGCCTCCACTTGGTATTCGCTGAAATTCTTATATTTTCCCCCGTGCTTTTCCCATTGTCTTTTCACAGAAGGCTATTTATATCGATTTGCATATTCAAAGCGGCATAATTCTGGGAGGAGTTGGGGCGGGACAGAAGGCGCGTGCACGTGCGTTACTTTTCATGCCGATCGGGATTTATGTAGTGGAAAAACGTGAAAGTTTGCATACGCACAGATTCTTGCATCTGGATTTTTCTGTGCGTATGCACATTCCCGCTTTTGTGCTTACGCCATGTTATAGTGTGAGTTCTACGCACGGCGTTATACATGAGGCACCTGATGATTGGCTTGTTTACTTGTCCATCACATTAGCACATTCCATTCTTTAGCTGCTCTTCCTCTGCTTAATGGGCTTCAATAGCACCGAGTAAAGACTCTGAATATTTTTTATTTAATGGGATATTGCAAGTTTTTATTTTTAATAAATTTTCAAATATTTCTAAAATCTTGTTTGCGCTTCAACGTTGTGGGGTCAGTGTTGCCTGACTAGGGAAAAAAATGAAATGATATGATTTAAGCACAAAGCTACAATAGACTGCAGCAAATAAAGTGATGGGGTGAGAATATTTTGTGTAAATATCCAAATTAATAAATAGATAAGTATCTGTGTGTTTGTTCTGTTGTTATGTCTCTGTCATCCAAAATAATAGCGCATCACAAACATTTTAATAATAAAATGCATTGCATTTTTCATTCCAACAGATGGCGCATCACAAACATTTTAATAATAAAACACATTGCATTTGTCATTCCAAAAGAAGGTGCATCACAAACATCTCTTATAATAAAATGGATTGAAATTGTCATTCCAACAGATGGCGCATCACAAACATTTTAATAATAAAAATGCATAGTAGTTTTCATTCCAAAATGATAGCGCATCACAAACATTTTAATGAAAAAGTGCATTGCATTTGTCTTTCCAACATATGGTGCATCTCAAACATTTGTCATAATGCATTCTATTACTATATGCATTTTAATAGGTAGATTGTGCGCTGCAAACATTAATGTTAAGGCCTATGTTGATTTGTTAGATTTCAACATGTCTTAAGATGGGTAACACATTTATATATAGCAGGGGTCCCCAACTCCAGTCCTGGAGGGCCCCCGTGGCTGCTGGTTTTCATTCTCACCCTTTTCTTAATCAGTGACCTGTTTTTCCTGCTGATTTTTTTTTTTTTTCATTTTAACTGACTTGCTCTTGAAGACTCAGACCCCTGAATTTTCTTTTTCTTTAATTAGCAAGCAAACAATAATGAGATGCAAAATGAGACAAAACACAACCAACAAACTGTGACCATCATAAAATAGCTGAAAATAAAGAAAGGTGAAGGTCTCAGGAATGTTGATTTACTCAGGCCCACAAAACATTTTACCAGAGCTCACAGAAAAGAGAAACTTATACAATTTCGGAAATGTCTGCTAGTGCACAATGAGAGCAGCAACAAGCCATGGAATGAAAGAACGAGTTTAATTAACAACAAGAATCGGCATCTAATTAAGCAACTGGCTGGAGTTTGAGGCCCTCACTTAACTGATCTTCTGTTGGCTCCCTCACTTCACATTTCATTCCTGTTTGGGTGCCATTGAAGGAAGGAAATGAAGCAATTCAATGGAACAAATCTTAAAAAAACAAATCAATTAAAATGAAAGGAAAGGAGTTAATTAGCATCAAAAACTGGTCACCAACTAAGAAAAGGGTCTGAATAATAATTCTTTACATTTATATAGCACTTTTCTCACTACTCAAAGCACTCTCCACACAGGGAGGTCCCAAGAAGCAAACTCACAATCTCCTTACTGCAAAGCAGCAGAACTACCACTGCGCCACCTGTGAGGAGCAATGAAATGAAAACCTGCAGCCACTGCAGCCCTCCAGGACCAAAGTTGGGGACCCCCTGTCTTAGATTGATGAGAAACAAGATTATCTGGTCTGATGAAGGTAAGATTTAACTGCCTGTCCCCAATTCTAAGCACCTGGCACCACTCCTTACCCGTGCAATACCAGTAGGACAAACACCACAACACTCCATTAAGTTGGGCTTTAATGTAAACTGGCCAGATGGTATATGAAAGTCCACTTGGAGTCTGCAAAAAATCACCTAAAGAACTCTCAGACCAGGGGTCCCCAACTCTGGTCCAGGAGGACCGCAGTGGCTGCAGGTTTTCATTCTCACCCTTTTCTTAATCACTGACCTGTTTTTGCTGCTAATTAACTCCTTTTGCATTCATTTTAACTGACTTGCTCTTGAAGACTCAGACCCCTTAATTGTTTTTTTTTTCCTTCATTAGCTTCTGTGAAGCTTATGGAGGGGCAGTACAGCCGCCCTAACCCAGACACAGACAGGCAGGACACTAAATGCTACGAAGCATACAGTTTATTTACTGCTAGGCAGTGCTTTGTCTACTCCCCACAGCACACTCCAGTCCTGTCTCTTCTCTCTCCAGCCAGTCCGTCCGCCTCCACTCCTCCTTCATGAGCTTCATCCACTTCCTCCCAATTAGGGCCATTGAGTAGATAGATAGATAGATAGATAGATAGATAGATAGATAGATAGATAGATAGATAGATAGATAGATAGATAGATAGATAGATAGATAGATAGATAGATAGATAGATAGATAGATAGATAGATACTTTATTAATCCCAAGGGGAAATTCACATACTCCAGCAGTAGCATACTGATAAAAACAATATTAAATTAAAGATTGATAATAATGCAGGTAAAAACAGACAATAAATTTGTATAATGTTAACGTTTACCCCCCCAGGTGGAATTAAAGAGTCACATAGTGTGGTGGAGGAACGATCTCCTCAGTCTGTCAGTGGGGCAGGACGGTGACAGCAGTCTGTCGCTGAAGCTGCTCCTCTGTCTGGAGATGATCCTGTTCAGTGGATGCAGTGGATTCTCCATGATTGACAGGAGTCTACTCAGCGCTCGTCGCTCTGCCACAGATGTCAAACTGGCCAGCTCCATGCCTACAATAGAGCCTGCCTTCCTCACTTGTTTGTCCAGGCATGAGGCGTCCCTCTTCTTTATGCTGCCTCCCCAGCACACCACCGCGTAGAAGAGGGCGCTCATCACAACCGTCTGATAGAACATCTGCAGCATCTTATTGCAGATGTTGAAGGACGCCAGCCTTCTAAGGAAGTATAGTCGGCTCTGTCCTCTCTTGCACAGAGCATCAGTATTGGCAGTCCAGTCCAGTTTATCATCCAGCTGCACTCCCAGGTATTTATAGGTCTGTACCCTCTGTAAACAGTCACCTCTGATGATCACGGGGTCCATGAGGGGCCTGGTCCTCCTAAAATCCACCACCAGCTCCTTGGTTTTGCTGGTGTTCAGGTGTAGGTGGTTTGAGTCACACCATTTAACAAAGTCCTTGATTAGGTTCCTATACTTCTCCTCCAGCCCACTCCTGATGCAGCCCACGATAGCAGTGTCGTCAGCGAACTTTTGCACGTGGCAGGACTCTGAGTTGTATTGGAAGTCTGATGTATATAGGCTGAACAGGACCGGAGAAAGTACAGTCCCCTGTGGCGCTCCTGCGTTACTGACCACAATGTCAGACCTGCAGTTCCCGAGACACACATACTGAGGTCTGTCTGTAAGATAGTCCACGATCCATGCCACCAGGTATGAATCTACTCCCATCTCTGTCAGCTTGTCCCTAAGGAGCAGAGGTTGGATTGTGTTGAAGGCGCTAGAGAAGTCCAGAAACATAATTCTTACAGCACCACTGCCTCTGTCCAAGTGGGAGAGGGATCGGTGTAGCATATAGATGATGGCATCCTCTGCTCCCACCTTCTCCTGATATGCAAACTGCAGAAGGTCGAGGGCGTGTTAAACTTGTGGCCTCAGGTGGTGAAGCAACAGCCTCTCCATGGTCTTCATCACATGTGACGTCAGAGCGACAGGCCGTAGTGAGTAGGAGTAGTGGCAACTGGCTCCTTTCAAAGGGCACTCGGAAGGATTCCAGGTACCCAATGAGCTTCTTCCAGCAGCACAGTTCCTGCAAAGCTCACTAAATCTACCGGAAGTCAAACTTTATTTTATAGAGCGCCTTGTATTTATTGGTATTTTATTATATCTTTGGATGTGATGGCGTTCATTACAATTGAGACAGACTGATGGAGCACCATGTTGATGGCAGTCCCTCTGCTGTCTCTGTCAATTTTTAATGAATTTCTGTTTGCACAGCCTCACCACCATAACCCCCCCCCCCCCCCCACACACACACACACATCCACACACGCACACCACCACCACCAGGCCCTGAGCTTTCAAACTTTCAACAGCAGTTTCCATTAAATTGAACTCAAAGTGCTCCAATCGAAACTCTGATCGAGTGTCACACCAAAATGTCTTCACTTCGTCACTTATGTCCAATGATGTGTTTAGTCATGTGGAGCCTCTTGCAGTGAGTAAACTTGATTATGGCCTCCTATGATTGCCTCCATTTGCCTTCATGTCTTCTATTAAACACCTGCAGTTTGCAATCAGACTCTTCATTAAGGGCTGAAATGCTGTTCACTATCACTGATGACCAGACAAAGACCACCCACTGTTCAGCCAATCAGCACTCAAAGCACTGTTACCTGGGGACGGCAGCATCGTCAGCATGTCATGGACTTCCAGTGGTGTAGAAATGTGGACATTCTGAAGATGAAACACTGAGGCTTGAAGGCACAGAGAATGAGGCCTAAGTATACGCAGCTTATCTACCTACCTCTCTATTATATACTGTAGTGCCTTTCATATCTATCTATCTATCTATCTATCTATCTATCTATCTATCTATCTATCTATCTATCTATCTATCTATCTATCTATCTATACTTGTATTATATAGTGCCTTACACATCTATCTATCTATCTATCTATCTATCTATCTATCTATCTATCTATCTATCTATCTATCTATCTATCTATCTATCTATCTATCTATCTATCTATCTATCTATCTCTATTATATAGTGCCTTTCATATCTATCTATCTATCTATCTATCTATCTATCTATCTATCTATCTATCTATCTATCTATCTATCTATCTATTATATAGTGCCTTTCATATCTATCTATCTATCTATCTATCTATCTATCTATCTATCTATCTATCTATCTATCTATCTATCTATCTATCTATCTCTATTATATAGTGCCTTTCATATCTATCTATCTATCTATCTATCTATCTATCTATCTATCTATCTATCTATCTATCTATCTATCTATCTATCTATCTATCTATACTTGTATTATATAGTGCCTTACACATCTATCTATCTATCTATCTATCTATCTATCTATCTATCTATCTATCTATCTATCTATCTATCTATCTATCTATACTTGTATTATATAGTGCCTTACACATCTATCTATCTATCTATACTTGTATTATATACTGCCTTACACATCTATCTATCTATCTATCTATCTATCTATCTATCTATCTATCTATCTATCTATCTATCTATCTATCTATTATATAGTGCCTTACACATCTATCTATCTACACATCTATCTATCTATAGATCATGTATCTATCTACACATCTATCTATCTATAGATAGATAGATAGATAGATAGATAGATAGATAGATAGATAGAAATGGCACTATATGATAGATGGATAGATAGATAGATAGATAGATAGATAGATAGATAGATAGATAGATAGATAGATAGATAGATAGATAGATAGATAGATAGATAGATAGATGTGTGTGTATGGAGTAGTCCGCTCTGCTCACACTCAACCACAGCCATGGTAGTTGGAGTGACTTCTACAGCAGATGCAGAAGCTTCGACAAGTGTGACTTGCACTTGGTGACATGGCGCATGCATGCACTTTTAAATTTTTTCGGCACTTGCATGACCCTCAATCCTCGGTCAACCCAAGCAGACAAACTCAGCTCTCTGGTACACACATGTTGTACGTTTACACCACAAGCTACAATACATTTCCCTGAGACAGGTGCCACAGCTGGACTTGACTACACCTCCATCTTGGACTATATACCACTATTCCCAGCCCACTTAGCTGACACATTTGCAAGTCCACCAATATAGTAAAACTGCTAGTGAGTCTTTGGGTTGTTTTTTGTCCTGAAGACCACACACAGCTAGTATTTATTTTTGCACACTTTAGCTTCCCCAAAGTGTCTTAGAGTCACAGAATTTGAGGACATGAGGTAGCCTTCACATCCTCGGTGCTCATCCTGTGACATCTCCCTAAGTCCTTATCTTGTCCGAAAGGCAATTAAGACGAGCCAAAGCTCAGGTCAGTGATGACAGCAGCATATCCTTAACTTAAAAGTCCAATAAAAATAAACATACATTGTAAAAAACACTAAAGCAAACCAAAGAAGATTTGTGGCACTACAGGTGCCTCGAATAATTTTCCAAGTTGAAAATTAAAAAAAAAAAACAAAACCAGCAACAAAGCAAGATTTAGCAAGATATTGGTTCTCCTCGGAGAGGTGTCCTCTCTTCATGAGTTTGAGATCTTAACTGACAATCGGGCTTGGGTCAGATGAATTCATAGAGAGGTGGGGGCCGAAGGGTGGAACGCTGGGTTGGCACTCTGGTGGAAGTGACATCACAGTTCCTCCGTGTTGTGCTCCTTGTTGTTGGAAAAGCTTTCCTCTGTTTTCAAAGAAGTCATTCATGGAGTCCAGGGGCCTCATGCATAATGCCGTGCGTAGAACTCACACTATAACATGGCGTAAGCACAAAAGCAGGAATGTGCGTACGCACAGAAAAATCCAGATGCAGGAATCTGTAAGTACGCAAACTTCAACATTCTTCTGCTACATAAATCCCGATCAGCGTGAAAAGTAACGCACGTGCCCGCGCCTTCTGCCCCGCCCCAACTCCTCCCAGAATTACGCCTCTTTGAATATGCAAATCAATATAAATAGCCTTCTGTGAAAAGATAATGGGAAAACGTGCTGCTGCTTTGCAGTAACTGCTGGTTTGCAGGAGACTGGAAAATTGTGGGTTCGCTTCCCAGTTCCTCACTGTGTGGATAGCGCTTTGAGTACTGAGAAAAGCGCTATATAAACGTAATGAATTATTTTTATTATTATTAAAAGCACGGTGGAAAATATAAGAATTTCAGCGAATACCAAGTGGAGGCAAAGGAAAAACGTACTATTTGTTGGTTTAAACAGTGGTATAATCAACAAAATGAAGTTGATCGAGTGACATAGAGTGTCAGAGAAACTCGAAAGCTCAAGTTCACAAAGTCGCACAATGCCCGAAATAAAAAAGAAGTTGTCACATATCAAAGTCGCCGTGAAAAGGCGAGTCATAGCCCACCGTCTGAGTGTGATATGAAAGCTTATTAGGGTACAGAGAAAAAAAAAATAGGCACACAGTGGGAAAAAAGCACGAAATGTCAACTTTAATCTCGAACTTTCCACTTTAATCACGTAGTTTATTTTTCCATTAAAGTAGAACATCAAAAACTTCATCTTAAAATCGTTTAATTTACTAGTTTCTCAAATCCCATCGTAACTAAAGTAGGACGTTAAATGCTTTGTTCTGTATTCGATCTTCTATGTGCTCTATGTGTGTGATCACTATGTGCTTCTTAAACGGGCTTTCTTTTTCTCCGACAGGACACAGAATCCATTGAATTCGTGATATTACATCTCTCTGGATAATTAAAATACTGAGATGTATACGTGATATGTTTTTTCATGATGATAGGAGTTAATGCATGTTATTAAACATGCACGACCTTCGATGAAATAATTTATTACAGAATTACTGTCTCTTTCAAACGTACTAACCTCCAATTCCTGTCCTTACTTTTCTTTCTCCAAATACCCAATCGCCACACAATCAGCTCTGTAATAGACGTGAAGCCTTCTGTAAGCTTAGAACGCCGATTCTTCAAAACTTTAAAGGAACATTGAAATATCTTCATAGTACATGTTTAATTATTCTATCCATCTATCCTTCCAGTGTCGCGTCAGCACCAGCAAGAATACAACGCAATGCAGGAACAATCCTTGAACTAGCTAGTGCTGTGGCACCGTGTCCTCACATGTTTAATTATTAACAATACAGATTATTTAAATGAAGTTAAAGTTTTATCTGTATAATATAATCAACATATTTTGCTGCATTTAATCTTAAAAATGATACCGTCATCATATGTAAATACGCGCTTTATAAAGTGGCGCAGGTTGTGCAATATTATAACTGTAGTGAAAGTTTACAGTGAGGTAATTGTACTTATAAATACAAACAGTTCTACAAGGAGCACTTGATGGACTGATTGAGTGCGTTTAGAGTTCTTGGGATGAAACATTTTCTAAACCATGAAGTCTGTACAGGAAAGTCTCTGAAACGTTTTGCCGTGGCTGAGGCAGCGTCTGCTTCATGCTGTATACCTATAATTCTCTTTCTGATCAGCTGCTGTAGATCTTTGATTCTCCACTCAGATACAGTGATATAAATACTCTGAGTGGTGCAGTGAGAGTAATATGGAAAAAGATGATCTTCTGTGGCAACCCTTAACGGGAGCAGCTGAAAGAAGAAGATGCAGTGAAAGTTACAACGCTAAAGCAGTTATGGTATTTGGAATACTATGGCTATTCCCTGGACCATTATATTGCTGCAGGTTAATTACAATCAGATGCATTACACTAATAAACAATATGCAGTTAGTTTCAGTGTATTTATAAAGCCGCGTCAGGAACGTGGATCTAAGAAAGGGTGACCACACAGGAACAGTAGCACTGCTTTGACGTTGGGTGCCGCCAGTCTGCAAAACCGAGCGGAGAAATTGTGTACGCCAGGGTATGAGGTACCGTGGAAATGTGCGTGGCTTTACACCAAGTTTAGGTTTTATACATCGTGATTTGAGCGTGGAAAAGTTCGTACGCAACATTTCTGTGTGTACGCACCGTTTATACATGAGACCCCGGATGAGAATGCAGAACGATTCTTTATTTGCACACAGATAGGCACAAATGTCTCCGTCCATGAAGTGAGCAATCAATAAAACAATTCATTCCCTTTAATCCATTCCTATTACCTTATCTATTACATCCCATCTTCTGACTCTTAATATGCAGAATTCTATCATCTTAGCCCATAACTTTGTATTCATGTCGATTCTTCCATTACTTTAAACATTGCTTTGTTAATAGGGGTGTCCTGCGGGTTTTCCCATCGATCATGTCATGTTTGGGCTTCCTCACTAGTTTGTTTTCACTTTTTAAGGGGGTGCTCATTACTCATTTACTGCACTTCAACCTTAGTAATTTCTTATGGTGGTTCCTCTAAGATGACGCAACCCTTATGTGCTCAAGCTTTAAGACACCCTTTAATTACCTTTAGTTCTTTTCCTTATGTTTTTAATAATCCATTGATATGACTTCATTTAAGTATATACTTGTATTGAATTGTAAAAATGATCATGTATTGATTAAAAATATCTGATTAAAATTCTATATCCTCCATCTTAGGGGAATCGGAAATTGGGTTAGTGCCAGTGTCACATCTAAATCTTTCCCCGGTAATATCAGATGACCCAAATCCTGTAGTGACGCCCCTGCCTTAAGCTTGTATGATTGATAATATTTAGTAACTTACAGTAACAAGCCAGATGACCAAATCTAAACATTAATAATTAATTACAAACAAATAAAAGTTAAGTAAAGTAAAAAAAAAAAGCAAGGTGCTGGATGGTGTGGTGCTCAGAACTCGAACCTCCAGCCAAGGCCCGTGTTTACATTATTGAAATTTTATTAAACGCTTACCCCAACACTTTCAAATCATTTGCTTTGAAAACTGTAAGATTTCATTGACACTGACAAAACTGAGCAACACAAAAACCAAACAAAAGAAAAAGACGGCAGAGAGCTTCACTTCACCGATTTTCCACATCACCGATGACATTACACTGTTCCCACATCAAACGATATTGCTACTGTGTTCGCTACAAACAGTGGGCTTTCAGCATCTCCACAGGCTTTTCAGCAGTACATACGCAGTGTCATCAGCCCATGACATCTTCTGTCTTCCAGTACATGGTGCTTTCATGTTCATAATTCATAATCAAGTTTATCAATATTTCAGTTCCCTTTAATTTTAGATGCCAGAGTTCCAGTGTTCACCCTGTTATTGTTAATTGTCAGGAGCACTCCATCTTGCTTAAACACACGTATCAAGACTCACTGGTGATTTCAAACCCCACCACGTGTACCCATGTTGTCTGTTCCCACCTGGATGTGGTAGTTGCAATATTTTATAATAACTAAAATGTGCCCAGTACTTGAAGTGGAACCAAATTACCTGGCAGTGTATGGTGATACAATGAGATTTGATTGAATTGCAGGAATTGAGGGGGCCACGTAAAACTTTGAATGCTGCAGGACACTGGAACTGGTATGCTAAGAAAAGGTGTTGACACTCTAGGTAGTTTAACTGTGAACCTGTGAGTGCAATAACAAACGATCGAAAAGTTGGGTTCGCTGTGATATTAGAAGCGATGCGATTCAATAACACTCAATTGAGGAGAGAGCCGGGAAGAGTAGCAGTACTCGGTCATGCGCTTTGAGTGGGCGCTGGTACTTTAAGTAGTTCCCTTGAGTATAGCAATAAAATAACGTTCAATCAAGAAGTGATATTACAAGTGACGCAATTCAATAACATTCGATCCAGGAGTGGGGTGGGGAGTACTCACTGGTATGTTATAAACAGGTGCCGGTACACCAGGTGGTTTCCCTGTGAACCTATGAGTGCCACAACACAATAACGTTCGCTCGAAGAGCAGGAGTTGCTGTCCCTGTGATATCACAAGCAACGCAATTCAATAACATTCGATCCAGTAGTGGGGTGGGGAGTACTCCCTGGTATGCTATGAACAGGTGCCGGTACTCCAGGTGGTTTCCTTGTTAACCTATGAGTGCCGCAATACAATAACGTTCGCTCAAAGAGCAGGAGTTGATACCAAAAGCAACGCAATTCAAAAACATTTGATCAGGCACCGGTACTCTAGGCAGTTAACCTGTGAACCTGTGAACACCTCAACACAATAACGTTTAATCAAAGAGCGGGCGGTGAGGACCCTCTGATATCACAAGCACTGCAATTTAATAATGTTTAATCAAGGAGCAGGGTGGGAAGTGTAGCAGTACTCACTGGTATGCTATGAACAGATGCTGGTACTCTAGGTGGTTCCCCCATGAACCTATGAGGGCAGCAATATGATAATGTTGGATTGAGAAGCAGGGTTTTAGGTCCCATGTGCTATTACAAGCAATACAATTCAATACCATTCGATCGAGGAGTGAGACGGGTCAGGCAGCAGTACTCGCTGGTATGCTATAAACACACACTAGTACTCTAGGTAGTTCCCTGTGAACCTCTGAGCACAGCAATACAATAGCGTCCGATCAGAAAGTGGAGGTTGCGTTCCCCTGTAACATTACAAGCTGTGAAATTCAATAACATTCGATCCAGGAGTGGGGTGGGGAGTACTCACTGGTATGCTATAAACAAGTGCCGATACTCCACGTGGTTTCCGTGTTAACCTATGAGTGCAGCAACACAATAACGTTCACTCAAAGAGCAGGAGTTGCAATCCCTATGATATCAACAGCAACGCAATTCAATAACTTTCGATCAAGCACTGGTACTCTAGGTAGTTAACTCATGAACCGATGAACACCTCAACACAATAACGTTTAATCAAAGAGCGGGCGGTGAGGACCCTCTGATATTACAAGCAATGCAATTTAATAACATTTGATCAAGGAGCAGGGCGGGAATTGTAGCAGTACTCACTGATATGCTTTGAACAGGTGCCGGTACTCTAGGTGGTTCCCCTATGAACCTCTGAGCACAGCAATACAATAACATTTGATTGAGAAGCAGGGTTTGAGGTCCCATGTGCTATTATGAGCGGCTGCTGCTTCACCACCTGAGGCCACAGGTCTGCCATGCTCTCGACCCTCTGCAGTTCGCATACCAGGAGAAGGTGGGAGTCGAGGATGCCATCATCTACATGCTACACCGATCCCTCTACCACTTGGACAGAGGCAGTGGTGCTGTAAGAATGATGTTTCTAGACTTCTCTAGCGCCTTCAACACCATCCAACCTCTGCTCCTTAGGGACAAGCTGACAGAGATGGGAGTAGATTCATACCTGGTGGCACGGATCGTGGACTATCTTACACACAGACCTCAGTATGTACGTCTCGGGAACTGCAGGTCCGACATTGTGGTCAGCAGCACAGGAGCGCCGCAGGGGACTGTACTTTCTCCGGTCCTGTTCAGCCTATATACATCAGACTTCCAATACAACTCGGAGTCCTGCCATGTGCAAAAGTTCGCTGACAACACTGCTATCGTGGGCTGCATCAGGAGTGGGCAGGAGGAGGAGTATAGGAACCTAATCAAGGACTTTGTTAAATGGTGCGACTCAAACCACCTACACCTGAACACCAGCAAAACCAAGGAGCTGGTGGTGGATTTTAGGAGGACCAGGCCCCTCATGGACCCCGTGATCATCAGAGGTGACTGTGTGCAGATGGTGCAGATCTGTAAATACCTGGGAGTGCAGCTGGATGATAAATTGGACTGGACTGCCAATACTGATGATCTGCGCAAGAGAGGACAGAGCCGACTATACTTCCTTAGAAGGCTGGCGTCCTTCAACATCTGCAATAAGATGCTGCAGATGTTCTATCAGACGGTTGTGGCGAGCGCCCTCTTCTACGCGGTGGTGTGCTGGGGAGGCAGCATAAAGAAGAGAGACGCCTCACGCCTGGACAAACTGGTGAGGAAGGCAGGCTCTATTGTAGGCATGGAGCTGGCCAGTTTGACATCTGTGGCAGAGCGACGTGCGCTGAGCAGACTCCTGTCAATCATGGAGAATCCACTACATCCACTGAACAGGATCATCTCCAGACAGAAGAGCAGCTTCAGCGACAGACTGCTGTCACCGTCCTGCTCCACTGACAGACTGAGGAGATTGTTCCTCCCCCACACAATGCGACTCTTCAATTCCACCCGGGGGGTTAAATGTTAACATTATAAAAAGTTATTGTCTGTTAGACCTGCATTATTATCAATCTTTAATTTAATATTGTTTTTTATCAGTATGCTGCTGCTGGAGTATGGGAATTTCCCCTTGGGATTAATAAAGTATCTATCTATCTATCTATCTATCTATCTATCTATCTATCTATCTATCTATCTATCTATCTATCTATCTATCTATCTATCTATCTATCTATCTATCTATCTATCTATCTATCTATCTATTATGTTGTGCCTTTCATATCTATCTATCTATCTATCTATCTATCTATCTATCTATCTATCTATCTATCTATCTATCTATCTATCTATCTATCTATCTATCTATCTATCTATCTATCTATTACAAACAATACAATTCAATATGTTTTGATCATGGAGTAAGGTGGGCCAGGCAGCAGTACTCGCTGGTATGCTATAAACCGACACAAGTAGTATAGGTAGTTCCTCGTGAACCTGTGAACACAGTGATACAATAACCTCAGAATGAGAAATGGAGGTTGTTGTCCCCTGCAATATTACAAGCTATGAAATTCAATAACATTCGATCCAGGCCTGGGGTGGGGAGGACTCACTGGTATGTTATAAACAGGTTCCAGTACACCAGGTGGTTTCCCTGTGAACCTATAAGTGCCACAACACAATAACGTTCACTCAAAGAGCAGGAGTTGCAGTCCCTGTGATATCACAAGCAACGCAATTCAATAGCATTCGATCAGGCCCCTATGAGTGCAGCAACACAATAACGTTTAATCAAAGAGTGGACGGTGGGGACCCCCTGATATTACAAGCAATGCAATTTAATAACGTTTGATTAAGGAGCAGGGTGGGAAAAGGGTAGCAGTACTCACTGGTATGCTATACACAGGTGCTGGTACTCTAGGTGGTTCCCCCATGAACCTATGAGGGCAGCAATACAATTACATTTGATTGAGAAGCAGAGGTTGAGGTCCAATGTGCTATTACAAGCAATACAATTCAATATGCTTCGATCGTGTAGTGAGGTGGGGCAGGTAGCAGTACTCCCTGGTATGCTATAAACAGACGCTAGTACTCTAGGTAGTTCCATGCGAACGTATGAGCACAGCGATACAATAACATCATTTCAAGAAGTAGAGGTTGAGGTCCCCTGTGATATCACAAGTAATGCAACTCAATATCATTCAGTCAAGGAGCGGGAGGGGAATGCTATGAACAGGTGCTGGCACCCGAGGTAGAAGTTGGAAGAGGTGCCTATTTCAAGCTCTTAAATGCACTACTTCTCAATTATTACAGTTGGTGCTCAGTTTTATAAAACCTTTATTTTTTTAGGAAGAAAACATTCATTTCTTATTTTATTTTGTGAAAATTTCAAAGGTATTCATTATCTGTCTTGGTATCATTTTGGTACTGGTACCAATTAAAAAAAATTAGGATTGATTGATTTCTTTAGGTGTGGTCCTGAAGTCTGTGAAGCCTACCCGGACACACACTGGCGGGACACAGGTTCAACACAACACCCAGTTTGTTAACAAATGCACACTGTGCACAAATCACCAACACACAGCACAATTCTTCTCTTCCCTTTACTGCCCCTAGTCCATCCTCCTCCACTCCTCCTCAGGCTTTGTCCTCTTCCTCCCGACTCTGGCTGTGGAATGGTGAGGACGGTATCCTTCAATAAGGGCGCGCACAAAAAGGCGAGCTTCAAAAGGGCGACCTCAATTGGGCGCAGCGAATAAAGGCGTTCGTAGATAATTTAGATAATAATAGTAGATAATAATAAAATACTGCGGTAGGTTGGCACCCTGCCTGGGATTGGTTCCTGCCTTGTGCCCTGTGTTGGCTGGGATTAGCTCCAGCAGACCCCCGTGACCCTGTGTTCGGATTCAGCGGGTTGGAAAATGGATGGATGGATGGATCTACGTGGCATTGCACATAATCTACAGCTTCTAGTGTAACACAACAATGAGTAAGAGCAGAAAACAACGAAATATAGAGAGCTTTAGAAATAGTTCGTTAGAAGTTCATGAATTAATTAATTGGATGTTTTAATATTCTTGCTTTCACCTTTTTATACTTTCAGTCATTGCCTTTATCTAATAAATTTTCTGTAATAATTTTGTTGCATTTGTCTTTATTTGCTGCGCCCAATTGAGGTCGCCCTTTTGAACAATCCAGATGCAAGAATCTGTGCGTATGCCAACTTCCATGTTCTTCCACTACATAAATCCCAGTCAGCATGAAATGAAACGCACGTGCACGTGCCTGTCACCACTCCCAAACTCCTCCCAGAATTATGCCTCTTTGAATATGCAAATCAATATAAATAGCCCTTAAGTTCAGCGTTCTGTGAAAAGACAATGGCAAAAGCACGGGGCGAAATTGAAGAATTTCAGCGAATACCAAGTGGAGGCAAAGAAAAACGTACTGTTTGTTGGTTTAAGCAGTGGTATAAACAACAAAAGGAAGTTGATTGAGTGACATAGAGTGTCGGTGAAACGCTCAAGTTCACAAAGTCGCACAGTGCCCAAAATAAAAAAGTTGTCAGATATCAAAGTGTTGTAAGCCAACCCGTCTGAGTGTTATATGAAAGCTTATTAGGGTGCAGAGAAAAGAAAAAAAAATAGGGACACAGTGGGGAAAAAAGCTAGAAATGTCAACTATAATAACATAGTTTATTTTGTCATTAAAGTAGAACATTATAAACTTCATATTAAAATCGTTCAATTTACTAGTTTATCAAATCCCATTGTAACTAAAGTATTACGTTAAATACTTTGTTTTGTATGTGTTCTTCTATGTGCTCTATGTGTGTGAAACACTACGTGCTTCTTAAATGGGTTTTCTCTTCCTCCAACAGGACACAGAATCCATTACATTCGTGATATTACAGCTCTCCGAATAATTTAAATACTGAGATGTATACTTGATATCATTTTCATAATGATAGGAATTAAAACATGTTATTAAACATGGGAACACAGTGGTGCAGTGATAGTGACGAGCTGGCACCCCATCCAGAGATTGTTCCTGCCTCCCGCAAGATGCTTGCTGCACCGTGCACGACCTTCGATGAAATAATTTATTGGCAGCAGTACTGTCTCTTTCAAACATACTAACCCCCAATTCCTGTACATCCTTTTCTTTCTTCAAGTACCCAATCTCGACAATCAGCTCTGCAATGAATGTCGAGCCATCTGTAAGCTTAGAACGGCAATTCTTCAAAACTTTTAAGGAACATCGAAATATCTTCATAGTACATGTTTAATTATTCCATCCATCTATCCATCCGGGGTTGCGGCAATCCCAGTAAGAGTACAGCGTGAGGCAGGAACAATCCCTGAACGGGACAATGGAAACGAGACACACTCAGTACTGACATTTGACAACACTAACTATGTAGCCCCGCTACAAACTTTATGAAAAGGGCTAATCAGATTAACCTCCTTGGCATTAACCGAAGGTGTGACTCAGTCTGGGAATTCTATGCAATTACGGTTCAACTTGTGTCAGGCTAGGGGTGAAGAGTAACACACTGATTTACAGTGTCAAACCCGAATAACTCTCAGGACAGTATTCTGCTGCCATCTAGTGGAAGAAGTAACATTATACTGTAAAACAAAAATCGTGAAAATTTCTATTTGTTTTGCCACCTTATAGTAATTCTAAGGTAAATCATAGATATTCACAAGTGGGGCGGAACCTCCAACGATAAACACAGCTGGCAAATCAAAGGCCGTGAAGGCAGTTTAAGAATTGACTGAATCTGAAGCGTTGCTCGGATTGAGAGAAAGTGATGACAATGTGCATTGGTCATCAGATGTAGACAAGGAAAGTGAAACTGATGAATGATACGCCACTGTAAGACTAAACTGCCTTGATCTTCTTCTTCTTCTTTCAGCTGCTCCTGTTAGGTGTTGCCACAGCTGATCATCTTCTTCCATATCTTTCTGTCCTCTTCATCTTGTTCTGTCACACCCATCACCTACATGTCTTCTCTCACCACATCTATAAACCTTCTCTTAGGCCTTCCTCTTGCCTGGCAGCTCTATCCTTAGCACCCTTCTCCCAATATACCCCTCATCTCTCCTCTGCACATGTCCAAACCAACGCAATCTCGCCTCTCTGACTTTGTCTCCCAACCATCCAACCTGAGCTGACCCTCTAATGTCCTCATTTCTAATCCTGTCCATCCTTGTCACTCCCAATGCACATCTTAGCATCTTTAACTCTGCCATCTCCAGCTCTGTCTCCTGTTTTCTGGTCAGTACCACCGTCTCCAACCCATGTAACATATGATATGCCTGGTGAATTCAGTCACATGATGCTTCACTGTGGGGTGACAATAGCTGCTTGGAAAAAAAGACAAAATGATTGTGAGTGAGTGCAAGGATAAGCAAGACATCAGCCCCCTAAGAAATGTTCACTATGTGGGAACTGCCAATGTTTGTATTAGGGAAACGTGGAAGCCACTAAACCCTGTGCTGTGGTTGCCTATAATAACACAAGGGACGCGTGCGTCAATCGTTCAGATCAGGTACTGACATTCTATCTTCAAATGTGCAAGCAACAACTAAACAAACAATTATAAGAAAAGTGTGCATAGAAACACATGAATATTGTCCTGATTGTCACGTCAGGCTGTGTGTTGGTGACAGTCTCAAAATACTGCATGTCACACAAAGGATGTCTACTAAATCTGCATCAGTACAGCAGTGGACACCAGACAGCCCTGTCCTGCTGTTTCTTGGTATTTACATGTCTCTGTTACAAGTAATAACATTTTTTGTTTTCCACCCAAACACCATAACCTATCGTCTAGAATCTTTAGATTCATCAAAAGGTCTGATCCCCGGTTTTTAACGGATCTCGATGGTTTAGGGTCCCCTGATAACGAAAACAGTGACATCTTGGTGATGGGTGTGTGTCTGTCTGTGTTTCTGTGTGTCACAGTTTCTTGAGAATGGTCTACAGCTAAAACGGCCGGATTGGAAAAATACCAAACTCGAAACTTCAGCCTGTTATGAGATGACCAATATGGAAAGTAGTTTTTGAGCGAAATCGTGCAAAAAGAGGCACTCGAGAGGAACCCTTAAATACCGTATTTCTGCAATTCATTATGAATTCTTCTAGTTAGTTGCTATCGTAATGATCTATTTTATGATCAGAAAGGTCTGCATCAGAGTGGTAAATAGTTACTAAAATGTTAGAGAAGAGTTCGGGTAACTTAGTTCCGAGGGCGCAAAGCCTACTGACGATCCAGTCTGAAATTTTTATTTTTGAAAAAAAAAAAAAATTAACATTCTTGGCTCATTTTTCTTGGGGTAAACAGGACACTAAGAAGGCTACAAAAAGTGAGAATGTGATAAGTGTCCATAATTACACTGTAACTACTATGTAATTACCTACAAGTTATTACTCTGTACTTACTGTGTAATACAAAGTAACGCTATAGTTAATTACTCAGTTTTCATTGTTATTCCACAGTTTATATAATTACAATGTAACAATTTATCACTGATCCAAAAACAAGAATACTTATATAGTTACATTGTATCTATACTTTCAAAATGTAATAAAAACATCAGGGTATGTAACTACAACTATGTAACAGATGTTCCATGGTCTGGGCCATTGTAATGGAGAATTGCAGTGATAACTGAATAGGTTTTCGATGATACTTCAAGATCTTTTTTAAATGGTGAAAACACCTTTGCAAAATGGTTAATGCTTTTGCCTCACAGATCCATTATCCTGAGATGGAATTCTGTATGGAGATATACAGTCATATGAAAAAGTTTGAGAACCCCTCTTAGTTCCTTGGACTTTTGTTTCTCATTGGCTGAGCTTTCAAAGTAGCAACTTCCTTTTAATATCTGACATGCCTTATGGAAACAGTAGGATTTCAGCAGTGACATTAAGTTTATTGGATTAACAGAAAATATGCAATATGCATCATAACAAAATTAGAAAGGTGCATAAATGTGGGCACCCCAACAGAGATATGACATCAATACTTAGCTGAGCCTCCTTTTTCAAATCTAACCGCCTCTAGACGCTGTCCTCCTATAGCCTCTGATGAGTGTCTGGATTCTGGATGGAGGTATTTCTGACCATTCTTCATACAAAATCTCTCCAGTTCAGTTCAATTTGATGGACAGCCTGCTTCAAATCATCCCATAGATTGTCAATGATATTCAAGTCGTGACTGTGACGGCCATTCCAGAACATTGTATTTCTCCCTCTGCATGAATGCCTTTGTAGATTTCCAACTGTGTTTTGGGTCATTGTCTTGTTGGAATATCCAACCCCTGCGTAACTTCAACTTTGTGACTGATGCTTGAACATTATCCTGAAGAATTTGTTGATATTGGGTTGAATTCATGCGACCCTCAACTTTAACAAGGGCCCCAGTCCCTGAACTAGCTACACAGCCCCACAGCGTGATGGAACCTCCACCAAATTTGACAGTAGGTAGCAGGTTTATTTTTTTGCAATGAGGTGTTCTTCTCCTGCCATGCAAAGCACTTTTTGTTCTGACCAAATACCTCCATTTTTGTCTCATCATTCCAAAGCACTTTGTTCCCAAATGAATCTGGCTTGTCTACATGAGCATTGGCATACAACAAGCGACTCTGTTTGTGGCGTGAGTGCAGAAAGGGCTTCTTTCTCATCACCCTGCCATACAGATGTTCTTTGTACAAATTGCGCTGAATTGTAGAATGATGTACAGATACGCCATCTGCAGCAAGATGTTCTTGCAGGTCTTTGGTGGTGATCTGTGGGTTGTCTGTCACCATTCTCACAATCCTGCTCATATGCCGCTCCTGTGTTTTTCTTGGCCTGCCAGACCTGCTGGTTTAACATCAACTGTGCCTGTGGCCTTCCATTTCCTGATTCCATTCCTTACACTTGAATCTGACAGTTTAAACCTCTAAGATGGCTTTTTGTAGCCTTCCCCTAAACCACGAGACTCAACAATCTTTGTTTTCAGATCTTTGGAGAGTTGCTTTGAGGATCCCATGCTGTCACTCTTCAGAGGAGAGTCAAAGGGAAGGAAGCCCAACTTGTAATTGACCACCTTGAATCCCTTTATATCTCATGATGGGACACACCTGTCTATGAAGTTCAAGGCTTAATGAGCTCATCCAACCAATTTGGTGTTGTAAGTAATCAGCATTGAGCAGTGACAGGCATTCAAATCAGCACAATGACAAGGGGACCCACATTTGCGCACAGACAGTTTTTCACATTTGATTTAATTTCATAAACTAAATACTGCGTCACTAAAAATCTTTTTTTGGAAAACACCGCAGTGCTCAGATGTTCCTAGAAAATGAAAGACGTACCACTGTTATCTTTTTTTGTTGAAAGGAGAGTCAATTATTATGCAGGCTGAGAGGGCTTCCAAAAACTTTTTCATATGACTGTATGTATAAAATTTGTAAGTTCTACCCATATCTCCCTATATCTTCTTCATGGGTTTTACTGCCACATCCCAGGGACATGTAGGTTGGGTTACGTGGCCATATGTGTGAGAGAGTGATTTCTGGTATTTTTGTCAGTGGGCCCTGCGATAGGATGGCTCCCCATCCTGGGTAGTTTCCTGCCTTGTGCCCGGTGATGCTTGGAATGGCTCTGTGACCCTGTGTACCTTGATTGAATGATGCAAGTTTGGCAGTATTATGTTAGGGATGGGTATAATAATTCAATTCATTTCTCCATTACAATTTCCCAGACTATGGAACATCTGTTACATAGTTGTAGTTACATACCCTGATGTTTTTATTACATTTTGAAAGTATAGATACAATGTAACTATGTAAGTACACCTGTTTTTGGATCAGTGATAAATTGTTACATTGTAATTATATAAACTGTGGAATAACAATGACAACTGAGTAATTAACTATAGCATTACTTTGTATTACAAAGTAAGTACGGAGTAATAACTCGTAGTTACACTGTACTTATACAGGTAATTACATAGTAGTTACAGTGTAATTATGGACACTTAATGTAAAGTGTTACCGAGGAAAGTCAATAGGAAGTTCTACAACCCATCATAGGCATAAATCTGGCTTGTGTATAACAGGGCAGGAGGTGACATTTTTGTTCCTTGTACTTTTAAATGCCCTGCCGGCAAGTACACAAGAAAAAGGGAGCTTCTGTGCTCTGCAAGCACTCCGCAAGCTGGAGACACGGACCGCCTCTGTGTGCCATTCAGTGGTCCCCCTGAGAATGCGGATCAGCTGAGGAGTTGAAGGATATTAACGACAAAAAAAAAAAAAAAAGAGCTTTTTATTGTATTTTAGGCAAGGTCAAGTTTAATTCGATTCTGGTTCACTTATTTCATTCTTCTTGTTCATGAAATTTAATTATCGCTCTATGTACCTTGTCCAAGTCAAGAAATTTATCTTATGACATTTCTGTGCAATATATAGTGTGTGTGTGTGAATATATATATATATATATATATATATATATATATATATATATATATATATATGTATATATAAAGTAGAAGGTCTGTCTGTCTGTTCCTTACACTCCTACACCCTTTGACTGATCCGGACCAAATTTTGCATAGTTGCTTTCTAGGTCCATATCAACAACACAGAATACGTCAACACCCCAAATTTTAACCCTGGGGTATCCAAATGTTTACTTTACTTTCCTGTGTGTTAGAGTTTACACAACAGTGCCAGTACCAGTACTGCATGCACAGTGTAGATGTAAACACATCAGATCTCAATGGGGAATAAAATCCTGCTGGCTCTCTCTACTGCTATGGACTGATATGGTGATGTGTTAGGAACGAAAGGATGGAAATGAAAATGATCAACCGACAGAGTGAGGGCTGAATTCAAAGGCACCCCGAAAATCAAAGGGAAAACATGAGGCGGCAGATAGGCTGGTGAGTCCATCTGGCTGAAATCTCATTGCAGCAACTCCAAATCGTACTCAGTAGTTTGTATGAGCACCACCCATATGCCTAATGAAATGACGGATGGTTTCCTGGGGGATCTCCTCCCAGGTCTGGACCAAGGCATCACTGAGCTCTTGGATAGTCTGAGGCGTCAGATGGACTGAAACATAATGTCCCACCCAGAGGTGTTCTATTGGATTGAGGTCAGGCAAGTAAGCGTGGTGGGGGCCAGTCAATGGTATCAATTCCTTCATCCTCTCGCCACATGAGGCCGAGCATTGTCATGCACCAAGAGGAACCAGCATAATGTCTGACAATGGGTCCAAGGATTTCATCCCAATACCTAATGGCAGTCAGGGTGCCATTGTCTAGCCTGTAGAGGTCTGTGTGTCCCACCATGGAAATGCCTCCCCAGACCATCACTGACCCCCCACCAAACCGGTCATGCTGAACGATGTGACAGGCAGCATAACATTCTCAATGGCTTCTCCAGACCCTTTCATGTCTGTTACATGTGCTCAGGGTGAATCTGCTCTCATCTGTGTAATGCACATGGCACCTGCCAGTGGTGGACCTGCCAATTCTGGTATTCTATGGCAAATGCCAATCGAGCTCCATGGTGCCCAATAGAGGACATCGGGCCCTCAGTTCACCCTCATGAACTCTGTTTCTGATTGTGTGGTCAGAGACATTCACACCAGTGGCCTGCCTGCCTGCTGGAGGTCATTTTGTAGGATCTGCCAGTGCTCATCCTGTTTGCCCAAAAGAGCAGATACCAGTCAATCCTGCTGATGGGTTAAGGACCTTCTACGATGGGCCCTGTCCAGCTCTCCTAGAGTAACTGCCTGTCTCCTGGAATCTTCTCCATGCCCTTGAGACTGTGCTGGGAGACACAGCAAACCTTCTACCAATGACATGTAGTATTGATGTGCCTGCCATCCTGGAGAAGTTGGAGTACCTGTGCCAGCTCTGTAGGGTCCAGGTATGGCCTCATGCTACCAGTAGTGACACTGACCGTAGCCAAATGCAAAACGAGAGACAAAACAGATGAGGATGGAAAAATGTCAGTGGCCTTCCTCCCTCCACCTGTTAAACCATCCATTCCTGTTTTGGGGGTCAACAACAACACCATTTTTTCTATAGCACATTTTCATACAAATAATAAAGCTCAAAGTGCTTTACTTGACGAAGAAATAAATAAGAATTAAAATAAGGGAACACTAATTAACATAGAATAAAAGTAAGGTCTGATGGCCAGAAAGGACAGAAAAAAAAAAAAAAAAACTCTAGACGGCTGGAGAAAAAATTAAAACCTGCAGGGGTACCAGACCACGAGACCACCCAGCCCACTCTAGGCATTCTACCCAACATAAATGACCTCAATCAGTCCTCATTATATTCAGGGTTCACATGGAAGAACCTGATGATGACGGTCACGTGGACTTCTGGCCATTAATCCATCAATGAAGGGACATCACGGTGCTTTGATCAGGTGGTGGTGGCACAGATCAACACCACAGAAAACCGGAAAGAACAGAAGAAAAAGTAGGGGTTAGTACAGATTTTGGAGCCACCATGAATAATAATGATAATTAAATATACAGAGCATCAGGATTAAACTAAGACGAAGCTCTGAGAAAGCTATGTTACAGTAATGAGTTTTCAGCATTGTTTTAATGTGCTCCACCGTATTAGCCAGGTGAGTTCCTATTGGCAAGCTATTCCAGAGCTGAGGTGAATAACAGCAGAAGGCCGCCTGCCTCACCACTTCTTATAAGTTTAGCTCTTGGAATTCTAAGCAGACCCTCATTTGAAGATCTAAGGTTACGGTTTGGAGTGTAAGATGTCAGACATTCTCAGATACAGGATGGAGCAGATTATTGAAGACTTTGTAAACCATCAGCAGGATTTTAAAGTCAATTCTAAATGACACAGGTAACCAGTGTAGTGACGCTAAGACTGGTGTGATGTGCTCGGATTTTCTTTTTCTAGTTAAGATTCTGGCAGTTCCATTCTGCACTCATTGCAATTGATTGATGTCTTTTTTGGGTGGTCCTTTTAGGAGTGCATTACAGTAATCTAGTCGACTGAAAACAAAAGCGTGAACTAATTTTTCAGCATCTTGCAGTGTTAAAAGGGGTTTAACATTTGTTATATTTCTTAAGTGAAAAAATTCTGTCCTAGTAATCTGATTAATATGCATATTCAAAATTCAGGTCCGAGTCAATAGTTTCCCCTAAATTCTTTACCACCGTATTGACTTTTAATCCTAATGTATCAAGTTTATTTCTAATACACTCATTTTATCCATTATTGCCAATCACTAAAATTTCTGTTTTCTCTTTATTTAGATTGAGAAAACTACTACTCATCCAAGTAAGACGTGGGGGCCAGAGAGCCAAGAGAGTTGGGGTCATCAGGCACTATTGATACATACAGTTGTGTGTCATGATCAGGGTCATCTCAGTGTTGTCCCTCTAGTGCACCAAAGCAGCTGAAACTGATAAACAACCCCCTCTGCTGCTTAACCAACCAGATCAATAGCCCACAAGTTTTGCTGACTTAATGCTATACTCAGATTAAAAAGTCTTCCTTTCATTTTCTGAGCAGTATATATATATATATATATATATATATATATATATATATATATATATATATATATATATATATATATATTTAGTGAAATTAGACGCTATATAGGCGCCCGACCCGGCACAGATTCACACTGAGGCACGTGTAAAAGCACAAAGACTTTTTATTTTTCTTCACCTGTGGGGCCCGTCTTCCCCGTGAACCCCAAAGGCAATACACAGTCCCAAAGCAGTTCAACTAAAGCACAACCAAACCAATCCTTCCTCTGGCACCACCACTCCTCCCTGACAACCTCGTCCCCTTCCTCCCGATTCTGGCTCCTGAGTGGTGGATGCTGGCCCTTTTTATAGCCCACCCGGAAGTGCTCCAGGTGCTTGATCACCTGTTTCTAATTGCACTTTCGGGTGGGGCTGTAGAGTTGTCCAGGCTGGCTCCGGGATCCATGCAGCACTCCCTGGGTTGTGGAGAACTCCATCTTCCATGGAGCCCTGCAGGAATATATATATATAGTAAATGAAGGTGACAACAAGTAATAAAGGTTAACTCCTTATCATTAAGCAGTGCTGGCTATACGAAAAATAGTATGATAGCAGAGATATTTTTCTTTAGACAAGTCTTTATCTAACTGACACCAAGATGGCAGAGTCAGTTATCAGAAGGATACAGCAGAAGAGATGGATTCAAGATGCAGGATGCTGAACGTCAAAGATGAAATGTGTGTCAATTATCTGTTCTGCAGAGGGAGGAAGAGAAAGGCATTAATTGACAGTGCCACCACCTGACTTGGAATGTCATTACCAGTCGCTGTGCCCTGAATTTGTCAATGATACACACATGTGTGACAGAATATATTTATATAGAACACACGGTAATGCAGTAAAGAGATCAAGGATCATTTCCCAGTTTACATGTTCTCTCTTTGTCTTGGTGGGTTTCCTGCAGGTGTTCATCTATCTATCTATCTATCTATCTATCTATCTATCTATCTATCTATCTATCTATCTATCTATCTATCTATCTATCTATCCTAATATATTGATGTTTGTCCTTGTTCTTTTTTTTTTTGGTTCAATAAAGTACTTTTAAAAATTAAAAAAATTATCTATCTATCCTGCCGATTATACTAAAATATCTATCTATCTATCTATCTATCTATCTATCTATCTATCTATCTATCTATCTATCTATCTATCTATCTATCTATCTATCTATCTATCTATCTATCTATCCTGCCGACTATACTAAAATATCTATCTATCTATCTATCTATCTATCTATCTATCTATCTATCTATCTATCTATCTATCCTGCCTACTATACTAAAATATCTATCTATCTATCTATCTATCTATCTATCTATCTATCTATCTATCTATCTATCTATCTATCTATCTATCTATCTATCTATCTATCTATCTATCTATCCTGATGACTATACTAAAATATCTATCTATCTATCTATCTATCTATCTATCTATCTATCTATCTATCTATCTATCTATCTATCTATCTATCTATCCTGATGACTATACTAAAATATCTATCTATCTATCTATCTATCTATCTATCTATCTATCTATCTATCTATCTATCTATCTATCTATCTATCTATCTATCTATCTTGATGACTATACTAAAATATCTATCTATCTATCTATCTATCTATCTATCTATCTATCTATCTATCTATCTATCTATCTATCTATCTATCTATATGGAGAGAGAGTTATCAGAATTTGATTTGTGGAAATGTCACATGGTAAACAACAGTTATTAAATATGAAGTAATAAGAAGCAGTCCTTCTATTTCGGAGGCGCTGGGTGTTGAACGGCCAAAGGGGCTTATTGTGCGTCTGATAGAATGTAGCTAATCAATCAAGCATGAAGAGGTTGGATAATTAAGGTGTAACGCACATGAGTGGCCGGGATAACAAATCCGCCTGCGATGTGACATTTTCCCAGAGCGACGTGTAACCTGAACTTAATAAACCGACAAAACATCAAGAGCTTTGATTTTATAGAACATTTCCTGCTGTGTATTTGCAGAAGCCAATAAGACTGATGCGCTCTGGTGACTGAGGGGGTTCGTTCGAAAGGCAAGGTCACAGATTGAAATCTCCAGCACCCCCACCCCACCCCCCCATGTCCCCACCTCCACCACCATCATAAGTAAGTCACTTGATCATGTTGAAGCGATAGATAGTAGTCGTGCTACTGGAATTGTCTGTTTTGCCTGAAGGAGCCATCACAGAGCCCCAAACACCAGGCACATCTTGCCCAGACACACTGTCCCGGGTTCAAATGTGTTTTTATTAACATAATAGTCCATCTTTATAAATCCCTGTTACTCATTGCAGCACAATCTTTCTCTTTGTCCTCCACTCCTCCCAGGTGAGTGTTGTTCTTCTCTTCTCTCAAAACTCTGGGCGACGTCTAGGGCTTAATTTTAAAACAGACCCCAATGTACTTCCAAGTCCAAATCGTTGTCTCCAGGAACCGCATTGGAACAGCATCTCCACCTCCCAACAGCTCCCCATGGTGGAGCCCATGGAACCAAATAGAAAAATTCCCATGCTGCTTTGCGGGAATCCAGACAGAGGGATGCTGCCACTCAGTGCATGGGACAACAACATAAGCATGGAAGTCATGGTCTCCCACAGTCCATCCTTTCTTCTGGCCAGGTAAAGAATTTCCATTCCTTGCTGCTGGGATGCCATTCCTGTGTCAGTGACCCTCCATTATAGTTTCCTAACTGAGTCATGGAATTCCAAGCCTCCCTTCACAGCCATCCATTATACTTGAATTCTGACTAAAAAAGGGAAATTCTGCCCGTACCAGTCTGTCCATGGTAGTGCTATGTTAAAATAAAAAAGAATGTAAAGATGTGAAATGAGTGAGGACAAAACCTGACCAAAGTTGTATATGGGAGTGGACCTCACAGTTCTTTAATTCTCCCTCTAACCCAGAGGACCTCATCCAATCAAAGGAGCCATATTATTACCCTTTTTCCCCCCTGTTGCTATATGATTGAGTGAGTATTGTCACATACACAAGAGTCCAGTGAAGTCCTCACTTGCATTTGCTACTCAGCTTTCAACAAGTCGCCACTCTCGGACGCCATGATTAGTGCGTTCAACTACCTGACCATGAAACTTCACTTTTTCCTTACCTCAAGATGTCTTTATCATAGCAGGCTGTCCACTACAGATTCTCACAGCAAAGTTCACCACTAGCTTGTCTTCCACTGGTTCTCACTTTTGATGGAGATGTGGAGGTGGTGAGGACATAGAAGTACCCTGAGGGGCACCAAAACGACAGGCTAGAGTACCATCTGTAACCATGAAGGGTCAGATTAGCCTGAGACGGTTGATGATGTTCAGTGTATTCAGGCCACTCTTAGATGTTTCCTACCAGTCTGTGGTGGGCAGTGCTGTAATGGGACGGGGAAATGGTATTAGAACCGTTGACGCCAACAGACTAAATAAACTGATCAAAAAAGGCTGGTTCAGTCTTATGGGGTCAGACTATACACATCAGAGGATGTGATGGAACAAATGCTCACTCGTGGAGCTGTTGGGAACCCTGGACGAGACTGTCACACCCCTGTATTGGGTTCTGGCCACACAGAGGAGCACATTTAGTAACAATCTGAGCTAACTGTGTTATCCAAGAAGCACCATGTGAGGTTGGTCCTACCGTCAACCATCAGGCTCTACAGTATAATAAGTCCCGTCCTGGCCGAGGTGGTCTTGTGACCTCTGTGTGCTGAATGGTCCTGGGCTGGGCTGGCAGACATCTTAACAGACAATGACACCACGTGCAATATACAGTACTGTGCCAATGCCTGACATGCTGGACTGTGACTTTGTAATTGGTCAGGATGTGAGTTTCTAGTCACTTTATGCTCAGGGTGTGGTAACGCACTATCAGCGCACACTCCCAACCAAACGCAGTGAATATACACACTTTGTTACTCAAGGTGTAGATTATTCTTGCTGTCTGTGTATTTGTCAGGTCAGGTCGGGGAGCATGCACTGGTACAGCATGTTGCTACACCCACCACACAACGATACAGCTCGGGATCCTAGTTGGCAACCCCCAAGATAGATATCTGGTCCAGTCCTACCTTTCCAGAAATGACCCTCTATCTTGGCTTGGTCCAGCCACTTTGATCCTCAACAATGATGATCACCCTCGGGGAATGGAGCCACATGGCCATACTGCCGTAACTGATGCTCCCTCACAATGCAGGTCATGTGCCTTGTTTGTGACTCCGTGAGCAACACAAAGTCAGACCAGCGGTACCCAAGGATTCTCTAAAGAGACACACATGAAGGAGTCCAGTCTTCGTCTCAGGTCACTGGATAGCATCCATGTCTCACAAACAGGAAGCACCAGGACTCTAAAGACTTGGACCTTCATCCTTTTAGAGAGATATCAGGAGCGCCACACACCACTTTCCAGCGACCTCATGGCCCCCCATGCTCTCCCAATCCGTCTCCTGACTTCATAAGAAGAGTCACCAGAGACGTGAATTTCACTGCCGAGGTAAGTAAACCTCTCTCTTTTTTTTTTGTCTGCTGCAGTAACCCAGAAATTTCCTTTTGGATTATTAAAGATTTCCCCCCTTTCTAAAACAGAAAGCGGTCAGTTGGCCATCAATCACCGAAGTGTCAGCATCCGTCTAGTACTGTGGGGCCAGACATGATTCTCCAACGAGAATACATGTCTGGGGACAACCCATTAACAAGAGTGAAGTGTATAGCGGCGAAATCCTGCACTGCAAGAGCTCCGCCCACCTAGCTTCTTCCTGAAATCCCCCCCCCCCCCCCCCCCCTTAATTTCTCCAGTTCGTGCGTTTAAAACCACCTCCAGGGATTTAAGGGAGAGGACAAAAGAAATTGGAACATGTGGAAGCCAAACCTGATACAGACAGACGCAAGAGGCACAAGGTCAAAGCACGCATTATTCTTCTCCCTTGTGGGAAACGCCTTCCCCGTTTCCCACAGGCACAACACAGTCCAAATAGCACAAGCACACAATACACAAATCCTTTATCCTTCTCTTTCTCTTTTCTCCTCCTGACAAGCTTCGTCTCCCTCCTCCCGACTCTGGCTCCCGCAGTAGTGGTTGCTGGCTTCTTTTATAGCACACCCGGAAGTGCTCCAGGTGCTTGATGACTTACAGTGCATCCAGAAAGTATTCCCAGCGTATCACTTTTTCCATATTTTGTTATGTTACAGCCTTATTCCAAAATGGATTAAATTCATTTTTTTCCTCAAACTTCTACACACAACACCCCATAATGACAATGTGAAAAAAGTTTACTTGAGGTTTTTGCAAATTTATTAAAAATAAAAAAAACTGACAAATCCCATGTTCATAAGTATTCACAGCCTTTGCTCAATACTTTGTCGATGCCCCTTTGGCAGCAATTCCAGCCTCAAGTCTTTTTGAATATGATGCCACCTATCCTTGGCCAGTTTCACCCATTCCTCTTTGCAGCACCTCTCAAGCTCCATCAGGTTGGATGGGAAGCGTCGGTGCACAGCCATTTTAAGATCTCTCCAGAGATGTTCAATCGGATTCAAGTCTGGACTCTGGCTGGGCCACTCAAGGACATTCACAGAGTTGTCCTGAAGCCACTCCTTTGATATTGTGGCTGTGTGCTTAGGGTCGTTGTCCTGCTGAAAGATGAACCATCGTTCCAGTCTGAGGTCAAGAGCGCTCTGGAGCAGGTTTTCATCCAGGATGTCTCTGTACATTGCTGCAGTCATCTTTCCCTTTATCCTGACTAGTCTCCCAGTCCCTACTGCTGAAAAACATCCCCACAGCATGATGCTGCCACCACTATGCTTCACTGTAGGGATGGTATTGGCCTGGTGATGAGCGGTGCCTGGTTTCCTCCAAACGTGACGCCTGGCATTCACACCAAAGAGTTCAATCTTTGTCTCATCAGACCAGAGAATTTTCTTTCTCATGGTCTGAGAGTCCTTCAGGTGCCTTTTGGCAAACTCCAAGCAGACTGCCATGTGCCTTTTACTAAGGAGTGACTTCCGTCTGGACACTCTACCATACAGGCCTGATTGGCGGATTGCTGCAGAGATGGTTGTCCTTCTGGAAGGTTCTCCTCTCTCCACAGAGGACCTCTGGAGCTCTGACAGAGTGACCATCGGGTTCTTGGTCATCTCCCTGACTAAGGCCCTTCTCCTCCGATCGCTCAGTTTAGATGGCTGGCCAGCTTTAGGAAGAGTCCTGGTGGTTTCGAACTTCTTCCACTTACGGATGATGGAGGCCACTGTGCTCATTGGGATCTTCAAAGCAGCAGAAATTTTTCTGTAACCTTCCCCAGATTTGTGCCTTGAGAAAATCCTGTCTCAGTGGTCTACAGACAATTCCTTTGACTTCATGCTTGGTTTGTGCTCTGACATGAACTGTCAACTGTGGGACCTCATATAGACAGGTGTGTGCCTTTCCAAATCAGGTCCAGTCAACTGAATTTACCACAGGTGGACTCCAATGAAGCTGCAGAAACATCTCAAGGATGATCAGGGGAAACAGGATGGACCTGAGCTCAATTTCGAGCTTCACGGCAAAGGCTGCGAATACTTATGTACATGTGCTTTCTCAATTTTTTTATTTTTAATAAATTTGCAAAAACCTCAAGTAAACTTTTTTCACGTTTCATTATGGGGTGTTGTGTGTAGAATTCTGAGGAAAAAAATGAATTTAATCCATTATGGAATAAGGCTGTAACATAACAAAACCCTCCTCTCCACAATACTCAATAATAATAATAATAACAATAAACAATAATCCTCCACACTCCCAGACGCGTTGCCACCCTTCCACCCAGCTCAGCTCGACGTCTGGGATTTCCCATAGTCCTTTTATAGTCCTTGATCCGGAAGTGTTTCGCCCTCTCTGTCCACATGACTAGGAACACTTCCGGGTCATATAAAAACTCTTCTTCACCCTGGAGGCACGTCATTTCCTGTCATGTGATCATGACGCACCTCCGGGTTATAGGGCACGTAAGAGTCCGACAGCCTCCCTACAGCGACTCCTGGTGGCCCCCATGGTATCCAGCAGGGCTTTGCATATAAACTACAGAGTCCATGATGCCCTGCTGGAATTCGGGGCATGTCCACACTGCTGGTAGAGCTCCTCCTGACGGCCTGGGGGTGAGGGCCGGAGTAGAAAGCCGGCAATCCTTCACAATAGATAGATAGAAACTTTATTAATTTCAAGAGGAAATTCACATTTTTTTTTTTTTAACCTAGAACTCCGGAGGAGGTAATGCTCTGGATATATATAGTATGAAGAGAATGGGCATCCCGGATTAGACAGGGAAATAAGCACTTACCCAAATGGGAAGCCAGAGCGATGCCAAATTGGCCAGTGGAGCGGAGAAATAACTTGTGTCCACATGGAAGCTGATATTCGGGAGAGGTTTCATACAAGGTGGCAGTGGTCCTCACATGGGAACCCTGTTGGGACACCTGCAGTGGTGCTTGGGGTATTTAGTCCTCAAGTGCAACCCTGTTGGGGTCCCTACGTTCCAATACAGGGTGCTGTAAAAGGGGAGGACCTCTTTACTTCTATTATGGCCTGGAAGTGCTTCCTGGAAGATGGCATGACACTGGAAGCATTCCCGGGTCTGGCATAAAAGGAAGTCAGAGACGTGAGGAAGGAGTACAAAGCTTGTGAGAGGAGCAGTGGACGTGACCAGTGAAAGAAGAAAGGAATGAGTTGTGCTTGTGCATATTTGTACTTGTGGCTATGGTGGGAAATGCTTGGTTTAAAGTGTTTCCCACAATCAAAGTCTCTTTCTGCCTTTGAACTAGCTGGCATCTAGCGCTCTGGGGGAGGTAACGCTCTGGGTAGGCTGGCTCCCCCGGTCCTCCCAGCGTGGAGGCGTCCACCACAAACAAAAGACGTGACGTTCAGAGGAAATAATAAGCTAACAATCCTGATATCCATTCAGGAGCTCAGCAGCACAAGGTGACTGAAACTTAAAAATTATTAGACATTGTGGACCACCAAGGGGCCGTACCAGCCACCCTCCCCGACACAGACAGGCAAATACAAGTTCAAGTCCAGCACACACATTTATTTTAAGTGGAGCAGCGCTTTCCCTTCACTCCTCACTACAGAGCACAGTACAACCAGGCACCAAATCAATAGCACAGTCACAGTCCTTCATTCCTTCATTCTTCTCCTCTCTCAGTCTGACGGCTCCACTCCTCTCCCAGCAAGCTTTGTCTTCCTCCTCCCGACTCTGGCTCCACGATTGGAGTGAGGCGTCCCCTTTTATACGGCGCCCACTCCAGGTCCTCCCCGATCTTCTTCCAGGTGTGGCAGAAGTGCTTGAAAACTGTCCAGGCGCCCCCAAGCAGGGTTGAGCTTCTAAGCTTCAAACCCATTGCCCTACTGTGAGTGGTTTCCCTCTCGTGTTCCATTGGAGGTATTGCCCTGAATATGCCCTCTCCTCCAGTCCTTCCATCACAGGGGTATCCGCCACAACATATATAAATGAGAGACCGGTGTGTTGTCAGTATAAAGCAGGGATATCCCAACTGCAGCACGTGGTCCATTTTTAATTGGCCCGCAGCAAGCTCTAAAAATATAACGAAATATGGACCACACACAAAACTTGTTTTAAACTGTATTGTACTTCTTAGGTTTAACACAAGGCGGAGCTACTGTCTTGATCAAGGCAGCGTCTTCACCATCAAGCTCAACCAAAGGACAATCTTGCTACGGGTGAGCAAAAATGGCAGAACCAAAGAAGCACACAATAGCAAGTGAGGGCAGAAAATCTGAGACACGGTGGGAAAATTAATATTTCTTCCTAGAAGTCAAGTGCAAGTGTGTCTATTTGATTTGCAATGAAACTATTGCGGGCAGCATGGTGGCGCAGTGGTAGTGCTGCTGCCTCGCAGTAAGGAGACCTGGGTTTGCATCCCGGGTTTGTTTGCATGTTCTCTCCGTGTATGTGAGGGTATCCTCTGGGTGCTCCGGTTTCCTCCCACAGTCCAAAAACATGCAGGTTAGGGGCATTGGCGATCCTAAATTGTCCCTAGTGTGTGCTTGGTGTGTGGGTGCCCTGCGGTGGACTGGCACCCTGCTCGGGGATTTGTTCCTGCCTTGCGCCCTCTGTTGGCTGGGATTGGCTCTGGCAACACTTGGGAAACAACATTTTTTCAAGTCCCATAAGACTTTGTCCATGAGATGTTTTCAAGTCCTGCCCACCTCTCAACCATAGAAAACCACACCCACAGTCCTCTCACCTCTCAGTCGTGTAAATGCTTATGTCAGACACAGTTCCTGCTCTCTCAGCTCTTATAAATTTTTACATTTTCCTCACTTTAAGCTCCCAATTATAGAAGACGTATTATGTCCAAATCTTATTGAAGAATTTCATCACGAGGGGTTATCGACAGAAGAAATGAGCACACGGGCAATCCTACCACCAAGAAACGATGAAGTCAAATGAATTAACGGCAAAAATTGTCGATCGGTTACAATATCACGAAGAATATCTACATCCGTTAACACCATCCAGTCTTCCTCCACACAAATTTACTGTTGAAAGTAGGTTGTATCGTGATGTTATTGCATAATTTATGTCTGAGTGATGGACTATGCAATGGAACAAGATTAGTTGTATTCAAAATTGGTCGAACAATTCTGACATGGAAAATTTTAACAGGCGACAAGAAAAGTCATGTAGTATAGCTAACATTAGACACCAAAGGAGACCCTGAGATGCCATTCGTATTAAAACGTTAACAGTTTCCCGTTAGACAATTAATAAATCACAGGGACAAACATTCAAAAAAGTCGGTTTATTTAATAGAGAGAAAGAAACAAATCAAAATTCAATGTGATATTGACGAAAATTTAATTTAAAAAATTGTTTTTAATGAAGTTTTACAGTAAAAGTGTAAGTTTAAAAAGTATTTTTCGTGTTAATTTCAAAGCCAAACAGAACGAAATTGTATTATGCAACAAATACCTTGAACGCAACGTGAAACATAATTTACTTTCAAATTATTATGTTTTACTATTTTTTAATATGGTTAATTTCTCACTGTAATGTAAAATAGTTAGTTCTATTATGCATGTGTAACAATTCCCATGAAAATAACAATCTGTTTAATAAATTGTATAACCACATCCCCATATGCAAGCGGCAGAAATGCAAAGTGGCCAGCATGTAGGGCAGGCCCTGGGGTTGGCAAGCGAAGTGAGAAGGGGGCAAAGTATTGTATATATATATATATATATATATATATATATATATATATAGTGACAAATAGGGGTCGCTCTCGCTCCCTTGAACCCTCGGACACCACGCCAGACACCAGGTAAAAATCCAATAATAATATTTATTATGACAATAATGTGCACAAAGCACCCTCCTCTCCACAATACTCATAAACAATAATAATCACTATAATAAACAATCCTCCACACTCCCAGACGCATTGCCACCCTTCCACCCAGCTCAGCTCAACGTCTGTGATCTCCCATAGTCCTTTTATAGTCCTTCACTTGGAAGTGTTTCGCTCTCTCTGTCCATGTGACTAGGAACACTTCTGGGTCAGATAAAAACTCTTCTTCTTCATCCCAGAAGTACGTCATTCCTCCTGTCGCTGTGACTAAGACGTACTTCCGGGTTAAAGGGGATGTAAGAGTCTCTGGGACTCCCTGCAGCATCCTCTGTTGGCCCCCAAGGTATCCAGCAGGGCTGTAAAGGAAAACTCCACTGTCCATGACTCCCTGCTGGTATTCGGGGCACCTCCATGCTGCAGGGAGAGCTCCATCTGGCGACCTGGGGGTATAAGTTTTAGTACAATGTGTACGGATTTGAATCCAAAGTAGAACTGAGGGGGTTTTGTAGTTGGGTCCCAGGAAGTGACGTCCTTGGGGCCAGGACAGGAAGTGACATCCTCAGGGCTGAGACAGGAAGTGATGGTCTCTGGGCTGGGTCAGAAAGTGACATCCTCGGGGCCGGGACAGAAAGTGATGTCCTCTGGGCTGGGACAGAAAGTGACGTCCTCGGGGCCAGGACAGAAAGTGACGTCCTTGGGGCCAGATCAGAAAGCAACGTCCTCGGGGCCAGGACAGAAAGTGATGTCCTCTGGGCTGGGACAGAAAGTGACGTCCTCGGGGTCAGGACAGAAAGTGACGTCCTTGGGGCCAGGTCAGAAAGCAACGTCCTCGGGGCCGGGACAGAAAGTGACGTCCTCGGGGCCTGGACAGGCACGATTTCTCATATTTGGTCTGTGGAGAGAAAAGAGTGGGGTTTAACACAACCCACTGCCCCCTGGCCTGGCATTGAATTGTCATTTTCTGGTCCTTTTGGGTGACTCCCTGTTTTGTCTTGGTAGAGTAATATGTTGCTCTACTTTCCCCTATTGTATTATTAATAAGTAGCCTTTGTCAAAATGCCTAATCTCACAGACTTACCACTGTTTATAATTTATTATAGTATACAACTTATCCCCATCTTCCCTTCTATATCTATAGGCAATTAGGTGTAGTAAAAAGACAAGCAGGAATTAAGTTACACATAAAATAATGTATTATTGATAATATTCATAAATAATAACAATATGCAAAGTACATTTGAATATTGGCAACCATACAACCTGATTAAATGATGATGTATAGTTTCAGGCGGCACACAGACTTGTAGTTATCTAAAATGTCTCTAGTTAAAGTATCATTGGTGCTCAGCTTTCTTCAGAACAGGCCATATGCCTGTTCCAAAATGGCTGCTAAGCTCTGGATTAAAGGCCAGAAGTCAACACGACCACCATCATCAAGTCCTTCCATGAGAACCTTGAATACAATGAGGACTGAATCCCATTGTGTTGTCTTCATTATCACAGGCTAGTAAGAGAGAGAGAATGTGGTTGAACAAGCGGATTTATAGATTCTCTGTCCAACCCCTACAGCCAATAGGACATCATGGTACTTAAAAGCTTCTGATCCAAGCCAATTCCAAACTGCCATACTTCAGACCAATGGGGGAATACAACATCTTAAAACCTGCCACCCCCAAGACCATATGTCTTTATGGCTTTCTTGTGGGAGTTGAAAGACTTTAGCAGACTCGCCAAACTGGTTTAAGGCACACCACCCCAGCTCTAAATGACACTAAATTAGTAACACTAAATGACATGACATTGCTTTTCCTAAATTACAAGAAATTGACAAAATATTTATCAAGTTATATGCAAAATCTCACATCACAACACTCTCAAACATGCGTGTGTGACAAGTGTAAATTAAAACAGATGGTTCAACGATTAATACATTTGATAAATATGTTGTATCAGTGTGCCAGTGTAGGAGATAGATAGTGTCACATGTGGCTGGGTGTGGTCGGCATTCGGCTGCCTATAAAAGGGTCCGCCACCTGACAATCAAGGCTGGAGTCAGGTGAGGAGGTGGGCGAGGTCGGAGAAGGAGGTGGGCGAAGAGAGGCCCAGTGTAAATAGTGTACTGAGAAGAGAAGAGGTGGCTGAAGGAAGCCTGGACTGTTGGGACTGTGAGGAACTGGTATTGGTGCACTTATTGACTGTATATAGTAGTGTATGTAAATAAACGTGTGGTGATGGACTTAGTCGTGTCTGCCTGCCTGTGTCAGGGTCACCCTAATCCACAATAGATAGATAGATACTTTATTAATCCCAAGGGGAAATTCACTTAGTAGATAAGTCTCTTCTACCCTAACCTAACCCAGCAGCTGCTAATCCTGAAAACCTTGAAGATCCGCAGGTCCCAATTGCTATTGTAGACCTCCTTGTTAAACGACCCTTTTTGTTTGGAAGATTTCAATTCCCTTAATTCTTTATACCATTAATAACTGCAGTGAGATTTTGCCATTCATATTAAGGTTAATTGTCTCTTGTCTTCTCAGAGTACTTCACTATTATTTAAGAATCTATAATTTATTATTTGTTACAATAGAGTTCTCTTCAGAATTAGCTTTCATATTTGAAGTAAATTGTAGGTTTTTTTTACTATATTCTTTAGGTAGTTTTCATTATTGAATAAGGTTAATTATTAGGATGTCTTTTAAAGGAGTATTTCACCCCAGAATAATATTCTTTCCATGTTAATGACTCCATCTGGTTTGCAGAGATGGCCAAGAAAAAAAACTTAATGTCATGTTTTTGTGAAGAACACAGAGAGCAGAGTTTCTTAAAGAATGGATGTCTTTGGTGAGCAACGCTGGACAACAGTAAAAGATTGCATGAAAGAACCAGAACCATGACAAAATGTCATGTTACACATGGCGCATAACCCCAGGGGAGGATCTCATGTTATGGCGTGTGCACCCAAGGATCATTGATGGTAAGAGTCCTTTTCAGAAAAAACATCCCCCCCCCCCCCCCCCCCCCACCACCACCAACACAACAAGTTGATATGACCAGAGGGGAGCCCCCCACCCTGGATGAAATAACAAAGTATCTGCAAATCAAAATGAGCAATGGGGACCCCACATACCCACTCTGTGAAACAACTGAATAGCTGAGAGTCAAAATGACCAATGGGGGAAGCTCTTCATCACTCGATAAAATGAGAAAGTACCTGACGAGTAGAAATGACCAATAGGAACCCCCCCCCCCCCCCCCCCCCCCAACACTTCAAACAAATGAGTATCTGTGATTGGAGAATCCCTCCCACACCCATCCCTCTTGCTGTAACATCCTAGTATCTGTAAAACAAAACGATCAACGGTGAAACCCTCCACCACTCAATAAGTATCCTTGAGTCGAAATGACCACTCTAAGCTCGTTGGAACAACCAAGTATCCGACAAGTCGAAATGACCAATGGGTATCTGGCCCCCCCAACCTCATGAAACAACCAAATATCTGTGAGTTGAAATGACCAGTGGGGAATCCCCTCCTTTGATGAAACAACCAAATATCCAAGAATCAAAAATGACCAATGAGGAACCCCCTTGCTTGATGAAACAACCTAGTATCTGTGAAATGAAATCATCAATGGGGAAACTCTCCAACACTCAATAAAATAACAGAATATCTGACGATTCAAAATGAACAATGGGGAAGTCCCCTGCTTGATGAAACAACCGAGTATCTGTGGGTGAAAACGACCAATTGGACCTCCCCCCTACCCCCAACACGATGAAAGAACTGCATATCTGTTAATCAAAATGACCAATGGGGATCTCCCCCCTTGATAAAACAACAATTATCCATGAAGCTAAATGACCAATGTGGACCCCTCCACCCCACTTGAATGAAATAATCAATGGGGAAACCCTCCAACACTCAATGTTGAAATGATCAATGGGGGACAAAGCTTGATGAAACAATTTAGTATCCAACAACTTGAAATGACCAATAGGGGACCCCCTTGATGAAACAACCAAGCATTTGTTAGTCAAAATGACCAATGGGGACCCCACCCTGACTCAATGAAAGGACCAAATATCTATGATTTGAAATGACCAATGGGAAATCCAACCCCCTTGATTAAACAACCGAATATCCACAAATGAAAATGATCAATGGGGAACCCCCCTGCTTGATGAAACAACGTAGTATCTGGGAAATGACATAATTAATGGTGAAACCCTTCACCACTCGATAAAATTAGAGTATCTGATGAGTCAAAATGACCAATGGGGAACCCCCCCGATGAAACAACCGAGTATCTGGGAGTCAAAATGACCAGTGGGGATCCCGCCTACTCGATGGAACAACTAATTATCCCAGATTCAAACTGATCATCCAAAAATCAAAATGACCAATGGGGAACCCCCCCTGCTTGAAGAAACAGCCTAGTATTTGTGAAACAAAATGGTCAATGGTGAAACCCTCCTCAACTCGATAAAATGACACAGTATCTGATGAGTCGAAATGACCAATGGGGAAACTCTCTGCTTGATGAAAAAACTGAATATCTGTGAGTTGAAATGACCAATTGGGACTCCACCCCCCCACTCAACAAAACAACCAAATATTTGTGGTTTGAAATGATGAATGGGGAACCCCCCTGCTTGAGGAAACAGCCTAGTATTTGTGTAAAGAAATGATCAGTGGGTAAACCCTCCACTACACCATAAAATGGCTGAGTACCCTCAGGTTGAAATAATCAATAGGGGACCCCCCCACCCCCAAGCCTTGATGATTCGAAATGACCAAATATCCACAAATGAAAAGGAGCAATGGGGGAACCCCCTGCTTGATGAAACAACTTAGTATCTGTGAAATTAAATAATCAATGGTGAAACCCTGCACCACTTGATAAAATGACAAAGTAACTGACAAGTCAAAATGAACAATGAGGAACCCCCGCCCCCCACATCGACAACCAAGTTTCTGGGAGTCAAAAAAACCAATGGGGATCCTGCCCCTTGATGAAACAATTGGTTATCCAAGAATCAAAATGACCAATGGGGAACCCCCCTGCTTGAAGAAACAGCTGAGTACCCGTGAGTAGAAATGACCAACTGTGAACTTATCCCCTAATCAATTAAAACAACCAAATATCTGTAATTTGAAATGACCAATGGGGAACCCCTGCTTAAGGAAACAGCTTAGTATTTATGAAATTAAATGATCAGTGGGTAAACCCTCCACCACACGATAAAATGGCTGAGTATCCACGATTCGAAATAACCCAAGGGGAACAAACACCCCCATTCCCATCATGCTTGATGAATTGACCAGGTATCAGGTGAGTAGAAATGAGCAGTCAATGTCACCCACTCAATGGAACGATCGAGTCGTACAGAAATCAAGAGTGAGAAATACCACCAGACTGCATTTAATGACCCAGCATATCTAGAAGTGTGATCAACTGTTTTTTAAGGAGCTCTGTCACCCACAGGCCTCTGGGGGTCTAATTCTGACGTTGCATAATTTATATGCTACCCAGTTGTATGCCCACAACATGTAAAACAAAGGCATTTTTCGCTAAACTGCTCCTTAGTAAATAAAAGGAAATAAAAGTGCACAAATGGGAAACACTTTCACACGGGATTGTGATTTTGAATTGATTTAGTTGATAAAATGGGCAGAGTTCAGTATCCATTAATCAATTTTATCTTTGGACTATACCAAATCATAAACCAAGAATCAAAGTCAACAAAAAGAGAGAATATTTGCTGATCTAACGAAAAGTACAGTATAAGGCCAAAAGCATGTGGGAACTCCTTTAATCAAGAGTTTCATTGAGTGAATTTAAATACTCAAAATTGGGATTAGACCAGTAAACTGTTTAATAGAACTTTTTTACCCCTGTTTTTTTTTTTTGGGGGGAGGGGTGAATTAGACTTTTACAAAAGCTCTTTAAATAAATAAATACATTATAGGCTGCAGGGGGCACACCGGCTCCCCAAACCCGACACAGACAGACGCAGACACAAGTTCTTTAAGCACGACACAGGCTTTATTCAGTGGGAAACGCTTTTCAAAAAAAGCGTAGTCTCCAGGTCAGTCAGTCAGTCAGTCATTTTCCAACCTGCTATATCCTAAAACAGGGTCACGGGGGTCTGATGGAGCCAATCCCAGCCAGCACAGGGCACAAGGCAGAAACAAATCCCGGGCAAGGCGCCAGCCCACCGCAGGGCACACACACACACTAGGGACAATTTAGAATCGCCAATGCACCTAACCTGCATGTCTTTGGACTGTGGGGGGAAACCGGAGCACCCGGAGGAAACCCACGCAGACACGGGGAGAACATGCAAACTCCACGCAGGGAGGACCCGAGACGCGAACACAGGTCTCCTTACTGCGAGGCAGTAGTGCTACCCACTGCGCCACCCCTAGTCTCCAACCATCATATATGGTTCATCTGTCTTTACAAACTTTGCTTTGTAGAGATAAGCCAAGCAAAATGACCCCTTTTATTGGCTAACTAAAAAGATTACAATATACAAGCTTTCGAGGCAACTCAGGCCCCTTCTTCAGGCAAGATGTAATCCTTTGTAAAATGTAAATGTAAAACTTTGCTTTAAAATCCTGATAAAATATCTAAAAAAACATATCAAATCCCTCTTACAGAGTAAATGGAGTTTATAATCTATTAGCTGTCCCCCGTGGCTCCATCCACAAATTAGTGAAAAAGGACAAACTTTAAAAATCAATAAGAAAAATTTTAAAAAATAAAATAATTTGTATTGAGAAGAATTTACAGTCATATGAAAAAGTTTGGGACCCCCTCTCAGCCTTCATAATAATTGACTCTCCTTTCAACACTAAAGATAACAGTGGTCTGTCTTTCATTTCCTAGAAACATTCCTGTGAATTTCCCACTGGGATTAATAAAGTATCTATCTATCTATCTATCTATCTATCTATCTATCTATCTATCTATCTATCTATCTATCTATCTATCTATCTATCTATCTATCTATCTATCTATCTATCTATCTATCTATCTATCTATCTATCTATCTAGCTGAGTACTGCGGTGTTTTCCGAACAAAGATTTTTAGTGACGCAGTATTTAGTTGTATGAAATTAAATCAAATGTGAAAAACTGGCTGTGCACAAATGTGGGTCCCCTTGTCATTTTGCAGCACCAAATTGGTTGATGAGCTCGTTACGCCTTGAACTTCATAGACAGGTGTGTCCCATCATGAGATATAAAGGTATTTAAGGTGGTCAATTACAAGTTGGGCTTCCTTCCCTTTGACTCTCCTCTGAAGAGTGACAGCATGGGATCCTCAAAGCAACTCTCCAAAGATCTGAAAACAAAGATTGTTCAGTCTCCTGGTTTAGGGGAAGGCTACAAAAAGCCATCTCAGAGGTTTAAACTGTCAGTTTCAACTGTAAGGAATGGAATCAGGAAATGGAAGGCCACAGGCACAGTTGCTATTGAACCCAGCAGGTCTGGCAGGCCAAGTAAAATACAGGAGCAGCATATGCACAGGATTGTGAGAATGGTGACAGACAACCCACAGATCACCTCCTAAGAGGTATCTGTATCTGTACATCGTTCTACAATTCAATTTGCACAAAGAACATCTGTATGGCAGGGTGATGAGAAAGAAGCCCTTTCTGCACTCACGCCACAAACAGAGTCGCTTGTTGTATGCCAATGCTCATTTAGACAAGCCAGATTCATTTTGGAACAAAGTGCTTTGGACTGATGAGACAAAAATTGAATTATTTGGTCAGAACAAAAAGCGCTTTGCATGGTGGAACAAGAACACCGCATTCCAAGAAAAACACCTGCTACCTACTGTCAAATTTGGTGGAGGTTCCATCATGCTGTGGGGCTGTGTGGCCAGTTCAGGGACTGGGGCCCTTGTTAAAGTTGAGAGTCGGATGAATTCAACCCAATATCAACAAATTCTTCAGGATAATATTCAAGCGACAGTCACAAAGTTGAAGTTACGCAGGGTTTGGATATTCCAACAAGACAATGACCCAAAACACAGTTGGAAATCTACAAAGGCATTCATGCAGAGGGAGAAGTACAATGTTCTGGAATGGCCGTCACAGTCCCCTGACTTGAATATCATTGAAAATCTATGGGATGATTTGAAGCAGGCTGTCCATCAAATTGAACTGAACTGGAGAGATTTTGTATGGAAGAATGGTCAGAAATACCTCCATCCAGAATCCAGACACTCATCAGAGGCTGTAGGAGGACAGCGTCTAGAGGCTGTTAGATAAGCAAAAGGAGGCTCAACTAAGTATTGATGTCATATCTCTGTTGGGGTGCCCACATTTATGCACCTGTCTAATTTTGTTATGATGCATATTGCATGGATGTATGGAGTACATACAGATGGAGTATCGCCACGACTGCTGAAGGTCTGTGCATCGGAGCTGGGGGGTCCTCTACAGCGCATCTTCAACCTGAGCCTGGAACAGGGGAGAGTCCCGAGGCTTTGGAAAACATCTTGTATCACCCCAGTAGCAAAGGTATCACGCCCTAGTGAGCTGAATGACTTTCGGCCTGTTGCTCTGACATCACATGTGATGAAGACCATAGAGAGGCTGCTGCTTCACCACCTGAGGCCACAGGTTCAACACGCCCTCGACCCTCTGCAGTTTGCATATCAGGAGAAGGTGGGAGCGGAGGATGCCATCATCTATATGCTACACCGATCCCTCTCTCACTTGGACAGAGGCAGTGGTGCTGTAAGAATTATGTTTCTAGACTTCTCTAGCGCCTTCAACACAATCCAACCTCTGCTCCTTAGGGACAAGCTGACAGAGATGGGATTAGATTCATACCTGGTGGCATGGATCGTGGACTATCTTAAAGACAGACCTCAGTATGTGCATCTTGGGAACTGCACGTCTGACATTGTGGTCAGCATCACAGGAGCGCTACAGCAGACTGTACTTTCTCCGGTCCTGTTCAGCCTAAATACATCGGACTTCCAATACAACTCGGAGTCCTGTCATGTGCAAAAGTTCGCTGATGACACTGCTATCGTGGGCTGCATCAGGAATGGGCTGGAGGAGAAGTATAGGGACCTAATCAATGACTTTGTTAAATGGTGCGACTCAAACCACCTACAACTGAACACCAGCAAAACCAAGGAGCTGGTGGTGAATTTTAGGAGGCCCAGACCCCTCATGGACCCCGTGATCATCAAAGGTGACTGTGTGCATATGGTGCAGACCTATAAATATCTGGGAGTGCAGCTGGATGATAAACTGGACTGGACTGCCAATACTGATGCGCTGTGCAAGAAAGGACAGAGCCGGTTATACTACCTTAGAAGGCTGGCGTCCTTCAACATCTGCAATAAGATGCTGCAGATGTTCTATCAGACAGTTGTGACGAGCGCCCTCTTCTACGCAGTGGTGTGCTGGGGAGGCAGCATTAAGAGGAAAGACACCTCACGCCTGGACAAACTGGTGAGGAAGGCAAGCTCTATTGTTGGCATGGAGCTGGACAGTTTAACATCTGTGGCAGAACGAAGGGCGCTCAGCAGGCTCCTATCAATTATGGAGAATCCACTGCATCCACTTAATAGTATCATCTCCAGACAGAAGAGCAGCTTCAGTGACAGACTGCTGTCACTGTCCTGCTCCACTGACAGATTGAGGAGATCGTTCCTCCCCTAAACTATGAGACTCTTTACTCCACCTGGGGGGGTAAACGTTAACATTTAACATTATACATAGTTATTGTCTGTTTTTTCACCTGTATTATTATCATTCTTTAATTTAATATTATTTATTGTATCAGTATCTATCTATCTATCTATCTATCTATCTATCTATCTATCTATCTATCTATCTATCTATCTATCTATCTATCTATCTATCTATCTATCTATCTATCTATCTATCTATCTATCTATCTATCTATCTATCTATCTTCTGTTAATCCAATAAACTTAATGTAACTGCTGAAATACTATTGTTTCCATAAGGCATATCAGATATTAACAGAAAGTTACTACTTTGAAAGCTCAGCCAATGAGAAGCAAAAATCCAAAGAATTAAGAGTGGGTTCTAAAACTTTTTCATATGACTGTAAATTGATAGCTTTTGTATTCGAGGGCCTCTTGATAAACAATATTTTTGTTTTGCTTTCAGGGGTGAGAATGTAGCGGTGATCTCTTTGCCAAAAATGTAAAATGTTGGTAAAGTACCTCTGGCCAAGCAGAAGGTAGGTATGCTCCGATGTCAAACGTTGCCACTGTATCTGATCGCGTTCAGCTCTGACATGAGAGCATCCCCCGCGTGGTAAGAAAAGCACATGGCTATGATATCTCTGCCAATCAGCAGCTACCCTCTAAAACACACGGTAGCTGTGATCTTTCTCTCAAAAACATCAAACGTTACTCCTTAACAATCTGTAGATGGTAATCTCTGCTGAACAAAAAGGTGTAGATGTTAAACAGAGGCAACACGTGGTGAGAGGTAGAGCGACTCGAACAGAGGTTGGCGCATGAGGAGGAGGGCCCTGCCCAACCTCCTTACTCCTGAGGTCCTGCCTCCCCTCAGTCCACAGCCTCTCTCTCGGATTTGTGTGAATAAATCAGTGCACCAACAGAACTGTGATACTTAGCGCAATGAGAGAAGTTGCAAAATCAACCGGAATGTTCAAGCAAATTATAGAACAAAACCCAATCTAAATCAGTTAAATAGTTCTCTCGTTCGCTAGCTTAGTGTATGTAAGATACGGCCCGAGGCTGGTGAGTGAGTGAGGAGGGCTCCATCCCCGGCCCCCTTCCCTTGGCACACTGCGTCTCTCTCTCTCAGATTCACGCAAATAAAGCGGTACCACAAGTGATCTCTGATACTTAGCACAATGAAAGAGGTTGCAAAATCAACCGGAATGTTCAAGCAAATTCTAGAAAAACACCCCTATCTAAATCCTTTAAGTAGTTCTCGCGTGAAAAGTGGACAGACATGCAGACAGACAGATGTTGGATTTTATATATTTATAGAGATTGATAAATAATTAAATAAGGTATTATGAAAAAAGCTAAACAATAAGACCAGTAGGGTTAAATAGTGGGCCCCTAAGGACTTATTTCACCTAAGGGCCCTGTTTAAAATTAGGGCTTTTAAAATATTTTAAGTTTAGGATAAGGGCAGGGAGAATTATAAAAAGTGGGACCCCAAGCATCTTAATCTTAGGGCGTCGATCAGATTTTTAGGATTACGGTTTTTCTAACAATTTTTTTAAGTTTAGGAAAGGGGGAGGGGATATTTTATATAAAAGATAAACCAACCTTAACCTGATTAGTGGGACCCCAAGGAGTTAACTTTTTACCTTAGGGCCCCATATTGAATTTTTAAGATATTAGGGCTATTCTATAAACTCTTTAAGTTTAGGAAAAGGATTGGGAAGGCTATTTAGGAAAAAGTTATAAAAGAAACACACCCCAAATCAGTTAGTGAGACCCCAAGGAATGCACTTCACTTTTAGATACACTTTAAGAATTTTGTAGCCACATAACCAGTGTAGAAAATACCAAAGACAAAGATGAAAAGTTGGGGGGTCTTGTGGGTGAACCCTATGTAATTGGCTGGAAAAAAAATGATCAAAAACAACAAAAGAGCAATGTGTCTTTTCAGACTGAAGTGTGCGACTGATTTCAAGATGACGGCGCTGCCCCTTAAGAAGTGGAAGGGCGGGGCCAGGAGACTGTGATTTAGAAATGACGTCATTGGCACCGCCGGTCACCTGATCAGTAGGAGAGAAAGGAATCCTTTCCTTTGAGGTTGTCTCCCAAGCACAGAGAAATTTATGTGAGTTACCGCGGTTTCTCAGAGGTGAAGGGTTTACATGAATTACGTATGTGTGTCAGAGGACTCCACCGAGGTGTGTAATAACCTGCCGAGGAGAGAGGGGGCGCTGCCGCTAACACTGCCTCCTTCGTTTTCTTCCCTCACAGTGCCAAATATCCGTCCAGTGAGGGCAAGTAGCCACACCCCTTTCTGACCCGCCCACACAAAACCCAGGCGTCCCAGAAAGGAGGCGTCACTTTTGGACTGAGCTCACTAAGCAGCCCAACCAAACACTAAAGCCTTTTGTTAAAGCCCTTTATGGGCTACATGCAAACACACACTCTTTATGTTTTGTATTTTCTAGTTTCTCTTCTTTTGTCTGCCGACGATTGACACGGATGACCCGTTTGGTGTCCTAAACATTGGCTTTGAGTTTGTCACTACCACGTCAGACCACAGATGGCATTTTAGAGATGAGGTTTCTATTAAAGCTCATGTAATGGGACTCATTGTTGGTGATCAGGCCTAAGGTGGTGCTGTCATCAGCAGATCTGGGCACAAAGTCATTACAGGGGGCTCAGTACACACCCCTGTTGAGGGTCAGCACGGAGGATGTGAGAATACATTTTTTTTTTTTTTTTAACCCTTAAACTGCCACATACCTAGGAGGTTAATGCACCCCAAACGCCAAATAATTTTTTGCTGCACTTATTAAGGAAATGTCACAATCCACCAAGAAAAAGTGAAATTTCAATGGAACACATTTTTGTCATGCAAAGAGCATCACAATTACTGCAACACTGATCATTTTACACCCTGCCAATGAACCATAAAAACTACAAAATAAACTACTCCAACAATCTATTATTATATGTACAAGGTGCAACTGATGCCATTGATGAAATTCAGTAAATCGCTGAGCCAACTGCATTTGAACTGGCTGCACACAAACACACAGAGGCCAACGCTGATACTGGCAGACCAGTCTAGTGCAGCAGCTGAATCCCACTGATGCTGATTCTCTAGGGGGCGCCAGTGGTCCCGCCCTGGCTGCTCAACAAATGTACTGATGAATGTACTCAATGAAATGACTGATCAGCTCCGGCGTGCTGGCAAATTGCACTGGGAACCGAATAAAACCGATTGTGGCATTAAACGAATGTACATCACTGAATATACTCGGCTGGTAAATTGCACCGGTGTTTTGTCTTGGTAAACAGTGGGAGGTCGAGCTTTTAGTTACAGAGCCCTTAAACTGCGGAGTGGTCTGCATGTTACTATAATAGATGCCCCTTCGGTCTCAGCTTTCAAATCCCAGCTGAAGACTCACGACTTCAGTTTACCACACCCTGACTAGAGCTGCTGATTAACTGTACAGACTGCATCTCTGTTGTTAGTCATTAGCACTAAAACAGAAGTAACATGATAATTTTAATTTGTTACTAAACCTCACCTATTCTGTTTCTCTTCTTGGTACTCAAATGTGGCACTTGGTGCCACAGCCCACCTGCCAAGTTGTTTTGTCAGCCTAAGGTAAAGTCATCGCTGATGGAGGATCACAGGAATCATCGAGGTAGAGGGGTCCTTTCATTGGATGGGCTGACCCAGTGGTGATTCAGCTGTGGAAGGGCCAATTGGGGGAGGCAGTTTGATGGCTGAGGTCTCCAGGACTCTAAACAAATTATGGGATATCATCTATTGTTAAATTCTGCTCCATACATGTCATTTTTTATTTTTATACTGTTTTGAGGATTTGTTCTGTTCTGTGTAGTATATTGTATTGACCCCCTTCTTTTTGACACCCACTGCACGCCCAACCATCCTGGAAAGGGGTCTCTCTTTGAACTGCCTTTCCCGAGGTTTCTTCCATTTTTTTACCTACAAGGGTTTTTTGGTTGGAATTTTTTCTTGTCTTCTTATAGAGTCAAGGCTGGGGGGCTGTCATGAGGCAGGGCCTGTTAAAGCCCATTGTGGCACTTCTTTTGTGATTTTTGGCTATATAAAAATACATTTTATTGTATTGTATTGTAGAGTTCTCTATTACTCTCCTTTCCCGTTTTGTATTATTAATGTGTAGCCTTTGTCAGAATGCCTCACATCTCACAGACTTACTACTGTTTATAAGATATTCTATTTTATAACTTCTCCCCACGTTCCCTCCTACATGTATAACCTCAGGCAACTAGGTGTAGTAAAAGACAAGCAGGAGTTAAGTGACACTTTAAAAATGTATTATTGATAATATGCATAAATAATAACAATAAGCAAAGTACCTTTGAATATTGGCATCCATACAACCTGATGAATGCTGATGTGTAAACTTGTTAGATACTTTAAATGTCTCCAGTTAAGTCCTCCTTTTGGTCGTCTTTCTTCAGAACAGGCCGCATGCCTGTCTCAAAATGGCTGCCGAGCTGCACTCTTCATTGTGTTGTCCTTTTCAGTTCATGGTGTTTGAGATGCTCCTTCATCAGTTGATAAGAGAGAGAGAGGGTGAGGTAAAGTAAGCAAATTTATAGATTCTTTGTCCACACCCTACAGCCAATAGGGTGTTGTGGTACTTAAAGGCTTCTGATTATAAGCCAATTCCAAACAACTATACTTCAGACCAATGGGGGGACAGAATACCTTCACGCCTGCCACCCAACACCATTTGTTAAGGTGAAGCTTGCCAGTTAGGCAGTCTGGCTTTCCTGTGGCTGTTGACTGAGAGGGTCCTGCAGATAATCACTTGCCAAACTTGTTTGAGACACTTCACCCCAACCCTGTCGTAAAGTTCACTATCTTGACTTAGTCCTGGGGGGTAAACATGAATGCTTCTCACTAATGGCATACTAATATTACATCTGCCTTGCCTAAGTTACAAATAAAGACATACAAAATATTTATCAACTTGTATGCAAAATTTCACATCACAACAACTGGGAACCGACTCTAACCGGTTGCTGCATTCGACAAATGTACGTCGCCGAAGATACTCGGCTCTGGAGTGCTGGCAAATTGCACTGGTGTTTTGTTTTGGTAGAGTTCTCTATTATTCTCCTTTCTCCTTTTGTATTATTAATGTGTAGCCTTTGTCAGAATGACTCAAATCTCACAGACTTACCACTGTTTATAAGATATTGTACTTTATAACTTCTCCCCACCTTCCCTTCTACATTTATAACCTCAGGCAATTAGGTGTAGTAAAAGACAAACAGGAGTTAAGTTACAATTTAAACAATGTATTATTGATAATAGTCATAAATAATAACAATAAGCAAAGAATAAGTGAATATTGGCAACCATACAACCTGATAAATGGTGATGTGTAGTTTCAGGCGGCACACAGACTTGTTAGTTACTTAAAATGTCTCCAGTTAAGTCCTCATTGGTGGTCAGCTTTCTTTAGAACAGGCCGCATGCCTGTCTCAATATGGCTGCCGAGCTGTGCTCTTCATTGTGTTGTCCTTTTCAGTTCATGGTGTGTGAGATGCTCCTTCATCAGTTGGTAAGAGCGAGAGATGGTGAGTTAAAGTAAGCAAATTTATAGATTCTCTGTCCACACCCTACAGCCAATAGGGCGTTGTGGTACTTAAAGGCTTCTGATTACAAGCCAATTCCAAACAGCCATACTTTAGATGGGGCACAGAATACCTTCACACCTGCCTTCCAATACCATTTGTTAAGGTGAAGCTTGCCAGGTCGGTAGATTGGCTTTCCTGTGGGGGTTTACTGAGAGGGTCCTGAAGAGAAACACTTGCCAGACTGGTTTGAGACACTTCACCCCAACCCTGCTGTAAAATTCACTATCTTGACTTAGTCCTGGGGGGTTAAACATGAATGCTTCTCACTAATGACTTACTAATGTTACATTCTCTTTGCCTAAGTTGCAAATAAAGACATACAAAATATTTTTCAACTTGTAAGCAAAATTTCACACCACAACAACTGGGAACCGACTCTAGCCGGTTGTTGCGTTCAACGAATGTACGTCGCTGAATATACTCGGCTTTGGCGTGCTGGCAAATTGCATTGTGAACCGACTATGGTGGTTTAAGGGTTAAAGTAATAGAAGATCAACTACCTTCTCATACAGTTTTTATGCCCCCCCCCCCCCTCTTAATTCTGATGGGAGCTGGAGCCTAACCCAGCTGTGATGGTGCGAGTCGGCTCCATACTCCCTGTTGAATCCGGGAGCCTCTTGAAGCCGATGCTGTCGATAGACATGACCCGGATGAGCTCAGCAAATGAGGACACTCACTCAAGGCCAGGGGAAAGTGCAAAAGTGCTGCGGTGCTTTTATTAAAATGAACAAATCAAAACAGAGTCCAAATAAATAGTGCTGTGCAGAATTCTTCCAAATAAATAAATAATCTATAAAAAAAAAAGAATGTGGTTAAAAAGAAGTTAAAATCCAAATGACTAAATAGAAAATCCTTGAAAACGAGGTTAAAAGTGGACACTTGAGACACGTGCGCTAGTGCAGGCCATTAAAACCGCCTGGACCTTCCAGTTGAGGAGCAGCCTACCCATCCATCCATCCATTTTCCAACCCGCTGAATCCAAACACAGGGTCACGGGGGTCTGCTGGAGCCAATCCCAGCCAACACAGGGCACAAGGCAGGAATCAATCCTGGGCAGGGTGCCAACCCACCGCAGCCCAGCAGACTCGGCCTTCCTTATTATGCAGTGAACAAGTCTGGGTCTCTGCTGCTGCCATGGCCCCACAGTAGGGCTCCCAATCCGGGCCTACCCATGGACCCTCCCCGAGCCTCGGGCACCGACTACCACTGCCTTCCTGGACTTATGCGGAGCCGTACTCCTCCTGGTCGCTCAGCAAAGCAAACCACATCCCCGTGCATCTTCCTCCTTGGGCTCTCCTCCTCTTCCTCAATCCTGCACTGGCTCTTCTCCATTTTCCTGCCTGCTTCCCTCTCTACAATAACCCTCATTCTCCCTTGTTTCCCTTTTTTTTCTCCTAACACACTTTCTTTTAAATATGGGATGGGGGGGGGGGGTGGCACAGCTGCGGAAATCAGCAGCTCCCGGTGCCAATTTGGGTCACGGGCGATCCTGCACCTGTGCACAAAGTGCAGGGCCATCTGCTCCCCGCATTGCACACGGGAACCGCTCTCGCCACTCTACTACGCCCATCCAAAGAATTAGAATTATTTATATAAAAACGCCAACCAGCTGCGGACCCCCACCAGCAAGCAAGAATAATCTCTGGGAAGGCCAGGTGAACACACACGCACGCACACGCACACACTCAATGACCAGTGTCATCAACCCATTTAACCTGCATGTCATTGGACTCCAACAAATAAACGGGGAGAACATGCAAACTCCACGCAGGGAGGACCCAGACCCCGATAATGAGAAATTGTTTTTTGCTATCCAATTTTTCACTTTCTGATCCATTTCCAGGCATGGATTAGACTTGTGTAACAGATGATGACTGTAATAACAAAACCAAGGCAAGCCACCTCACACACGGGTTCAAAAACTTGTCTAGAGGCTTGTCCTTGACTTCCCTTTCTCTGCTTCTTTGTGCCTCCCTGTTGTTCAGGCCTTTTCTTTGTGAAGGCTTTGCCATTATTCTACATGAGAGGGTCTCCCCACGTGAGCTCCTCTTGTTTGTGACTCCTTCAAGAGTTTCAGATTCCCCTTTGATGCCAACGCTTTCCACTAAGACTGTCAGCTTAAGGAGATGCCATCCTTGTGGCTGGTGACTCTTGTGAAATGCCCTGGGAGGGCAGCGTTTCGTAAGCGACATATGCTCCCTATCTCCGCTGACCACACATCCTGCGCTTAATAGCATCTGACAGTACATACATAACCTCATCAAATCACTTATCTCCCCTGTGCTTATGAAATAATATTGCAGGAATCAAAGCCAATCGCATCTCAAATCCTAAAGCTGGTCTCCAAAAAGCAGAACTAATGAACTGCCATGATGCAAAGGTGATGCCTTGCATGCATAATGTCCACTGGGGAATGGAGACAAAGAGCGTCCATCTGCAGATACCGCTAATTTTTATTTAATTGGATTTTAAAAAGCCGTCTGCGGTAGATGTTAATGGTGGAAAAAAAGGAGAAAAGAAAAGAGGGTAGCAGCTACCTGAGGAATACGTTTTAACAATGAATGTCCATTTATTGCAGTTGAAGTAGTCGGCAGGATGGCCCCACTGGCATGCCGGCAAGTTGGCACGTTTTCTGTTGTGATCTTGTGGGATTTCCTCTCTCTATCCATCCATGCCTGGTGGGGGGCGGGGAGGAGGGCTCTCTGATTGCTTGATTGAATTTTGTGGATGAATGGATCCTACAATCTAGGCATCTAAAGATGGTTCCAACCCTGTGGACATCAGGGGTCCCATTAGCACTCTTGCAATAAATGAATTATGAAGACTGTTATCAGTTAGGATATCCGGAGGACCCCTTCATTTTCTGCACACTTTATTGTGTCGTAAACTTAACTAATAAATGGTGTAATGGACCCGGCCGGGACACCCCTGCTGCATATGTTCTGGGGGAGCAGCCATGGGTTCCTCAGTACCTCACCCAGGACACTTGGTGGCAGCCTCCCTGGCTGACAATGGTGCTTTAGTTTCCCGCAGGGCTCCATGGGAGATGGAGTTCTCCACAACCCTGTGGGGATCTGGGGTGGCAGCCAGGAGGTGCTGCATGGATCCCAGAGCTACTGTGGACACCTGTACATCCCCACCCGGAAGGGCAATTAGCAATAGGACGGGTGGGCTATAAAAAAAGGCCAGCATCCACCACTCAGGAGCCAGAATTGGGAGAAAGAGGATGAGGTTGCCTGGGAGGAGTGGTGGTGCCAGAGGAAGGATTGGTTTGGTTGTGCTTTAGTTGAAGTACTTTGGGACTGTGTATTGCCTGTGGGGTTCACGGGGAAGACGTGCCTCACAGGTGAAGAAAAATAAGAAGTCTTTGTGCTTTTACACGTGCCTCAGTGTGAATTTGTGCTGGGTCGGGTGCCTATATAGCGCCTTATTTCACAATGGGTACATTTGGCATTTTTACACATCCATATCCCAACATGACAAAGTGAGAACATTTACAAAACTCTGTGAAGCACCTTGAGCAATGGAAAGGTGCTATATAAATAAAAATGTATCAGTATCTATATATATAATTCACTAAGCCACAACCAGCGAGCAAGACACCCATGGAGCACGCAGGACAGAGCCACGCCCACCAACTCTAAGACCATTGGATACGATGACAGCTCGCAGAGCCACGCCCACCAACTCGGACGCAGCAACTCACAAAAGACAGCGTCATTGGATACAACGACAACTCACAGAGCCACGCCCACCAACTCGGACGTAGCAACTCACAAAACACGGCGTCATTGGATACAACGACAACTCACAGAGCCACGCCCACCAACTCGGACGTAGCAACTCACAAAACACGGCGTCATTGGATACGACGACAACTCGCAGAGCCACGCCCACCAACTCGGATGCAGCAACTCACAAAACACGGCGTCATTGGATACGACAACAACTCGCAGAGCCACGCCCACCAACTCGGACGCAGCAACTCACAAAACACGGCATCATTGGATACAACGACAGCTCGCAGAGCCACGCCCACCAACTCAGACGCAGCAACTCACAAAAGACAGCGTCATTGGATACAACGACAACTCACAGAGCCACGCCCACCAACTCGGACGTAGCAACTCACAAAACACAGCGTCATTGGATACAACGACAACTCACAGAGCCACGCCCACCAACTCGGACGCAGCATCTCACAAAAGACAGCGTCATTGGATACAACGACAACTCACAGAGCCACGCCCACCAACTCGGACGTAGCAACTCACAAAACACGGCGTCATTGGATACAACGACAACTCACAGAGCCACGCCCACCAACTCGGACGTAGCAACTCACAAAACACGGCGTCATTGGATACGACGACAACTCACAGAGCCACGCCCACCAACTCGGACGCAACAACTCACAAAACACGGCGTCATTGGATACGACGACAACTCGCAGATCCACGCCCACCAACTCGGACGCAGCAACTCACAAAACACGGCGTCATTGGATACGACGACAACTCGCAGAGCCACGCCCACCAACTCGGACGCAGCAACTCACAAAACACGGCGTCATTGGATACGACGACAACTCACAGAGCCACGCCCACCAACTCGGACGCAGCAACTCACAAAACACGGCGTCATTGGATACAACGACAACTCACAGAGCCACGCCCACCAACTCGGACGCAGCAACTCACAAAACAGGGCGTCATTCGCGTTTGTCTCTGCTACACTCCACATGCACCTCTGAGCCACATTGATTTTTCATTATTCTTTTCGGTTATGACGCACGACCGCGTCCACCATCACAAACTGTTTTACACGCCATGGTCTTAGAGTTGGTGGGCAGGTCTCTGTGAGTTGCTCTTGCGAGCGGGCACATGACCAGGCGGTGTGTATGCTTCGAGAACGAGGGTGGACGCAGCAGGACCATCTAAGAAAAAGTATGTTTGTCGCGGATGTGAATCGCTGTATGCAGCGTGTGAAACAGTTTGCGAGGGGTATCCCATGGTCTTAGAGTTGGTGGGCAGGTCTCCGTGAGTTGCTCTTGCGAGCGGGCACATGACCAGGCAGTGTGTATGCTTCGAGTGCGAGGGTGGACGCGACAGGACCATCTAAGGAAAATCATGTTTGTCACGGATGTGAATCGCTGAATGAGAGTCAGCCACGGACAATTGTATGTTGCCGTCTCCAGGGTTCCATCTTTTCATTCACCTACAGTCGTATCCTCAAACCCACCCCATTTGGACAACTGTGTCTTTCAGGAAGTGTTCACCCATCAATACATAATTATGTGGCCTATACTATGCCGCGGGTTGGCTAGTTTTTATTATTATGCCTTCAGAAATTCCATTTACTTACATTTATTTTATCCAAGTTGACTTACAACATTCATGATACAGCTGGTTCCATTTCTTTTGGTTTTCCTATTGGCGCACAGGCAGGTCAGGTGACTTGCTCAGGATCACACAGTGGTGTCAGCAGTGGGATTGAACCCACAACCTCAGGATTTGAAGTCTAAAGAATGAATTTATTAAAAGACACAAACTGAAGTCTTTCATTCCAAAAGTACTTAGACCCCTAATACAGTATTTTGTGGAAGCCCCTTCGGCAGTAACTTCCGGTTTCGAATCTTCCTAGACAAGTCTCTATAAGCTTTGCACACCTGGATTTGGGCAGTTTGTAACAATCGCCCGATACGGGACGCGATTACGACATTTCATTAACATATTCGGTCCTCTGCCCCTTTTCTCCCCTATACGTGCCCTTAAATAACTGGCAAAAAATCAGAAGGAAGTGGGATTGGTAAATATATTGAAATCCAATTAATACATTTACTTGCCCAGTGCTTGAGTGCTCATTTGTGAACCCCATTCCCCAGTGGCCAAATCTTAAACCCCGGTTTGACACAGACATAAAGAGAAATAAAAAAGAACAGAAAAGAAACACAATCACAAGTCCGACTCACCAAACGGGAGCACCCAGAGAACACCAGCCCCTGGCCTCTTCTCGGGGATTCGTCACACTGATTCAACTTCGGGGTGGCCACCCACAAATAGCAGACGTCCCTGGGTGAAGTCTGATCCTGAAGATTCTTAAAGCACAGATAGTCGCCTCCTTGCCTTCTGCCTTTTCCTTTTTCCCCCTCTCCTCAATCCACCATTCCCCTTAAAAAGAAAAGTTTCCTCCGAAACATCCTTTCCCCGCTTGGTTGTTATAGTAACAATACGCCGGCAACTGGCAGCTGGAATATTTACCGGGCAGGATTCTCCCAGCACTTGGTTGCCCACAGAAGTGCCTGAAGGGCTATTCATAGACACCCTCCAGGGCACATTATAAAGTGACGAACAGTCCAGAAGGCCAACCCGCCTGACAAGTTATGTAGCCTTGCTACAAGTTTACCCCAGTCTTCCTGGCAGATCATCTCAAGCTCCAGATGAGACGTGTCTGCAAACTGCCATCTTCAGGTCTCGCCACACATGTGTAGCAGCTGTGATGGAACCGGGATGTCACCGACCCCCAAACCCCAAACATAAACATAATAAGAGTCCCAGGTTCAAATAATGGAAGATTTATTAACCAAATGCCTCCAAAAGTAGCACAGTAATGCACTTTATTACTACTAATGTTTGTGATGCGCCATCTGTTGGAATAACAAATGCAATGCATCTGTATTTGTTACATGCCATTTGGAAAGGAATTTGCAAAAGCAGACTTAATGTTTGTGATGTGCCCTGCTCAAAAAAAAAAATTAAAAAACGGAATAATTCCATCGACACACAAGTATCCTGCTGCATTACTCAGTACTTACCTGAAGCCCATTAGAAGCCGGGGGTCTTCTTGGGTTTAATGCCACCATCCTTACACACCCTTTGATTTGGGGAATTTCTTGCCATTCTTCTCCGCAAATCCTCTCAAGCTCTGTCAGGTTGGATGGAGAACATCACCAGACGTCTGTTTTCAGGGCTTTCCAGAGATGTTCGACTGGGTTCAAGTCCTGGCTCTGGCTGGCCCACTCAGGAGACTTTCACAGAGTTGTCCCAAAGCAGTGTTGTCTTTGCTTTCTCCATTTGGAAGGTGAAGCTTTGGCCCTGTCTGAGGACCACAGCACTCTGTTGTACTTTATCATTAAGGATATCTCACAATTTTGCTTCAATCATTTTTCTTAAAATCCTTACCAGTCTTCCAGTCCCTGCACCACCGCGCTTCACCGCTGGACTGGCACTGCCAGGTCTCCTCTAGACGTGATACTTAGAATTGAGGCCAGACAGTTCAGTCTTGGATTTATCAGGCCAGAGTTTCTTGTTTCTCATAGTCTGAGAGTCCTTTAGGTGCCCCAAGAGGACTCTCATGTGTCATATGGCCACTCTGCCATAAAGCCCAGAATAGTGGAGTGTTGGTTGTCCTTCTTGACGTTCCTCCCACCTCTACACAGGTTCAGAGTGACAATTGGGTGTTTGGTTCACCTCTCTTACCAAGACCCTTCTACCCCGATTCCTCAGCTTTGCTGGGTGGCTTGTTTAAGGCAGAGTTATGGATGTTCCAACCTTCAAGAGACATGGCAGTGGTGGTTGTCCTTCTTGATGTTCCTCCCATCTCTACACAGGTTCAGAGTGACAATTGGGTGTTTGATTCATCTCTCTTACCAAGACCCTTCTACCACGATTCCTCAGCTTTGCTGACTTCAAAGAGGAGTCACGGATGTTCCAAACTTTTTCCATTTAAGAATTATGCAGGCCATTAATTTCTGTAGTCCTTTCTTCAGATCTGAGCTTCAATACAATTCCGTCTCTAAGCTCTGCAGGCAATTCCTTTGACCTCACGCCTTGGCGTCTGCTCTCTTACATATTGTCCACTGTTGGATCTTCTATAGACAGGTGTGTTCCTTCCATAATCGTGTCCAAAGAGAAGAATTGATCACAGATGGACTCCCAACAAGGTGGAAGAAACATCTCAGTGATGATCAATGGAATGGCACTCACCTTCGCCTGAGTTCTTTTTGAATCCATTATATATTTTGATGTTCCTCCCACCTCTACACAGGTTCAGAGTGACTATCAGGTGCTCGGTTTACCTCTCTTACCAAGACCCTAATCCCCCAATTCCTCAGTTTTTCTGGGTGGCCCATACAAGGAGAAGTAATGGTTGTTCCAACACTTGTTCCATTTAAGAATTATGGAGCACAACACCTCACTACTCCTCAGGATATTCAAAATGAACCACCAGGAACTGTGGGAGACCCTACAGATTGATAGAGTGGAAGGGTTGTGATTGGCAGGTTGCACTGGCATTTGGGGAGACCACCAGTAAAATGCATGGTATGTTACACAGACATCCTACATACAGAGACAGACTCCAAAACAATCATGCAGATGATCAACAAAAGTAACAGTGAACAAAATGGATATAACACGAGAATTTGAACCCCAGCCAGGAGATATGAGAGTGGTGGTTGAACTTCTTGACGTTTCTCCCATCTCTACAAAAGTTCAGAGTGACAACTGAATATTTGGTTCACCTCCCTTACCAAGACCTTTCTACCCTGATTGCTTTAATTTTCTGGGTGGCCCGTTCAAGGCAGAGTCATGGATGTTCCAAACTTCTTCTATTTAAGAATTAAGGAGGCCATGGAGTGCTTGGGACCCTTCATTTCTGTCGGTCTTTCTCCAGATCTGAGCCTCAACAAAATCCCATCTCTAAGCTCTGCAGGCAGTTCCTTTGACCTCAGGTCTTGGCGTCTGCTCTATTATACATTGTCCACTGTCGGATCTTCTATAGACAGTCCAAAGAGAAGAATTGACCACAGATGGACTCCAAACAAGGTGGAAGAAACATCTCAGTGATGATCAATGGAGTGGCCTTCACCTTTGCCTGAGTTCTTTCTGAACCCATCGTATATCTGTGGTTCCCACGACCTGATGTTTTGGCACATGCTCACATGTTGATGCCAATAAAACCTTCTACTAAACTTTTTATCCATAAAAATTATAAACCAGGTCTGCAATGCCTCCCAACAAATGTCACTTGGGGATTTGCAAAGTGCTGACAACCAGAGCACCAATACAGTCAAATCATTCAGTGCAAAAAACACCAGTTCTGCCATGACGCACCACTTTCTCCCAAGTAGCAATTTGCATCTGACAATTTAAAAGCTGTCGGAATCTGAAACTCTTTTGCCACTAAATGAAGTTTTCATTCTAAATAAATGTGAAATCTTACTTAATATTGTGTTTATTTATGAATTCAGTATGGCACACCTGGATGGTAGGAACAACGCTTCTGCCTCACAGATCCAGCATCTCGGGTTCGCACCCCACATCTGGTTGAGGTCCATGTGGAGTCTGCATGGTCTTCCCGCATCTGTGTGAGGTTTTCCTCCTACATAACTGAAGAAGACTCTTGTGTGCCAGGCCCCTACAGACTCCATACTAATGCCCACAGTTTTGATACAAGTATTCAGACCTTTCACTCAGTGCTTAGTTTGAAGCCCCTTCTTGGTCTGGCGCAACAAGCTTCACACACTTGGAGTTGGAGATTTTCTGCCATTTTCTTCTCCTCAGATCCTCTCAAACTCCATCAGATGGAGACCACCAGTGAACATCTACTTCAGGTCCCTCCAGAGATGTGGAAGGACTCTGAGTGGGCCACTCAAGGACGTTTCCCAATGTTGTCCCTAAGCCTCTCCTGTGTTGTCTTTACTTTGTCCTGTTGGAAAATGAACCTTTGCTGCAGAGCAGTCTGGTGAATTAAGGACGTCTCTCTCTCTTTCTCACTTCCTTGCTCCATTTAGCTTTTCCTCAACCCTGATGAGTCTCTCGGCCCCTGCCGCTGCCACTACTGTGCTCCACTTCTTTTAATGGTTTTGCACGTTTTAATGGACGGTGCCTGTTTTTGTCCAGAAGTGACACTTAGAAATGAGGCCAAACGGCTCTGTTTTGGTTTTATTAGACCCAAGTATTGTGTTTCTCACAGTCTCAGAGTCCTTTTGGTGCACTTTTGCAAAATGCACTCAGACAGGGTGACGCTTCTCCACTTCATCTGTTTGTCAAGAGTTCTTCCTTCAGTTTTCTATGTGCTGGGCAAAACAGCTGGATGACTTGACATGTGTATTATACAACACGAGTAGCATGGATGTTTTAATATACAGTAGCTGTTATCTAGCCTTGGTCTCCATAGACACCATTAATGTGACTGAACAATTACAGATAGATAGATAGATAGATAGATAGATAGATAGATAGATAGATAGATAGATAGATAGATAGATAGATAGATAGATAGATAGATAGATAGATAGATAGATAGATAGATAGATAGATAGATAGATAGATAGATAGATAGATAGATAGATAGATACTTTATTAATCCCACGGGGAAATTCCCATACTCCAGCAGCAGCATACTGATAAAGAACAATATTAAATTAAAGAGTGATAACAATGCAGGTATAACAGACAGTAACTTTGTATAATTTTAACGTTTACCCCCCCGGGTGAAATTGAAGAGTCACATAGTGTGGGGGAGGAACGATCTCCTCAGTCTGTCAGTGGAGCAGGACGGTGACAGCAGTCTGTCGCTGAAGCTGCTCCTCTGTCTGGAGATGATACTGTTTAGTGGATGCAGTGGATTCTCCATGATTGACAGGAGTCTGCTCAGCGCCCGTCGCTCTGCCATGGATGTCACGACTCTCCAGCTCCATGCTTACAATAGAGCTTGCCTTCCTCACCAGTTTGTCCAGGCGTGAGGCGTCTTTCTTCTTAATGCTGCCTCCCCAGCACACCACCGTGCAGAAGAGGGCGCTCGCCACAACTGTCTGATAGAACATCTGCAGCATCTTATTTCAGATGTTGAAGGATGCCAGCCTTCTAAGGAAGTATAGTCGGCTCTGTCCTCTCTTGCACAGAGCATCAGTATTGGCAGTCCAGTCCAGTTTATCATCCAGCTGCACTCCCAGATATTTATAGGTCTGCACCATCTGCACACGGTCACCTCTGATGATCTGGGTCCATGAGGGGTCTGGGCCTCCTAAAATCCACCACCAGCTCCTTGGTTTTGCTGGTGTTCAGTTGTAGGTGGTTTGAGTCGCACCATTTAACAAAGTCATTGATTAGGTCCCTATACTCCTCCTCCTGCCCACTCCTGATGCAGCCCACCATAGCAGTGTCGTCAGCGAACTTTTGCACGTGGCAGGACTCTGAGTTGTATTGGAAGTCCGATGTATATAGGCTGAACAGGACCGGAGAAAGTACAGTCCCCTGCGGCGCTCCTGTGCTGCTGACCACAATGTCAGACCTGCAGTTCCCGAGACTTACATACTGAGGTCTGTGTGTAAGATAGTCAACGATCCGTGCCACCAGGTATGAATCTACTCCCATCTCTGTCAGCTTGTCCCTAAGGAGTAGAGGTTGGATGGTGTTGAAGGCGCTAGAAAAGTCTAGAAACATCATTCTTACAGCACCACTGCCTCTGTCCAAATGGTAGAGGGATCGGTGTAGCATATAGATGATGGCATCCTTTGCTGCCACCTTCTCCTGGTATGCGAACTGAAGAGGGTCGAGAGCATGGCAGACCTGTGGCCTTAGGTGGTGAAGCAGCAGCCGCTCCATGGTCTTCATCACATGTGACGTCAGAGCGACAGGCCGGAAGTCATTCAGCTCACCAGGACAAGATACCTTTTGCACTGGGGTGATGCAAGATGTTTTCCAAAGCCTCTGGACTCTCCCCTGTTTCAGGTTCAGGTTGAAGATGCGCTGTACAGGATCCCCCAGCTCCAGCACACAGGCCTTCAGCAGTTGTGGCAATACTCCATCTGGCATGAAGTCTCCTCAGCTCTCTGCTTACCTGGGCTGCTGTAATTTTGGGTGGGGATGTCTCTCCTATGCTGGTATCAGCAGAAGGATGGATGGAGGGTGCAGTATTCCGAGGTGAGAGTGGGTTAGGGTGGTCAAACCTGTTAAAAAAGTTGTTCATCTGGTTTATTAAATACTAGCAAAATACCCGCACTTCGCAGCGGAGAAGTAGTGTGTTAAAGAGGTTATGTAAACATATATATACATATACATATATACATATATATATACATATCTACATATACACACATCCACATATACATATATATACATATACAAATTTACACATCTACATATATATATATATACATATGTACATATACAGTGGTGTGAAAAACTATTTGCCCCCTTCCTGATTTCTTATTCTTTTGCATGTTTGTCACACAAAATGTTTCTGATCATCAAACACATTTAACCATTAGTCAAATATAACACAAGTAAACACAAAATGCAGTTTGTAAATGATGGTGTTTATTATTTAGGGAGAAAAAAAATCCAAACCTACATGGCCCTGTGTGAAAAAGTAATTGCCCCCTTGTTAAAAAATAACCTAACTGTGGTGTATCACACCTGAGTTCAATTTCCGTAGCCACCCCCAGGCCTGATTACTGCCACACCTGTTTCAATCAAGAAATCACTTAAATAGGAGCTGCCTGACACAGAGAAGTAGACCAAAAGCACCTCAAAAGCTAGACATCATGCCAAGATCCAAAGAAATTCAGGAACAAATGAGAACAGAAGTAATTGAGATCTATCAGTCTGGTAAAGGTTATAAAGCCATTTCTAAAGCTTTGGGACTCCAGCGAACCACAGTGAGAGCCATTATCCACAAATGGCAAAAACATGGAACAGTGGTGAACCTTCCCAGGAGTGGCCGGCCGACCAAAATTACCCCAAGAGCGCAGAGATGACTCATCCGAGAGGTCAAAAAAGACCCCAGGACAACGTCTAAAGAACTGCAGGCCTCACTTGCCTCAATTAAGGTCAGTGTTCACGACTCCACCATAAGAAAGAGACTGGGCAAAAACGGCCTGCATGGCAGATGTCCAAGACGCAAACCACTGTTAAGCAAAAAGAACATTAGGGCTCGTCTCAATTTTGCTAAGAAACATCTCAATGATTGCCAAGACTTTTGGGAAAATACCTTGTGGACTGATGAGTCAAAAGTTGAACTTTTTGGAAGGCAAATGTCCCGTTACATCTGGCGTAAAAGGAACACAGCATTTCAGAAAAAGAACATCATACCAACAGTAAAATATGGTGGTGGTAGTGTGATGGTCTGGGGTTGTTTTGCTGCTTCAGGACCTGGAAGGCTTGCTGTGATAGATGGAACCATGAATTCTACTGTCTACCAAAAAATCCTGAAGGAGAATGTCCGGCCATCTGTTCGTCAACTCAAGCTGAAGCGATCTTGGGTGCTGCAACAGGACAATGACCCAAAACACACCAGCAAATCCACCTCTGAATGGCTGAAGAAAAACAAAATGAAGACTTTGGAGTGGCCTAGTCAAAGTCCTGACCTGAATCCAATTGAGATGCTATGGCATGACCTTAAAAAGGTGGTTCATGCTAGAAAACCCTCAAATAAAGCTGAATTACAACAATTTTGCAAAGATGAGTGGGCCAAAATTCCTCCAGAGCGCTGTAACAGACTCATTGCAAGTTATCGCAAATGCTTGATTGCAGTTATTGCTGCTAAGGATGGCCCAACCAGTTATTAGGTTCAGGGGGCAATTACTTTTTCACACAGGGCCATGTAGGATTGGATTTTTTTTTCTCCCTAAATAATAAAAACTACCATTTACAAACTGCATTTTATGTTTACTTGTGTTATATTTGACTAATGGTTAAATGTGTTTGATGATCAGAAACATTTTGTGTGACAAACATGCAAAAGAATAAGAAATCAGGAAGGGGGCAAATAGTTATTCACACCGCTGTATATACATATAAATATATACATATCTACATATATATTTACACATATATATACATATGCACATATATATATATATAAATATAGACATACATATATACATACATACATACATACATTCACATATATATATATATATATATATATATATATATATATATATATATATATATATATATATATATATATACACATATCTACTGTCAAATAATGCAAAGAATACGCGACACTTGTTTCGCCCTAATTCTTTGCTCATCAGGCGTACACACTCACTGCACTCCCTTACAGGAATCGAACCTCGGACGTCAGCACTAGAGGGGCTTCACAGCGGAGAAGTATTGCTTTTAAATTTTAATTAAGAAGAAAAGAAAACCTTTTTAAATTGGGGGAAAATATACCAATAACAATTTGTTAAGGATCTGTTTTTTTGTGAAGCTGCCTTTACACAGCCTGTCCGCTGTTTTATAAACGAACGCCATATAAGGCCGTCCTTTCTCCTTGCTTAGCGGTTCTGTATTGTTTTATTGTTTGTTTATTATGATTGTTATAGTTATAGTTCTCTTTGTATACCACGTTGTCAGTTCAGCACTCCGGTTGTAATATGACCAAGTCCTGCAAGCTCACTGTTGAGAATGCAACGAATAGTTGTACAGGAGAAAAGCAATCTTGCCAAACTTAATTTAAACTTACGGTTTACACCGTGCTTTGTTTCCGCCTTAGCTGCACTTATGAATATGCTTGTATGCGTCACTCGCTCACTTCTTATTGTTTCGCTGCCTTCTGAATTGTGTAATTTCTTCAGCGCTCTTTGGGGCTCTTCCTTGTTTTCTATGCACTGCGTTCACAGTCAGTTCACGTGATTACGTGGGAGGCGTGATGACGCGATACGCAAGTCCGCCTCCCACGGCCATCGAGCTGCAGTCCATTACAGTATATGGACAAAAAAGAGGTTCCAGTTATGACCGTTACACTTTGAATTTCGAAATGAAACCTGCCTAACTTTTGTAAGTAAGCTGTAAGGAATGAGCCTGCCAAATTTCAGCCTTCCACCTACACGGGAAGTTGGAGAATTAGTGATGAGTGAGTGAGTGAGTGAGTGAGTGAGTGAGTGAGTGAGTGAGTGAGTGAGTGAGTGAGTGAGTGAGTGAGTGAGTGAGTGAGTGAGTGAGTGAGTGAGTGAGTGAGTGAGTGAGTGAGTGAGTGAGGGCTTTGCCTTGTATTAGTATAGAAGAATAGAAAGATGTGTTCTGTGTGCTCCCCATCTAGGATGGGATGAAATCTAAGTAATCAATGTGGACCTCAGCATTAATGATTAACAGTGTATCATTTACTGGAATGTGTTTTGAAAAGCATCTAGTAACGAAAAGCATTGCATTTTTTGTTTCAACAGATGGCGCATCACACACATTTGTAGAAATAAAGTGCATTACGTGCCCTGATGCCCACGGAGCCCTGGACCTCAGCACTTCCGCCACACCCATAAGTGCTGGGGGGAAGAGGACCGAGGACACCCGGAGTCCTTCCGGGTACGCAGCCGGCACTTCTGCCACACTGGGGAGTGCAGGGGGAAGATTGTCCGGAGGCACCTGGAAAACATCTGGGTGGTCATAAAAGGGGCCACCTCCCTCCATTCGTGGGCTGGAGTCGGGAGGTCGAGAGATGAGGTCTTGGAGGAGGAAAGGAGGCAGCCTGAAGAGTGAAAGAGGCATTGTGTTGTTGGCCAGGACTTTTGGGGGAGTTTGGGGTTGTGTGTGCACCTGTAAATAGTAGTTGTGTAAATAAACGTGTGTTGGGTTATACAGAACGATGTCTGCCTGTCAGTGGCCGGGCCGAGGTCCACAATACCAAGAGTCAAGCAGAAAGTTGGGAGAAACAAAATGCACAAGTATATATATATCAACATCCTGGAGCCACCTCCCTGGAGCTCCAAGTAGGTGGAGTTGACGCCAATGGGTACCCAAATAGAGTCCAGCTGTAGGCCTCCAGAGATCTACCCAGTTACACTATGATTGAGATTATGGTTCTTGGGGGGGTAGAACACCACACTGGCTACTATGGACTGGTAGAACATTTTCAGCAGCTTTTGTTGAAGCAGGCTGACACGGCAGGGTCGTCCTCAGCCCCAATGAAGGCACTCGGGAGACTTCAGAACGGACAGCAGAATTAAGCTTTAATGTATGGCACACATACAGACTCAATTAAGATGAAACAAGGAGCCCCAGGCAATGGGCACCTTTTTCTTTTATTACAATTCTTATCATTTCTGCCATTATCTTTCCTCATCTGACTTCTAGCATTCCATTGCTCTAGTCAGTTAGTTAGTCATTATCCAACCCGCTATATCCTAACTACAGGGTCACGGGGATCTGCTCGAGCCAATCCCAGCCAACACAGGGCGCAAGGCAGGAATAAACCCTGGGCAGGGCACCAGCCCACGCACCATTGCTCTAGTCAGTCAGCCAGTCATTAGCCAACCCGTTACAGTCATATGAAAAAGTTTGGGACCCCCTCTCAGCCTGCATAATAATTGACTCTCCTTTCAACAATAAAGATAACAGTGGTATGTCTTTCATTTCCTATGAACATCTGAGTACTGCGGTGTTTTCCGAACAAAGATTTTTAGTGAAGCAGAATTTAGTTTAAGAAATGAAATCAAATGTGAAAAACTGGTTGTGCACAAATGTGGGTCCCCTTGTCATTGTGCTGATTTGAATGCCTGTCACTGCTCAATGCTGAATGGTTGGTGTGATGAGCTCGTTACGCCTTGAACTTCATAGACCGGTGTGTCCAGTCATGAGATATAAAGGTATTTAAGGTGGTCAATTACAAGTTGTGCTTCCTTCCCTTTGACTCTCCTCTGAAGAGGGACAGCATGGGATCCTCAAAGCAACTCTCCAAAGATCTGAAAACAAAGATTGTTGAGTCTCCTGGTTTAGAGGAAGGCTACAAAAAGCCATCTCAGAGGTTTAAACTGTCAGTTTCTGTAACTGTAAGGAATGGAATCAGGAAATGGAAGGCCACAGGCACAGTTGCTGTTAAACCCAGCAGGTCTGGCAGGCCAAGAAAAATACAGGAGTGGCATATGAGCAGGATTGTGAGAATGGTGACAGACAACCCACAGATCACCTCCAAAGACCTGCAAGAACATCTTGCTGCAGATGGTGTATCTGTACATCGTTTTACAATTCAGCATAATTTGCACAAAGAACATCTGTATGGCAGGGTGATGAGAAAGAAGCCTTTTCTGCACTCACGCCACAAACAGAGTCGCTTGTTGTATGCCAATGCTCATTTAGACAAGCCAGATTCATTTGGGAACAAAGTGCTTTGGACTGATGAGATAAAAATGGAGTTATTTGGTCAGAACAAAAAGCGCTTTGCATGGCGGAAGAAGAACACCGCATTCCAAGATAAACACCTGCTACCTCCTGTCACATTTAGTGGAGGTTCCATCATGCTGTGGGGCTGTGTGGCTAGTTCAGGGACTGGGGCCCTTGTTAAAGACGAGGGTCGCATTAATTCAACCCAATATCAACAGATTCTTCAGGATAATGTTCAAGGATCATTTACAAAGTTGAAGTTACGCAGGGGTTAGATATTCCAACAAGACAATGACCCAAAACACAGTTCGAAATCTACAAAGGCATTCATGCAGAGGGAGAAGTACAATGTTCTGGAATGGCCATCACAGTCCCCTGACTTGAATATCATCGAAAATCTATGGGATGATTTGAAGCAGGCTGGAGAGATTTTGTATGAAGAATGGTCAGAAATACCTCCATCCAGAATCCAGACACTCATCAGTGGCTATAGGAGGACAGTGTCTAGAGGCTGTTAGATTTGCAAAAGGAGGCTCAACTAAGTATTGATGTCATATCTCTTTTGGGGTGCCCACATTTATGCACCTGTCTAATTTTGTTATGATGCATATTGCATATTTTTGGTTAATCCAATATACTTAATGTCACTGCTGAAATGCTGCTGTTTCCATAAGGCATGTCAGATATTAAAAGGAAGTTGCTACTTTGAAAGCTCAGCCAATGAGAAACAAAAATCCAAAGAATTAAGAGGGGTTCCCAAACTTTTTCATATGACTGTATATCCTAACACAGGGTCATGGGGGTCTGCTCGAACCAATCCCAGCCAGCACAGGCAGAAACAAACTCCGGGCAGCCCACCACACCATTGCTCTAGTCCTGTCTCTAATTAATTCCACCAATAATTCTTAGTTAAGGGGGGGTGTCAAACCCCACTCTCTCCATCTTATCTGTTTGAAAAATTATGGAATAGAGTGTCCCATTAAGTTAACTCCACCTACTTGGAGCTCCAGGGTGGAGACACCGGGCTGCAAAGATACCAGACTCAAAGTGCAGGCATCGGACAAGATTAACTCATTGACATCATATTCTCAGGGACAGCAGGGATCAGGGACGGGGGGACCAGAGGCAGGGACTGAACTGTAAATAAAGACACATATTTAAAGGGCTAGCGAGGAAAATGTAAAATTTTTAGATGCCACAGTTAGCCAGGTTTAAGACCACCTCATGAAAGGAGTCCATTAGATCTGCTATTCTTTTGAACCGTCATCTAAATAAATTGTAATGAGTATGGCACGAGTGTTGAGTTCAGGGTTGAAGATACGTAAATATGCAAGCTAGCCACGAACTCTGGGAAAAATGCAATGCAAATGTAACAGAAATGCTAGGAAGAGGTGTTATTATCTGTTAGAGAGCTTATGTTTAAGCTCAGATAAACTGACCAGTGTGTACATGCGTATATGAAGATGTGAAACAGAGGCTTTAGGGGACGTTGTTTATCTTATTTTTCATAGTTAGCCTTAAGGTTGACAGGAAGTTACGCCATGGGTAACTCATTAGTTGTCCAATTTTACAGCCATCAAGTCAGTCAGTCGTTGCCTAATCCGTTTAGTTCTGAATAGGGTCACTGGGACTTGCTGGAGCCCACCCCAGCGAGCATAGGGCACACGGCAAGGAGCAAACCTTGGACAGGGCACCCCACACACATACGCTAGGCCCAATTCAGCAGCACCAATGCACCTAACCTACAAGTCTTTGGACTGTGGGAAGAAACTGGGATCACTCAAACATGGGGAGAACATGCAAACTCCAAGCAGGGAAGACCCAGGACACAAACCCTGGTCTCCTTACTGCCAAGCAGCAGCACTAACCACTGTGCTACCCCATACAGCCGTCAAGCCACCATATAAAAGTAAGCAGCTGTGCTGACACTGCAGACACTGTGCAGCTTTTAAGAGAGGCAGGTGTAACAAAGCGATGACACACAGCTTGAAATATGAGATGACAGCGAGAGACGGTCCTGGAAGTTCCGAAGAGACACAGTAACATCATGTTGCCTGAGGAAGAAAGCGCATGCGCCACTTACGGCGCGCCTCAACGTAGAAGCAGACTGTGCCATGAAGGTGGTACATACTGTTAAAGAATGCCTCCAAGTGATTAAGATGAACAGACTCTTTTAATTACACGGACGTCTCCGTCAGATACACAGAAGCCATGCTTGCTTTTAAGGACATTATTCAGGTTGTACGTTATCCTCCCACTTTTGACATTTAGCATTCATGTCCTTTTTCTCTACAAACAAATGTCAATAATGATTCCATTAAAGTAATTTGTTCTGTTCTTTCAAGGGGGAGCAATCAGGACAACATGGCAGGAGAACATCCTGACTTTCGTTGGGGTATGTCTCACATGTTTGTTCAGGTGGTGAGTTTTACTCCGTTTGTTAGATTTGTGCAGCCCTCTCCAGGGGTCAGGATGAGGTAGCCAACCTGACATTGAGGTAGCCAGCCTTGGCCATATTGCTCTGTTTGATTTGTGCAGCCCTTTTCAAAGGGAAGTCCCAGAGGGAGTGTGACTCTTGAAGTGGCTCTTGGTCTTTGCTAAGGTATGCTGACGTGAAGTGACCCAGGGACTGTAACAGGCTGAAGTTTCCTTGTGTTTGATCGTGGCCACTGGTGGTCTTTGGAGCTGACTTGTGAAGGACTCTACTATACTCACTTAGTTTAGTTCTTATGTATCAACTCAATTCCAATATGTACAGAAATGTGCTGACAGGACTCCATCATTATACACAGATGTTCAATATGGTGTCCCGCAGGGCTCAGTACTGGGACCTTTACTGTTTTCACTTTACAAGCGTCCCCTGGGATCTCTCATTAGGAAACATAATGTTCATTTTCACTCATACCCAGTTATACCTTTCTTTTAGACCAAATGAAGTTTCCCCGATGTTGTCTTTATTAATTTTGCTAATGAATTAAAGGACTGGATGGATGAGAACTACTTGTCTTCAAACACCAATAAAACAGAGATGTTAGTTATTGGATGGAATAACGCTGATCTCAACAATATTTTGCCAACACTGAACTCAGTCGGAATCACAATTAATTTTACTGAATCAGCCCGCAATCTCTGCATTATCTTTGACTCTAGCATGTCATTTAAAACGCACATTACAAAGTTGTCCAAATCAAGTATCTCCATCTTAAAGATGTTGAGAAACGATGGTGCTTTCTAAATAAACAGGATTCTGAGAAATTAATTCATGCTTTTATATCTAGTAGGATTGACTACTGCAATGCGGTGTTCACTGGATGTTCAAACTGTTCTTTATACAGCCTCCAGTTAATCCAAAATGCGGCTGCAAGAATTATTACAAGAACAAGAAAATATGAACACATAACTCCAGTTCTTAAATCCTTACACTGGCTCCCAGTTAAGTTTAGGGCAGATTTCAAAATCCTTCTTTTAACATATAAAGCATTAAATGGCCGAGGTCCAGCGTACTTGTCTGAATTTATCATGACTTACAAACCAGAGCGCACATTAAGATCTCAAGATGCTGGTCTGCTTATGGTTCCAAGGATTAATAAAATAACAACAGGAGGTCAAGCTTTTAGTTACTGGACCCCTAAACTGTGGACTGGTCTTCCTGCTACTATAAGAGATGCCCCTTCGGTCTCAGCTTTTAATTCCCGGCTGAAGACTCACAACTTCAGTTTAGCACACCCTGACTAGAGCTGCTGATTAACTGTACAGACTGCATCTCTGTTGTTAGTCATTAGCACTAAAACAGGTGTGGCCAACCAGTCAGAGACCAAGAGACACATTTTTTACTGTGTTACCGCAAAGAGCCACATCATACACATGGGCACACATGAACATCACCCATCCCTTCCTCACACACACACACACCTCTGCTCAGCCAGATTTGTTGTAAATGTCACACACCAACATGATAATGACAGAAATTGACTCCTACAGTACTAAAACCACAGGCCAGTCATTTTCAACAATGAACATTGTGTGTACTGTCTCACACACACAAACTCTCAGTTCAACCAAGTCCACAAACAAAAATATAATAATTTACAATAGCGTTTTTCTTTTACTATGCATGTTGCTTAGTGAGACTTCCGGCATTCTTTGCCTTGAACAATCCTCTTCAAATCTGGCTTGTATTCTGTTGTTGCCACTCGAAGCAATTCTTTCATGTGGGTGTCAGTCAGAACAGATCGATGCTTTGATTTCACGTGTTTCAGGGTAGAGAACACAGACTCGCAGACGTATGTTGACCCAAACATTGACAGTATCTGAAGCGCAGCCCATTTGACATTGGGGTATTTTTCCATTGGCACACTTTTCCAGAACTCAAACTGTATCTGCTTCTCTGCCTGAGTTTTCAAAGATGACCAACTTGTGCTTGAGAAGTTCTGTCCCTTTTGGAAATTCCTGGTCGATGTGAGTTGAAGATTTGAAGCTTTGAAATGCGCTAATGATGCCTGACATATAAGGCAGAATGGCTTGCCATTACATTCAACAAAAAAAACTCTCCCACTCTGTTAAAAACGTCCTGTGTTCATCTTCATATTTTCGTTTTGCTGTGCATTTTTTCCCTGCCATTTTGAGAGCGAACTTGACACAAATTGTTTACTTAAATGATCTTGCCCCTACTAGGAAACTTTGCGGTATTTTCATATCACGCACATGCGCATTTGACGAAAATACCGTATTGAACTCAAGCAAAGCGAACACGAACATTAAAGAAAAACACAAACACAAACTTCGATATGAACGTAAGAGCCGCATGAAACCAGGCAAAGAGCCGCATGCGGCTTGGGAGGCGCGGGTTGGCCACTCCTGCACTAAAACATAAGTAATATGATAGTTAGAATTTCTTACTAACCCTCACCTGTTCTTTTTTTCTTCTCGGTACTCAAATGTGGCACTTGGTGCCCACGGCCCACCTGCCAAGTTGTTTTGCCTGCCTAAGGTAAAGTCATCCCTGATGGAGGATCGCAGGAATCATCGAGATAGAGGGGTCCTTTCATCAGATTGGATGGCCCAGCACTAACTCAGCTGTGGAATGGTCAATAGTGAGAGGCAGCTTAATGGCCGAGGTCTCCAGGACTCTGAACAAATCCAAATCATGTCATCTACTCTTAAATTCTGCTCCATACTTGTAATATTTCTATTGCACTATTATATTGTATTGAGGATTTGTTCTGGGCGGCATGGTGGCGCAGTGGTAGCGCTGCTGCCTCGCAGTTAGGAGACCTGGGTTCGCTTCCCGGGTCCTCCCTGCGTGGAGTTTGCATGTTCTCCCCGTGTCTGCGTGGGTTTCCTCTGGACGCTCCGGTTTCCTCCCACAGTCCAAAGACATGCAGGTTAGGTGGATTGGCGATTCTAAATTGGCCTTAGTGTGTGCTTGGTGTATGGGTGTGTTTGTGTGTGTCCTATGGTGGGTTGGCACCCTGCCCGGGATTGATTCCTGCCTTGTGCCCTGTGTTGGCTGGGATTGGCTCCAGCAGACCCCCGTGACCCTGTGTTCGGATTCAGCGGGTTGGAAAATGGATGGATGGATGGATTTGTTCTGTTCTCTTCTGTGTGTTGTATGTACCCCCTTTTTTTGACACCCACTGCCCACAGGGGTCTCTCTTTGAACTGCCTTTCCTAAGGTTTCTTCCATTTTCTTCCTTACAAGGGAGTTTTTTCTTGTCTTCTTAGAGAGTCAAGGCTGGGGGGGCTGTCAAAAGACAGGGCCTGTTAAAGCCCATTGCGGCACACCTTGTGTGATTATTGGGCAATACAAAAATAAATTGTATTGTATTGTAAGTATTACGTGGTTTACATGTAAATCAAGGATAATAATTTTGACATGTCCTGCATAAACATGTCCATCAATGATATGAAGACCCTTAGAGGCTGAAGTGTCTCACATGACAAAACAACACCCGTTCTGTCAGATAGTGTAGTTACAGTCATATGAAAACGTTTGGGAACCCCTCTTAATTCTTTGAATTTTTGTTTCTCATTGGCTGAGCTATCAAAGTAACAACTTCCTTTTAATATCTGACATGCCTTATGGACACAGTAGGATTTCAGCAGTGACATTAAGTTTATTGGATTAACAGAAAATATGCAATATGCATCATAACAAAATTAGACAGGTGCATAAATGTGGGCACCGCAACAGAGATATGACATCAATACTTAGTTGAGCCTCCTTTTGTAAATCTAACAGCCTCTAGACGCTGACCTCCTATAGCCTCTGATGAGTGTCTGGATTCTGGATGGAGGTATTTCTGACCATTCTTCATACAAAATCTCTCCAGTTCAGTTCAATTTGATGGACAGCCTGCTTCAAATCATCCCATAGATTTTCGATGATATTCAAGTCAGGGGACTGTGACGGCCATTACAGAACATTGTACTTCTCCCTCTGCATGAATGCCTTTGTAGATTTCAAACTGTGTTTTGGGTCATTGTCTTGTTGGAATATCCAACCCCTGCGTAACTTCAACTTTGTGACTGATGCTTGAACATTATCCTGAAGAATTTGTTGATATTGGGTTGAATTCATGCGATCCTCGACTTTAACAAGGGCCTCAGTCCCTGAACTAGCCACACAGCCCCACAGCATGATGGAACCTCCACCAAATTTGACAGTAGGTGGCAGGTGTTTATCTTGGAATGCGGTGTTCTTCTTCCGCCATGCAAAGCGCTTTTTGTTCTGACCAGATAACTCAATTTGTGTCTCATCAGTCCAAAGCACTTTGTTCCAAAATGAATCTGGCTTGTCTAAATGAGCATTGGCATACAACAAGTGACTCTGTTTGTGGTGTGAGTGCAGAAAGGGCTTCTTTCTCATCACCCTGCCATACAGATGTTCTTTGTGCAAATTGCGCTGAATTGTAGAACGATGTCCAGATACACCATCTGCAGCAAGATGTTCTTACAGGTCTTTGGAGGTGATCTGTGGGTTGTCTGTCACCATTCTCACAATCCTGCTCATATGCCGCTCCTGTATTTTTCTTGGCCTGCCAGACCTGCTGGGTTTAACAGCAACTGTGCCTGTGGCCTTCCATTTCCTGATTCCATTCCTTACAGTTACAGAAACTGACAGTTTAAACCTCTGAGATGGCTTTTTGTAGCCTTCCCCTAAACCAGGAGACTCAACAATCTTTGTTTTCAGATCTTTGGAGAGTTGCTTTGAGGATCCCATGCTGTCACTCTCCAGAGGAGAGTCAAAGGGAAGGAAGCACAACTTGTAATTGACCACCTTAAATCCCTTTATATCTCATAATTGGACACACCTGTCTATGAAGTTCAAGGCGTAACGAGCTCATCACACCAAGTAATCAGCATTGAGCAGTGACAGGCATTCAAATCAGCACAATGACAAGGGGACCCACATTTGTGCACAGCCAGTTTTTCACTTTTGATTTAATTTCATACAACTAAATACTGCTTCATTAAAAATCTTTGTTCGGAAAACACCGCAGTACTCAGATGTTCCTAGGAAATGAAAGACAGACCACTGTTATCGTTTTTGTTGAAAGGAGAGTCAATTATTATGCAGGCTGAGAGGGGCTCACAAACTTTTTCATATGACTGTAGTCATGTTTGTGTTCTCCTTGAAAACATAACGTTTAGATATTTTCCTTGGCCTTCATTACAAAGCACATGAGATATGAAACATATAAAAAATATATTTTTGGTTGGACTTTTCCTTTAATTGAATGAGAAAGGATGCAGACGTAAATTTTTATTCAGCTGAGGAGGGCATGGCAGTGTGCTGATCCAACCACAAAATATGGAAAAAGGAGATTAGGCATATGGAGAAAAATCGCTTGTTTTCCATCCATCCATCCATCCATCCATCCATCCATCCATCCATCCATCCATTCAAATCTTCAATCAATCCTTTCACCCCATTTTTGAACCCTCTGTAGATGGCTACACTAACCAGTTGTGATTCATCTATTTCTGTTTTAACCCATCATCTTTCAAATGCATAAAAATGAGAAATCGGGGCTGCTACCCCACATTTCCTCCACTCTCAGCCCCTTGCTGAGTCTTTGCTTCTCCAGCGCCTGACCGCTTGGCCAGCATGGTCAACGTGTCTGCCTTTACTACTGCATTTTGCCACCACTCAGACACAAGAGCCCCTTTGTGATTATTAAAAGTCGCCTATTAAGAAAAGAAAGAAACAAACCACATCACCCTGGTAAAGCAACTGGCAAAAAAAAGAAGAAAAAAAAGAAACGGAGACAAGAATCAATTTACTTCAGTTGTCACGGTCTCATTCCTCGCTGCTGACGGGCTTATTTCAATAAACGCTAACAGTAATGAAAACAATATCTTCTAGAAAAGCGAAAATGAATGGGGAATGAATTTATATTAGTGCATTAAAACAGTCGGTGCCCTCCAAAAGTTCACGCTGCCAGATTTTCTCTCTGATAGGTTTCACTCAGCGCTGAGTCTCGACGTCATTGTGTCTGGTGACATTAAACGGAACTTGAAATGCTGTAGCCCTGCTTTATTGGATTGGAGTTTAGATGTCAGCTCTGGCAATCGGTCTTTACTGCTGTCAGTTTAAAGGCTGCTGAATAAGCACAGGGGTCCAGTCAGGAATTGTCAACGGATGTGTGAGGAGCACTTGAGACCACAACTAGGAGTAAACTTCATGAGGGCTCAAGGTTAAGGTCTCACTTAGCAGGCCAAACATGATGGATCAATAAGACTGAAGATGTCCATGGAATTAAAGGAAGAATGAGCCCTGGATAAAATCTGATCTTGTCTCGTCTTATATAATATAATATAATATAATATAATATAATATAATATAATATAATATAATATAATATAATATAATATAATATAATATAATATAATATAATAATGCAGTGGCTGATTGGAAGGTGCTGCTGTTCTCAATTGGCACCATCAGAGTGCTAAATGTGCGTGATGGACTGAAGCCTCTTCCAGTGGTTGGTTCCGGTCTTACATGCAGAACTACTGGGATAAAATCCATCGTTTTAATTTCCAAACCCCCTGAGTAGGGTGAAGAAGCAGCTGGAGCCTATCCCAGCAATCGTCTGTGCAAGGCAGGAACAACACCTGGACAGGGTGCTCACCCACTACAGTGTGAACACACACACACACACTAACAAACACACATAAGGGGTCAATTTAGCATCTCCAGTCCACTGAACCTGCATGTCTTTGGACTGTGGAAGGAAACAGGAGGACCAGGAAGAAACCCACAAGATCACGGGGAGAACAAGCAAACTCCATGCAGTGGAGGACCTGGGACACAAACCCTGATCTCCATACTGTGTGGTAGCAGTACTACCACTGTGCCATCATGCCACCTTGGTGATTATATTATATTATATTATATTATATTATATTATATTATATTATATTATATTATATTATATTATATTATATGAATTCTTGTGACCTGTGGTTAGAATGATTGCAGTAAAGTCACCATCCATGTTGTGTGTCATAAAATTTAACTTAAGGAGGCTGTTATCATTAATAACTTCCAGCTATAAAATTTCTGTAAATGACTATTAAATTGGCACCTTATATAACATTACATTATATTTCAGGCTTCGGCACCCATTACCATGAATTGAATTAGTGAGTTTGACAGTGACATGAAGATTATATTTTTTTCCCAAAGGTTTTTGCCTCACACAACTCTATACTTTATAAGCTGAGTTATTATATTATATTATATTATATTATATTATATTATATTATATTATATTATATTATATTATATTATATTATATTATATTATATCATATTGCCCTCCATGACCCTACAACTAATAAGTTTATTGTATTATATCTGTGAAATTCACAGACCTATAATGCTAAAATAAAATACTATAAGAACTCAAATATAAACAACAGTAAACTCTCTGCCTGTTGTTTAAAATTATAAGAACTTACATTTGATTATGAATTCTGAACACACATATACCATACCATATCCTGGTGCCCTATCAACAGATGGACTTGTGACAACTGTTGTTCAATTTCAATAAACCTTCCTGCCCATCAGGTTACCGCTAGCCACATTTTTTCCTTCACCAACACATATCAGGTCATAAGCTTTTGATTAAGTTCAATGTTTAGCTCCAGTGGTTCACAAGTAATTGCATGAGAGAATTTCAGATTTTAGTATTTTATATGTATTGATTATAATAATAGCCCAAATTTAATAAGGAGTTTTGACAACAATATGTTAGGTTACAATTTTCCGTATTTTTAAAATGTTTTTCTTGTTTGGGCCTCACACAATTCTAAGTGTACAGGAGGGATTATTATATTATATTATATTATATTATATTATATTATATTATATTATATTATATTATATTATATTATATTATGTGAATTTCCCCTTGGGATTAATAAAGTATCTATCTATCTATCTATCTATCTATCTATCTATTATATTATATTATATTATATTATATTATATTATATTATATTATATTATATTATATTATATTATATTATATTATGTACTTTGGCCCCCATGACCATGAAATTATTAAGTGAGTTTCATAATGATATATAAGTTTATAATTTTTTCTATTTGTTCTTTTCTGGCCTCATACAACCATAACGTTTATAAGTGCTACTATCCATCCATCCATTTTCCATCCCATTGAATCCGAACACAGGGTCACGGGAGCCAATCCCAGCCAACACAGGGCAGGAACCAATCCCAGGCAGGGTGCCAGCCCACTGCAGGGCACACACAAACGGGCCAATTTAGAATCGCCAATTCACATAACCTGCATGTCTTTGGGAGGAAACCCACGCAGACACGGGGAGAACATGCAAACTCCGCGCAGGAAGGACCCGGGTCAACAGGTCTCCTAACTGCGAGGCAGCAGCACTACCACTGCGCCACTGTGCCGCCCAAGTGGCACTATTATATTATATTATATTATATTATATTATATTATATTATATTATATTATATTATATTATATTATATTATATACTCTATAGATATAAAATCCTAAGCCTAAATGTGCAACAGTGATGTTTTTATGTCACGTTTTTGTCACTCTTTAAATCGGGTTTATTTTAAAACCTACATATATATGTTTGGTATCATTCTTTTCAGAATTTATCAAACTTTAATGTGATGTTGTTAGATTTTCAGATTCTTATTCTGTTTTTTTATTATAAACTAAAAAATATCAAAAACTCTGTCCCGTGAGACGAGACTTTGTGCCAAGAGATTTAACCAGGCCCGGGGCCGGAAATAAAAGACAAAGAGTAGGACAGCTGCTGCACAGGCTTTTAAATGTTTGAAGCTCCATGCGAGATGAAGGTCACATGGCATAGCAGCAGCAGCACCACCAGCTGATCGAGCAAAGAGGAGGTAAAAAGAAAAAACTGTATTTGTTTCCCATTGTATCACTGTTTAAGAGGGGGTTTCAGAGGAGCGACCGCATCTCCTTGGGGTACGTTCAGCCCCCCACTTCACAACGCGAATGGCAGAGACTTGAATTTCTTAGCGAGCGAAGATTATATTAGAGTATATAATTGCAACCTCAGGTTAGAGGGTTACAATAAAGTTGCCATCCCTCTTGTGTATCCTAAAATTCTACTTAAGGAGGTTGATATCAATAAAATCTTCTTCTGTTCATAAAATTTCTGCAAATGTCTGTTAAACTGGCACCTTATATAAGTGGAGTTATGATATTTGTAGGAGGAGAATAGGCATCCCAGCCAAATCAGAGGATGGTTCATTACCAGGACAGTAGGCCTGTGCGGTGACACAAGCAGATCAGCTGGAAGGAAATAAATTTGTACAACACCAGTATAGTTTAACGGACAGAAAAGCTGAGGATTGGGAGTTGCTCCATACCCCATATGATAGGTGGCAGTGGTCCTTGTATGGTAGCCCAGTCAGAAAACCCACAGAGGTGCTTGGGACTTGAAGGCTGGAAGTGCAGCCCTGTTGGGATCCCTGGGTATCCACAGAGAGTGCTGTTGGTGGAGGACCTCCCTACTTTTTCTATGGCCCGGAAGTGCTTCCCTGAAGACAAGATGTGATACTGGAAGGATTGTCAGGTCAGACGTAAAAAGAGTCAAGGTAGTGAAAGTTGGAAGGCAGTGGCCAACACTCAGCGGAGGTAGAAAGGAGAAAGAGTCTATGGTGTGTGTTACTAGCTTATCAATGGTAGGAAGATTATGAAGAGGCGTTGATGAAAGAATAAATATCTTTTATTTTATTCTACAGCTTGTTTTGTATTACTGTGTCTTGGGCTCAGTGGCACCCCCTTGTGGTCACATATATTATATTATATTATATTATATTATATTATATTATATTATATTATATTATATTACAAGGGGGCTCCGCCCCCTGCTCGCTTCGCTCGCCTACCCCTGGCATTTTGAACCCGTGCCCGCTGGGCAGCCACGTGTGAGGATGACGCACGTTTAATATGGAGCGTTCGCTCGTGTCACTCTGGGGCCCCCCACTGTTAATACGGAGCTCCATCCGTACTATTATGCGGTGCATTGTGGACTACTGCGGACCCCGTAGTGTTTCCCGTTTCAGTTTGTAGAGAAAAGCCAAGCAAAATGACACCTTTTATTGGCTAACTAAAAAGATTACAATATGCAAGCTTTCGAGGCAACTCAGGCCCCTTCTTCAGGCGAGATGTAATCAAAAACCGTTTCAGTTTGTATCTCGGTCAGTGGAGCTTTGGTTTTTGAAGCTTTTGAATTGCAGTCTTCATTATCAGTAACTTGCTGTCCATGTGTTTGGCCCCCTCGTTTAACCTGTTTATGACGTCTTACTTTGCTTTCTACTCTGTCTTTCATTTCTGATCTCGCTTTATTCTGCTTTTGTTTCAATGACACCTGGTCCGTGGTGAATATAATTTCCCTTTTTCGAGTAATAATTTTCATTTGTTTGCGATACTGTGATGTTTATCGTACAGTTAATAATACATCACTGTAATGTGATTTACCTATGCTGTATAGGTTAGATGTGTGAGGATGACGTATGTTTAATACGGGTGGAGTGGTGGCTCTGAGGCTAGGGATCTGCACTGGCAATCGGAAGGTTGCCGGTTCGAATCCCGTAAATGCCAATAGGGACTCTGCTCTGTTGGGCCCTTCAGCAAGGTCCTTAACCTGCAATTGCTGAGCGCTTTGAGTAGTGAGAAAAGCGCTATATAAATGCAAAGAATTATTAATACGTAGCGTTCGTCTGTGTCACTCTGGGTCTCCCCACTGTTACTACGAAGCTCTTTCCGAACTATTATGCGGTGCATTGTGGACTCTGTAGTGTTTCACTTCGTATCTCGTTTAGTCGAGCTCTTTCTTTTTGGAGCAGTGCCTGCCTGGTCTGCGGCATTTCAGACGCACGTTGTAGGCGCCTGCGTTCATTAATTATATCCAGGCAGGCGCGTGTTTGTATCTCGGTCACTGGAGCTGTGTCGTGTTGAATCCATGCCTGCTTTGCGCTCCACTGACAGACTGAGAAGATCATTCCTCCCCCAAACTATGCGACTCTTCAATTCCACCAGAGGGGGTAAACGTTGAACATTATTCAAGTTATTGTCTGTTTTTTACCTGCATTTTTTATTACTCTTTAATTTAATATTTTTTGCTGCTGGAGTATGTGAATTTCCCCCTGGGATTAATAAAGTATCTATCTATCTATCTATCTATCTATCTATCTATCTATCTATCTATCTATCTATCTATCTATCTATCTATCTATCTATCTATCTATCTATCTATCTATCTAGGCATTCACGTTCATTAGGCTCGGTGTCGAAGCTGTGTCACTTGTTGAGCTGTTTGGTTTTGGAGCCGAGACAGTTTTGCTTCCGCGGTTTCAGACGCGTGTCCGTACCATCTCGGATTTGATGTATGAACCTTTGTGGACTCCGTAGGGGGCGTTGACTCCTCTTGTTTTACTATGTCTCCTCCTGCGCTTTCACCACGCATTAGTGCCACTCACAATATGGCGGCGACGCCTGCGCTTTCCATATTATGTCAGTTTTTACCATGCTGTGTACCTCCGCTGTGTGGTGTGGACGTTTAACTGTCGTTGTTTCTGTCTTTATATTCTGTATCTCGGTGTGCATGTGTTTCGTGCCTAGGTTTTTTTGAAGCTGTTGCATTCCACTTTTCATCATCTGTAACCCGCTCTCAATGTGTTTGTCCCCGTTCTTTAATCCCTTTATAAAGTTTTACTGTGTTTCCTACTCTGTGTTTTATTTCTGACCTCGCTTTATCCTGCTTGCGGCATGTCAGACGGTTCGTAGTCTTTCTCGTTTTACTCTGGGCAGGGGGGCTTTGTTCTGTAACCTGTTCTCCATGTGTGTGTCCCTGTTCTTTAACCTCTTTATGAGGTTTTACTTTGTTTCCTACTCTGACGGTTCGTAGTCTCTACTGTTTTGCTCTGGTGGGGGGGGGGCTTTGTGTGGCGCCTGCGCACTATGTCTTTTGAGTCCACGGGCAGGTCCCTGCGTCCATATCCGGTTTACCATTCTCGTTTATTAATATGGATATTATATTATATTATATTATATTATATTATATTATATTATATTATATTATATTATATTATGGGGCGACACGGTGGCGCAGTGGGTAGTGCTGCTACCTCGCAGTTGGGAGACCTAGGGACCTGGGTTCACTTCCCAGGTCCTCCCTGCGTGGAGTTTGCATGTTCTTCCCGTGTCTGCGTGGGTTTCCTCCCACAGTCCAAAGACATGCGGGTTAGGTGGATTGGCGATTCTAACTTGTGCTTGGTGTGTGGGTGTGTTTGTGTGTGTCCTGTGGTGGGTTGGCACCCTGCCCAGGATTGGTTCCTACCTTGTGCCCTGTGTTGGCTGGCATTGGCTCCAGCAGACCCTGTGTTTGGATTCGGAGGGTTGGAAAATGGATGGATATTATATTAATCATTCATTCATCTTCTAACCCGCTGAATCCCAACACAGGGTCTGCTGGAGCCAATGCCAGCCAACACAGGGCACAAGGTAGGAACCAATCCCGGGCAGGGTGCCAACCCACCGCAGGACACACACAAACACACCAAGCCCAATTTAGAATCGCCAATCCACCTAACCTGCATGTCTTTGGACTGTGGGAGGAAACCGGAGCGCCCGGAGGAAACCCACGCAGACACGGGGAGAACATGCAAACTCCACGCAGGGAGGACCCGGGAAGCGAACCCAGGTCCCCAGGTCTCCCAACTGCGAGGCAGCAGTGCTACCCACTGCGCCACCGTGCCAGCTTATATTATATTATATTATATTATATTATATTATATTATTTGGTCCTTGTTAGCCTAAATTTAATAACTGATAAAGTTATGTTTTGTTATCCATCCATCCATTTTCCAACCTGCTGAATCCGAACACAGGGGTCTACTGGAGCCAATCCCAGCCAACACAGGGCACAAGGCAGGAAACAATCCTGGGCAGGGTGCCAACCCACCGCAGGACACACACAAACACACCCACACACCAAGCACACACTAGGGCCAATTTAGAATCGCCAATCCACCTAACCAGCATGTCTTTGGACTGTGGGAGGAAACCCACGCAGACACGGGGAGAACATGCAAACTCCACGCAGGGAGGACCCGGGAATCGAACCCAGGTCCCCAGATCTCCCAACTGCGAGGCAGCAGCGCTACCCACTGCGCCACCGTGCCGGCTTATATTATATTATATTATATTATATTATATTATATTATATTATATTATATTATATTATATTATATTATTTGGTCCTTGTTAGCCTAAATTTAATAACTGATGAAGTTATGTTTTGTTATATTATATTATAATTTAACAAAATATTTTTTATATATTTTTCAGGCCTTACACAACCCTGAAAGGTATAATTGGAATATTATATTATACTAAACATTAAGCCCGTTACAATAACGGGCGCTAGAACTGTAGTGCATTCTCTTTGATAATTTTCTTTACGCTCATTTTCCTGTTCCTCTATAGATCTATTTGCTCTTCTGAGTCTTTCTCTTTTCGCGTTTTTCTGACTCTCATTTTCTTTTTCTTCTTTTTTGGGTGGCATGTTATTAGTAGATAGTCACAGTAATATAGGCTTGTACGTCCATAATATTTTCTGTTACAGTAATACTGGCTTGTATGTGACTGTAATATGCGTCACTGTATTGTGGGCCTTTAATTTTCTCTCACAGTAATACTGGTTTGTATTTCCGTAAAATGCCTGTAATTTTCTCTGACAGTAATACTGGCTTTGATGTCCGTAATATGCGTTTAATTTTCTGTCACAACAGTGGGCAATCAGCAGATTCTCCCCAGTGTGGCGGACAGCCGGGTCCCATGCCCGGCAGGGACGCCCCTGCTACTTATGTTCCGGGGGAGCAGCCATGGACAGCTCAGTACCTCCCCCGGGTCGCTTGGTGCCAGCCTCCCTGGCCAACGGTGATTCCCCAACCTCCCGCAGGGCTCCATGGGAGATGGACTCCTCCACAGCCTGGTTTGGGGCTCGGGTGGCCGCTAGGGGGAGCTGCATGGAGTCAGCAGCCAGGCTGGATGAATCTTCAGCCCCACCCACAATTAGGACCAGGTGGTCAAGCACCTGGAACGCTTCCGGGTGGGCTATAAAAAGGGCCAGCCACCACCACTCTGGGAGCCAGAGTTGAGAGGAGGAGGACTAAGCTTGAGGAGGAGTGGTGGGAGAGGAGAAAGGATTGTTGCTGTGTTGGAATAGTGCTTTGTGGGACTGTGTATTGCCTGTGGGTCACGGGGAAGACGTGCGCCCACGGGTGAAGAAAAAATAAAGGCTTTCTGCATTTATTACGTGCCTCTGTGTCCATCTGTGCCGGGTCGGGCGCCAATATAGTGCCTTTGTTACACCAGCAACTGATGTAATGTGTGGCGTGCAGTTGATAATCGTGCTTGTGGCGTCTCTCCAGCAAGTACTGTGCAGTTCTCCTGCAAGCATTTTAATCTGTGCTGGCGTGCAGCTGATTATTGTATGTGTGGCGTCTCCCCAGCAATGGATTTTATGTGCGCCAAAATAAATCTAATAATAATAATAATTCTTAAATCTACTTTTAAAAGTCATCCTATTGTAATATCATGAAAATTCGTATATTTAGGAAAACCCCTTTAACGACGGACACTTTACACTTTACTGGGCCAGGCTTCTTAATCGCAAATCTGACATCCTCAGAGTGAACACTTGCACAACCACAAACACTAATCCCACCTCTTTGGGGAAGCTGGTCTCCGCGTCTCAGTACCTGATTGGATTTTTCATGCCTTTTGTTTTAGGTCTTGCCTCATTTCCAGAAATCCGATTGGATCGGCCGTGCGATATTTTATAGGTCCCACCCTCTCAGTCTTGTGTGATGCATCAGGCTGCCTTTGAAGCATCGCACCGCGTCCCACACATGCGCACTACACCAGAAGACACACACACACGGACACTGGGTGGACACAGGGGTTTTATTAAAGAGGATTATATTATATTATATTATATTATATTATATTATATTATATTATATTATATTATATTATATTATATTATATTATATTATATTATACGCAGATCCAACCCTTTACGCACTGTTTTATTACATGACTAATTCCAACACTATACACACAGCCACCAATGTATTTGTTGCAAAACCAAACTAAGCGAGTCAGTCTGAACTTCACAGCTGACAGATATGCGAGGAGATGCCCAGCTGTGACGTGGCAGCAAGTGACTGATCTGCCACTGTCTCTATCTATCTATCTATCTATCTATCTATCTATCTATCTATCTATCTATCTATCTATCTATCTATCTATCTATCTATCTATCTATCTATCTATCTATCTATCTATCTATCTATCTATCTATCTATCCATCCATTTTCGAACCCGCTGAATCCGAACACAGGGTCACGGGGGTCTGCTGGAGCCAATCCCAGCCAACACAGGGCACAAGGCAGGAACCAATCCTGGGCAGGGTGCCAACCCACCGCAGTCTATCTATCTATCTATCTATCTATCTATCTATCTATCTATCTATCTATCTATCTATCTATCTATCTATCTATCTATCTATCTATCTATCTATCTATCTATCTATATATCTATCTATCTATCTATCTATCTATCTATCTATCTATCTATCTATCTATCTATCTATCTATCTACTCCTTAGGGACAAGCTGACAGAGATAGGAGTTGATTCATACCTGGTGGCATGGATCGTGGACTATCTTAAAGGCAGACCTCAGTATGTGCGTCTCGGAACTGCAGGTCTGACATTGTGGTCAGCAGCACAGGAGCGCCGCAGGGGACTGTACTTTCTCCGGTCCTGTTCAGCCGATATACATCAGACTTCCAATACAACTTGGAGTCCTGCCACGTGCAAAAGTTCGCTGATCACACTGCTATCGTGGCTGCATCAGGAATGGGCTGGAGGAGGAGTATAGGAACCTAATCAAGGACTTTGTTAAATGGTGCGACTCAAACCACTTACACCTGAACACCAGCAAAACCAAGGAGCTGGTGGTGGATTTTATGAGGACCAGACCCCTCATGGACCCCGTGATCATCAGAGGTGACTGTGTGCAGAGGGTGCAGACCTATAAATATCTGGGAGTGCAGCTGGATGATAAATTGGACTGGACTGCCAATACTGATGCTCTGTGCAAGAAAGGACAGAGCAGACTATACTTCCTTAGAAGGCTGGTGTCCTTCAACATCTGCAATAAGATGCTGCAGATGTTCTATCAGACAGTTGTGGCGAGCGCCCTCTTCTACGTGGCGGTGTGCTGGGGAGACAGCATAAAGAAGAAGGACACCTCACGCCTGGACAAACTGGTGAGGAAGGCAGGCTCTATTGTAGGCACAGAGCTGGACAGTTTGACATCCGTGGCAGAGCGACGGGCGCTGAGCAGACTCCTGTCAATCATGGAGAATCCACTGCATCCACTGAACAGGATCATCTCCAGACAGAGGAGCAGCTTCAGCGACAGACTGCTGTCACCGTCCTGCTCCACTGACAGACTGAGGAGATCATTCCTCCCCCAAACTATGCGACTCTTCAATTCCACCCGGGGGATAAACGTTAACATTTAACATTATACAAAGTTATTGTCTGTTTTTTACCTGCATTATTATCAATCTTTAATTTAATATTGTTTATTGTATCAGTATGCTGCTGCTGGAGAATGTAAATTTCCCATTGGGATTAATAAAGTATCTATCTATCTATCTATCTATCTATCTATCTATCTATCTATCTATCTATCTATCTATCTATCTATCTATCTATCTATCTATCTATCTATCTATCTATCTATCTATCTATCTATCTATCTATCTATCTATCTATCTATCTATCTATCTGCACCTCGCCCTCTCGTTTATTTTTCAGGGTCCCGCTATGTGTCTCTCGTTCTTCTTGCCGCTTTCCTCTCCACTCTCATGGCTTTCCCAGGCCCAAATTTCTTAACATCTGCTGCCCTTCTTTTTGTGCAGCCTGAAGTTTTGCTCCGACTGCCACAAACTCACCCACAATATTGTATTTTTTTGCCCCCTTTTGCAGATTGTTTTCTTTCCTAAGACTCCTGGACTTTGAGAGATGGTCAGAAGCAGTAGCCCCAGTTGCTACACCACCTCCATATGAGTCGATCAGACAGCAGGATGAGACTCCCCACCCCCCCCCACCCCATCATTTCCAAAGACATTTTTCTCTTTTTATTGCCTCCCCAGTCGGCTCCTGTTCTTCCTCTCAGTTTATTGCTTTAAAGTCGCATTTTCTGAGAGAGCAGAGGAGCACAAGATGGCATGCCAGACATGTGCTGACTGATCCCAGCCAAGCAGCGCAGGTCTTAAGTGTGTCTTATTTAATTGAGTGGCATCCCAATAAAACCTGGGGGTGCTAAGGCATGGGGGTGCATCTTATCAAACTTGGCACCTCCTAACAAGAAGAATGCGTCTTCCAAACCCCACGTTCAGACTATCAATCTCTGACGTGTTGTTGTCTCACAAAGAGACCTCCTGGGAATTTCTTTCAAATTATTTTTTCAATTAACCCGCATCCTGGTGATTCCCCTGAGAAATTCATTAGCGTGCTGCAATCTAATTACAGAGTGCGGTGGACTAAATGCGGCCCCTCGCTGCTGATTGCCGTCTCCTGGTTTGCTCGCCTCATCCTTGGAGACGCTTATCGCTCCGGTGCAAACATGAGCCGCGGCTTCAGGTGGTCCTGCTCCAGGACTGGTGACGTGGTGACATTCATTCACAGTCATTCAGAGGATTGTCAGGCAAACTGAAATGCGCATGATGACAAATATCAGGGTAGAGAGGAAGAGCGGCACGCAGGTGTGAGGGCATTTTAACTCAGGATCAAGTCTGAAGGGCACTGAGGGTTAACCAATCACTCAATTCCGCCATAAGTGTCCGATCTCCTGTAGTTCAACGCTCAAGGAGTCCGAGTTTGGCGCAAGGAGGTATAAAAAGTGTGAGTGAAATGACCAAGTGCTTATCATTCAAGGCACATTATAATAAGGAGTAAAGACTGACTGAAACAACCAAGTGCTTATTATTAAAGGCACTATATACAAAAAACATTAACTAAACCAACTGAATGTGTGTAAGAAAGGCACTATATAGAAATGTGGAAATAAAGACTCGGTAAAGTACTTACTGTAAAATGAACCATACTGAACAAAGGCCGGCTGAAATAACAGAGTGACATTATAAAAGTTAATAAAGATTAAGTGAAATAACTGGAGCACCGAATTATTAAAATGCAAAATATAAGGCATTGTGACCCGCAGGGGGTGCATGGGCTCCTCAAACCGGACACAGACAGACGCACGGCACAAGTCCAGCACAATACAGGCTTTTATTTGCCTGTGGGAAACTCTTCCTAAATCGTTCCCCACACAAGCACAATATAAGCACAGCACAGCATATAGGAATACCTTTCTCTTCTCCATCTGTCTCTTCTTCTCTCTTACAGATGCAGAAACAAGTTCCACAACACACACAGAGGCTTTCACTTTAGTGTGGGAAACTCTTTCCTTTGGTTTCCCACCTGCACAGCCCCAGTACAAAGCACAAGCCCAATAACAAAGCACTCTTTGTCTTTTCTTCTCCTTGTGTCTCTCTGTCTCCCACCTCTACTCATCCCAGTGAAGTGTCGTCCTCTCCCTCCCGACTCAAACTCCTGGAGCAGTGGCAGTGGGCTTCTTTTATGTTGCACCTGGGAGTACTTCCGGTGACCCACTAACGTGGCCTGGAAACACTTCTGGGTGAGGTGGAAGCCCAACGAGGTAGGGCACACCTTAAGATGTATTTGCAGGCCAAAATGGGGCAAAAGACCTGAAACACTTCACCGCTTGGTAACCTCAGTGCCAAAACGTCTTTTTCGTGTTGTGAGAAGGAATGGTGACACATTCCAGAGTGCTGAATGCTTTACCGTCCCACCTTTTTTGGAATGTGTTACAGGCCTGAGATGCAGGAATGGATGTTGTGGTACCTGCTGGGGGAGCACCAGCTCTCCAAACCAAACACAGACATATGTAAGGCGCAAGTCCAGCACAATAATTATTTGTCTGTGGGAAACTCTTCCCAAATCGTTTCCCACACAAACCCAATATAAAGCACAATGCAGCACACAGCTATTCCTTTCTCTTCTCCGTCTCTGTCTCTTCTTTTTCTCTCTTTCTCTCTGCCCACCTCTACTCCTACTTGAGCAAGCTTCATCCTCTCCCTCTGGACCGTGGCTCGTGACATGAGCAACAACAATATCATTTATTTCTATAGCACATTTTCATACAAATGGTGTCGCTTTACAAGATGAAGAAAGAAAAGTTTATATGAAACAAAAATAAGATTAGGCAGTACTGAGTTACAAAGGATTAAGTAAGGCCCGATGGCTGGGACGGCAGAAAAAACAAACAAAAAAATAACTCCACATGACCCAGAGAGAAAAACAACAAAATCTGCAAGGGTTCCAAAGCCACAAGACCACCCAGCCCCCACTAGACATTCTACCTAACATAAATGATCTCAATCAGTCCTCATGGCTTTCTGACTTCATATGAAAGAATTTGATGATGAAGGCAGTGAACGTCTTTTAGTGTGGTAAACTCTTTCCTTTGGTTTCCCACCTGCACAGCTTCAGTACAAAGCACAAACACATTAACAAGGCACTCTTTGTCTTTTCTTCTCCTTGTGTCTTTCTGTCCTCCTGGTAAGCGTCATCCTCTCTCTCTCGACTCCGGCTCCTGGAGCAGTGGCAGCGGGCTCCTTTTATGTTGCACCCAGGAGAACGTCCGATGGCCCGCTAGAGTGGTCTGGAATCACTTCTGGGTGAGGTGGAAGCCCAATGAGGTAGAGCTCTGCTGCTCCTGTAGCATCCCCTGGAGGATTCCCGGACATTTTTAATTCCCTGGAAACTGCTGTAATTCGCTTGAAAACGGGAACAGCCAAGCTTGTATATATAACATGTAAAAGTGTAAAAATTGATCAAGAAAAAACAGAGTTATAGTTTAAAATAATTAAGGTGGTGCCATTGCTGCAGCTTGCACTTCATCAGACAACAGCTTTGAACAGCAACTTGAAATTGCAATGCGTCAGTATGTTACATCCGCATTATCTGGGAATGAAATGCGGGATTCACATATTCCCGGGAATGGATAAACCCATCCGGGAATGGATTCCCTACCTGGAGGCACCCCTGGAACCCAACTAGGCTGTTCTGAACTCCCATGATGCCTTGTAATAATCCAAGGCATTGCTGCAAACCGGTGGGGCTGCCATCTAGCACTCTGGGAGAGATAATGCCCTGCGCACATTCACTCCCCCCAGTCCTTCCAGTATAAAGGCCAGGAAAGGAACCTGGCTGTCTGCCACAGTATATAATATATCATTATAATAATAATATCCATCCATCTCTATGCTATCCTGATCCATCTCCCACTTGGACAGAGGCAGTGGTGCTGTAAGAATGATGTTTCTGGACTTCTCTAGCGCCTTCTGCACCATCCAACCTCTGCTCCTCAGGGACAAGCTGGCAGAGATGGGAGTAGATTCATACCTGGTGGCATGGATGGTGGACTATCTTAAAGACAGACCTCAGTATGTGCGTCTCGGGAACTGCAGGTCTGACATTGTGGTCAGCAACACATTAGCGCCACAGAGGACTGTACTTTCTCCGGTCCTGTTCAGCCTATATACATCGGACTTCCAATACAAATTGGAGTCCTGCCACATGCAAAAGTTTACTGACGGTTTGGGCTGCATCAGGAGAGGGCAGGAGGAGGAGTATAGGAACCTAATCAAGGACTTTTTATATATTGCGACTCAAATGACCTACAACTGAACACCAGCAAAACCAAAGACTGGTGGTGGATTTTAGGAGGCCCAGACCCCTCCTGAACCCCGTGATCATCAGAGGTGACTGTGTGCAGAGGGTACAGACCTATAAATACCTGGGAGTGCCGCTGGATGATAAACTGGACTGGACTGCCAATACTGATGCTCTGTACAAGAGAGGACAGAGTCGACTATACTTCCTTAGAAGGCTGGTGTCCTTCAACATCTGCAATAAGATGCTGCAGATGTTCTATCAGACGGTTGTGGCGAGCGCCCTCTTCTATGCAGTGGTGTGCTGGGGAAGCAGCATAAAGAAGAGGGACGCCTCACGCCTGGACAAACTGGTGAGGAAGGCAGGCTCTATTGTAGGCACGGAGCTGGACAGTTTGACATCTGTGGCAGAGCGATGGGCGCTGAGCAGACTCCTGTCAATCATGGAGAATCCACTACATCCACTGAACAGGATCATCTCCAGACAGAGGAGCAGCTTCAGCGACAGACTGCTGTCACCGTCCTGCTCCACTGACAGACTGAGGAGATCGTTCGTCCGCCACACTATGTGACTCTTTAATTCCACCGGGGGGTAAACGTTAACATTATACAAAGTTATTATCTGTCTGTTATACCTGCATTATCTATCTATCTATCTATCTATCTATCTATCTATCTATCTATCTATCTATCTATCTATCTATCTATCTATCTATCTATCTATCTATCTATCTATCTATCTATCTATCTATCTATCTATCTAGTCTATCTATCTATATATCTTTCTATCTATCTATCTATCTATCTATCTATCTATCTATCTATCTATCTATCTATCTATCTATCTATCTATCTATCTATCTATCTATCTATCTATCTATCTAGTAGTAAGAACATCAACAGTAATAATCAAATCCATCATTATAGAAAAGTGATCAGTAACAGAAACATCGCACAAATCAATATAATTAGCTGAAATATCACGTGTAAGAACGAGGTCAAGGCTATGACCGAGAGAGTGAGTTGGCGTATTAATATGCTGGATAAAATCAAATGAGTCCAATAGTGATAAAAAGTCATTAACCAAAGGTTTCGATTGACAACAAACGTGAATGTTAAAATGACCAACAATAAATACTTTGTCATGGGAGAAGGTGATATCAGCCAGGAGATCAGAGAATTCAGAAATGAAGATATCATTAATTAATAATAATAATAATAATAATCCATCCATTATCCAACACGCTGAACCCGAACACAGGGTCACGGGGGTCTGCTGGAGCCAATCCCAGCCAACACAGGGCACCAGGCAGGAACCATTCCCGGGCAGGGTGCCAACCCACCGCAGGTAGGACAGCTAATAAACTAATAAACTAATACATAAAAACAAAGTTAAAACATAGATTAGCGAGACGAGCAGACGGCCAGCCACACCAGTCGGCGCCATCTTAACAAGGGTGTGTGTGTGCTTGTATTCGCCTTGCGATGCGCTGATGCCCCGCCCAGGGATTTTGTTGCTTTCTCGCACTCGATGCTTGCTGGAATGGGCACATCCCCGGACTGATGGATTTAATCATTAAACATCCTTTTCAGAGATATTGCGGTAAGGTGTCCTCGGAATTTTGTTAGGTGTTTCAGACAATTCACAACACAGCAAAGCTGAACGTTTTCTCACCGTGATGATATCTCGCACTGCCACTTGGAGGAATCTTCCAGATTTACATAAAGTACACGTGCAAGAAAAAACAGTACAACGCTTGAGTAGCAGGAGCAAACGCTGCAGCACGTGTCATGTCCTATGAAGTACAGGGTGTCCATAAAGTCTTGCATATTTTCAATAAAAAAATATGCACAACATTTGATTTAATTGAAATATTAATTATCCAGTAATAGCGCACTGCTCGATAACGTGCAGTGAATACACTTGACTTGACCATTCATAGTTTTCATTCTCTTTCTCTGTACGTTTACCATTCGTTTGCTCAGAAGTCGATGCGCTTGCTGCCACCTGAGCAGCTCTTCTTTTCTCCACCCTAGCAGCCCACTTCTTCTTTTCTTTCGTTGGCATCTTTTCACGTTAAAACTGATTATGTCAGTGTTTGTGTTACAATTACTTAATACGTATTCCTTAATTTTTCACTTAAGATGGCACTTAAACCTTCAATCTTTCTCAAGAATGATTTGAGATATGAAGAGGTAGGGGAAGTGACGGCGAAGGTGGTATGGATGAGAACGGTGCCCGTACCCTTGCGCCGGATTGCCATAGGCGAGAGTTTTCTACAATAAAATAAAAATAAAACGAGGAATAATTCCAAAACTCTTTGATTTTAATACAAAGCTGTAGTGCAGAATTTCAGCGTAGTGTATGTGTACCAAATTTTGGTTTACGGAAATTTCGCCTCTCACATTTCGCCCCCAGTACGTTTCGCCCCCACTACATTTCGCCTCCATGATATTTCTCCCCCGCCCCAGTAACTTCCAATACTCACACCCAGACAATTTGAGTGTTGGACGTTTCTAGAAAAAATAAAGTGAATAATCGTTCTCAGCATTCATAAACTGACTTTCCTAATTTAAACATTTTTGTAGCAAAATGTTAAAAAAGTTAGCAACAGTGCATCACTTAAACGAAATGCTCTGTAAACATATATACATTTTTATTTTGATTAAAAGAATCCATACGATTGTACAAAAATTAATATCACATGCCGTTGCGAAAACACATACTGTATCTATATATATAAAATTCTTTTCGCGTTTGAAACGGAAATAACGTATGACCACGCGATATGGAAATTACGTATGAAACAGAAATTACGTATGACCACAGAACATATTATAATACAGCAACTAATCAGTTCGTTTGTGGACACCATTTTTATGTTCTCACAGGTGGCACAGTGGTAGTGCTGCTGCTTTACAGTATGAAGATTGTGGGTTCGCTTCCCGGTTCCTCCCTGTGTGGATAGCGCTTTGAGTACTGAGAAAAGCGCTATATAAATGTAATGAATTATTATTAATGAAAATGAATAATGAAAGGGCGGCACGGTGGCGCAGTGGGTAGCGCTGCTGCCTCGCAGTTGGGAGATCTGGGGACCTGGGTTCGCTTCCCGGGTCCTCCCTGCGTGGAGTTTGCATGTTCTCCCCGTGTCTGCGTGGGTTTCCTCCGGGCGCTCCGGTTTCCTCCCACAGTCCAAAGACATGCAGGTTAGGTGGATTGGCGATTCTAAATTGGCCCTAGTGTGTGCTTGGTGTGTGGGTGTGTTTGTGTGTGTTCTGCGGTGGGTTGGCACCCTGCCCAGGATTGGTTCCCTGCCTTGTCCCCTGTGTTGACTGGGATTGGCTCCAGCAGACCCCCGTGACCCTGTGTTCGGATTCAGCGGGTTGGAAAATGGATGGATGGATGGATGAATAATGAATTATTATATCGTCTTTACGAATTGTTATTATTTGTGTGAGAGTTATTTTACTGATATTGAAAAGAAGTAACCCGGGTTTGCTTCCCGTGTCCTCCCTGCGTGGAGTTTGCATGTTCTCCCCGTGTCTGCGTGGGTCTCCTCCGGGCGCTCCGGTTTCCTCCCACAGTCCAAAGACATGCATGTTAGGTGGATTGGCGATTCTAAATTGGCCCTAGTGTGTGGGTGTGTGTGTGGGTGTCCTGCGGTGGGTTGGCACCCTGCCCGGGATTGATTCCTGCCTTGTGCCCTGTGTTGGCTGGGATTGGCTCCAGCAGAGCCCCGTGACCCTGTGTTCGGATTCAGCGGGTTGGAAAATGGATGGATGGATGAAAAGAAGTAAACACAAACACGCCGATCAATCCCATAGAAGTGCACCCCGCATCGTCCTCTCTGGACTACAGCGCTGAGCCGTCCGCCGCCAGGCGCGTTCTGACAGAGAAGTTTTATTTATTCGTCCACGTGACTGTTGCGGAAACCGCCACATTGTAACTTTTTTTTTAGTTGGCAGTACTTGATAGTTGAAGAGATGAGGAAAACAGCTTTGCGTCTTTCTACTTTTTAACTGCGGCGAGCTGTAAACAATGTGCGTGAGAACAGAATGGGTGCAGAATGTCGGGCTGCTCCGCAGGGTCGAGAGCTTTCGCAGTTTCGGGCAGCGTCCTCTCTTCTCGCACTGTTTGTGACACTTCAAGTGCCCCGTTGGCTCCTGGGAGAGTGGAAATCTTTGCGAATGAGTGTAATCAGTGCCATCAAAGAAAGACTCTGTTTGTAAATTGCCCTGCACGACTACGTACTGTTCCTTAAGGTGAGTTCGGGTCACTAAAACCCCGCAACATTCAAGGTTCCTTTTGTGATGAATTATTTTAAGAAGTAAATCACAGGCACGTAGTGCAAGGTTGTCAGGCAGACATTTGGAAGATCACATAGAAAATGTAATTTCTATACCACAGCAGTCGTGTAGCGCCTTTCACAAGGGATCTGCTACCGAGAGATAGTCCCAATACATTTTAGCTGCTGTTAGTACTACTTACCTGTTGTGTTATAGCGCCTTTAAAATGTAGTTTACCCCAAACCACTGCAGTAGTGCTCAATATATCTTTACTTCTTTAATGATATCGTTTTACTGTTTAATAACTTATAGACTACATTTTATTTTTTTCCCTTGCACTCAGTGAGCGAAGCCACAGGGTAATCAACTAGTATGAAATACAATTATGTAGTAAATTAATATCTTTGCAATCTTAATTGTTCAGTTGTTCAAAGTTTATTGTCATGTGCACAGTAAGGAAATACGTTTCCCTGTCCAATGAAATTCTTTCTTTGCTGTCCACACCAAATGACAAGACCAATGTATAAAGATAAACATAAATAATAAGTAGCAGAGGCAACATAAAGTATAAAAACAGAATAGAAGTATAAAGTGTAATGTGCAGGTAGGTGTGTGATGGACAAGTCAAATACAGTTACAGTTGTGTGAGGTCGATAGAAGGAGGTGAACCACAGTTATAAACTCCAGTCAGTTATTTAGGAGTCTAGTGGCCTTGGGGAAGAAAGAAATGTTCACAAAAAATAATTTCCATTTATAAAATTATTGATTAGAACTCAAAGTTGTATGTGATGCCTCTAAGGTAATCAATTACATTACGATTTTCAAAATTTTGGGCTATTCCTTTGATTCTAGCAGAAATAGCAGCATACTTCTTGTTTTTCTGATTGTCTGGATAACCGGGGGCGAAATAGGTTGCCTTGCTCCCTGTGTTGACTGGGATTGGCTCCAGCAGACCCCTGTCTGGTTAGGATTCAGCGGGTTGGAAAATGGATGGATGGATGGATGGTCATATCGAAAGATAGCAGCTGATTTTATTACATGTCATCTCAGAAGGACCCCCAACTGGCTTTTCCACCATGGTGAAGGTGGTTAGATGCATCGGGTTCAGGTGAATCTTGCAAAGCGCATCAAACTTTGCATCACAAATGGTGGAAATCAGCATTGAGGATGTTCATCTTCTTCTATAATACGCTACGGTGGCTGTCGGTTTAGTCTGTCCAGGATTTTAAATCACCTGTAACTCAGAAACCGTTTGACCTATTGACCTGAAATTTGGTATTACATATACTACGTGGAGCGGCACGGAGGCACAGTGGTAGCGCTGCTGTCTCGCAGTTAGGAGACCCGGGTTCGCTTCCCGGGTCCTCCCTGCGTGGAGTTTGCATGGGTTTCCTCCGGGCGCTCCGGTTTCCTCCCACAGTCCAAAGACACGCAGGTTAGGTGGATTGGCGATTCTAAATTGGCCCTAGTGTGTGCTTGGTGTGTGGGTGGGTGTGTGTGTGTCCTGCGGTGGGTTGGCACCCTGCCCGGGATTGGTTCCTGCCTTGTGCCCTGTGTTGGCTGGGATTGGCTCCAGCAGACCCCCGTGACCCTGGATTCAGTGGGTTGGATAATGGATGGATGGATGAAAAGAAGTAAACACAAACACGCCGATCAATCCCATAGAAGTGCTGTCTCACAGTTAGGAGACCCAGGTTCGCTTCCCAGGTCCACCCTGCGTGGAGTTTGCATGTTCTCCCCGTGTCTGCGTGGGTTTCCTCCGGGCGCTCCGGTTTCCTCCCACAGTCCAAAGACATGCAGGTTAGGTGGATTGGCGATTCTAAATTGGCCCTAGTGGGTGCTTGGTGTTTGTGTGTGTCCTGCGGTGGGTTGGCACCCTGCCCGGGATTGATTCCTGCCTTGTGCCCTGTGTTGGCTGGGATTGGCTCCAGCAGACCCCCGTGACCCTGTGTTCGCATTCAGCGGGTTGGAAAATGGATGGATGGGTAACTGTAGCTGTGATATCTTTCATTTGGATGTTACAGGTTGAATTGAGTAAATAAAGCTGAGAAGAAATGTTTTTGTGTGTGTTTTCATTTAAGGCTGTAAAGCAACAAAAAGTGGACTATCTCGAAGGGGGGGATTCTTTTCTATACTCATTGTACCTGCTGGCCATTTTAAATAAATATGCCAAAATTTCCACAAGACCTGTTTATACTTTGCCAATATCTGGGGTACTTGATGTGGGGGGGATAAAATAAATGTAAATGATTTTAGTGCCAGGCTGCAACATAACAGAATGTGAAGAAAACAAAGGGATCCGTATAATACGCAGTATAAAAACGCATGACGGGTACACAGAGGAATTCCAGGTTGGCTGCGGTTCTGCAATCTTATGGCTGGTGACGGATTAAGAATAAACACTTTTAAACCATTATTTACTTAAAAAGTCAGAGGCGTTCAAACAGCTTGACTAAATTGATACATGAAATTGGAAGCAAATGAGAAGCTTGAGGCAGGCTGCATTAAGATGAAAGCTTTTAGAAGATGACAGTTACAGTATGCTGTGCACGTTGGCTTGCTAGAAAAGAAAAAAAAAATAAAACACACACACGGAGCCTTCAGAATGATTCAGCGGCATTTTCTTAATTTGTATTGCAAAGTGAGAAGTGTGCATGACTCGAAGCAGCTGATTAATATTAATACAGCGCAACTGTGGAGCGAGACTTTCACATCATTTACAGTACAGTATGTGTGTGTGGGGGGGTACTACTGTATATATACAGTGGATTCACAGTATCCAGAGGAGAGGAATGAAGGTCAGTAGGACCACCGAGACAGAATACATGTGTGTGAATGAGAGGGAGGTCAGTGGAATGGTGAGGATGAAGGGAGTAGAGTTGGTGAAGGTGGAGGAGTTTAAATACTTGGGATCAACAGTACAGAGTAATGGAGATTGTGGAAGAGAAGTGAAGAAGAGAGTGCAGGCAGGGTGGAGTGGGTAGAGAAGAGTGTCAGGAGTGATTTGTGACAGAAGGATATCAGCAAGAATGACAGGGAAGGTCTACAGGACGGTAGTGAGACCAGCTATGTTATATGGGCTGGAGATGGTGGCACTGATCAGAAAGCAGGAGACAGAGCTGGAGGTGGCAGAGTTAAAGATATTGAGATTTGCATTGGGTGTGACGAGGATAGACAGGATTAGAAATGAGGACATTAGAGGGTCCGCTCAGGTTGGGAGACAAAGCCAGAGAGGCGAGATGGCGTTTGTTTGGACATGTGCAGAGGAGAGAAGGGTGCTAAGGATAGAGCTGCCAGGCAAGAGGAAAAGAGGAAGGCCTAAGAGAAGGTTTATGGATGTGGTGAGAGGGGACATGCAGGTGATGGGTGTGACAGAGCAAGATGACGAGGACAGAAAGATATGGAAGAGGATGATCCGCTGTGGCAACCCCAAACAGGAGCAGCCGAAAGCAGAAGAAGAATATTTAATTTTAGAAAGGGTAAATATACCAGTTTGGTATATCGAACTACACTCAATAACCCCCTAATGACGAAGTGAAAACAAGTTGTCACAAAGGTTTGCAGATTTATTAAAAACAAGCTGTACCCCGCGAGAAACAGGACAAACTTTACACTGCACAACAAAGTTTTTGCTTCTTGAACACCGTTGGGTGTTTCTTATAGATTTTTGGGTGCTGATCATGAATATCACATCAAAATTTACCCATCACGTACCGTTTCAGGTTTTTCATGATTTCTTCTATTTGTATCCAAACATTTTCGCTTCCGTAAGTGACTTATCAACAACGGTTTGTGCAGCCTGGGCATCTCCAGCCATGGAATCAGGTCAGGTTGGAAGCAGTTCTGTGGAAGTTGACATCCTGGGCAGGTCTGAAGGAGCTTGACGCTGTCTCAGCATGCAGTAAAGGTGGCCTGCATACAACGATCCTGCTCATTTGGTTAATCTAGATAGTCAGTGTGTATGTAGAGTATCAGTATTGTAAAGTATAGTATCTGTAGCAATATAACAGCTTGATGCTATAGACGTTTTGGTGTCAGGTGATATGTCTCATCAATGTTATAACAGCTGTGATACGTTCTTCTCTATCTGTGGCGAATATACACTTGCACCTCAGAGACGTTGGATGACTGCTCTTGTGAAGAAAGCTTATCATCTGTATTTCGGTAGCAAAATTGGTGATCAAGACAAGGAATGGGCGCCTCACATTTGCTGTGCGACATGTGCTGTCACTCTGAGAGCCTGGCTCAGAGGCACTCGAAAGACGATGCTGTTTGCTGTTCTGATGATATGGTGAGAACAGAAAGACCATGTGATGGACCGTTACTTCTATTTGACTAATGTGTCTGGTTTGTCTGCCAAAAACAAGAAGTCAACTGAATATCCTAATCTGCCTTCAGCAATGAGACCCGTGCCACATACCGACAGTCTTCCAATTCTGAAACCACCAGAGGATTGGACCTTAGATGAACCAGATGAAGAAACTGCAATGCAGGGTACTGACAGTGACATTGACCCGGATTTTGAACCGTGCTCGTTAGGCAATCCACATCTGATAACGCACTCTGAATTGAACGATTTGGTCAGAGATTTGGGTCTGTCAAAAGCAAAAGCCAAGCTGCTGGATTCGAGACTGCAGGAATTGTGTTTGCTGTCACCAGGTACGAAAATGTCTGTGTTTCGAGGCCGACATCATGATATAACCAGATTTTTTGCACAAGTTGACAGTCTCTGTTTCTCTTGTGACATTGAAGGATTGTTCTCGGCCTTGGGTTGTGATCACAACCTGGAAGAGTGGCGTCTCTTCATTGATTCGTCAATGTTAAGCCTGAAGACTGTTCTGCTACACAATGGCAACGTTTATCCTTCAGTACCTGTTGGCTATGCAGCACACATGAAAGAAATGTATGAGAATATGGAACTGTAGCTGAAGCACGTCCAGTATAGCAAGTACCAGTGGAATATCTGTGGAGATCTTAAAGTCGATGTTCTGTTACTAGGACTGCAGCTCGGCTATACAAAGTACTGTTGTTTCATCTGTGAATGGGACAGCCGTGCCAAAGAGTCAACAGAACTGGCCACTCCGTAAAAAGTTAGTTCCAGGACAGACAAATATGGCACATGAATCGCTTGTCGACCTGGCAAAGATATATTTGCCTCCTCTTCACATAAAACTGTGACTCATAAAGAATTTCATGAAAGCACTGAACAAGGAAGGCGAAGGTTTTCGTTATTTAAGACAGAATAACTGACGCCAACATCAAACAAGGCATTTTTGTTGGCCCCCAGATCAGACATGTTACGAGTGACAAGCTCTTTGAAGATCTGTTAGTTGGGCCGGAAAAAATTGCCTGGAAAGCCTTCAAAGACGTTGTTGACAATTTTCTGGGCAATTACAGAGCCTCAAACTCCATTCAGCTGGTAGACAAACTTCTCAAAGCATACAAGACAATGAAGTGCAACATGTCACTCGAGATTCATTTCCTCAGCTAACGCTTGGACTTCTTCCCCGCAAATCTCGGTGCCGTCAGTGACAAACACGGTGAAAGGTTTCACCAGGACATTGATACGATGGAGAGACAATACCAGGGCAACTGGAATCCGTCAATGCTTGCTGACTACTGTTGGACACTGCAATGTGATGGACCAGACATTGAATACAAAAGAAAATCAGGAGCAAAACACTTTGAATTCTGTTGAATTTAATAGCTTATGCGGAACATAAACGTGACTAAATACGTTATTGTCAGTAAACATATAAATGTCGATTTCTTAGAGTTCCTACCTGATGCAGTAAAACCAAAACCAGTAGGTACCTGTCACAATCAGCAAAAACGTTTCAGGAAGCAAGACGTTTCAAAAAATTGTTGTGCAGTGAAATCAATAAAAAAAAAATGTAAAACATGTATTGAGAAGAATTTATATTGATAGCTTTCGTTATCCAAGGGCCTCTTGATGTACAATATTTTTGGTTTTGCTATCAAGGATGAGAATGTAGCTGTGATCTCTTTGCCAAAAATGTAAAAAGTTAAGAAGGTATCTCTGGCCAAGTAGAAAGTCGGTACGCTCCGATGTCAAACATTGCCACTGTATGTGATCACGTTCAGCTCTGACGGGAGTTAGCGTCCCCCGCGTGGGGAGAAGAGCAGGTGACCGCGATATCTCTGGTACCCTCTAAAACACACGGAGCTCTGATCTCTCTCTCTCTCAAAAACATCAAACGTTACTCCTTAACAATCTGTAGATGATAATGTTTGCTGAACAAGCAGGTATCACTAGCTAAGCGGAGGCAAGGAGCGCTTCAACACGTGGCGAGAGGTAGAGCGACTTGAACGGAGTCTGGCACGTGAGTGAGTGAGTGAGGAGGGCCCCGTCCAGCTCCCCACTTCTGAGGTCCCGCCTCCCCCTCCCCTCGGCCTGCAGCCTCTCTCTCGGATTTGCGCTAATAAATCGGTGACACAACCGAACTCTGATACTTAGCACAATGAAAGAAGTCGCAAAATCAACCAGAATGTTCAAGCAAATTACAGAAAAACACCTGATCTAAATCCATTAAGTAGACAGAAGTTGGATTTTCTACATAGAAAGATTAAAAAGAAAAATCTCTCATTCCTGTTAGTATTCCGACCCTTAATTCAGTACTTTGTAGAAACCTCCTTTGGCAGCATTTCCAGCTCAGAGTTTTCTTGGGTTAAGTCTCTACAAGATTTGCAAATCTGGATTTGGGCAGTTTATCTCATTCTTCCTGGCAGGTTCTCTCAAGCTCAGTTAGACTGGATGGACAGCATCTGTGAACCGCCGTCTCTCCACGCACGTTCTGCTGGGTTTAAGTCTGAGCCACTTCTGCATTGTCTTGTCTGTATACTTCTGGTCATTGTCACGTTTATAGGTGTAGTGTTGCCCCAATCTGACTACAGGTTTCTTCAAGGACTTCTGTATTTTTCCTGCATTCAGTCAGTCAGTCAGTCAGTCAGTCAGTCATTTTCCAACCTGCTATATCCTAACACAGTGTCACGGGCCAATCCCAGCCAGCACAGGGCGCAAGGCAGGAACAAATCCTGGGCAGGGTGCCAACCCACCACAGGGCACACCCACACACCAAGCACACACTAGGGACAATTTAGAATCACCAATGCACCTAACCTGCATGTCTTTGGACTGTGGGAAGAAACCCACACAGACACGGGGAGAACATGCAAACTCCAAGCAGGGAGGACCCGGGAAGCGAACCCAGGTCTCCTAACTGCTAGGCAGCAACAGCACTACCACTGTGCCACCGTGCCGTTCTTTGCTGCATTCATCCTTCTCTCAATTCTCGATTTCTCTCATGTTTTTCTCTAATATCTTAAACCGATCGCCCTGTATGAACAATCCTCAAATCTTATGGCTGGCAACGGATTAAAAAATAAACACTTTTGGGTCGCTGTTGATTTGAATTTTGAATCAAGCTTGACTTTATTGTATGGAATGTTTAATGCTTTTAATAAATTCAATAAAACATCAATAAAAAATATTTACTTCAAAGAGTGGAAGTCAAGATAGATAGATAGATGTGAAAGGCACTATATGATAGATAGATAAAAAATAAAAGTAGAAAAGTACACATACACATACAGTCATACATGGAACTGCTGAAATGGCTGCCACTCTCGGCGGCGCCAGAACTACATTACATCCAGAAAGTATTCACAGCGCATCACTTTTTCCACATTTTGTTATGTTACAGCCTTATTCCAAAATGGATTAAATTCATTTTTTTCCTCAGAATTCTACACACAACACCCCATAATGACAACGTGAAAAAAGTTTACTTGAGGTTTTTGCAAATTTATTAAAAATAAAAAAATTGAGAAAGCACATGTATATAAGTATTCACAGCCTTTGCCGTGAAGCTCAAAATTGAGCTCAGGTGCATCCTGCTTCCCCTGATAATCCTTGAGATGTTTCTGCAGCTTCATTGGAGTCCACCTGTGGTAAATTCAGTTGACTGGACATGATTTGGAAAGGCACACACCTGTCTATATAAGGTCCCACAGTTGACAGTTCATGTCAGAGCACAAACCAAACATGAAGTCAAAGGAATTGTCTGTAGACCTCCGAGACAGGATTGTCTCGAGGCACAAATCTGGGGAAAGTTACAGAAAAATTTCTGCTGGTTTGAAGGTCCCAAGGAGCACAGTGGCCACAATCATCCGTAAGTAGAAAAAGTTTGAAACCACCAGGACTCTTCCTAGAGCTGGCCAGCCATCTAAACTGAGCGATCGGGGGAGAAGGACCTTAGTCAGGGAGGTGACCAAGAACCCGATGGTCACTCTGTCAGAGCTCCAGAGGTCATCTGTGGAGAGAGGAGAACTTTCCAGAAGGACCAATCAGGCCTGTATGGTAGAGTGGCCAGACGGAAGCCACTTCTTAGTAAAAGGCACATGGCAGCCCGCCTGGAGTTTGCCAAAAGGCACCTGAAGGACTCTCAGACCATCTGGTCTGATGAGACAAAGACTGAACTCTTTGGTGTGAATGCCAGGCGTCACGTTTGGAGGAAACCAGGCACCGCTCATCACCAGGCCAGTACCATCCCTACAGTGAAGCATGGTGGTGGCAGCATCATGCTGTGGGGATGTTTTTCAGCGGCAGGGACTGGGAGACTAGTCAGGATAAAGGGAAAGATGACTGCAGCAATGTACAGAGACATCCTGGATGAAAACCTGCTCCAGAGCGCTCTTGACCCTCAGACTGGGGCGACGGTTCATCTTTCAGCAGGACAACGACCCTAAGCACACAGCCAAGATATCAAAGGAGTGGCTTCAGGACAACTCTGTGAATGTCCTTGAGTGACCCAGCCAGAGCCCAGACTTGAATCTGATTGAACATCTCTGGAGAGATCTTAAAATGGCTGTGCACCGACGCTTCCCATCCAACCTGATGGAGCTTGAGAGGTGCTGCAAAGAGGAATGGGCGAAACTGGCCAAGGATAGGTGTGCCAAGCTTGTGGCATCATATTCAACAAGACTTGAGGCTGGAATTGCTGCCAAAGGTGCATCAACAAAGTATTGATCAAAGGCTGTGAATACTTATGGACATGGGATTTCTCAGTTTTTTTTATTTTTAATAAATTTGCAAAAACCTCAAGTAAACTTTTTTCACATTGTCATTATGGGGTGTTGTGTGTAGAATTCTGAGGGAAAAAATGAATTTAATCCATTTTAGAATAAGGCTGTAACATAACAAAATGTGGAATAAGGGATGCGCTGTGAATACTTTCCGGATGCACTGTATATTAATATGCCTCCCTCCCCCTTTTTAATAGAAAGATTATAATTTCTTGATTTTGATTTCCCCTGGCTTTTGGATGTTTTGCTATGGTTTAAGATTTTGATTTTTGGATTGCCTTCTTAGAGAATTCTTGGTAGTTAGCTTTGATCTTTTAGAGTTTTATCTTCTTGTTTTTTTAAATAAAACATTATTATTATGATGATGATGATTATAACATGATAACATGGACCACTTTGTTATTTGGGTCAAGAGTAATATATGTTGCTCTACTTTCCCCTGTTGTATTATTAATTGTCTCCGTCCCCTGACTTGATTGATGTCAAAAAAGAAAACAAATTAAATCCACTGCTCTTTGACATTGTAGAACAAGATCAGGTCAGGTTGGGGAGCAGGCACTGGTACGGCACATTGCCTTACCCACCAGACGACGATCAGCTTGGGATACTGGTTGGCAGCCCCCCAGGTAGATACACCATCTAATTCTGTCCTCTGGGAATATCCCTCTATCTGCCACGGCCAGGTGTTATGTGGCCTGTTCCATCTGCTCAGGTCCCCAACAATGAGGGTCCTGTGAGCTGGATGACACTTGGGGAATCACATTCATGGCCATAGTGCCGGAACTGACGCTCCCTCTCAATGCAGGTCATGTGCCTCATTCGGGACTCCATGAGCGACACAAAGTCAAACCAGCAGCACCCAAGGATTTCCAGGGAGACACACATGAAGGAGTCCAGTCTTCATCTCAGGTCCCTGGATAGCATCCATGTCTCACAAACAGGAAGCACCAGGACTCTAAAGACTTGGACCTTCATCCTTTTGCAGATATCAGGAGCGCCACACACACCTTTCCAGCGACCTCATAGATAGATAGATAGATGAATGTGACATGAATGTCACTGCTGAGGTAAGTAAACTTCTTAATGTGGTCGACACTCTCTCTGTAGACAGACACACTGCTGATGGCCGTGCCCAAGAGGTCATTAAGGCCTGGATGTTGGTTTTTATCAGGACCCTCACAAGCCCAGACACTCTGACCCCTAACTCAGTCCCTCGAGTACCCCGATCAGAGCTTCCATTGACTTCATGAAGATCACAGCATTGTCAGCAAAGTCAAGATCCACCAACCGATGCCCCACAACCGCTGGACCCCACGACCCTGGCCCAACACCCAGTCCATGCAAGCACTGAACAGAGTAGGAGCAGAACAGACCCCTGACGGACCTCAGAATCAACTGGGAAAAATGCAAAGGTTCTGCCTTCACCATGCACAGTATTCACAGTACCAGTGTACAGGCCGGCCATGACATCCAGCAACCTTGAGGGGATCTCACAAAGTCTCAGGATGTCCCACAGGGCAACACCATCCCAAAAACTCCTACTTTTGAAGCAAATTATCTAAGAGAATCGTGGGCTGGGAGTCACCTGCCTCAGCTGTAGGTCTAAGGGAATCGAGGACTCCGTGGAGAATACTCCGCAACAGATGGGGATGACGAAAGCCATTTAAAAGGCATTGCTTCTCCAGGGCACATCTCAACAGCGTTGCCACACATGTAGGGATAGAAACTTTGAGAAAAGTCCAAGCAGAAAGATCTTCTGCGAATTTATTGATTTTCTCAAACACTTTGTGGCTGATCTTTATTTATCACCTCTATGCCCCCCGGCAACACACAATCCTGTAGAGGTCGACACTCTCTCCACAGACAGACACACTGCTGATGGCTGTGCCTAAGATGTCATTAAAGGCCTGGATGTTGGCTTTTATCAGGACCCTCGCAAGCCCAGACCCCTCACTCAGTCCTTCGAGAGCCCTGTTCAGAGCCTCCACTGACTCCATGAAGATCACAGCATCGTCAGCAAAATCAAGATCAGTGAATCTCTCTTCACCAACAGATGCCCCACAGCCAGTGGACCCCACGACCTTGCCCAACACCGAGTCCATGCAAGCATAAAACAGAATAGGAGAAGAACACACCGCTGATGGACCCCAGAATCAACTGGGAAAAACTCAGAGGTTCAGCCTCCACTCTGCACAGCACTCACAGTACCAGTATACAGGCCGGCCATGATATCCAGCAACCTTTAGAGGATCCCGCATATTACGATCAAAGTGGAGCAGATGATGTTATTGATCTGGACTTTCAGAAAGTATTTGATAAGGTGCCACATGAGAGATTGGGCATCAAATTAAAAGAAGTGGCAGTTCAGGGTGTGGTGTGTAGGTGGGTGCAGAATTGGCTCAGACACAGGAAGGCAGAGGGTGATGGTGTGAGGAACCTCATCAGAACTGACCGATGTTAAGAGTGGTGACCAGCAGGGGGCAGTGCTAGAGCCGCTGCTATTTTTAATATTTATAAACAATTTAAATAGGAATATAAGTAATAAGCTGGTTAAGTTTGCAGATACCACCAAGATAGGTGGATTAGCAGATAATTTGGGATCCGTTATATCATCACAGAAGGACTTGGACAGCAGACACGCTTGGGCAGATTTGTGGCAGATGAAATTTAATGTCAGTAAATGTAAAGAATTACAAGTAGGAAGTCAAAATGTGAGATTTGAATACACAATGAGGGGTCAGAAAATCGAGAGTCCACCTCATGAGAAGGATTTAGGAATCATAGTGGACTCTAAGCTATCAACTTCCCAACAGTGTTCAGAAGCCATTAAGAAGGCTAACAGAATGTCAGGTTATATAGCGCCTTGATGTGTGGAGTACAAGTCACAGGAGGTTCTGCTCAGGCTTTATAACACATTGGTGAGGCCTCATCTGGAATCCTGTGTGCAGTTTTGGTCTCCAGGCTACAAAAAGGACAAAGCAGCACAAGAGAAGGTCCAGAGAAGAGCAACTAGGGTGACTCCATGTCTTGGATGGCAGACAGGCTTGGGCAGATTTGTGGCAGATGAAGTTTAATAGTCAGTAAATGTAAAGATTACACATAGGAAGTATAAATGTGAGGTTAGACTACACAATGGGAGGTCTGAAAATCAAAAGTCCACCTTATGAGAAGGAATTAGGAGTCGTAGTGGACTTGATACGATCAGCTGGCTAACAGTGTTTAGAAGCCAATAAGAAGGCTAACAGCATGTCAGGTTATATAGCGCCTTGATGTGTGGAGTACAAGTCACAGGAGGTTCTGCTCAAGCTTTATAACACACTGGTGAGGCCTCATCTGGACTCCTGTGTGCAGGTTTGGTGTTCAGGCTACAAAAAGGACATAGCAGCACAAGGAAATATCCAGAGAAGAGCGACTAGGCTGATTCCAGGGGTTATAGGGGATGAGTTATGAGGAAAGATTAAAAGAGCTGAGCCTTCACAGTTTAAGGAAAAGAAGATTAAGAGGACACCTGAGTGAAGTGTTTAAAATGATGAAGGGAATTAGTGCAGTGGATCAAGACGCTGACTTTAAAATGAGTTCATTAAGAACACGGGGACACACCAAAACTTGTTAAGGGGAAATTTCACACAAACATTAGGAAGTTTTTCTTTACACAAAGAACGGTTGACACTTGGAATAAGTGACCAAGTAGTGTGGCAGACAGTGAGACTTTAGGGACTTTCAAAACTCAATAAGTGGATAGGACCTACCTTTGAACTTTGTTGGGCTGAATGGCCTGTTCTCGTCTAGAGGGCTCTAATGTTCTAAAAACACACAGCTGACGGACCCCAGACTGGAGAAGTTCACCCTGGATTGTCCAGCAGTCTGCGTTGACCCTGCAAAGTCGACAGTTTCACCCGGGCCAGCTCCCAGCTGAAGTTCCCCCTGTCCCCGCTGCATTGTCCCCATTTTTTTTTATAGGTTGTGCTTCCTTCCTCCATAAGCAGTCAGCTTCCCAAGTGAGCATCCTTATGAATTCTGCAAAGAGACGCTGGCCTACTTGATAAACATTTCATGGCAGTAAACGCGGAGAGCCTAAAGCCTCTTTAAGAATGAACACATCACAGAATCGTTAGCTCCGTTAGGCTCTCAACCATAGCAGCTGCCTCATTGAAAGGCGCCCATTTACATTTGTTAGAGCAGGATCAGTAAGTGTGTAGTCAAGCAGACAAAGGACTTTACTGCACACGAAATTTGACATCAAAAAATAATCCTGCCGTACATATTACATGCATATTTTCCTTTATGATTAAAGCCTGGAATTCAAAAGCCGCACAGACTTCATGTTTCTATGAGGAAATGATTAACATGCAGCCTTGTCGTTTACAGGCAGAGCTCTTCTGTTCTCAAATCTTGCTGCAAATTGCTGTTTTATTAGACGTGATGTGTTTCGTCGTTTCTGCTTGTCATCTGGTATGTTCTTCTTGTGTCTGTTTGAGGTTTTCACCCCCCTACTCCTGTCCCCCATACACCCCAAAAACATGCAGGACAGATAAACTGGCCATTCAATGGACCTGGCATCCCACCTAGGATTGGTTTTCTGCCCCTCCATGTAAAAAGAAGAATTCTGAAATAACTTGAAACTGACCAAAGTAACTGGCACCCATCATTGTTTATTCATATTTAATAAAAATCAGACTTTGCTTTAGAGTTTTGATTCAATAGAATATTTGAAATAATAACATACCGCATATACTTACGTATAAGTCGGGTCTTGAAACACAGAAAATTGATTATAAAATCAGACCCCGACTTATACGCCCATTCAAAAATGTGACACTTAATTATTTTTTTTACATCTTCTTGCCTCCTCCAATCTCGTGTCAGTTTCTCAGATGTATCGAATTTTATTGCAGCAGCACAGTTACCAATTTCTTTCGCTAATTCAACGACTTTTAATTTAAAGCCAGCTTCATATTTTTTTCTGATCGAGCGCTCCATCGTAGATAAGGGAAGCTCTTACTGTAGCGAGTTCCTCTTAAAGTAGGATGAGGATCTCGGCACACACGAAAATCTCCTACTCTTAGGAAAAACTAAAATCAGGAATGTAACCAGACAGAACCTTAGGCCCAATTTGATACCCTCAGCTGGAGATGTTCTTTATGGATTTATAATAGGAAATAAACACCCAAACAATTCAATTATTTAAACAAACAAGAATATATTATAAATCAATCAAACAAAACTATAAACACCCCTTAAGCAATCCTCACCAAATCCGTAAGAACTAAACAAACACTCATTTATATGCCCACTCCCTTGAACCCTTCTATAATACACCTTCCAGAAATAGGCAAAACAAAAAAGAAAGAAAGAAAGAAAGAATAGGAAAGAAAAGGAAATATCACCTATCTACACTGAAAAAAGTATAACCTACATTTAACTTAAAATAATTAAGGCAATGATTTACACTTAATATTTTCATGTCTGAACCAATATAATTATTTTTATCTTATTGAACCCACAATTTTTAAGTTGAGGCAAATCATTTAGAGTGATTGGGTGAAATTCATTTGTTTTATACTGAAGTAAATCTATTTTTTAAGTTGTTACAATTTAAAATGGTTTTTTTGGTCGTAACCTGTTTTCATGCTAGATAGATAGATAGATAGATAGATAGATAGATAGATAGATAGATAGATAGATAGATAGATAGATAGATAGATAGATAGATAGATAGATAGATAGATAGATAGATAGATAGATAGATAGATAGATAGGAAAGGCGCTATATGATAGATAGATAGATAGATAGATAGATAGATAGATAGATAGATAGATAGATAGATAGATAGATAGATAGATAGATAGATAGATAGATAGATAGATAGGAAAGGCGCTATATGATAGATAGATAGATAGATAGATAGATAGATAGATAGATAGATAGATAGATAGATAGATAGATAGATAGATAGATAGATAGATAGATAGATAGATAGATAGATACCGTATTTTTCGCACCATAAGATGCACTTTTTTTTCCCCAAAAGAAGGTTGGAAATGTCTGTGCGTCTTATGGAGCGAATATTGCATCACAGACCATGATGTGTATTACCTGACAAAAGTCGACATCCAGGGGTAGAGGGCGACAAAACTCACTGTTACGTTACAGGCATTCCCTCTGTGCTTGGAGGAATGTTAGACTCATTGACTCGGCATCTAATCCTTGCGTGTGTGTGAGTTGCGAAATCTAAACAAATATAAACAAAGACAAAATAGCATCTACATCTCATGAGGGAGCGAAGCGAGTGCAGAAAACAAAATACTCAGCAGACAATGTTTTGCGCATTATCACTGAGTTGGACTCTGGACTCGATAGATTACCAGCCGCTGGACTGCTTCAGGTTGTTCTTTCCTGAGGCTGCCTTTCAGCTACTGTCAGACGAGACAAACAGGTATGCAGAGCAATTTTTTGAATCGAGGGCTGTGCTTGCACCGCATTCTCATTTTTCAAACTGGAAACCCACAACAAAACACGAGATGAAGGGCTTTGTGGCATTACAAATATAGATGGGACTAGACTGGCGATATAACTTCAGGGAGCATTGGTCCAAACGTGCTTTGTCCCCTGGTGGCTTTGGATAGGTTATGTCGCGTGATGATAGGTATGCGATGCTGCAAAGTGATTGTGAGCAACTGAGCTTAATAAATTCTGACACTAGCGATGAGGAGTTCTTGGGGTTTCCATAAAACTAGAAGAGTGCTTGAACCTTAAAGTCTCTCCTTATTTGTTAATGACAGTGATGATGTTTCTTAATACCGCTGTTGAATTTACATGGTTGAAATATTATTCTGCTATATTTTATTAAACATATTAGTGCACCATTTGGTTCAGAATATTTTTTTTCTTGTTTTCCTCCTCTAAACCTAGGTGCATCTAATGGTCAGGTGCGTCTTATGGTGCAAAAAATACGGTACTTTATTAATCCCAATGGGAAATTCACATTCTCCAGCAGCAGCATACTGATACAATAAATAATATTAAAGAATGATAATAATGCAGGTGAAAAACAGACAATAACATAATGTTAAATGTTAACGTTTCCCCCCCCCCCCCCCGGGTGGAATTGAAGAGTCGCATAGTGTGGCGGAGGAACGATCTCCTCAGTCTGTCAGCGGAGCAGGACGGTGACAGCAGTCTGTCGCTGAAGCTGCTACTCTGTCTGGAGATGATACTATTTGATGCTATTAGAAATATTATGAACATAATACATTCCAATGCTGTACTTTTTACATTTATTTAAAAATCTAGTGCAAATACACAAGCATTTTGTAGTGTAAATCTTAAATTTACAACAAAAAATTATTAAACATTTCTACAGCTTTCTTGAAAGTACGTTTTATTACGAGTTCTTATACTTAAAATTAACAGTTGAGAAACAGGGCTACTTACCAGAAATCCTCCGTTATAAAAGTCTGCTGCTGAAAATGACCAGTCCTTTATGGCCACGTCCACTGCACTCGGGAAAGTGTTCTTCTTTCTTGGCAGTTGGAAAGCCATCACGCTGGAAAGTTCAACCGGAAGAAAATACAAACGGCCCTCGCACAGCACACGAACAACCTAAAATATTAGGTTAACTGAAATAGGATTTTTATGTTTATTCCCTCCACCCTAACTTACTTTGGTACAAACAATTTTTTTTACTTTGATTGAGATCTGAAACCAAATATTTCAAGCTACAACACTGAATGACTAATCTTAAGTTGCTTGAAAGAGAAAATTTACGTTGAATGAATAACATCAATGTTATACTTTTTTCAGTGTACTGACAGCACAAATAGATTCACACCACAGACATATGTACAGTAATCCCTCCTCCATCGCGGGGGTTGCATTCCAGACCCCCCTGCGAAAGGTGAAGATCCGCGAAGTAGAAACCATATGTTTATATGGTTATTTTTATATTGTCATGCTTGGGTCACAGATTTGCGCAGAAACACAGGAGGTTGTAGAGAGACAGGAACGTTATTCAAACACTGCAAACAAACATTTGTCTCTTTTTCAAAAGTTTAAACTGTGCTCCATGACAAGACAGAGATGACAGTTCCGTCTCACAATTAAAAGAATGCAAACATATCTTTCTCTTCAAAGGAGTGCGCGTCAGGAGCAGAGTCTGTCAGAAAGACAGAGGAAAGCAAACAAATCAATAGGGCTGTTTGGCTTTTAAGTATGCGAAGCACCGCGGCACAAAGCTGTTGAAGGCAGCAGCTCACACCCCCTCCGTCAGGAGCGGACAGAGAGAGACAGAGTTTGTTTCTCAATCAAAAATCAATACGTGCCCTTCGAGCTTTTAAGTATGCGAAGCACCGGGCAGCATGTCCTTTCAGGAAGCAGCTGCACAAAAGATAGCAACGTGAAGATAATCTTTCAGCATTTTTAGACGAGCGTCCGTATCGTCTAGGTGTGCGAACAGCCCCCCTGCTCAATCCCCCTACGTCAGGATCAGAGAAAGTCAGCGCAAGAGAGACAGAAAAGTAAGCCGGGTAGCTTCTCAGCCATCTGTCAATAGCGTCCCTTGTATGAAATCAACTGGGCAAACCAACTGAGGAAGCATGTACCAGAAATTAAAAGACCCATTGTCCGCAGAAATCCGCGAACCAGCAAAAAATCTGCGATATATATTTAAATATGCTTACATATAAAATCCGCGATGGAGTGAAGCCGCGAAAGGCGAAGCGCGATATAGCGAGGGATTACTGTATATATATTCATTGCATTCGTAGTCTGTGTCACAATCTGATTGTATGGGTGGTTACCTACCAGGTAACGCTTGTGGTTGACCAGCAAGTCGGCTAACATCCGCCACAGTGCCCTCAGTTGTGAGAAGCAGATCATAGAATGGTTGAAATAGTTTACTGTCAAATAATGCAAAGAGTACACAACCACAAGCGTTACCTGGTAGGTAACCACCCATACAATCAGATTGTGACACAGACTACGAATGCAATGAATGTAATTACCCCGATCTACATGCTGTCAAATAAACGAACCACATGCCGTGGCGCAGCATTAGGGGCTTTGCCTCTAGCGCTGACGTCCGAGGTTCAATTCCCCGAGAGGGGGTGCAGTGAGTGTGTATGCCTGATGAGCCCAGAATTAGGGCGAAACACGTGTTGCGTACTCTTTGCATTATTTAACAGTAAACTATTTCAACCATATATATATATACAGTGAAACCTTAGTTTGCGAGCATAATTCGTTCCGGAAACGTGCTAGAAGTCCAAAGCACTCGTATATCAAAGTGAATTTCCCCATAAGAAATAATGGAAACAGATGATTTGTTCCACAACCCAAAACTATTCATATAAAAATGATTAATACAAAATATAAAGTAAAAATACATAAAACAAATTAATCTGCACTTTACCTTTGAAAAGAATCATGGCTGGTGTGAGTGAGTTTCTAAACTCTTGTGGGATTCCACCCAACGGGACGACATGCGGAAGAGCGTCCCAAAGCAATCGCAGTCTCCCATCGCTGTAGCAGTTCACCATAAAAGCGAATCTGAAAAGATCGCGGACATGCTATAAGTGCCTGCCGTTGATGGGTGATACAAGGAACAAGGAACATTATAAATAAGCAGGGCCCTGCCTGACTGCTGTGTCTGTTTCAAGCTGAATAAAGCTGGCGTTACTAAAGTACTGAGACTCAGCTTTGTGTTTTTAGTGTGCAAGACGGGGACTCACGCAAACACGGGGAGAACATGCAAACTCCACGCAGGGAGGACCTGGAAAGTGAACCCGGGTCTCCTAACTGTAAGGCAGCAACACTACCCAATGCGCCACCGTGCCACCCTTAAATAATAATAATTTTTATTATATATACAGTACTGCGGTGGGTTGGCACCCTGCCCAGGTTTGTTTCCTGCCTTGTGCCCTGTGTTGGCTGGGATTGGCTCCAGCAGACCCCCGTGACCCTGTGTTCGGATTCAGCGGGTTGGAAAATGGATGGATGGATGGATATATACAGTATATACAAGGTGTGATCAAAAAGTATGGTGAATGTTGATGCAGAGCACCATCCAAGAGCAATGCCAAACAATTCAATGCAGGTTCTGACAGGTCCACCCTAGAGTCGTTTGACGCTGTCAGTCTTTTGTCAGCCACCATTGAGTTCAAGTGTGTTTTTCAAGTTTGTCGTTAATAACGGATATAAGGGCTGTCTGGAGGAGGGATCGGGATCCCTTTCCTTCCACGGTTCCAGCAAATTGACGCTCTCTAGGTCGACGATTAGGTTGGATAACTAAATAATCGACCAGACACTTCCTCTCCTTAACTTCATATGGGCCTTGTCAATGGGCCAGTAATTTGGAATGTGAGGTAAGAACCAATACCATGACTCGATTCCCGGGCGGAACTTCCGAAGGTACGTGCCACAATTATAACAACAAGCCTGGGCTGCTTGCGCCTTCTCCAGTTGAGATTTTAGGAACGGTCTAATTTTTGCAAATCTATCGTGTAATTGCGCAATATATTCAAGTATATTTACAGAGGGAAGGACCTCCTCCTCCCAACCTTCTTTTAATATATCCAATATACCTTGGAGCTGTTGTCCATACAATAATTCAAAGGGTGAGAACCCCGTGGAGGCTTGTGGGACTTCCCGATATATTAAAAGGATGAGGGGGATGAGCTGATCCCAGTTCCTTCCGTCCTCATTGACTACCTTGCGCAGCATCTGTTTGAGAGTTTGGTTGAACCTCTTGTCTTGTCGAACCTGTCTCCCTGAACGTCTCCGAGGTAAATGGCGTCCCTTGATCTGTCAGGATTTCCAACTCCTGTGCAATAGCTTTGGATGTGGCTGAGCATAATGGAACAGCTTCAGGATATCTGGTGGCATAATCCACCAGAACCAATATATACTTATGGCCCCTGGCTGAAGGCCCTAGGGGTCCCATCAGGTCAACCCCAATACGTTCAAAAGGGACATCAATCAGGGATAAAGGGATTAGAGAAGCACAGTCCATCCTAGGAATCTGCCGTAATTGACATTCTGGACAGGACATGCAAAAGCAGCGGACCTCCTCATTAATCCCAGGCCAAAAAAATTAGAGCTTGATTCGCTCTAAAGCTTTATCGGGGCCCAGATGGGCTCCCAGGAGGTGGGTATGAGCCAGTTCACAGACTTGTCACCGGTAAATCCGTGGGACTAAGAGCAGTGACCTCACCATTCCTTCATGTTCTGCCACCCGGTATAAAAGGTCATTATTTAATACAAAGTGGGGACCTTGTGGCATGGGATGTGTTGTGCGCTGGACATCTACTAAGACCACTGCATTTTTTGCAAATTTAAGGGAGTCATTGTTCCATTTCTCCCTTTTAAATGAAGCCGGGGTCTGCCTAAACTGAAACTACAGACGACTGAGGGAATCAGACTCAACCTCAAGGGGCGTGGTTTTAACCCGAGCCGGTGCAGCACTTGGTGATGACGTAGCACTCTGGGACGGCCCGGCTGTTTCCACGTTATTCTCCGAGGCCGCATTTTGTTCTCCTACCGGCTGTATACAAGCCATGGAGGTAGCTGAGGATGCAGAATCGGTGTCCATAACAAGACCTTGTGTCTTAGTAGGATTAGAGAGTGTTATGCCGCGGTTTTTATCTGACTAATCTCTACCCAGTATCACGGGGAATGGATGATTGTCATGTACCGCCACCGTCATTTTCCTCAGAACGCCGTTTTAGCAGCTGTAACAGCGGGCGGACGCGTACGACCGGACGTCCCCTTGAATACAGGTTAAACGGGTCTTTATTTTAACCTTTGTCGCGGCAACACTAAATGGCGAGCAACAATGGTAATGTTACTGCCAGAGTCAAATAAAGACGCTACTTGAAGGCCATTGACTAACACTTCTCCCGTATGCGAAAATGCCAGAGGATTAGCAAGAGCACTCTGCCCCCTGCCCTGTGTCTCACCGCAGACCCTCGTGTCACCTCGCAAAGCCTTCTGCCACGCATCGGAGTTCTCCAAAGCATGCTTCGCAGTGTAAGAGTAAGACTCTAAAGTAGGGACACAGCTCCCTCTGGGTTCACAGGAATCCCATTCTGGTTCTCTCAAGTAAGTTTCCTCTCGCAAGGTGTTAATGATAACCACGAGGGAGACCATGTTAGTATATGAATGTCCCTAGGTCAGCTGGGCGAGTTTAGCGGGTAAGCCATTTATTACTATTGCACAGGCCACCTCTTCCATAATCCTTCGGCCGTTTTTTTGTTATATGGCCGTAGCCAACACCCGACTTTCTGCCATAGTGTCATGGCCTGTTCTCATAGGGACTCCTCTGGGTTATATTCCCATTTCATTATATCCCTCACCTGTCGACCCAGGGCGCCCCCACCTTTCTCAAAGAATTTTTTCCTTGTGGGGATTTTTGGGTTGGTCCCCATCCTCGGAAGCCCATAATAGGTCTCCACTGTGTTCCTCTCAGAACCTGGCCCTCGTCTGTAGGTCCTGTGCCTATGGTCCCAGGTTCTCTTTAGGGAGAACTGGGTCGGAATATGCTCCAGATTCCCCCGACACACACCGTCAGACCCCAGCTCGGCAACACAAGAACAGTACTCTCCTACCTAATAGGTCTTCAGTTGTTCAGGACGATGGTGTGTTGAGACGTGATTTTGGTTTGGCTTCCAATTCCACAAGGAGGCCATCCTGCCGGCTACGCCACTGTTAAAGAATGAGTCTCAACACACTGAAAAAGGTTTGGGGCGGTCACCTGTATATTGTTCCTGGCTGCAAAAGGTTTAAAGTCAACACAAGGATGTTGTTGGTTTGAGTTCCTAGAATGAACTGAACTGATCTGTTGCAGACCGGAAGTGATGTCATTAGACCGGAACAGGAAGTGACGTCAGTCTGGGCGCTAGAACAGGAAGTGACATTAAATCAGGCAGGTTTTCCCGTATTTGGTCTGCAGAGATAACAGAAATAGGTTTAGAGCACCCCTCCACCCCCTGGCCTGGCGGGTAATCACCTCCACTTGGTCCATTCAGCTCGCTCCTAGTCACACCTATATATATATATATAGTGACGGATGGCCGGGGCCCATGCCTTGCCGGGACTCCCCTGCAGCATATGTACCAGGGGAGCAAACATGGGAAACACAACATCTCCCCCTGGATGCTAGATGGCAGCCTCCCTGGGTTGCAGCGGTGCCTCGGACTCCCCCAGGGTTTCATGGGAGTTGGAGTTTTGTGCAGCCCTGTTTGGTTCCACAGGTGCCGCCAGGGGATGCTACAGCAGGATCTGCTGGACCCTTCTGGGCACTAGTTTCACCCACACCCAGAAGTGCAGCCTGATGTCGGCAATCAAGCAGTCAGGTGGAGGAGGACAAAGTTGCCTGGGAGGAATGGTGGTGCAGAGGAAGAGTGTTTTACTTTGGTCTGTTGGTGCTTTGGGACTGTGTTGTGGCTGGGGAACACGGGGAAGACATACCCTCCAGCTGAAGTAAATAAAATATTATTTATTTTATACGTGTGCCTCCATGTCCAATCTGTGTCAGGTTGGGCACATTTATAGCGCCTTTTTACAATATATCATAATATTGTGTTAAGTTGCCAGTAATTCCAACATCCAGGTTAAATGTCTGTCTATGTATCTATGACTCCATCCAATTGCTCTGACACATCACAAACTCTTGCAGTAATAAAATGAATTGTATTTGTCTTTCTGACAGATGGTACATCACAAATATTTACCAGGAAAAGTTTGGGTTACTGCTGGAAGAGGTTTTAGCAAGGCCAAAAGGGGGCGCTTACGCTGTGGTCTAAATGTGGATCCCAATGCCCCCAGTGCAGTGATGGGGACACCGTGCTGTAAAAATAGCATTGTTTTTCGGATTAAATGTCAAACCGAGGTCTTGACTCTCTCTGTGGTCATTAAAAAAACCCTGGGCATTCTTTATAAAGAGGCAAGTGTATCCCAAAGTCCAGGCTATAATTGCCGACCATGGACTAAACATTCTGACCTCCTAATCATTCCCCATCTCTGTTTGGCTAATTATCTCTCACCTCTTCACCACCAGCTAATGTGTGGTGAGTGCACTTTAGCAAAATGGCTGCCGTCACATCATTCAGGTGGATGCTGCACATTAGTGGCTGTTGAAGTGGCTCCCCACTGTCTATGTAAAGCACTCTGATTAATAAGAAAAGTGCTGTATACATGTAAAGAATGAATTATCATTATTATTATTATTAACAATATTTTTACAAATTCCATTCCATACCAAAAAGCATGTAATGGTGATATATGCATTGCATTTTTCATTCTAACATATGGTGCAGCCAAGCCGGATAGTCACATTGCTGTCCAGTGTATTGCTACTGTTATGTTGTTTACCACCAGAAAAACAAACCAAAAATGTGGAATTTTTTTTTTGGAACAAGTGCAACAGAAACATGGAAATATCAAAACGTCAACATAATCTTAATACATAATTCGGCAGTCTCCTCACTCACTCACTCACTCACGTCCATCCGAAGCCAAATGCACAGTCGCCTTCTGCGCAGCTGCCCAAAAAACCTTACGAGACCGACATCGCGGCAGGCGGTGGCTTTACGGCCGCGAAAATTCAAAGAGAAAGGCGACTGTAGCGGTGAACGGTCGCTAAGATTCACACCGTCAAAGATGACGGTGATTTATTTATTTTAATAGAAGAGATCCCAGGAACGTCCCCAGCCTTGGATCGACCCACACACACTCACAACAGAGACAATAAAGCACAGTGGGAAAGGCAAACAATTACAAATATAATGACCCAAAAATAATTAATGAAAACAGTAATACCACCCCTGACCCCTTCGGCGATATTACATTTAACATATAAACACAAACACCACACAGCAAAGTCCATATAAACCAAACAGGATGAAGATGAAAAGTGACAAAGTTAAGTCCAGCAATCTGTATGTTGAAAGGGTGAAGGAAAAATACAGTCCTACCGGTAGTTACTGATGATGACGATGAAATCAGATGGTTGATTCAGGAGCGCTCCACTCTTCTGGAAAACCAATGAATCCAACACAGTTCTCAGTGCACAGGTAGACAGATGATCCAGACCCCAACGAACGAATACAGTCCAGGACACAATGATTAAAGTTCCAATAACAGCAGGCAGCAACGACAGATAAACGCAACACACACCGCACCCAAACAAAACAAACTTTTTTTTCTCCTTTTGCCCTCTGCCCTCTTTTAAACCTCCTTTGACCCCAGCAGCCCCTGCAAGGACTGCTGGGAGCTGCAGTTCTTATAAAGTAGCACTGCTACACGACTTCGACCGACATCCAACCCCAACATTGTGGGAGGTGGTGGATTTACGGCTGTAAAAATTCAAAGAGAAAGGCGATTTCGACTACAGCTCGAGGCCTAATTACACATTAATTCAATACACCTATATCAGGTTTGTGGTGCTTATACTTATTACTATTCCACTCGTGCCCATTTCATCATACGTTGTCGAAACGGGGTCTTTGTCTAGTTACAGTATAAAAAGTCAGGTGTCCACTGGTGTACGGATGCAGGTCCTTCGTGTGACTGTTGTTTTGGATCCGTCACTACCGCACAGCCCGATCTCACAATTGTGACACTAAGGGTGTGTTTCTTTACACATTTTTCTTTGATTTTTTTCTGTTACTTTAGGGAGGGTAGAATGTCAGAGCCTGATCTGCCTGATGGACGCCACCCCTTGTAGGCTTGGTGACATAGTGACATGAACGTTGACACTGGCTGAATTGTGAATGGTTCTTATGCGGCTCCGATGAAGCTAAGGAGGCTGCACTGGTTTATCCAAGGCTGGATTGAGAACCCCCATAGGCCCCTAGGTGACTTAACCCCTTAACTGCCCTCTGCCGGATATATCCGGCACCGTTGTTTTATTGCTAACGCCATACTGCCGGAATTATCCGGCACATTTGCCTGTGGTTATATGAATGCCTGGCAAGTAGTATAACTGACGGTTTGGCGTGGGTATTATTACTACGTTGTATTTCGACAAGTCTGTGGTTGTTATGGCCGGTCATGTGACGTGATTCGCATGTAACAGCTGTGAATATGGCGAAACGTAAACTGACTTCAAGTGAGGCTTTGCAGGCGATTTTGGACAGTTCTGATCAGGATTGTAGCAGTTCTGAAGAAGATTTTAGCGACAATGATGAGCAGCAACGTGCGCTGCATGATACTGTGAATGAAGACGCATCGGATGACGGCGCTGAGTGGGTGTATCCCCAGCATCTCAGCTGGGCTGCTGCCCGAGGTGAACTACCTTTTCTGCATCCGTTTGAGGCAACGTGTGGCTTTACTGTTGATGTAAACAATTACACTGCTGAGCAGTTTTATGAACTGTTTGTGTCACCTGATTTGATCAGACATTTTGTTCATCAGACAAATCTGTATGCAGCACAGTTTATTGAGAAAAATCCCAATTTACCTCCACATTCCCGTGTTCGTGCTTGGGTAGACACTGATGAAAACGAAATGAAAAAATTCATTGGGATTTTGATGTTGATGGGAATAATCAGAAAACCAGATATTGAGATGTACTGGTCTACGGATCCTATGTATGCAACACCTATTTTTGCAGCTGTCATGACACGTAACCGATTCTCTTTGCTGCTGAAATTCTTTCATTTGAATGACAACAGAAATGAGCCAGATAAGAAAGATCCAAACCGCGACCGCTTGTTCAAGCTACGTCCTTTGATTGATCATTTATTTGAAGCATTTCAGTTGCCCTACATGCCAGGACCGTCAGTTGCAGTTGATGAAAGTTTATTGTTGTGGAAGGGCCGCTTACAGTTTCGACAGTATCTACCATTGAAAAGGGCACGGTTTGGTATCAAGATGTTTTGCTTAGCTGAGAATTCAGGTTACATTTATAGATTTCGTGTATACACTGGCAAAGAGGATCCTATGAGTAGTATTTCAGCAGTGTTGCCAGATGAATGTAAGGACTTTGGACTTTCAGAAAAACGCTGTCGTGTCTGTTCAAAGAAGGGTCAGCGTAGAGACGTCACGACCTTCTGCTCAAAGTGTCCCAGCAATCCAGGACTTTGTGCAGTTCCCTGCTTTGGCCTGTGGCACAGCAAACTCAAATACTGGGAATGAAACTATGATTGACTGAACTACTTTTGACTTTTGAATTACTTTTGACTGTTCCGTTTTGTAGTAGACAATAAATCCAGAAGCCTGAGAAAAGGTACATTTTGTGTTTTATTATGTGTTTGCCCATTTCTAGAACTTGCACAACATTTAGTGGTCAATACTGCTTGAATAAATGTAAAAAATGTAAAAAAAATGTAAAAAAGTAAAAAAACGAAAATTGTTCAGATTTCGCCTGGCGTGGGGAATATTTAGGGAGTTGGCGGTTAAAGGGTTAATGAATAGAACTCCTTAGCGGAGACTTCATTATACTTTTATACTTTTAACATTGGTTGGTCGGAGTAATATCCTCGATGGACGGCCTTAGGGGTCTAGGGCTGACCAATCCCACATGAGGCCGGTTACGGTATTTGTGGACTGTATAAACTTGCGAGCGAATTTAATAAAAGTAATATTAACATACACCGGGTTTTTCTCATTACCGTTGTGGGGAACAGCCCGGACACAGACAGACGGACATCGTTACGTCACCCAACACACGTTTATTTACAAGTCTATTTACAATCTTAAATGCCACACAACCCACAGACTCCCCAAAGTCCAGGCCAAACCACTATGCCTCACTCTTCAGGCCGCCTCCGTGTCTCCTCCTGAGACCTTGTCCAACTTCTCTCCCGACTCCAGCCTCATTGTGAAGGGAGGCGGCCCCTTTTATTAGCACCTGGATGTGCTCCAGGTGTGTTCCGGCAATCTCCCACAAACACGCCCCACTCGTCTTCCCCCCAGCACTTCCTGGTGTGGCGGAAGTGCTGGGGTCCAGGGTTCTCCAGGCATGGGGGCGCCCCATGGCAGTGACCATGGGCCCCTACAGGGTTGAGCTTCCCAGCTCTGTACCCATGGCCCCCAAAGGAACCAGGGCGGTCGCCCCCTCGTGGTGTGGAGGAGGCATGAGCCCTCCTCCTGTCTTCCTGGGCGTCCCGACTGGGTGCCACACCATATTCAGCTAAATTTTTGCAAGATAACACGCGGACTTTATCAAAATTTAACAATATAATTGAATAAAAAAGAGCGCCACGATCTCTTCTGCTCATGGCGGCGACAGCAATACAACAACAACAACATTTATTTATATAGCACATTTTCATACAAAAAGTAGCTCAAAGTGCTTGATACGGCTAAACCAGGCATCAAACGTTGCTGCGCATTCCTCTACCAAACACTTCCTGCACTGTTTCAACTCGGCCTGCTGTAGCAAACTGAACCAAGAAGCGGTGGTGGGCTCTCTGGGCACATATGAGCCCTAAGCGACAAGCCATCAGTTGTTCCCAAGTCAAAACAGAAGCCAACCCAAATACAATATAATACAATTTATTTTTGTATAGCCCAAAATCACACAAGAAGTGCCGCAATGGGCTTTAACAGGCCCTGCCTCTTGACAGCCCCCCAGCTTTGACTCTCTAAGAAGACGAGGAAAAACTCCCAAAAAACCTTGTAGGGAAAAATGGAAGAAACCTCAGGAAAGGCAGTTCTAAGAGAGACCAGGTAGGTAGGGCGTGCAGTGGGTGTCAAAAAGAAGGGGGGTCAATACAATACACAGAACAGAACAAATCCTCAATACAATACAATACAATACAATACAATACAATACAATACAATACACAGAACAGAACAAATCCTCAATACAATACAATACAATACACAGAACAGAACAAATCCTCAATACAATACAATACAATACAATACAATACAATACAATACACAGAACAGAACAAATCCTCAATACAATACAATACATGAAACAGAACAAATCCTCAATACAATACAATACAATACACAAAACAGAACAAATCCTCAATACAATACAATACAATACAATACACAAAACAGAACAAATCGTCAATACAATACAATACAATACAATACACAAAACAGAACAAATCCTCAATACAATACAATACAATACACAAAACAGAACGAATCCTCAATACAATACACAAAACAGAACAAATCCTCAATACAATACAATACAATACACAGAACAAATCCGCAATACAATACAATAGAATACACAGAACAGAACAAATCCTCAATACAATACAATACAATACACAAAACAGAACAAATCGTCAATACAATACAATACAATACACAAAACAGAACAAATCGTCAATACAATACAATACAATACAATACACAAAACAGAACAAATCCTCAATACAATAAATACAATACAATGCACAAAACAGAACAAATCCTCAATACAATACAATACAATACAATACACAGAACAAATCCGCAATACAATACAATACAATACACAAAACAGAACAAATCCTCAATACAATAAATACAATACAATACACAAAACAGAACAAATCCGCATTACAATACAATACAATACACAAAACAGAACAAATCCTCAATACAATACAATACAATGCAATACACAGAACAGAACGCAAGTCATCCTTAATACAATACAATTCAATACAATACACAGAACAACAAATCCTCAATACAGTATAAAAATAAAAATTTTAGAAGCAGAATTTAACAGTAGATGATATCACATAGAAGATTTGGATATATTTAGAGTCCTGGAGACCTCATCCATCAAGCTGCCTCCCCCATTTGGACATTCCACGGCTGAAACAGTGCTGGGCCAACCAATCCGATGAAAGGACCCCTCTTTCCCATGATTCCTGCGATCCTCCATCAGGGATGACTTTACCTTATGCAGGCAAAACAACTTGACAGGTGGGCCGTGGCACCAAGTGCCACATTTGTGTATCGAGAAGATGTGACAGATGTCCAGAGACCTTGCCCCACTGGGACTCCACGAGAAGGGAAGGACTGGGAGAAGGGCAGTATCTTCCCTGGAACACAAGAGGGCAGCCTCCCTGGATTGTATGGGGGCCACGGATCTGGGGAGCCCAACCCTGTGGAGTGACGTGGCCTACCATCAGGGGGCGCCCAGGCAGCTCCAGAACTTGGGTATGCAGTTAATTGGGGAATACTTCCGGGTGCTGTATAAAAGAGGCCACTTGGGGAGCCGGAGTCAGGAGGCAGAGGACGGAGCTTGTGACGGGAGGAGTAGAGGTGGCAGAAGGAAGTCCAAAGACACTGATTTATCTGGTGATTGGCGCACTGTATACTGTGTGAATAGGTGCAGAAAGAATTCACGTGTGTGTTTATTGGACATTCTGTGTCTGCCTGTTTGTGTCCGGGTCGGAATATTCCACACCAGCGACTAATCGGCTACACCTATTTTAGGAAGGGATTATGCTGGCGACCCTTTTCAGGCGATGAAGGTGGACTATGGAATGTTTTCAAAGACGTACATGTACGGGATTTTAAAAGGGTTCCTCTTAGAAGCATCTCAAATATATATATATTTATATATACTGGAGAATATAACTTGACAAATCCGCTTGAACAGAACACGCAGACCTTATAAGCGGAGCCCTCTTAGGCGCGGGGCCTGGGGTGGTCGCCCCACTTGCCACCCCCAGACGCCGCTCTTGGACTAACGGAAGCTGGAGGCTGGGAGCACTTCCATCCCCCATACAGCAGATGGCCATGGTCCTCTGGTGAACACTCACAGGGGTGCTTGGGAGTCTGTCAGGGTCCCCGGGTGCAGGTAGAGGGCGCTGTTAGGAGATCACCTCGCTACTCTCCATATGATCCAGAAGAGCTTCCAACAGGACACACTGTGGCATTCCCAGGTATGACTTGCAAAGAAAAAAATGGGAAAGTGGCGGTACAGCGGGCAACACTCTTGGTGTATCGCTTATAGATCTTTGCACAGGTGATTGTTAAAGGTCTCTTGGTTAAATAAATCTTTTCCTTAAATCCAGAATCGTGCTCGGCCTGTGGTGCACCCTGGTGGTTACATGGGTTAGACTTTGCGTGCAAGAGCAGGTCAATTCATAATGAACTTGGTGAGTCCCACACACTCCATCATGAGACATAAGCTAATCACAGCTCATAGTCACATTTGAAAGGAATCTCTAATGGCTCTGTTTACTAGAAATTGGCGAGAGACATTGGAGACCACAATTGACGCGGGGGGGATTCCTTGATGCACATCACATCCATTGAGAACACACCTGACTTATCACAAAAGACACACATGCCGGGTTTGTCGAGCAGAACGCGGAGCAGGCTTTGTATTTTTCCCCTCCTCATCTACATAACAACTGCCTAAGCCGCCTTTTATCTGCAGAACGACACAATGAATTAAGCAGGAAATGAATAGACACAATGTAGCAGCGAGGGATTGGAAGAGATTTGCAAATTACTGCAAAGCGCCTCTCCACTCCCAGGTAAGTGACTGTTAAAGCAGTGCCATCCTTCAGCACAAAGGTGTGTAATAAATAACACGCCACGCATGGCTGACTTTTCAATTACACACCGTGAGAGAAGAAAAGAGACGCGGGGTAAGCGGAAGAGGAGAGCTGCGCTTCTGCTGCTGCCGACTTTGGGGACAAGGGACACCGGTGTGAGCGCTGAAGCAGGCCACCCGAGGGGACAGAAGTGAAAGCGGATGGTGCTGAATCACTACTTCCAAAAAGGGATCGACATTCTTCATCACGGGAAGAAGAAAGTAACCAACAGTGGTGTCCCAACTCCGAAACTCACTCGGGGGTGACGTCCCCCTTGGATGCTTGTCCTTCTCCTAGCAGCTGTAGTACTCACACTTGGGAAAGGAGGGTAAAATATGCCACCCCCCCCTTGTGGTCTGAATTGAAAATAATTCATCCATCCATCCGTTATTCAACCCGCTACAGTGCATCCAGAAAGTATTCACAACGCATCACTTTTTCCACATTTTGTTATGTTACAGCTTTATTCCAAAATGGATTAAATTCATTTTTTTCCTCAGAATTCTACACACAACACCCCATAATGACAATGTGAAAAAAGTTTACTTGAGGTTTTTGCAAATTTATTAAAAATAAAAACATTGAGAAAGCACATGTACATAAGTATTCACAGCCTTTGCCACGAAGCTCAAAATTGAGCTCAGGTTCATCCTGTTTCCCCTGATCATCCTTGAGATGTTTCTGCAGCTTCATTGGAGTCCACCTGTGGTAAATTCAGTTGACTGGACATGATTTGGAAAGGCACACACCTGTCTATAGAAGGTCCCACAGTTGACAGTTCATGTCAGAGCACAAACCAAGCATGAAGTCAAAAGAATTGTCTGTAGACCTCAGAGACAGGATTGTCTCGAGGCACAAATCTGGGGAAGGTTACAGAAAAATTTCTGCTGCTTTGAAGGTCCCAATGAGCACAGTGGCCTCCATCATCTGTAAGTGGAAGAAGTTCGAAACCACCAGGACTTTTCCTAGAGCTGGCCGGCCATCTAAACTGAGCGATCAGGGGAGAAGGGCCTTAGTCAGGGAGGTGACCAAGAACCCAATGGTCACTCTGTCAGAGCTCCAGAGGTCCTCTGTGGAGAGAGGAGAACCTTCCAGAAGGACAACCATCTCTGCAGCAATCCACCAATCGGGTCTGTATGGTAGAGTGGCCAGATGGAAGCCACTCCTTAGCAAAAGGCACATGGCAGCCCACCTGGAGTTTGCCAAAAGGCACCTGAAGGACTCTCAGACCATGAGAAATAAAATTCTCTGGTCTGATGAGACAAAGATTGAACTCTTTGGTGTGAATGCCAGGCGTCACGTTTGGAGGAAACCAGGCACCGCTCATCACCAGGCCAATACCATCCCTACAGTGAAGCATGGTGGTGGCAGCATCATGCTGTGGGGATGTTTTTCAGTGGCAGGGACTGGGAGACTAGTAAGGATAAAGGGAAAGATGACTGCAGCAATGTACAGAGACATCCTGGATGAAAACCTGCTCCAGAGCGCTCTTCACCTCAGACTGGGGCGACGGTTCATCTTTCAGCAGGACAACGACCCTAAGCACACAGCCAAGATATCAAAGGAGTGGCTTCAGGACAACTCTGTGAATGTCCTTGAGTGGCCCAGCCAGAGCCCAGACTTGAATCCGATTGAACATCTCTGGAGAGATCTTAAAATGGCTGTGCACCGACACTTCTCATCCAACCTGATGGAGCTTGAGAGGTGCTGCAAAGAGGAATGGGCCAAACTGGCCAAGGATAGGTGTGCCAAGCTTGTGGCATCATATTCAACAAGACTTGAGGCTGGAATTGCTGCCAAAGGGGCATCGACAAAGTATTGAGCAAAGGCTGTGAATACTTATGGACATGGGATTTCTCAGTTTTTTTATTTTTAAAAAATTTGTAAAAATCTCAAGTAAACTTTTTTCACGTTGTCATTATGGGGTGTTGTGTGTAGAATTCTGAGGAAAAAAATGAATTTAATCCATTTTGGAATAAGGCTGTAACAGAACAAAAGGTGGAAAAAGTGATGAAGCGCTGTGAATACTTTCTGGATGCACTGTATATTTTTGTCATGCAAAGAACATCACAATTACTGCAACACTGATCATTTTACACCCTGGCAATGAACTGTAAAAACAATAAAATTAACTACTCCAACAATCTCTTATTATATGTAGAAGGTGTAACTGACGCCATTGATGAAATTCAGTAAATCACAGAGCCAAGTGCATTTGAACTGGCTGTACGCAAACATACAGAGAGGCCAACGAGAGGCAGGCTCGTCTAGTGCAGAGGCTCAATCCCAGTGATGCTGATTGTACGGCACGGACTGATCAACTTCGGCGTGCTGGCAAATTGCATTGGGAACCGAATATAGATGGTCGCTGCGGTTTAAGGGTTAAGTTACAACTGAAATAATGTATTATTAATAATATTCATAAATAATAACAATAAGCAAAGTACAAGAGAACACTGGCAACCATACAACCTGATAAATGCTGATGTTTAATTTGAGGTGGCACACAGACTTGTTAGTTACTTTAAATGTCTCTTGTTAAGTCCTCATTTGTGGTCAGCTTTCTTCATGGCAGACCGCATGCCTGTCTCAATATGGCTGCTGAGCTGTGCTCTTCATTGCGTTGAGAGATGGTGTGTGAGATGCTCCTTCATGATGATGATGGTGGAAGAGAGAGATAGGGAGGGATAAAGCAAGCAAATGTATAGACTCTCTCTCTCCAAACCCTCCAGCCAATAGGGCGTTGTGCTACTTAATGGCTTCAGGCATCTATAGACCAATAGAATTCTGGTGCGACACAATGGGTTTCCCACCTGCCCCCAATACCATTTGTTGAGCTGATGCCTTGCCAGCTGGGTTGTCTGGCTTTCCTGTGGGACTAGAATCACCGGCCAAACTGGTTTTAGGCTCTACCCCTGACCCTGTTATAAAATTACAAAGAGACTTGGGGGGGGGGGGGCATCAAACCATTGCTGTTCTTATCAATGATATAACACTAATGTTACATTTGCTCTGTCTAAGTTACAAATAAAGACATACAAAATATATTATTAATAATAGTAGATATCTTTTGGTGTTTTGTGCAGAGTCGTGTGTTGTTTACATCGTCCCGTTTACTATTGTGTGTGTGTGTGTGTTGTGAAGGAATAAAGTAAGACAGGTTTTATTTTTAAAGGGTTTCCACCCTGGATTACTTATAACGTAAGTATCGTCTCCACAATACAACTCAAAATGGTCACACCGGACAAAATACAAAGCAAATGAGGGAACATTTATACAGAGGGACAGGAAATTGAATCAAGTATGCTGGGAAAACAGGGAGGAATGCTGGGATGGAGACGTCATCAGCTCGTGACTGGAGGGCATAAAGGAACTCAGAAGTATGGCTTCCTTTTGTTTATGTCGCACTTTCTTACAGTGGCGAGTCCTCGTTCTGGCTGATGAGACAAGAAGAGAAAGGTTAATGCGCCGCCTTTGTCCCTCGGCATGTTGCGGTTGTTGCGATGTGGTCTGAGTCCTTTAACTGCTCCCCATGCGCTCGTGCATGACAGTGTGTATGTAAAAACAAACTGGGAAGGACGATGCAAGGAGGTAACAACCCTGAGACTGGAATTTCCTGTTGCCACCAATTACATCTGGAATACTTGGAGGGAAGAACCAAATGAGGAGAACAAGGAGATAGAAGGAGAAAGGAGATCGAGAGGATAAAGGAGTCATTGTTTCACATTCATTTTCCAAATCATCACCAACATTTAGTGCGCAACTTTACCGTTTGCTTTTTTCATTATCTTGAACATCATAACGACAGCCAGTGTGAAGAAACTCCAGGGCAGCCATTGCCGAGGACTCACACGGTGAGATCATTTTGTGTTTTTTCATGAAGGAGCAAAATATCATATCAGCCAGTGTAGTTGTGTTTTTTTTCCAAAATTACCAAAGTTCAGCAGCTCTAACTCAAAAAAATGATTCCACAGACAAAATATCTTCATTTTTAAAAGTTTAGTTAAAGTTCAAAGTAAAACAGTTCACACAAAAAAGAAAATTAAAATGGCAAAAAAAAGGAAAATTCTTATTAAGAAAAGTTCTGTTCAAAGCTTAAATCTTGTTACATCTCAAATCGTTACTGTTTACCTAACATTTCTGAACCATTTTAAAACGGTCAGAAAACGGTATGCTTATCCCATCTCTGAGTAGAAAATGGGTCTTTTAAGTCCCTATATACTGGGACCTGTTCTAAACACAACTGAATCTATTATCACACTGTTTCTCAGTTATAGTAAGAAGGTTCTGTCTCTTATTAACTTATAGGGGGAAAAGACGATGCCATTGTCTATGACTATGCAAGAAATTATATTCTATTCAAATTAAACAAACATGAATATGAGTTTAACTCAAAACTTTAACTTTCTAAAATTGGCTCTTACAGCCAGTATTCATTTAATTCAGGACTTTAATAACTCTGGACTCACATACCACATCCACTCCAATTACCGTTTGTTTTTGATCTGTTTTGTGTTTCGTGTTCTGTGTGTACTCATTTATTTTTTAGGGGCAAGGGAGGGCTTTATATTTTTTTTATTACTGTACAGTACTGCGCAAAAGTTTTAGGCAGGTGTGAAAAAAATGCTGTAAACAAAGAATGCTTTCAGAAATATAAATAATGATTGTTTATTGTTATCAATTTACAAAATACAAAGTGAGCGAACAAAAGACAAATCTAAATCAAATCAATATTTGGTGTTCCTACCTTTTGCCTTCAAACCAACATCAATTCTTATCGGTCCACTTGCACAAAGTCAGGGATTTTGTAAGATTCTAGTCAGGTGTCTGATCAACCAATTCTACCAAACAGGTGCTAATGATCATCAATGTCACACGTAGGTTGAAACACAGTCATTAACTGAAACAGAAACAGCTTCAGACTGGGTGAGGAACAGCCAAACTCTGCTACCAAGGTGAGGTTGTGGAAGACAGTTTCATGTCATGGCGAGATTGAGCACAGCAACAAGACACAAGGTAGTTCTACTGCATCAGCAAGGTCTCTCCCAGACAAAGATCTCAAAGCAGACTGGGGTTTCAAGATGTGCTGTTCAAGTTCTTTTGAAGAAGCACAAAGAAAAGGGCAACGTTGAGGATCGTAGACACAGTGGTCGGCCAAGGAAACTTAGTGCAGCAGATGAAAGACACATCAAGCTTATTACCCTTCGAAATCGGAAGATGTCCAGCAGTGCCATCAGCTCAGAACTGGCAGAAACCAGTGGGACCCAGGTACACCCATCTACTGTCCGGAGAAGTCTGGCCAGAAGTGGTCTTCATGGAAGAGTTGCAGCCAAAAAGCCATACCTCCGACGTGGAAACAAGGCCAAGCGACTCAAGTATGTACGAAAACATAGGAACTGAGGAGCAGAAAAATGGCAGCATGTGCTCTGGACTGATGAGTCAAAATTTGAAATATTTGGCTGTAGCAGAAGGCAGTTTGTTTGTTGAAGGGATGGAGAGCGGTACAATAATGAGTGTCTGCAGGCAACAGTGAAGCATGGTGGGGGTTCCTTGAACGTTTGGGACTGCATTTCTGCAAATGGAGTTGGAGATTTAGTCAGGATTAATGGTGTTCTCAATGCTGAGAAATACAGGCAGATACTTATCCATCATGCAATACCATCAGGGAGGCGTATGATTGGCCCCAAATTTATTCTGCAGCAGGACAACGACCCCAAACATACAGCCAAAGTTATTAAGAACTATCTTCAGCGTAAAGAACAAGAAATAGTCCTGGAAGTGATGGTATGGCCCCCACAGAGCCCTGATCTCAACATCGAGTGTGTCTGGGATTACATGAAGAGACAGAAGGATGTGAGGAAGCCCACATCAGCAGAAGATCTGTGGTTTGTTCTCCAAGATGTTTGGAACAACCTACCAGCCGAGTTCCTTCAAAACCTGTGTGCAAGTGTACCTAGAAGAATTGATGCTGTTTTGAAGGCAAAGGGTGGTCACACCAAATATTGATTTGATTTAGATTTCTCTTTTGTTCATTCACTGCATTTTGTTGATTGATGAAAATAAATGATTAACACTTCCATTTTGGAAATCATTCGTTGTTTACAGCATTTTTTCACACCTGCCTAAAACTTGTGCACAGTACTGTATATTCGTGTGCTTGCACTAAATAGGATATATTTATATATATATATATATATATATATAGAGAGAGAGAGAGAGAGAGAGAGAGAGAGAATTTTTGGGATAGTGGGAAATCGTGATATATATACTCCTCACAAACTGAGGGCACCGTGGCGGATGTTAGCAGATTGCTGGCCAACCACAAGCGTTACCTGGTAGGTAACCACCCATACAATCAGATTGTGACACAGACTACGAATGCCGTGAATATATATAGATATAGATATACTAGCCACTCCCTGTGGGTTCACCAGTGTAGTAGTGAAACAGGACAGTGAGGAGAGCCCGGCCCAGCTCTCTACTCCTGACATCACTCATCCACCGTCCCCTCAGCCCGCAGCCTCTGTCTCGGATTTGAGCAAATATATCGCTCATGCAAGCGAACTATGATTCTTAGTGCAATGAAAGAAGATTCAAAATCAACCGGAATGTTCAAGCAAATTATAGAAAAACATCTATCTAAATCCGTTAAGTAGTTCTCTCATTCGCTAACTAAGTGGAGTTAAGGTTACGCCCCGAGGCAGAAGCGTGAGTGAGGAGGGACCTGCAGCCTGATGAGTCTCTCTCGGATTCACGCTAATACATCAGTACCACAAGCGAACTATGATACTTAGCACGATGAGAAAGTCACAAAATCAACGTTCAAGCAAATTCTAGAAAAAAACCCAAATCTAAATCCGTTACGTAGTTCTCTTGTGAAAAGCAAACAGACATACCAACGGGTCTAAAAAACTATAAGAAATTTCATGCTTGGAACACAAAATTTTTAAAACCGTTTCTTAGTGAGCACCTATGGGCCAAGGGTAACGTACATTCTGAATTTCAAGTCCCAAGTCCTCATGGTTCGGGAGATTTTGTGACGAGTGAGACAAAAGTATTTGGCTGTTATGTACAGACATATGAAAAAGTTTCTGAAGCCCATTCAGCCTGCATAATAATTGACTCTCCTTTCAACACTAAAGATAACAGTGGTCTGTCTTTCATTTCCTAGGAACATCTGAGTACTGCGGTGTTTTCTGAACAAAGATTTTTAGTGACGCAGTATTTAGTTGTATGAAATTAAATCAAATGTGAAAAACTGGCTGTGCACAAATGTGGGTCCCCTTGTCATTGTGCTGATTTGAATGCCTGTCACTGCTCAATGCTGATTGGTTGATGAGCTCATTACGCCTTGAACTTCATAGACTGGTGTGTCCCATCATGAGATATAAAGGAATTTAAGGTGGTCAATTACAAGTTGTGCTTCCTTCCCTTTGACTCTCCTCTGAAGAGTGACAGCATGGGATCCTCAAAGCAACTCTCCAAAGATCTGAAAACAAAGATTGTTGAGTCTCCTGGTTTAGGGGAAGGCTACAAAAAGCCATCTCAGAGGTTTAAACTGTCAGTTTCAACTGTAAGGAATGGAATCAGGAAATGGAAGGCCACAGGCACAGTTGCTGTTAAACCCAGCAGGTCTGGCAGGCCAAGAAAAATACAGGAGTGGTATATGAGCAGGATTGTGAGAATGGTGACAGACAACCCACAGACCACCTCCAAAGACCTGCAAGAACATCTTGCTGCAGATGGTGTATCTGTACATCATTCTACAATTCAGCGTAATTTGCACAAAGAACATCTGTATGGCAGGGTGATGAGAAAGAAGCCCTTTCTGCACTCACGCCACAAACAGAGTCGCTTGTTGTATGCCAATGCTCATTTAGACAAGCCAGGTTCATTTTGGAACAAAGTGTTTTGGACAGCTGAGACAAAAATTGAGTTATTTGGTCAGAACAAAAAGCACTTTGCATGGCGTAAGAAGAACACCACATTCCAAGAAAAACACCTGCTACCTACTGTCACATTTGGTGGAGGTTCCATCATGCTGTGGGGCTGTGTGGCTAGTTCAGGGACTGGGGCCCTTGTTAAAGTTGAGGGTCGGATGAATTCAACCCAATATCAACAAATTCTTCAGGATAATGATCAAGCATCAGTCACAAAGCTGAAGTTACGGAGGGGTTGGATATTCCAACAAGACAATGACCCAAAACACAGCTGGAAATCTACAAAGGCATTCATGCAGAGGGAGAAGTACAATGTTCTGGAATGGCCGTCATAGTCCCCTGACTTGAATATCATCGACAATCTATGGGATGATTTGAAGCAGGCTGTCCATGCTCGGCAGCCATCAGATTGAACTGAACTGGAGAGATTTTGTATGGAAGAATGGTCAGAAATACCTCCATCCAGAATCAGACACTCATCAGAGGCTATAGGAGGACAGCGTCTAGAGGACAAAAGGAGGCTCAGCTAAGTATTGATGTCATATCTCTGTTGGGGTGCCCACATTTATGCACCTGTCTAATTTTGTTATGATGCAAATTGCATATTTTCTGTTAATCCAATAAACTTAATGTCACTGCTGAAATCCTACTGTGTCCATAAGGCATGTCAGATATTAAAAGGAAGTTGCTACTTTGAACGCTCAGCCAATGAGAAACAAAAATCCAAAGAATTAAGAGGGGTTCCCAAACTTTTTCATATGACTGTATATAGATTGATCATTTGTCTGTCCTTGTATATATGTGTATATATACAGTATATATATATATATATATATATATATATATATATATATATATATATATATATATATATATATATATATATATATATTCATTTTACTTTCGATATATCTGCACTTAGTTTTACATCATTGATTTGCATTGCCTATTATTTTGTCGTTTGGGGAATAAAGACTGTTTGTTAGGGATATGGCTTGTTATTATCTTGAGAATCCTCAGTTTAGTGAAGTCACTGGTCTTGGTTATGATGTTGCCAGTCTGGGTAAAGGGGTCGGCCGTTACAAAATTATACATAAAATTTCACACCACAACACGTTCTTTTGTTTTTAGCCCATTGTGTGCTGTCATATTCTGGTCACAAGCCTATTTTTGTCCAATTGACACCTTGGCTATAACAGACATTGTCATTATTACACATTGTTTTGAATGCTGCACCTTTTAACTGTTCAGTCCATCTAGTGTTAATGGTGAAGAGAGAATTGTTTACTCTGAAGATAAGATACAAGTGAGAGAATCAATGTGTTAACTAAAACAAGAATATCAGGTCAGTCAGTCGTTAGCAAAACAAGAGAGATGGAGTAGTCGGCAGGATCTAAAAAAATTACACAGGAACTAATCTGTTGGCTGGAGCCTGTTGTGCAAGGCTGATTGAACTGAGGCCGACAAATCATAAACACTGAGCCTCTTCAGGGCTGCCCTGTCATCAGCACTGAACAACTGACACAGATGAAGATCCTCAATCATCTCATCACTTCATGCCAGGGACATGAGCCTCCAAAAAAAACATCCCATTCATACCTTATCTAACCTGCTTAATCCATTTCAGGGTGAAAGGGTAAGAGAATGACAAAATGTATTCAGACACACCTCACGGACCAAAATAACTTAACATTAATTAAATCAACATCAGGGTTTCAAGTGGGAGCTTCTTCTTCATTAGACACTGTCACTTATGCAAAGGTGCTACGAAAAAAAAAAAAATCACACGCTGTGCTCGCAAGGGCAGCAGAAATGTAAATTTCAAAGTTCCTCCTGGAAATCAATTAATTTTTTCTGCAGACCTTGCAGTTTGGGATTTTGACAAAGAAAATGGCAAAGGAAACACTGAGTGAGCTTAGTGGTGCGACAAGCATGAGAGGGAGGGAACTTGGGAGGGACGAGCACATGGAGGGCTTTCAGCCAGGGAAGGTAGCTTTTAATTCTGTCTGTCTGTCTGTCCATCTGTCGTATAGTGCCTCGTGATATATCTGTCTGTCTGTACTTCTCATGTATTTGCCCATCTCTCTGCCCATCTGCCAAATTGTGTCTTATCGTGTGTCTGTCTGTCCGTCAGATAATGCAGCATTATGCAGTCTGTCTATGTGTCTGTCTGTCTGTCTGACAAATAGTGGCTTATCATGTACTTGTCTGTCACTCTCATTATGTATCTGTCTGTCTGTCTGTCTGATATGTAGTGCCTCGTGAAATATCTGTCTGTTTGCTTATCATGTATGTGTCTGTCTGTCTGCCAGCTTGTCAAATTGTGTCTTATGTGTCTGTGTGTCTGTCAGATTATCATTATATCTCATTATATATCTGTATGTCTATTTATCTGACACATAGAGCCTTATCATGTATCTGTCTGTCTGTCTGTCTGTCTGTCTGAGATACAGTGCTTCATTATGTATGTCTGTCTATCTATCTGTCTGTCTGACATTTAGTGTCTTACCATGATAGATAGATAGATAGATAGATAGATAGATAGATAGATAGATAGATAGATAGATAGATAGATAGATAGATAGATGTGAAAGGCACTATATGATAGATAGATCGATAGATTATATTTTAGCATAGTTGGCAGGATTAGATGAATGTGAAAGGCACTATATGATAGATAGATAGATAGATAGATAGATAGATAGATAGATAGATAGATAGATAGATAGATAGATAGATAGATAGATAGATAGATGTGAAAGGCACTATATGATAGATAGATCGATAGATTATATTTTAGCACAGTTGGCAGGATTAGATGAATGTGAAAGGCACTATATGATAGATAGATAGATAGATAGATAGATAGATAGATAGATAGATAGATAGATAGATAGATAGATAGATAGATAGATAGATAGATAGATAGATAGATAGATGTGAAATGCACTTTATAATAGATAGATAGATAGATAGATAGATAGATAGATAGATAGATAGATAGATAGATAGATAGATAGATAGATAGATAGATAGATAGATATGAAAGGCACTATATAATATAGATAGATAGATAGATAGATAGATAGATAGATAGATAGATAGATAGATAGATAGATAGATAGATAGATAGATAGATAGATAGATAGATAGATAGATAGATAGATGTGAAATGCACTTTATAATAGATAGATAGATAGATAGATAGATAGATAGATAGATAGATAGATAGATAGATAGATATGAAAGGCACTATATAATATAGATAGATAGATAGATAGATAGATAGATAGATAGATAGATAGATAGATAGATAGATAGATAGATAGATAGATAGATACTTTATTAATCCCAAGAGGAAATTCACATACTCCAGCAGCAGCATACTGATAAAGAAAATATTAAAGAGTGATAACAATTATTATAATTATTATTACAATTATTATATTATAATTATATAATATAATAATTATTATAACAATTAATATAGGACATCTGTCTCACTGTAATATAGTGCCGTATCAGGTGTCTGCCTGTCATATAGCTGCCTGATCATGTATTTGTCCGTCCGTCTGTCTGACATTTATTGCCTTATCATATTTCTGTCTCTGTGTCTGTCAGATAGTGCCTCATTATGTATCTGTCATCTATCTGTCTGTCTGTCATATAGTGCCTCATTATGTATGTCTGTCTATCTGTCTGTCTGACATTTAGTGTCTTATCATGTATCTGTCTGTCTATCTGACATATAATGCCTCATCATGTAGCTATCTGTCTATTTGTCTTTCTGTAATATAGTGCCTCATTGGGTGTCTGCCTGTTACATAGCTGCCTGATCATATACAGTATCTGTTTCTATGTCTGTCAGATAGTGCCTCATTATGTATCTGTCATCTATCTGTCTGTCTGTCTGACATATAGTGTGTTATCATGCATCTGTCTGTCATCACGTCTGACTTACCATGTGTATGTCTGCCTATCCAGACCTCTCTGTATTTGTCGGCATTCATCCTTCCCTCAATTCTGACTGTTCTCCTGGTCCCGGCTTCATCAGGGTTCGCCATAGGGATGGTATTAGGCAGGTGATGAGCAGCGCCTGGTCTTCACCAGACATAGTTCTTGGAGTTCTGCTCAAAGAGTTCAATGCTTGTCTTTCTCCTCCTGCCCTCAGAGTCCTTTAAACAGTCACATGCCATCCAGCTTCTCTATCATAAACACCCGATTGATGGAGGGCTGCTCAGATGGTTGTCCTTCCCACAGGCTCCCCCATAACAGCAGAGGACTTTCAATCTGTGTCAGAGAGACCATTGGGTTCTTGGTCACCTCCCTGACAAAAGCCCTTTTTTTGCTCAATTACTCAGATGGACCAAATGGGCAACTCTAGGAAGAATCCTGCTGGCTTCTAAATACTTCCATGTCAGAATGATTGATCTTGAGAACACTCCAAGCTTCAGAAATGGATTTCTCCCCTCGACCAGATCTGTGCTTCACCACTAATTGATCATGGAGGTCTACAAAGAGTTTGTGGCTCAGTTTTTGCCTTGACATACAGTGTGAGTTGTAGGTTTCTTCAATACACAGGGACACGTGTGACATCCTTAGCGACGTCCAATCAATTCAATGTGCCACAGGTGGACGCCAATCAAGTTCTCGACCCCTGTCAAGGAGAATTAAAGCAAACAGAATGAACCTGAGCTCAATGTGGAGCGCCACAGCAAAGGGGATGAATACGTTGTGATGGACAGCCATGGACATTACCCGGCTGGAATGCCAGTTGGACGGAAGGACCAGGGGAGAGACAGCATCCACAGGGCACTACCGTCCTGGGCCACCTCCCCTGGATGGCTGTAGCACCATGGATTTCCGCAGGGCATGCTGGGAGTTGGAGTTTGATGCAGTCCAGTTGGGTTCCATGGGGGGGGTCGCTAGGGGGAGCTACAGAGATGGCAGGACACTCCTATACTGGGCTTTCACCTCACCTGGGAGCGATTCCAGATCTTGCCAGCATAAAATGAGCCACCTCACTCCATTCAGGGAGCCAGAGTTGGGAGGGAGGGGGATGAAGCTTGCCAATGGAGGAGTGGAGGCAGAACGAGGAGGAGAAAGAGAAGGAAAGAAAGAGTTTTGGAACTGTATATTTATGCTGTTGGGGGGAGTGAGGGAAAAGCGCATCCCCACTTGTAAATAAAACGTGTGGTGTGCCACACTCGTGTCTCGCATCTGTCTGTGTCGGGGTTGGGGCATCTGGAGTGCCCCGTGGTGGTCCACAATGTCTAGGAATGAGAGATTTCATTTCTTGATTTTTAATAAGTTTCTGAAAACACTGTCATAATGTCACTTTGTCATTATGGGTTATTGATTGATGGGCACATTTCTCCATTTAAAATGAAATCTACAGCTCAATAAAGTGTACAGAAACTGAAAGGGTCTGAGTACTTCTGTATCTGTCATATAGTGCCTCTCACGTCTCTGTTGTTATGTCAATGTGACAGCCTCTCTGGTTGACCTTACCCTAATGTACAACCCCAATGTTGTTGCTGATGGTTCTCTATGTCCTCGGATTTTCATCTCGCAGCACACGCCTTGCGTCCGTTTCTGCCAGAACAGCTTCTGGCTGTCAGATGAAATTCTGCTCCCAGCTCCAGATAGCTGATGCCTTCCTGCAGGCTCCATGGCACGTCAATGAGTTTCCCCGTTCCTGACAGGCAGATTGCGGCAGTGACAAGGCCTCATATTATCATATCATGTGTTGGGCGGCGGAAAAACAAAATGTGACAGGACTGCCACTGAGGGACCTGATTGCGTATATTAGAGAAGTCCCTCTGCGTGAGCTCACTTTGGAGAGGTGAGTTTCTGTTGATTTTGTATGGAGGTCCTTTGGTGTCACCTTCTCCTTACCGAATGGCATCAGCCTTATTATGAGTTAACGTCTTTGTGTTTCCACATTTGCTTCAGAAATTTCGAGTGACTTACCTAATTTGTTCATAGACAGTGTTTCTCATACCAAGATGCACGTTGCTGTTTATTTTAGCAGTGGGTTGTGGCAGGTAACCGTTACTATTATTTTACTCGATCCCCCTCACCAGAGGGGACACTCACCCCATTCTGAGGATTGAGCTTGGTGGGTTGCAAAGACACTTAACTTGGGAAAAAGTGGGCCATGACACAGAGAAGTTGAGAAACACTGATTTAGGATGTTCCAGTGACTAATAATGGATTTGTTTATCTTGGCAGTGGGTTGTGGTGGGTTGCCACTCCAAAGATCACACTTGATCCACCTCACCAATGGGGACACCCACCTCATTCTGAAGATTGTGCTTGGTGGGTCTCAAAGACACTTAACTTTGTAAAACGTGGGCCATGACACCAAGAAGTTGAGAAACACCGACTTTGGATACTCCAGTGTCTAATGCTGGATCTGTTTATTTGGCAGTGGGTTGCAGTCAGTAGCCACTCCGAAAATCACACGTGATCCCCCTCATTAATGGGGACACCCACCCCATTCTGATGATTGTGCTTGGTGGGTTGCAAAGACACTTATTTGGAAAAAGTGGGCCATGACACCAAAAGAGTTGAGAAACACTGATTTAGGATACTGCAGTGTCTAATGCGGGATCTGTTTATCTTGGCAGTGGGTCGCAGTGGGTCATGGCGGGTACCCAGTCTGATGATCGCACTTGATCCTCCTCACGAATGGGGACACCCACCCCATTCTTCTAATTGTGCTTGATGGGTTACAAAGACAGTTATTTGGAAAAAAAGAGGGCCACAACACCAAAAAAGGTTGAGAAACACAGATTTAGTTACTCCAGTATCTAATGCAGAATCTGTTTTTCTTGATGGTGGGTCGTAGTTGGTCATGAGTGAGTTATGGTATTGAACTCAATTCCCCCCTCACCCCACTGTGCTTGGTGGGTCTCAAAGACACTTATTTGGTAAAAAGTGGGCCACAACACAGAGAAGGTTGAGATACACTGATTTGGGAAAGTCCATTGTCGAATCCTGGGTCTGTTTATCTTTGCAGTGGGTTGCTGGGGGTCGTGGCGGGAGGCCATTCTTACAATCGCACATGATCTCCCTCACCAATGGGGACACCCACTGCATTCTGCTGATTATGCTTGATGGGTCACAAAGACACTTACTGTATTTGGGAAAATGTGGGCCAGAACACCAAAAAGAGTTGAGAAACACCAACTTAGGATATTCCAGTATCTGATGAGGGATCTGTTTTCTTGGTGGTTGGTCGCAGTGTGTCATGAGTGGGTTGTGGTATTGCACTCAATCCCCCTCACCACTGGGGACACAATTGTGATGATTTCGGTTGGTGGGTTGCAACGACACTTAATTTGGTAAAAAGTTGACCATGACACCAAAAAGTTTGAGAAACACGGATTTAGGATACTCCAGTGTCTAATACTGGATCTGTTTATCTTGGCAGTGGGTCGCAGTGGTTCATGGCGGGTTGCCACTCCAAAGATTACACTTGATTCCCCTCACCAATAGGGACACCCATCTCATTCTGACGATTGCACTTGGTGTGTCACAAAGACACTTACTTGGTAAAAAGTGGACCACAACACCGCTAAAGTTTAGAAACACCGACTTAGGATACTCCAGTATCTAATGCAGGATCTTTTTTTCTCGGTGGTGGGTTGTACTGGTTCATGAGTGGGTTGTGGTATTGCACTCAGTCCCCCTCACCAATGGGGACACAATTCTGATGATTGTGATTGGTGGGTTGCAAAGACACTTATTTGGAAAAACGTGGGCCATGACACCGAAAGAGTTGAGAAACACTGATTTAGGATACCGACTGAAAAGAGCAAACCTTCCCTCTCCTGTCCTAACAACTTTCTACAGAGGCACTACAGAAAATATATTGACCAGCAGCATCTCAGTTTGGTATGGTAGCTACACTGTCGCTGAACAGAAGATACTTCAAAGAGTGGTGAGGACAGCGGAGAAAATCATCGGGACCTCACTCCCATCTGTTTGAGAATTATACTACTCACGTTGCCAGAGCAGATCTATTAAGATCATAAAAGATCCCACACACCCGGCACATGGGCTATTTGAACTTCTGCCCTCTGTAAAACGTTACCGCAGTATGCACTGCAGAACGACCAGATTTAACAGGAGCTTCTTCCCCCAGGCCATCAAAATACTAAACTCTGTTAAATAATCTTTGTCCTTTTGTTCTCTTACTTACTGTGAACTTTATTACCACAAATAGGTCTTAAGTTTACATTATATTGTATTGTAATATCGTACAATATTACATTATCTAAGGGCAGCATGGTGGCGCAGTGGTAGCGCTGCAGCCTCACAGTTAGGAGACCCAGGTTCGCTTCCCGGGTCCTCCCTGCGTGGAGTTTGCATGTTCTCCCCATGTCTGCGTGGGCTTCTTCCCACAGTCCAAAGATATGCCGGTTAGGTGGATTGGCGATTCTAAATTGGCCTTGGTGTGTGGGTGTGTTTGGCTCCCTACCCGGGATTGGTTGGTGCCCTGGGATTGGCTCCAGCAGACCCCTGTGACCCTGTGTTCAGATTCAGCGGGTTGGAAAATGGATGGAAGGATTACATTAACTATATTGTATATATTATGTATAAATATTGTATCCATATAGTGCAATATCACAATCACTGTGAAACGATGTGCAATATTTTCTTTCATATTATATTTCACCCACTGACTGGCTTACATTTATATATATCTTTTGTTTTTATTGTTTGTACTGTGCTGCCTTGTGCTGTCTTACGCTGTCTTACCTACTTTCTGTGTAAGAAGTGAAATGTTTGTAATGTCTGTATGTTGTCTTGTGTGCACTTGTCTTTTATGTCTGCACATTGAGCCTGGAGAAACGCAATTTCGTTCAGCTATGCATCCATTGTTGTACTGTTGTATGGTATGAATGACAATAAAATTCATTTACTTATACGTGTGCAGGGGCCAGGGAGGTTTTGTTATTGTACATATGGTGTTTTCACTTTGCTGGTATGGTGGAGGGATATATGCAGATATTTTTTATGTCGGAGATTTGTATTATTGTATTTGTCATTGTGTTATTTAATATATTACTGCACTTGATTTACATATCTGATATTTTTTGCTTGTGTTTAACCGTCAATTGGGGGGGGTGGGGGGGGGCGGGAATATTATTTGTCAGAGGTACAGCTTGGTATAAGTAGGTTCTCCTCAGTAATTTATCCAGGCCGCTGGTCCTGGTAGTGTGGTTGCCGGCTGGGTAAGGGGTCGGCCGTTGCAGTGCGTTTACTCACCGCCCAATTTAAAGAAACCTGTGTGCTATTTTCTGTAAATCTTAAGAGTTCCCAGTCTCTTAATAAAACTGGGTGGCATAGTTGGATATTTTAACAGTGTCTAGGTTAGATTACCTGTAAGTGTGACCAGACACCTGTCACACTTGTTTTTCTGCATCCACGTAAAGCATACAATCCATACAATATCAGTAAAAATCAGTTCTATTTATGCATTTTGTTCACATTCCCGTGGAGGAGCACAGGGTGATTTTTACAAAAGTGGAAGGTTCCATGTTTTTCTATATGAGTTGTGCACTTGACAAAACTTTCTCCACAGGAAAATTTCATTATAGATAGATAGATAGATAGATAGATAGATAGATAGATAGATAGATAGATAGATAGATAGATAGATAGATAGATAGATAGATAGATAGATAGATAGATAGATAGATAGATAGATAGATACTTTATTAATCCCAAGGGGAAATTCACAATGGCAAAATTACATGGCAAAACCCTTACCTCACAATCTCCTTTTCCTGTTTCTCTTACACAAAAATGTTGAGAACATTGGAAAATTAGCATGGATTGTAAGTATGAATTATGTACCAAGAAATTCATTTTTGCACTTATTTCTAGTAGCTGTCATAAATGCACGCTTGGGGAGGGTTCTGGTAAGCCACATAATACCACCGCAAGGCAGGAGAGGCTGCTGCGGCTAACCAAATCTCTCGACATCCAACCCCACCCCCGATGGTTATCGGAAATTGCTATGCCCTTCTGCCAGCGGGACAATAAGAATGGAGATCTCAGAGATGGAGATTGTCTTTTGACCTGAGAGACACATTGAGACGGAGCTCGCTATGAAACTGATTGAGGAGCGTACGTTTCTTTCACTATTTTTCTGTACTACGGGATTCTGATTCACTTTGTTGGACAGCTTTATTATTGAAGCCGAGTTGGGACCCCAAATCTTGCAACACCTCAATGACTTACTCAGTTCACATAAGATTGACTACTGCAATGTGTCATTCACTGGCTCTTCAAATCATTCCTTATTTAACCTTTAGTTAGTTCAAAATAATGTGTCAAGAATCATTACAAGAACTATAAAGTATGAACACATAACCCCTGTCTTTAAGTCGTTGCACTGGCTGCCAGTTAAGTTTCAAATCCTCTTTCTTCTTCACGGTGTATTCAGCAAATATTCAACCGCTTTCACCTTTTATACATTTTGTATGTTGCGGCCTTATGCCAAAGTCATTAAAAATGTATTTTTTACCTCATCGAGCAACATTCAATACCCCAGAATGACAAAGTGACAACACGATGATATGAGTTTTTTGCGAATATATTGAAAAAAGATAAATTAAATTGTCTTAGGCATGTCCCATTCAACTGATCATCATTGAGATGTTTGATCCAATTGACTGGATTGATTAGGAAAAACACCCACCTGTCTATAGGAGGTCCCACAAATGAGCAGAAACCAAGCCATGAGGTATAAGGAATAACCTGTGGTGCTCATACTTCATTGTGGCTTCATGAGAGCGTGATGTGACAGAGTCTCTCTGTGACCCAATCTGAGGGTCAGATTTGGGGAAGACTGCAAAAAAAATGATGCAGCTTTGAGGGTTCCTAAGGTCACAGTGGTCTCTGTGATTCTTAAATGGAAGACATTTGCAACTCTAGAGCAGACTGTATGGCAAAACTGAGCAATTGGGTGAGAAGGACCATGGAAAGGGAGGTGACCAAGAAGCTGATGGTCAGTCTGGCTGAGCTATAGTGAACCTGGATGGAGATGGGAGAAACTTCCAGAAGAACAAAGACCACTGCAGCACTCCGTCGATCTGTGCTTTATGAAATAGTAGCTGGAGAAAAGCTTCTCCTCAGCAAAAAAAAGCCTTCTTGGAGTTTGGAAAAAGGCACCTAAAGGACTCTCAGACTGTGAGAAGCAATAATAATCTCTCTATTATAAAAGGAAATCCTGAGACGAGACTTTTTTCGAAGAGATAATTTCAAATCCCGCGAGACGAGACTTTTGCTAAGAGATTTTTCAAGTCCCGCCCTCCTCTCAACCATATTTAACCACACACACGGTCCAAACACCTCTCATTGGTGTGAATGCTTTTGTCAGACACACTTCCTGCGCTCTCAGCACTTATAAATTTTTACGTTTTCATCGTTTTAAGTTGTTTATGAAAAGTCCTTTGTTTCATCCTTTAAAGAAACTTTTCTGGACAGTATTGTTATACATACAGTCTATTCATTTCATTTGTAATAGTCCATTTCTTATACGTTCTAGATGACATGTCAACGACTAAGCGAAGAAGAAAAGGCAGTGCGTCGGAAAGAGACCCAAAAGCGTTAGAGAGAAAAGAATTCAAAAAAGAACAATAATAATCTAAGAGCAAATTTGGAAAATAAGGAAAGTAATAATCAGCCTGGACCAAATGGAACTGAAAACCTAGCAGGTCCAAACGGGGACGGAAATAAAAGACAAAGAGTAGAAGACAAAGTAGAACATTGCCACGGTACAGATGCAGAGCAGTTTAGACATTATGAAAGTACTAAAATTCGAAAGTCTCAAAAAACTGATAGTAAAGATCGCATTAGTGCAAACAAATGGAATTAGAATAACAGAACAGCGAAAAGAGATCGAATATATGGACATACAGTGCATCCGGAAAGTATTCACAGCGCATCACTTTTTCCACATTTTCTTATGTTACAGCCTTATTCCAAAATGGATTAAATTCATTTTTTTCCTCAGAATTCTACACACAACACCCCATAATGACAACATGAAAAAAGTTTACTTGAGGTTTTTGCAAATTTATTAAAAATAAAGAAAGCACATGTACATAAGTATTCACAGCCTTTGCCATGAAGCTCAAAATTGAGTTCAGGTGCATCCTGTTTCCCCTGATCATCCTTGAGATGTTTCTGCAGCTTCATTGGACTCCACCTGTGGTAAATTCAGTTGACTGGACATGATTTGGAAAGGCACACACCTGTCTATAGAAGGTCCAACAGTTGACAGTTCATGTCAGAGCACAAACCAAGCATGAAGTCAAAGGAATTGTCTGTAGACCTCCGAGACAGGATTGTCTCGAGGCACAAATCTGGGGAAGGTTACAGAAAAAGTTCTGCTGCATTGAAGTTCCCAATGAGCACAGTGGCCTCCATCATCCGTAAGTGGAAGAAGTTCAAAACCACCAGGACTCTTCCTAGAGCTGGCTGACCATCTAAACTGAGTGATCGGGGGAGAAGGGCCTTAGTCAGGGAGGTGACCAAGAACCCGATGGTCACTCTGTCAGAGCTCCAGAGGTCCTTTGTGGAGAGAGGAGAACCTTCCAGAAGGACAACCATCTCTGCAGCAATCCACCAATCAGGGCCTGTATGGTAGAGTGGCCAGACGGAAACCACTCCTTAGTAAAAGGCACATGGCAGCCCACCTGGACTTTGCCAAAAGGCACCTGAAGGACTCTCAGACCATGTGAAAGAAAATTCTCTGGTCTGATGAGACAAAGATTGAATTCTTTGGTGTGAATGCCAGGCGTCACGTTTGGAGGAAACCTGGCACCATCCCTACAGCATGATGCTGCCACCACCATGCTTCACTGTAGGGATGTTTTTCAGCAGCAAGAACTGGGAGACTAGTCAGGATAAAGGGAAAGATGACTGCAGCAATGTACAGAGACATCCTGGATGAAAACCTGCTCCAGAGCGCTCTTGACCTCAGACTGGGGCGACGGTTCATCTTTCAGCAGGACAACGACCCTAAGCACACAGCCAAGATATCAAAGGAGTGGCTTCAGGACAACTCTGTGAATGTCCTTGAGTGGCCCAGCCAGAGCCCAGACTTGAATCCAATTGAACATCTCTGGAGAGATCTTAAAATGGCTGTGCACCGACGCTTCCCATCCAACCTGATGGAGCTTGAGAGGTGCTGCAAAGAGGAATGGGCGAAACTGGCCAAGGATAGGTGTGCCAAGCTTGTGGCATCATATTCAAAAAGACTTGAGGCTGTAATTGCTGCCAAAGGTGCATCGATAAAGTATTGAGCAAAGGCTGTGAATACTTATGGACATGGGATTTATCAGTTTTTTTATTTTTAATAAATTTGCAAAAACATCAAGTAAACTTTTTTCACGTTGTCATTATGGGGTGTTGTGTGCAGAATTCTGAGGAAAAAAAATGAATTTAATCCATTTTGGAATAAGGCTGTAACATAACAAAATGTGGAAAAAGTGATGTGCTGGGAATACTTTCTGAATGCACTGTATATAGATGTTGTTTGGTTTTAAACTTTAAGTCAGAGACTTGTAGATCGGCTAATTCGTGTTGCCATCACGGAAAAGTAGTGTTTCTTCACAATAAAGTGGCATATCCGTGAGAATTAAAAGATTTGTTGTTTAGCATATGTTTTTACTGATGTTTTATTGTAAAAGTGTAAGTTTAATAAGTACTTACGTAATAATTTCAAATCCAAACAGAATGAAAATGTATAACTCAACGAATATCTCTTACGCAACATGAAACATCATTTTCTTTCAATTTATTATGTTTTAATATTTTTTATTATGGTTAATTACTCGCTGTAATGTAGAAAGAAAGAAACGATATTCACTCACGGGCAGTTATACGTTGCATTGTCACGCTGTAAGGCCAAACACGGAATCAAAATTCAATGCGATATTGACCAAAAGTTAATTCAAAAATTTTTTTTTACTGAAGTTTTAGAGTAAAAATGTAAGTTTAAAAAGTATTTGCATGTTAATTTCAAGGCCAAACAGAATGAAAACGTTTAACTCAACAAATAAATCTAACGCAACATGAAACATAAATTTCTTTCAATATATTATGTTTTACTATTTTTTAATATGGTTAATTACTTGCTGTAATGTAAAATAGTTAGGTCTATTATGCATATGTAACAATTCCCATGAAAACAACAATCACTTTAAATTGCACATCTGGTTACCCATACCCGAGGGTTGGTGAGCAAAGTGAGCAGGGGGCAGAGGCCCCTAGTAATAATAATAATAATAATAATAATAATAATAAATAACTGCAGTGGGCTAGCGCCCTGCCCAGGGTTTGTTTCCTGCCTTGTGCCCTGTGTTGCCTGGGATTGTCCTCACAGGTGGCGCAGTGGTAGTGCTGCTGCTTTGCAGTAAGGAGACTGTGGAAGATTGTGGGTTCACTTCCTGTTTCCTCCCTGTGTGGATAGTGTTTTGAGTACTGAGAAAAGCGCTATATAAATGTAATGAATTATTATTATTGGCTCCAGCAGACCCCCGTGACCCTGTAGTTAGGATATAGTGGGTTGGATAATGGATGGATAAATGGATAATAAATAAATTACATTTATGAAGTGCTTTCCTTGCTACTCAAAGCACTTTACATAGACAGAGGGGAGCCACTTCAACCACCACCAAGGTATAGAACCCACCTGGATGACGTGACGGCAGCCATTATTGCTCCATTATGTTCAAATTAGGTGGTGAAGGGGTGAGAGAGATATCCAGTTAGAGACAGGGGATGGTTAGGGGGCCAGAATGAACCAGGCCATGATGGGCAATTTAGCCAGGACATCAGGATACACCCTATTCTTCACAAAAGATGCCAAGGAATCTTTAATGACCACAGAGAGTCAATCTGAAGATGTCACTCATCACTGCACTGGGGTATTAGGATCCATACCCAGACCACAGGGTAAGTGCCTATGAATGGTTTCTCCAACACCTCTTCTAGCAGAATCCCAAGCTTTTCCTACTGTAGATGGTTTCACTTTTAAATTCCTGCCAGGCCCAGCCATGCTGACCTGTTCTAAAGTGAAGGTGGCATGGCTACAGACAAGACGCTCTGGTCTGATGAAGGCAACCTTGAACTGTTTGGCCTTCTAAATGTCACTTCTAGAGAAAACCAGGCAGAGCTCATCAAATGTGCAATACCATTGTAATGGTGAAGCATGGCACTGACCGCATCAGGGTCTGGGGGACTAGTCAGGGTTGAGAGAAATCTGAAAGGAGCAAAATGAAGAGACATCCTTAATGAATACCTGCTTCAGAACTCTCTGGTACTCAAAATGGACTGAAGATTCACCTGCCAACTGGACAAAGCACAGGAGTAGCTTAGGGACAACTGTGTGAAGGCCCTTGGGTGGCCCAGCCAGAGCCTGGACTTGAACCCAACTGGACATCTCCATAGAGACCTCAAAATAGCCATCCACTGAGGGATCTCCACCCAACCTAACCTGATATTGAGAGGATCTTCAGAGAAGAATGACAGAATATCCTGAAATCTGGGGTGTGGAGCTTGTCATGTCAGACTTAAGAGGACCCCAGGCTGGGAATCAACTAAGAATGGAGTAAAGGATCTTCACACTTGTGACAATGGGATTTTTAATACATTTCCTAATATCCTGTTTTTGCTTCATCACTCTGGGTGTATTGAGTGTTGCAACATAACAAAATGTGAAGGGGGTCCGAAGGCTTTCTAAAGGTGCAGCATATTTTGAATGCCACAGTCCTTTCATTTTAGGGGGATACCTTGAAATAAGAGGTGCCCCCGTCTCTTTAGCCACAAACCAAATCATTTCAGTTGTGCATCCCACAATTCTGATCCTTAGCTTGACTGAGGTGAGTGTCACATACTAAACTGCCCCCCACCACCCCAAACCCCCCTTGGGCACCTTATCGAAAGGACCCAAGTGCAAGTCCGCAATTGAGCCGCAGCACACTCAGTGCTCGTGCTTCATTGTGGCTTCATGAGAGCGTGATGTGACAGAGTCCATCTGCGACCCAATTACAGTGAAAGCGCAAAGTGGAGAGACTTGCTCTTTTGCCTCGGCTTTTGACTGACTCTGAAGAGGATATTAAATAAGCGGTTAGCGACAGACGCTTGAACATGTGTCTGCGGTGCTTTCAAAATGATCGGGCTCTGCAGCCTTTCCGTAGAGGCTTTTTACAGCAGCTCTGGCAGACTCCATAATAGTAAAAATGATGACTTTAATAATAACCCGAAGAGATGTCGCAGCTTTAATTGCAGTGCTTCTCCGTTACTCTTGTGCCCCATCTACTCAGTAAAATGGGTGGGTGTGTGGCCTGACCAGGGGTCACTTACAGATTCTCCAGCTGCTCGTCTCCTGGTCACTTTCACCCTGTTGACTTGGTGCGCTCCTTGGCCACAAGTGAATTTCCATGAACTAAATGAGTAGTGATGCTCATTTGCATGACCACGCCCCTTCTGGGTTCTACTTAACAAATGCTGAGTCCTGATGTTAATGAGTTGTTCACATGACCTCCAGGATGCAGGTACAGTCATATGAAAAAGTTTAGGAGCCCCTCTTAATTCTTTAGATTTTTGTTTCTCATTGGCTGAGCTTTCAAAGTAGCAACTTCCTTTTAATATCTGACATGCCTTATGGACACAGTAGTATTTCAGCAGTGACATTAAGTTTATTGCATTAGCAGAAATTATGCAATATGCATCATAACAAAATTAGACAGGTGCATAAATGTGGGCACCCCAACAGAGATATGACATCAATACTTAGTTGAGCCTCCTTTTGTAATCTAACAGCCTCTAGACGCTGTCCTCCTATATCCTCTGATGAGTGTCTGGATTCTGGATGGAGGTATTTCTGACCATTCTTCATACAAAATCTATCCAGTTCAGTTCAATTTGATGGACAGCCTGCTTCAAATCATCCCATAGATTTTCGATGATATTCAAGTCAGGGGGCTGTGACGGCCATTCCAGAACATTGTACTTCTCCCTCTGCATGAATGCCTTTGTAGATTTCCAACTGTGTTTTGGGTCATTGTCTTGTTGGAATATCCAACCCCTGCGTAACTTCAACTTTGTGACTGATGCTTGAACATTATCCTGAAGAATTTGTTGATATTGGGTTGAATTCATCCGACCCTCGACTTTAACAAGGGCCCCAGTCCCTGAACTAGCCACACAGCCCCACAGCATGATGGAACCGCCACCAAATTTAACAGTAGGTAGCAGGAGTTTATCTTGGAATGTGGTGTTCTTCTTCCGCCATGCAAAATGCTTTTTGTTTTGACCAAATAACTCAATTTTTGTGTCATCAGTTCAAAGCACTTTGTTCCAAAATGAACCTGGCTTGTCTAAATGAGCATTTGCATACAACAAGCGACTCTGTTTGTGGCGTGAGTGCAGAAAGGGCTTCTTTCTCATCACCCTGCCATACAGATGTTCTTTGTACAAATTGCGTTGAATTGTAGAACGATGTACAGATACACCATCTGCAGCAAGATGTTCTTGCAGGTCTTTGAAGGTGATCTGTGGGTTGTCTGTCACCATTCTCACAATCCTGCTCATATGCCGCTCCTGGATTTGTCTTGGCCTGCCAGACCTGCTGGGTTTAACAGCAACTGTGCCTGTGGCCTTCCATTTCCTGATTCCATTCCTTACAGTTGAAACTGACAGTTTAAACCTCTGAGATGGCTTTTTGTAGCCTTCCCCTAAACCAGGAGACTCAACAATCTTTGTTTCCAGATCTTTGGAGAGTTGCTTTGAGGATCCCATGCTGTCACTCTTCAGAGGAGAGTCAAAGGGAAGGAAACACAACTTGTAATTGACCACCTTAAATCCCTTTATATCTCATGATGGGACACACCTGTCTATGAAGTTCAAGGCATAACGAGCGCATCCAACCAATTTGGTGTTGTAAGTAATCAGCATTGAGCAGTGACAGGCATTCATATCAGCACAATGACAAGGGGACCCACATTTGTGCACAGCCAGTTTTTCACATTTGATTTAATTTCATACAACTAAATTCTGCTTCACTAAAAATCTTTGTTTGGAAAACACCGCAGTACTCAGATGTTCCTAGGCAATGAAAGACAGACCACTGTTATCTTTATTGTTGAAAGGAGAGTCAGTTATTATGCAGGCTGAGAGGGGTTCCCAAACTTTTTCATATGATTGTAATTTGTGGGCTGTGGTCATTGTTAGGAAATCTCCAAATACTCGAGTGTTTATTCTTTTTATTGATTCCTAAGGTAAAGTCATCTCTGATGGAGGGTCACAGGAATCATTGGGTAGAGAGGTCCTGGCCCAGCGCTAACTCAGCTGAGGAATGGCCAATAAGAGGAGGCAGCTTGGTGGCTGAGATCTCCAGGACTCTGAACAAATCCAAATCATATTATATGATATCATCTACTGTTGAATTCTGCTCTGTAATTGTAATCTTCTTATATAAGAAGCTACTGTGGCTGTCCATTTGTCTGTCCAGGATATTAAATCACCTATAGCTCGCAAACCGTTTGACCAATTGACCTGAAATTTGCTACACATATATTATGTGATGTCTGTTGTCCACTTTCAGGGTGATGATTTTTATTAATCTTTTTATTTTTATTTAATATTATTGTAGAATCAACTCTCGGCATCGCAGGAGGGGGGTCCTTGTGGAGCATGCATACAGGTGCCATTCTCATCCCTACCACCTTCGCTGTCACTTCCTCTACCTCTTCATATCTTGAGGCAGACTGAACACTTAAGAGTTAGCTTAAGTGAAAAATTAAGAAAAACGTACTAAGTAATTGTAACACAAACACTGACGATCAATTTTAACATGAAAAGATGCCAACGGAAGAAAAGAAGAAGTGGGCCGCTAGGGTGGAGAAAAGAATAGCAGCTCAGGAAGCAGCAAGTGCATCAACCTCTGAGCAAACGAATGCTAAACATACAGAGGAAGAAGATGAAAACTGTAAAGTCAAGTGTATTCACTGCAAGATATCAAGCAGTCTGCCATTACTGTTATGCTATATTGCCAAAAGTATTAGGACGCCTGCCTTTACACACACATGACCTTTACTGACATCCTATTCATAATAAACAGGCTTTAGTATGGAGTCGGCCCACCCTTTGCAGTTCCAACAGCTTCAGCTCTTCTAGGAAGGCTCTCCAAAGGTGTAGGTGAGTGTGTTGATGTGAATTTGTGACCAGGAGAGCCTTTGTGAGGTCAGGCCCTGATGTTGGATGAGAAGGCCTGGCTCGCTCGCAGTCTCTGCTCCAATTCATCCCAAAGGTGTTCTGTCAGGTTGAGGTCAGGACTGTCTCTGCGCAGCCGCACTAAATTCGCTCCTCCATTTCTTTATAGGCCTTCTTTTGTGCACTGGTGCCTGTGCAGTCATGTTGCCATCCCCAGACTGTTTCCTCAAAGTTGGGAGCATGAAATTGTCCAAAATGGCTTTGTCTGCTGAAGCATTAAGAGTTCCTTTCACTGGACCTAAGGGGCCAAACCCAACCACACACCATAATCTCCTCCCTCCACCAAACTTTATGCTTGGCACAATGTAGTCGGGCGAGTACTGTTCTCCTGGCAACACTAGTACGGCCATTTTCGAACATTTCAATCCACTCATAGATGACTCTATGATAGAGAACTTTATCCTCATGCTGAGCACCCATGCAGAGATGAATTTGTGCTCCCGGTACACCATCTGCCCAAAGAAATCGTATGACAGAACGCTGTTAATCCTTTGGTGCAATTTCTAAGTTTGGCACCCATCTGCACCACAGGGTGACAACTCTGCAAGAGCAGCCAGCTTGCCAGACTAAACCAGTCACATGACACTCTCAGACACAACCAAGATAGATAGATAGATAGATAGATAGATAGATAGATAGATAGATAGATAGATAGATAGATAGATAGATAGATAGATAGATGTGAAAGGCACGATAGATAGATAGATAGATAGATAGATAGATAGATAGATAGATAGATAGATAGATAGATAGATAGATAGATAGATAGATAGATAGATAGATAGATAGATAGATAGATAGATAGATAGATAGATAGATAGATATTAATTTTAGTATAGTCGGCAGGATGATAGATAGATAGATAGATAGATAGATAGATAGATAGATAGATAGATAGATAGATAGATAGATATTAATTTTAGTATAGTCGGCAGGATGATAGATAGATAGATAGATAGATAGATAGATAGATAGATAGATAGATAGATAGATAGATAGATAGATAGATAGATAGATAGATAGATAGATATTAATTTTAGTATAGTCGGCAGGATGATAGATAGATAGATAGATAGATAGATAGATAGATAGATAGATAGATAGATAGATAGATAGATAGATAGATAGATAGATAGATAGATAGATAGATAGATAATTTTTTAATTTTTAAAATGACCTTTATTTTAAACAGTAACAAAAACATTAACAAAACAATATACACATTCAATTAACATAAAAAAAACAAGCGTCATAATAAACAAGAAGCCATACATCCGACCCCAACTACTCCCCCTTTACACTCCTCCTACTCCGCACATTAATAATAACTTTAACAGTTAATAATTCAGTATAACACAAAGACCACCTTTACTCCCCCTTTACACTCCTCCTACTCCGCACAATAATAACTACATGATGTTGATGCCCACCATTACTATCTTGTTATTCCCAGTTGAACACCAGTTCACCCCCCTCCACAGCACACAGTACCTGTCGTGTCCCCCACATGTCACTAAACATTTCTAAATTATTTGTTAGTTTATGGTACATGAAATCAAGTTTCAGTCTACTTTTAATTAAAATTTTAAAGAGCAGCAGAGCGTCAGTCCCCATGAGGTTCTTCTCTTTGTTTCTCCTTGTTTTTAAAATTGCTAACTTGGCTTGTCCTAACAGAAAATTTCCAATAACACATTTATTCTTATTTTTTTGGTAATAATTAATACCAAAGACAAAGCAAATAGTAGAGAACTTAAAACCAAATCCACCAAGAAGAGAGTCCAAGAACCTGAACAACGGCTTCAGCCGTGCACAGTGAATGAACAGATGAAAAATGGTTTCTCTCACAGTACAGAACGGACACTGGTCAGTCTCTGAAACTTTAATCGTAAACAGAAACGAGTTTGTGGCTAAGGCTGAGTGTGTAATCCTCCACTGCAGATCTCCAAGTCTTTTCTGTAATGGGAGTTTATAATAAGCTCTCCATGAAGGTGAGATGTTCTCAGAGACCTGCAGTTCCTTCCTCCACAGTGTGTCAGGTAACTCCTTCAATTGATTATAAAATGTCACTTTGACACACAGTTTATACAGTTCTTTTTTGGTAAACAGTTCAAAGTCTTTTTCAACTACAGTACCAAAACGGAGAAGGCGCCCAGGCCTGTCTGTGTGGTCAGTGACATTTGGCCTCACAATAATGGCAGGTGATGTCATCTCTGCCTCTAGTGTGTCCTCACCTGTGAAATATTCGGCACACACAGAACTCGCTCCTGACCTCCTCAGTGCTGTTTTCACCTGGCTGAGAAAAAGTTCAACCAGGCGTACTGATCTGATACCCAGGAATGTCGCTAGGTGGGCTGGGGTGTGCCAGCACCTCATATCTGTGTTAATCAGGTCAATTATTTTTAAAAGTCTATTGTTCAAAAGAATAGATACAAAAAATTCTGAAAGCAATAATGGGCATTCTATCAGAGGATTCCACACTAAAGGTTCTTCTATGAACCAATTAGTACTCTCCAGATTTAGCCTGGTCCTCCTGAGTTTTCTGTGCCAGATTTGAAGTGCGGATTGATAAAATTTTGGCAACTCAGACCGAACAAACACTGCATTGTTTAAAAAGAAAAAATGTTCAGCAAAATTGAAGCCTCTTACTCTGCGAAATAAAGTAAAGGCCAGCTGTCTCCACGGCAGGTGCTCGGGTCCGTATAAGAGTCGATGTAACATTTGGAGTCTAAATGCCTCCATCTTGCTTAACAAGTCAATGATTCCCTGACCGCCTTCTTCCACAGGCAGATACAGGACACTACGCCTCACCCAATGTATTCCATCCCAAAAGAACTCTAAAATCATGCTCTGGATGGTCTTGATGATAGATAATGGGGGGGTCAACACACTGCAACTTATGCCAGAACATGGAGGCTATTAAATTATTAATAATGAGGACCCTGCCACGACAGGAGATCTCCTTATGAAGGTATCTCCATTTGTTCAGCCTGGCTTGAACTCTTTCTACCCAGTCTGCCCAGTTTTCTTCAGCAAAACCTCCCTTTCCCAAAAACACCCCCAGGTATCTGAAGACTCTTCTATTCCACTGAAGACCACCAGGCAGGTCTGGCGGGTCCCCATTCCTCCAGTTGCCAATCAAAAAAGCATTGCTTTTGTCCCAATTAATCTTTGCAGACGACAGTTGCTCAAATTTATCCAGGCAATATTTCAGTGCCGTGATGTCTCCAGGATGACAGATAAACACTGACAAATCATCTGCATACGCGACCACCTTAAGGTTTAAGTTCGGGCACTGAGGGATGTTCAGACCTTGAAGGTGGATGCGAAGCTGCTGCAGTAGTGGCTCGATGGACAGCGAGAAGAGCATACCGGACAGAGAGCAGCCCTGACGTATCCCTCTGGTTACTTGGAGAGGGGCTGTTAATGCTCCATTCAATTTCACGACACTAAAGACGTTATAATATAAAAGACCAATGTGTCTAATGAACGAAGGTCCAAAGCCAAAAGCCTTCAGAACTGCTAAGAGATACTTGTGGTCCACCCTGTCAAATGCTTTCTCTTGATCCAGTGATAAAAGTCCAGCGTCAAAACCAAAGAGTCTGGCCGCATCAATCACGTCTCGAACCAAGAAGATGTTGTCCAGAATACACCTGTTGGGGACACAGTATGTCTGCTCTGGGTTCACGATACTCGCCATGACTCCTCTTAACCGATTAGCCAGGGCTTTGGAGAAGATTTTATAATCCGCACATAGCAGGCTGACTGGACGCCAGTTTTTTAACTCCGTGAGGTCTCCTTTTTTTGGGAGTAGTATGATCACCGCTCTGCGACAGGAGAGGGGCCATTCAAGGCTGTAGTCAAGTCCTCCAGAGAAATCATAGTTTCCAAGAAGTCCTTCTCTCTATCTGGAATCTGAGGCAAGTCTTGGAGAAAAAAAGACGTCTCTAAAGGAACCTCTGAAATGTCCGCAGAAAACAGTCGCTGATAAAACTGATGTGCCCAGGCTCGAAGGGCTTCAGGCTCCAGCAGTTCCTGACCTTTGTCATTCTTTAAACAGTTAATAATCCTACATTGGCCAATGGTTTTTTCCAAACTAAAAAAGAATTGTGTGGGAGCGTCCATCTGGGTGAGCGACTGCATTCTCGAGCAGACGAGTGCGCCGTTGACTTTCTTGTCCATGAGGTCTAACAATAATTGTTTCTTAGTTTTCAGGGACTCAAAGGTGTGGCCGTCAAAGTTAGAACATAAACCTGAATGAAGGTCTTCAATTTCCTTCTCCAGCTCCAAAATGGCCGCAGTCACATCTCTGGTGGTCTGCTCAGTGTATTGTTGGCACAATACGCGTATCTCAGTTTTAGTACAATCCCACCATTGCCTCAGTGAGCTGAAATTCTTCTTTTTGCATCTCCATTGAGTCCAGAAATACACGAAACAGTTGATAAAGTGGGGGTCTTTCAATAGATTACTATTAAAGTGCCAGTAGGACTTGACAGAATGTTTGGAGAGAAAAGAAATTCGAAGGAAAACAAGAGAGTGGTCAGATAAGGCAGTTGGAAGAATGGAGCAGTTAGTAATGAGATTTCTATGATGTTTTTGGATGTAAAATCTGTCAAGTCTGGCCATAGAAAGCAGCCCAGCTGAGGCCTTTACCCACGTATATTGTCGGACCCCCGGATGAAAATCTCTCCAAATATCAATGAGATTATTTTTGGTGACCACAGAACCCAATGCGATGACGGACCCCGGATGAGGTTCTAGCCCATTCCTGTCCAACTGTGCATTATCTGTGCAATTAAAATCACCCCCCACAAACACCAGCTCATCATCCTCACACGTCTTCAGCACATCATTTAAAACAGAGAAGCAGTGAGTTCTCTCAGTCCCTGAGTTTGGGGCGTACACATTAATAAACACCCACTTCTTGTCCCCCATAAGTGCTTCTACCTTCAAAAGCCTCCCCTGGATTAACTCCGAACAAACCGCCCTGTCTGGTACAAAACTTTTTGATAACAGGATTGCGACACCTGCACTGATATTGGAGCCATGACTTAAATGTGCCACCCCCTGCCACTCTCTGTGCCAGTCAGACTGATTTGCCACGTCAGTGTGTGTTTCCTGAAGGAAGGTCACATTCATCTTTTTTTGCGCTAAGTGCTCAAATAGCGCCGTTCGTTTTACCAAATCTCTGCAGCCGTTTATATTTAAAGAGCACAGGGAATAGACAGGCATAATACAGGAGAGTAAAGTAGCAGTCAACAACACTGAGGTAACCCATAAAACGGGGAATCGCATTAAAACTGCCATCATGATTGCTCTTCAAGGGAACGTTTCACTTTACTGATAATATTTTTTAATCGGACTCTCTCTTTGGAGGTCAGTCCTAGTTCAGCAGCCCGACGACGCACTTGTTTCGCTGAGTTCAGAAATTGATGAAGATCAGGAAAGTGTTCGACAATCCTGATCCCTCGCTTCCCTTCTAAAAATTCTAAAAACTGCAAAATATTTTCTGTGCTGTAGGCCTCGCTTAAGCTCGAGTGAGATGACAGATCCACCCTGATTGACGGGTCTGATTCATTGCCGTCCTCCCCTCCATCTCCTGTCACTGTGCTGTCAGTCTGCTGCAGAGCACTAGCGGCGGCCTCTACACCTTCAGTTTTCGTGCTCTTCTTGGCTCGTCCACCACTGGTTGTTTGCTCTTTTCTCTTTCTGGTTACCGGCTTAACCACACTGTGTTCACCGTCACCGTCTTCACAGAGCATTTCTCCATCGGCCCCCGTCACTTGTGTTTCTTCAGCAGGCAATGACTGCACAGTCAGATCGCTCTTCTCCGCCCCCCCTTGAGAAGGCGCATCGCTTGGGTCCGTCTCTGCAGCGGCAACACTCTCAGTGGGTGTCTTCTGTAAAAGCGCTGCAGAGTCATCTGTATAACATTCGACCTCTGGTACAACCGTAGACACCACCTCCTCCTCTTCATGGCTGACTTCAGCCTTCTTATACCCACTACTTTCACTAATTTGCCCGTCATCGGCCGCTGCGCCCGTAACTATTTCAGTCCTCGGGTAGTTTTCCATCGCAGGCTCTCTGCTTGACACTTCCGGCTCCCTTGCTTCATGTCCCGGGCCTACAGTGACACTTTGTACGGTAGTTATCACACCCTGATCTTCAGCCACTTCATCAGAATCATAACTTTGATCTTCCATTTCTGAATCACTAAACACCGACTCATTGTCTTCATTGTCCGAAGTGCTATTACGGGGCTCTCTGTGCTCGCCAGACGGTCCCGGCTTATCCGGGTTGACGGTCATCTCACCTCGCTTACACAGACTCGCTTTGTGCCCCGTCTGACCACACTTAAAACATTTCATTAGTTCTGTAGTGATAAAAACTATATACTCATAACCCTCTACTTTAAATTTCAAGGCCACATCAAGCTCCTCACGCGAATTATTTAGCAGCATGTACACCTGTCTCCTAAAAGACACGACGTGCTTCAAATCAGGAGAACGGCAGCCAAGCGGAATCATAACTAAGTCCGATAGGACTTCACCATATCGACGAAGTTCAGTTAATAAAGCTTCATTTTTCAAAAATGGTGGAACATTTGAAATAATAACCCTTTTAGCAGGAGTCGATAAAGGCAGCACCGGGACTAGCGAGCCGTTTATTACCAGGCCCTCCTGCACCAGAGTATGCACCATAGCGTCATCGTTTAAAAAGACCACAACCGTTTTATTCATGCGAGAGGCAGACTTTACATTTATACTACCCACTCTTTTCGCCACCTCAACAACACACGCCTCAACAGAGACCATCGGGTCCACAACCACCTTAATTCCGTGTTTTCGGGAAAGGTGTTCAAAATGTCGCGGGTTAAGCCCTGGAGGCTTTGCTCGGGACGCGGCCATGGCGGCAAGCCGCAGCCGCGTCCAACTATTACAACACTCACTAACAATAAACAATAGGCTTTTAAATAAATGGCAAATCAGTAAAAAAATCTGTATACATTAAATTGATAGTAAAGAAGATAGAAAAAGAAAACGAGAAAATACTCACAGAGACCCGCCACGAACGAAACCGCCAACAACCACGCCCACCCCAGACCAGAGTAATCGACAGACAGAGGTTCAACAGACAGAAAGGATAGATAGATAGATAGATAGATAGATAGATAGATAGATAGATAGATAGATAGATAGATGTGAAAGGCACTGTATAATAGATAGATAGATAGATAGATAGATAGATAGATAGATAGATAGATAGATATTAATTTTAGTATAGTCGGCAGGATGATAGATAGATAGATAGATAGATAGATAGATAGATAGATAGATAGATAGATAGATAGATAATTAATTTTAGTATAGTCGGCAGGATGATAGATAGATAGATAGATAGATAGATAGATAGATAGATAGATAGATAGATAGATAGATAGATAGATAGATGTGAAAGGCACGATAGATAGATAGATAGATAGATAGATAGATAGATAGATAGATAGATAGATAGATAGATAGATAGATAGATAGATAGATAGATAGATATTAATTTTAGTATAGTCGGCAGGATGATAGATAGATAGATAGATAGATAGATAGATAGATAGACAGATAGATAGATAGATAGATAGATAGATAGATAGATAGATAGATAGATAGATAGATAATTCAGGTAATTTATTTTACATCAAAACTTAAATAATTTTACATTTTTCGCCCAATATCTATCCAGTCACAGTATTTTCTTATAAATGAGATGCAAATTGCACTTTTTAAAACACAGGCAAGCCTGGCTAGGATATCCAGTGTCTTGAAGTTTAACTGGACAGTAATTGTTTAGTCATGTCAAAACCAGCTAAATGTTATATAACAAAAGTGATACATCAGCACTTTTCTACTTACTAAAAGGAAACTTACTGGACCCCATTTATGATGCATTACTTTAAACAAAACTTGATAGATAGATAGATAGATAGATAGATAGATAGATAGATAGATAGATAGATAGATAGATAGATAGATAGATAGATAGATAGATAGATAGATATTAATTTTAGTATAGTCGGCAGGATGATAGATAGATAGATAGATAGATAGATAGATAGATAGATAGATAGATAGATAGATAGATAGATAGATAGATAGATAGATAGATAGATATTAATTTTAGTATAGTCGGCAGGATGATAGATAGATAGATAGATAGATAGATAGATAGATAGATAGATAGATAGATAGATAGATAGATAGATAGATAGATAGATAGATAGATAGATAGATGTGAAAGGCACGATAGATAGATAGATAGATAGATAGATAGATAGATAGATAGATAGATAGATAGATAGATAGATAGATAGATAGATAGATAGATAGATACTTTATTAATCCCAAGGGGAAATTCACATACTCCAGCAGCAGCATACTGATAAAGAACAATATTAAATTAATTACTTAATTACTACTCCTCCCGCCCTTCACCGTTTCCAACAAAAATATCACAGTGCAGAAACTTTTTGAATGTCCATCGTAGTTCCCTGTCAATAGATTTTTCTTTACCTATTCATATTTTTCTCAGTGATAATTTTGCATGATGGGTTACTGTTTATGTTAGTTCTACGAATTGTGTTTCTTGTCCATTGTACATCAAGAATTCTCAGAGAAACAGCCTCTCAACCCATCTGCCATTGAGCGTTACCATCCTTTCCTGTCCAAGACTATCAAACGCCTCCTCCACCAACATCTCTCCTCGTTCCCTGCTGTCAGCAGTCTACCAGACTACTCTTCAGTCTGGATTTCTCAAGGGTCACTTGACCGAGACTGCACCGCTTTCAGTCACAAATGCTCTAAGATCTACTCGAGCTGCTTCTCTCTCCCCTCTCTCTCTCTTATCCTTCTTGACTGCTCATCAGCTTTAAATACTGGTATCCACTCCTTGCTTATCTCTTCCCGCGTTGTTTCGTTGTGTAGTGGGTGCAGCAACACATTGTACCAGTGCATGCTCCCCAACTTGACTTGAATTGACTTGTTATAGACCACCCAATGCAGACAGTAATTTCAACACACATCCTTTTAATCATATCAAAAATGCAAGTTTACAGGGGAATATTATAGTCATGGGGGACATAACTGGGAAAACATTGCAAATAGCAGAGAGCTCAAGAACAGGAATTTTTAGAAGTAATCAGTGACTGTTTGTTAACACAGTATGTTAAAGCACCAACACGGGTTGAAGCCTGTCTAGATTTAGTAATTTGTAATAATCAGGATAGAATTGAGGGTGTAGAGGTGATTGGACTGCTAGGGTCACGTGACAATCAATATATATAAAATTCTTTTCGCATTTGAAATGGAAATTACGTATGACCAAGTGATATGGAAATTATGTATGAAACAGAAATTACGTATGACCACGCGATATGGAAATTACGTATGACCACAGAATATATTATAATACAGGAACTAATCAGTTTGTTTGTGGACGCCATTTTTATATCATCTTTACGAATTGTTATTATTTGTGTGAGAGTTATTTTACTGATATTGAAAAGAAGTAAACACAAACACGCCGATCTACCCATAGAAGTACACCCCGCGTCGTCCTCTCCCAACCCTCCTCTCTGGACTACAGCGCTGACCTGTCCACTGCCAGGCACGTTCTGACAGAGAGGTTTTATTTATTCGTCCACGTGACTGTCGCGTAAACTGCCACATTGTAACTTTTTTTTAGTTGGCAGTACTTGATAGTAGAAGAGATGAGGAAAACAGCTTTGCGTCTTTCTACTTTTTAACTGCGGCGAGCTGTAAACAATGTGTGTGAGAACAAAGTGGACGCTGGGAGGCGCAGAATGTCGGGCTGCTCCGCAGGGTCCAGAGCTTTCGCAGTTTTGGGCAGCATCCTCTCTTTTCGCACTGTTTGTGACACTTCAAGTGCCCCGTCGGCTCCTGGGAGAGTGGAAATCTTTGCCAATCACTGTAATCAGTGCCATCGAAGCAGGACTCTGTTTGTAAATTGCCCTGCACGACTACTTACTGTCCCTTAAGGTGAGTTCGGGTCACTAAAACCCCGCAACATTCAAGTTTGCTTTTGTGATGAATTATTTTAAGAAGTAAATCACAGGCATGTAGTGCAAGGTTGTCAGGCAGAAATTTGGACGATCACATAGAAAATGTAATTTCTATACCACAGCATCGTGTAGCACCTTTCACAAGGGATCTACTACTGAGAGATAATCCAAATACATTTTAGCTGCTGTTAGTACTACTTACCTGTTGTGTTATAGCGCCTTTAAAATGGAGTTTGCCCCAAACCAATCCAGTAGCGCTCAATATATCTTTACTTCTTAAATGTTAATGTTTTACTATTTAATAACTTAAAGACTACATTTTATTTTTTTCCCTTGCACTCAGTGAGCGAAGCCACAGGGTAATCATCTAGTAATATAATATAATTCTCAGTGTTTTGTAAGAGTGTGAATGCAAAGACTAAAATTGTTAATTTGAACTTTGGTAGGACAAACTTTGAGCAGATATGGCAAAGTCTAAGGAGGATGGACTGTGTGGTGGATGGCCGGGTCGCCCTGAGTATGGAAGGACCTGGGGAGAGAGTATTTGCAAGACTGTTTCTCCCCTGGACCGAAAGAGGGCAGCCCACTTGGTTTCCAGTGGGGCCACATCATGGGAGCTCAACCCTGGTGGGACCCGTGGCCACCTCCTTTGGGGGTTGCATGGATGCTTTCAATGCCCTATTTGCCGCCACAACCAGAAGTGTGACTGGAAGAAGCTCGTTGGGCACCTGGCGGCCTTATGAAAAGGGGCCAGTTACCACCACTCGATAGTTAGAGTTAGGAGGAAGAGCACAACACCTGAGGAAGAGTGGAGGCGGAAGGACTATGTTGTGCTCTGTGCTTTACGTTGTGCGCCGTGTGGCAAAACCCGTGTGTCCTGCCTGTCTGTGTCGGGTTAGGGTGGCTGTATGCACCCCGGGCTTTACAACTGGGATAGTGAAGGGGAATTAAAAGATACAGACAATGAAATAGCAGATGCTCTAAACTTGTATTTTTCTGAGGTCTTCACTAGTGAGGAAGTGGATAACCTGCCTCTTCTTAAGCTTCTTAAACGGACTTTCTCTTCCTCCGACAGGACACAGAATCCATTACATTCGTGATATTACAGCTCTCTGAATAATTAAAATACTGAGATGTATACGTGATATCATTTTCATGATGACAGGAGTTAAAGCGTGTTATTAAACATGGGGACACGGTGGCTCAGTGATTGTTTCTGTCTCACGCAAGATGCTTGCTGCACCATGCGCGACCTTCGATGAAATAATTTATTGTAGCAGTACTGTCTCTTTCAAACGTGCTAACCTCCAATATTCCTGTCCTCACTTTTGTTTCTCCAAATACCCAATCGCCACACAACCAACTCTGTAATAGACGTGAAGCCATCTGTAAGCTTAGAACGCCGATTCTTCAAAACTTTTAAGGAACATTGAAATATTTTCGTAGTACGTGTTTAATTATTCTATCCGTCTATCCTTCCAGCACCAGCAAGAATACAGCGCGAGGAAGGAACAATCCGTGAACGGAGCGCCAGCTCCTCGCTAGCGCTACGCTACCGTGTCCTCACATGTTTATTTATTAACAATATAGATTATTTAAATGAAATTAAAGTTTTATCTGTATAATATAATCAACATATTTTGCTGCATTTCATCTTAAAAATGATATCGTCATCATATGTAAATACGCGCTTTATAAAGTGGCGCAGGTTGTGCAATATTATAACTGTATCCCAAGTTTACAGTGAGGTGATTGTACTTATAAGTACAGACAGTTCTACAAGGAGCACTTGATGTATTGATTGAGTGCGTTTAGAGTTCTTGGGATGAAACTGTTTCTGAACTGCGAGGTCTGTACAGGAAAGGCTCTGAAGCGTTTGTCGTATGGAAGCAGTTCAAATAGACAGCATGGCTGAGGCAGTGTGTGCTTGATGCTGTATCCCAATAATTCTCTTTCCGATCAGCTGCTGTAGAGATGTGATTCCCCACTCAGATACAGTGACATAAATACTCAGAGTGGTGCAGTGAGAGTAATATGGAAAAAGATGATCCGATGTGGCAACCCCTAATGGGAGCAGCTGACAGAAGAAAAAGAAGGTGCATTGAGAGTAACAACTCTAAAGCAGTTATGGTATTTAGAACAGTTTGACCATTCTCTGGACCATTGTATTGTTGCAGGTTAATTAAAATCTGATGCCTTAAACTAATAAACAATATGCGGTTAATTTCAGTGTATACGATAAAGGGATGTGGATCTAAAAATCTAAAAAGAAAGGGAAACCACACTGGAACAGTAGCACTGCTTTGACGCTGGGTGCCGCCAGTCTGCAAAACAGAGCAGAGAACTTGCATACGCCAGGGTTGGAGCTACCGTGGAAATGTGCGTCGCTTTACGCCAAATGTTTAGGTTTTATACATCGTGATTTGAACGTGGAAACGGTAGTGCGCAACATTTTTGTGCATATGCACTGTTTATACATGAGGCCCCAGGAGATGATTAGGTGAGCTTAGAAAGGCCTAAAGAGAGTAGCCAGGTCAGTAGCAAAAAGGGCAAAATGATCAGACAGGCAAAACATGAGGGCAAAATGAGTGCTGTACCTGTAAAGATCCTGGGACCATGTTGACTACAGTAAGGCGTGTGGAAATCTCAGACCCGGACAAAGACAGGCAGACACCAAATGTCTCAAATCCATCCATCCATCCATTTTCCAACCTGCTGAATCCGAACACAGGGTCACGGGGGTCTGCTGGAGCCAATCCCAGCCAACACAGGGCACAAGGCAGGAAACAAACCCCGGGCAGGGTGCCAACCCACCGCAGGACACACACAAAGGCCAATTTAGAATCGCCAATCCACCTAACCTGCATGTCTTTGGACTGTGGGAGGAAACTGGAGTGCCCGGAGGAAACCCATGCAGACACGGGGAGAACATGCAAACTCCACGCAGGGAGGACCCGGGAAGCGAACCCAGGTCTCCTAACTGCGAGGCAGCAGTGCTACCACTGTGCCGCCCATGTCTCAAATCACACAAGTTTATTTACAACTCCTTTTCCCGACACCACAAACAGTGCAGTCATCACCATTAACAGTCCTCTAGACTTCCTTCTCTCTCTTCTGCCACCTCCACTCCACACTTGCAAGCTCCGTCCTCTTCCACTCGACTGTGGCTCCCCGAATGGGGTGAGGCGGTCCTTTTTATAGCGCACCCAGAAGTGCTCCAGGTGATCCACAATTAACATCTGGTGTGGTGGAAGTGCTGCGGACCACAGTTCTGGAGCTGTCCAGGCACTCCCTGGTGGTGGCCATGTTCCTCCATAGGGTTGAGCTTCCAAGCTCTGTGACCACCATGTAATCCCGGGAGGTCGCCCCCTTGTGGTCCAGGGAAGATACTGCCCTTTTCCCGGTCCTTCCCTTCTTCCAGCATCCCGGTGGGGCAAGGTCCCTGCACATCTGTCACAGGTGCTATATAAAATGACAAGATGAAAAGTTGAATTCACAGCACTAACCTGGCTTGTAACCCTGAATGAGTTGGCCAACCTGCTTGTGATAAAACTGTAAAAATATCAACACTGTAATAGTATTTCTAATATCCTGGGCCCATGTTCAGTATTGAAAGGCACTATATACAATTACAAGGTAAAAGGTTGAGTCCATAACACTAACTTAGTTTATAACCCTGAATGAGTCACCTAACCTGCTAAATGTCCAACTTTAAAAAAATATCTAAACTATAGTTGTGCACCTGTGATAATCCTGCAACATTTGTTCACCACAGAAAGGCGCTATATATCATTCACAGTTGACAAGTTGAACCCACAACACTCACTTGTTTTGGATCCTTCAATAAGTCACCTAACCTGCTTGTGATAGAACTGCAAAAATATCAAAACTGTAATAGTATCTGTAATATCCCGGGCCCATGTTCACTATTGAAAGGCGCTATATACAATTACAAGGTTAAAGGTTGAATCCCCATCACCAAATTTCTTTGTAAACCCAAATGAGTCACCTAACCTGTGAATTGTCCAATTTAAAAAATTCAAAGCTACAGTACTGTACCTGTGATAATCCCTTGATCACGTTGACTACAGTAAGGCGCTATATAAAATGACAAGATGAAAAGTTGAGTTCACAGCACTAACCTCGATTGTAACACTGAATGAGTTGTCTAACCTGCTTGTGAGAAAACTGTAAAAATATCAAAACTGTAATAGTATCTGTAATATCCCAGGCCCATGTTCCATATTGAAAGGCGCTATATACAATGACAAGATGAAAGGCTGAGTCCATAACACTAACTTGCTTTGTAACCCTAAATGAGTCACTTAACCTTCTAATTGTCAAACTTTAAAAAGTATTGAAACTATAGTCATATACATGTGATAATCCTGCAACCATGTTCACTACCAGAAAGGCGCTATATACAATTCAAAGATGACAAGTCGAGTCCACAACAGTTGCTTGCTTTGGAACCCTCAACAAGTCAGTTAATCTGCTTGTGAAAAAACTGTAAAAATATCACAACTGTAATAGCATCTCTAATAACCTGGGCCCATGTTCAATATTGAGAGGCGCTATACAAAATGACAAGATGAAAGGTTGTGTCCCCAACACCAACTTGTTTTGTAAACCCTGTCACACACGTGCGCTTAGACGGCAGCCAAGGGGTCCAAAAAAGAGTGAAACTAATACAGAGAGACTGTTGGAAACAAGTACTAACGCCTTTTTCCCTTCTTCAACTGACCGACAGAAGAATGGCAAATCGCACTTACCTTTATGATGATGTCACTTCCTGTCCCGACTGATGATGTCACTTCCAGTCCCCCAATTGATCACATAAACGTCCGTCTCCATCCAATATCGCCGCTTCCTGGTCCTGTCTGATCACATCACTTCTGGCTCCGAAAAATGATGCCACTTCCTGTCCCCATCTGATGACATCACTTCCGCCCTCATCCAATCACGTCACTTCTGGTTTCCAGTTGATAACTTCGCTTCCATCTCCTCTCTGATAACCTCATTTCCAGTTCCTGTGTTAATGCCACTTCCACTTCCTTTGTTTTAGGCTGTTTCCTTCCTGCCTTTCATGATATATAAGAACCATCATTGCTGTAACAGTCTGTCGATTGTAATCCTTGCGTATGACCAGACAATCAGTCTAAATTGACTACTCTTTGCCTGGCAAGTGTCCCCAACACTTTGTCTTTGTCGTTGTGTTCTATTTTTGTGACAACCCAAATGAGTCACCTAACCTGTGAATTGTACAATTTTAAAAACATCAAAGCTGCAGTACTGTACCTGTAATAATTTGTGATAATTCTGTGACCCTGTACACCACAGAAAGGCACTATATAAAATTCATGGAAGATGAAAAGTTGAGTCCACAGCACTCATTTGCTTTGTAAACTTGCAGGAGTCATGTAGCTTTCTTGTGCTAAAACCTTAAAAATATCAAAACTAGAAAAGGGTTCCTGCACTGACCCTGGGGGGTCATGTAGTGCCTATAGAAAGGCGCTATAAAATTCAAAGATGAAAGGCTGAGTCCACAGTAGTAACTTGCTTTGCAACCCTGATGAGCCTGGGCCCATGTTCAGTATGGAAAGGCGCTACATAAATTACGAGGTTAAAGGTTGAGTCTACAACCCAGACTTATTTTGAAAACCTCAAATGAGTCACCTAACTTGCTAGTTGCCCAGTTTAAAATGTATATACAGTGGAACCTCGGTTTGCAAGCATAATTCGTTCCAGAAACGTGCTCGCAGTCCAAAGTACTCGTATATATCAAAGTGAATTTCCCCATAAGAAATAATGGAAACTCAGATGATTCATTCCACAATCCAAAACTATTCATATAAAAATGATTAATACAAAATATAAAGTAAAAATACATAAAACAAATTAACCTGCACTTTACCTTTGAAAAGAATCATGGCTGGTGTGAGTGAGTTTCTAAACTCTTGTGGGATTCCACCCAACGGGATGACACGCGGAAGAGCGTCCCAAAGCAATCGCAGTCTCCCAGCGCTGTAGCAGTTCGCCATAAAAGCGAATCCGAAAAGATCGCGGACATGCTATAAGCGCCTGCCGTCGATGGGTGATACAAGGAACAAGGAATATTATAAATGCACAGTGTCTGTGTATAGGAGAGCGGCAGATCCCGCTACAATAAATAACCGCGCTGTTGCTGTTTCAAGCTGAATAAAGCTAGTGTTGCTAAAGTACTGAGACTCGGCTTCGTGTTTTGGGGTGCAAGACGGGGACTCGCACGTCACAGCACACACACACACACACACACACACACACACACGCACACACACACACACACAGTCACAATGCCATAGTAAACACTATACACTCGTACGGATGTTGACTATATGAGTGAGGCACGCCGACTGAGATGGAGAATAGGAGACGATTACCCACAATCCCGCAGTGAGAGAGAGAGAAGAACCATCAGCTCAGTTGTGATCACATGACGCTCAGCAGACAAAGCGTATACATACTACTCATACTGCAAGACCTCGCTCGTTTATCAAGTCAAAATTTATTTAAAAATTTAGCTCATCTTGCAAAACACTCGTAAACCAAGTTACTCGCAAACCGAGGTTCCACGGTATGTATATATATATATATATATATATATATATATATATATATATATATATATATATAAACAATAGTAATGTACCTGTGATGATCCAGGGACCATGTTCGCTATTGATAGGCGCTATATAAAATTTGAAGGTGAAAATCTGAGTCCATAACACTAGCTTGCTTTGTAACCTTAATGGGTCATGAGAGTTTCTTGTAATAAAAAATATAAAACTATCAAAACTAACATAGCATACCTGTACTGAACCTGGGAGCATATTCTCTACAGAAAGGCACTATATAACATGTCAAAATGGAAAGCAGAGTCCAACACACCAACTCTCTTTGTAACCCTGAATGAGTCACCTACTTGTCCAATTTTTGCAGTATTGCAACTCTAGTCCTGTAACTGTAATGATCCTGGGACCATGTTCAGTGTAGAAAGGCGCTATATAAAATTCAATGGGGAAACGATGCAAAGGGTTCAACGTTTTAAAGCGCTGACTTGCTTTGTAACCCTAAATAAAAGGAGTGGTGGCTCTGAGGCTAAGGATCTGCGCTGGTATCCAGAAGGTTGCCGGTTTGAATCCCCGTCACTGCCAAAAGAGATCCTACTCTGCTGGGCCCTTGAGCAAGACCCTTAACCTGTAATTGCTCAAGGGGCGCTGTACAATGGCTGACCCTGCGCTCTGACCCCAAGGGGTATGCGAAAACTAACAAATTTCTAATACGAGAAATCGTATAAGGTGAAATAAAGAACAAAAAAAAAAAAAAGTTGTCCAATTTTAGTAGTCTTACAAATTTATTACTGCAACTGTAATGATCTCAAGGCCATATTCAGTGTGGAAAGGCACTATATAAAATGAAATGGGGAAAAATTGCAACTTGTTTTGTAATAATAATAATACATTTTATTTATATAGCAACTTTACTGAGCCATGTTCATCATAGCAAGGCACCATATAAAATTCCAAGGTGAAAGGCTGCAACTTGTTTTGTAATAATAATAATAATAATAATAATAATAAATGTATTTATATAGCACCTTTCTCATGCTCAACCCTGTTGTAACCCTGGATGAGTCACATAATGTGCTTGTGGTAAATTTGTGAAACAATCAGAACTAGAAAGGTGTACCTGTACTGAGCCTGGAGCCATGATCATTATAGCAAGGCGCCATATAGAATTCTAAGGTGAAAGGCTGCAACTTGTTTTGTAATAATTAATAATAATAATAATAATACAGTGGACCCTTGACTTACGAACTCAATTCGTTCGTGAGGGCTGGTTGTAACTCAAGTTGGTTGTACAGAAAGTCATGACTATTTTTCCCGTAAGAAATAATGGAAATACCCATAATGCGTTCCGAACCTCCCACAGCAACACTTACTTAACCTTTTCATAATAAAAAAAGGGTTGTATAATGTGCATAATTTACCAAAAACACCAATAATTTTTCTAATGTACTAACCATAAAGTTATAAAAAGTGCCTAGCCTACCAGAAACAATTCTCATATTTCCGCACAATTTCCTTCTTGATTTCGATTGTGATCACTTTCTTTACCTTTGTTACCTTCTCTTCCTTCCTTAGCTTCTTTTCTAGCTTTTTTGGGGCCATTTTGATAGCAATTATTGAAATAAATGATATAAATCACTGCACTGACTGAAATTTCGTCCACAAACACATGTATCTGGGATCCGACTGATGCTTATGAACGCTCTCGGCTATTTGTTTACAATCGCACAAGCGGATACACGTGACCGCATTCACGTTGGTTGTAATTCAGAAACAAAAATTTTGGTCGTAAACCAAGTTGTTCGCATGTCAGGCCGGTCGTATATCAAGGGTATATACATTTTATTTATATAGCACCTTTACTGAGCCTTGTTTATTATAGCAAGGTGCCATATAAAATTCCAAGGTGAAACGCTGCAACTTGTTTTGTAATAATAATAATAAAATAATAAAAATAATAAAATTTTATTTATATAGCACCTGTACTGAGCCTGGAGCCATGATCATTATAGCAAGCCGCCATATAAAATTCCAAGGTGAAAGGCTGAAACATGTTTTGTAATAATAATAATAATAATAATCATAATAATAATAATTCTTTACATTTATATAGAGCTTTTCTCGCTACTCAAAGAGAGCCAGTTCAACCACCACTAATGTGTAGCATCCACCTGGATGGTACAACGGCAGCCATTTTTGTGCCAGTCCACCCACCATCCAATAGCTATTAGGTGGTGAAGTGTTCAATTGTTATGTAATAATAATAATAATAATAATAATAATAATATTTAATTATGCAGAAGTAATAAGGCAATCAGATGTGACGGAATAAGAAAGATTGTTATTCTGAGACTCAGGCGCCGCCGAGAGTGGCATCCTTTTCAGCAGCTCTTCTTCAAGCGCCCTCTTCTACGTGGTGGTGTGCTGGGGAGGCAGCATAAAGAAGAGGGACGCCTCACTCCTGGACAAACTGGTGAGGAAGGCAGGCTCTATTGTAGGCATGGAGCTGGACAGTCTGACATCCGTGGCAGAGCGACGGGCGCTGAGCAGACTCCTGTCAATCATGGAGAATCCACTGCATCCACTGAACAGGATCATCTCCAGACAGAAGAGCAGCTTCAGCGACAGACTGCTGTCACCGTCCTGCTCCACTGACAGACTGAGGAGGTCGTTCCTCCCCCACACTATGTGACTCTTCAATTCCACTCGAGGGGGTAAACGTTAACATTATACAAAGTTATTGTCTGTTATACCTGCATTGTTATCACTCTTTAATTTAATATTGTTTTTTGTATCAGTATGCTGCTGCTGGAGTATGGGAATTTCCCCTTGGGATTGATAAAGTATCTATCTATCTATCTATCTACACATTTTATTTATATAGCACCTTTACTGAGCCTTGTTCATTATAGCAAGGCACCATATAAAATTCCAAGGTGAAAGGCTGAAACATGTTTTGTAATAATAATAATAATAATAATAATAATAATAATAATAATCATCATCATCATCATAATAATAATCATCATAATAATCCATCCATCCATCCATTTTCCAACCCGCTGAATCTGAATACAGGGTCACGGGGGTCTGCTGGAGCCAATCCCAGCCAACACAGGGCACAAGGCAGGAACCAAACCTGGGCAGAGTGCCAACCCACCGCAGATCATAATAATCATCATCTATACATATTAATAAAAGGCAAAGCCCTCACTGACTCACTGACTGACTGACTGACTGACTGACTGACTGACTGACTGACTCATCACTAATTCTCGAACTTCCCGTGTAGGTGGAAGGCTGAAATTTGGCAGGTTCATTCCTTACAGCTTACTTACAAAAGTTGGGCAGGTTTCATTTCGAAATTCTACGCGTAATGGTCATAACTGGAACATGTTTTTTGTCCATATACTCTAATGGAGGAGGCGGAGTCACGTATCGCGTCATCACGCCTCCTACGTAATCACGTGAACTAAAAACAAGGAAGAGATTTACAGCACGAGTCAAACGTGGGAACGAAGGTAAATGACGCTAATTTTTGAGTGTCTTTTAATACTGTGTAAGCATACATATTAACACGTGCAATTAAATGTGTGCATTTACGGGGTGATTTCTCAGGCTTAAAAGCTCGCCTTTTACTAAAAAGGTAAATGCAAAACTATTTTCAATCATTCTATGATCTGCTTCTCACAACTGAAGGCACCGTGGCTGATGTTACGTCACTTGCTGTCCAACCATAAGCGTTACCTGGTAGGTAACTGGCCACTCACTTCACTCCCTTACGGGAATCGAACCTCTGAGGTTTTCTTTTGTTCTTAATTAAAATTTAAAAGCAATACTTCACCGCTGCTAAGCCCCTCTAGCGCTGACGTCCGAGGTTCGATTACCGTAAGCAAGTGCAGTGAGTGTGTAATTACATTCACGGCATTCGTAGTCTGATTCACAATCTGATTGTATGGGTGGTTACCTACCAGGTAACGCTTATAGTTGGCCACCAAGTCAGGTCGAAGTGATCACTCGAGTGAAGGCAGCTTCACAAAAAAACAGATCCTTAACAAACTGTTATTAGTGTATTTTCCCTGAATTTAAAAAGGTTTTATTTTCTTCTTAATAAAAATTTAAAAGTGGTACTTCGCCGGTGCGAAGCGCGTGGATTTGACCGACTGACACATACAGACATATTCATGAGTGCAGGTACTTCGGAAAGAAAGCACTGTGTAAACCTAAAGTTTAAATTAAGTTCATAGACCTACAAAAGGTTGCCATTCATTTGAGGCAAGATTGCTTTTCTTCTGTACAACTATACGTTGCATTCTCAAGAGTGTGCTTGCACGGCTTCGGATATATATATATATATATATATATATATATATATATATATATATATATATATATATATATATATATATGTATGTATGTCTATATATAAATATGTAAGCTTATAAGTACTGCCTTACTTCTCTTTAAGAAAGGAAGATGTAATGATACTTGATTTAAACGATTCCATGTCTTCCTGGGTTTGCTTAGCTTATTGTCAATATCTTTACACGTTTTTTTAAGACTTATTGACTGAAACGGGCTTTCACGAAAAAAGTTAGGGCTTTGCTACAGGATACACCCTCCACAAGTTAAGCAAGTAAAAATAAAATATATATTTCTGTTTTATTTAAACCTTTTAAGTTCGTATGCATAGCCCCATTTGGCTGTTTAATTTTTTTTTTTCTTTCTTCAGTAATATTTAATCTCCTTAAAGAAAAAGAACATATCCATTTTACTTTTTTTGTATCTCTTTAGTAATATTTTAGTGTAAAAGGATAACCAGTATTTAAACCTTTTATGTTACTTTATACATTTATTTTACACAATGTTGAAAAATTTATAAGAAAGCTACATATTTTGGCAGCTGCTGCTTTAATTTTCAATGAAATGAAAAAAGCTCTCCAAGAGAAAACGTCAATGAAGAAGAAACAGTTTGCACTATCTAAAAAGGAGAAACCCTCATTTATAAAGGTTTGCTGCAGATGACTTAACTGAAAATAAATGAATAGTTCCTATGTGTATAATACATATTTATCTATTTGACTTATACCTTTATTCCAGCAACTTACAACATCTGAGGTACAATTTGTTACATTACTTTTGTTTTTTGCAGCACAGGCAGGTGAAGTGACTTCCTCAGGGTCACACAGCGGTGTCACTACCAGGATTTGAACTGACAAGCTCCGGGTTTGCTGAAATATTACTGAAGAAAGAAAAAAAACGAAAACGGGCAAATAGGGCTATGCATACAGTTGTCCATCCATCCATTATCCAACCCGCTATATCCTAAATACAGGATCCAATAAGTAGATATGTATATATACAGTATATATACATATATATATATGTGAATGTATGTATGTATATATGTATGTCTATATTTATATATATATATATATATATATGTAGATATGTAAATTTGTATATGTATATATATATGTATATCTGGATGTGTATATGTATATATACGTATGTATATGTAGATATGTGTATATGTAGATATGTATATATATGTATATATGTTTATGTATATATATATAGTTACATAACCTCTTTAACACACTACTTCTCCGCTGCAAAGCGCGGGTATTTTGCTATATGTAGATATCTGTATATGTAGATATGTATATATATGTATATATGTATATGTATATATATATGTTTACATAACCTCTTTAACACACTACTTCTCCGCTGCGAAGCGCGGGTATTTTGCTATATATATATACAGTGGTGTGAAAAACTATTTGCCCCCTTCCTGATTTCTTATTCTTTTGCATGTTTGTCACACAAAATGTTTCTGATCATCAAACACATTTAACCATTAGTCAAATATAACACAAGTAAACACAAAATGCAGTTTGTAAATGGTGGTTTTTATTATTTAGGGATAAAAAAAAATCCAAACCTACATGGCCCTGTGTGAAAAAGTAATTGCCCCCTGAACCTAATAACTGGTTGGGCCACCCTTAGCAGCAATAACTGCAATCAAGCGTTTGCGATAACTTGCAATGAGTCTATTACAGCGCTCTGGAGGAATTTTGGCCCACTCATCTTTGCAAAATTGTTGTAATTCAGCTTTATTTGAGGGTTTTCTAGCATGAACCGCCTTTTTAAGGTCATGCCATAGCATCTCAATTGGATTCAGGTCAGGACTTTGACTAGGCCACTCCAAAGTCTTCATTTTGTTTTTCTTCAGCCATTCAGAGGTGGATTTGCTGGTGTGTTGTGGGTCATTGTCCTGTTGCAGCACCCAAGATCGCTTCAGCTTGAGTTGACGAACAGATGGCCGGACATTCTCCTTCAGGATTTTTTGGTAGACAGTAGAATTCATGGTTCCATCTATCACAGCAAGCCTTCCAGGTCCTGAAGCAGCAAACCAACCCCAGACCATCACACTACCACCACCATATTTTACTGTTGGTATGATGTTCTTTTTCTGAAATGCTGTGTTCCTTTTACGCCAGATGTAACGGGACATTTGCCTTCCAAAAAGTTCAACTTTTGTCTCATCAGTCCACAAGGTATTTTCCCAAAAGTCTTGGCAATCATTGAGATGTTTCTTAGCAAAATTGAGATGAGCCCTAATGTTCTTTTTGCTTAACAGTGGTTTGCGTCTTGGAAATCTGCCATGCAGGCCGTTTTTGCCCAGTCTCTTTCTTATGGTGGAGTCGTGAACACTGACCTTAATTGAGGCAAGTGAGGCCTGCAGTTCTTTAGACGTTGTCCTGGGGTCTTTTGTGACCTCTCGGATGAGTCGCCTCTGCGCTCTTGGGGTAATTTTGGTCGGCCGGTGTTTTAGTTTGGGAAAATGGTTCAAAGGTTTTAAGAGAAAATAAGCAGGCAGGAATCAGAGAGGAAAGGTCCAATACTTCAATTGTTTACTTGTTCAAATATAATATCAGTTACATACAATATAATAGCAATATACATGCAGATATAGGAATTGTACTATTGACTTACAGTAATATATATAAAGATATATGATTTATACTATTAACTTACAGTAATACAGATATGTGAATTATACTATTGACTTACAGTAATACAGATATGTGAATTATACTATACTTACAGTAATATCAAAAGACCCAGAGCCATCATCCTAGACCAGTAGACTGAGGGAGCCTGCGTGTCAGTCTCGTCAGAGGATCAACTCGTGAGCCTGGTCCAATACCGGGCGGTGTGCACGTTCCCCACGGTTGAGCTTCCGAAGAAACTGAGGGCGGAACCTTCCCTTATATACTAATTGAGTGTCCTTACCCAAAATGGCTTACGTGTAAGCAGTGTATACAGAAGTGATCAGTTTTAGCACACACCCTTCCACGGGACGCAGTATTGTTTTTCTTCTACTTGGCCCTCACTGAGATGGTGCCTAGTATCAGAAGACACACAATAACAAGCGTTGCTTGCAATGAAGCCCCTCGAAGTGAAAAACAAGTACATGGCCTTGACTGTATTCCCATAACATTCTGAAACTCTTTATGAGAAGCAAGTTTTTGCACATTCTTTCGCTATCATCCCAAACATTCCAATCTTTGTAGCTGGTTTTGCACTGAAGCGACCAATCCCCCCCTCTTACTCCTTTATTTCATCCCTTCTCCTGTTACAGAGAAAACCTTTTTTATTACAGCCGGCCACTCCTGGGAAGGTTCACCACTGTTCCATGTTTTTGCCATTTGTGGATAATGGCTCTCACTGTGGTTCGCTGGAGTCCCAAAGCTTTAGAAATGGCTTTATAACCTTTACCAGACTGATAGATCTCAATTACTTCTGTTCTCATTTGTTCCTGAATTTCTTTGGATCTTGGCATGATGTCTAGCTTTTGAGGTGCTTTTGGTCTACTTCTCTGTGTCAGGCAGCTCCTATTTAAGTGATTTCTTGATTGAAACAGGTGTGGCAGTAATCAGGCCTGGGGGTGGCTACGGAAATTGAACTCAGGTGTGATACACCACAGTTAGGTTATTTTTTAACAAGGGGGCAATTACTTTTTCACACAGGGCCATGTAGGTTTGGATTTTTTTTCTCCCTAAATAATAAACACCATCATTTAAAAACTGCATTTTGTGTTTACTTGTGTTATATTTGACTAATGGTTAAATGTGTTTGATGATCAGAAACATTTTGTGTGACAAACATGCAAAAGAATAAGAAATCAGGAAGGGGGCAAATAGTTTTTCACACCACTGTATATATATATGACAGCAACGCTCATAACAATGACAACACAATTACATATATATATATGTACATATGTATATATGTATGTGTCAATCTATCTATGTATGTATGTCTAGATATATATATGTACATATGTATATATATGTGTATATATATCTAGATGTGTATATGAGTAGATATGTAAATATTTATATATATATATATGTGTCTGTGTGTGTGTATATATATATATATATATATATATATATGTATATATGTATATATATGTGTGTATGTATATGTGTGTGTTTATGTATGTGTGTATATATACAGTATGTTGATATGTGTGTATATATATATATATATATATATATATATATATGTATATATATGTGGATGTGTATATGTATATATATATATATGTAGATATGTGTATATATGTATATGTATATATATGTTTATGTGTGTGTGTGTGTGTGTGTATATGTATATATATATATGATAGCAACACTCATAACAATGACAACACAATTACATTGACAATCATGTTACGTTATTTTTAAAAAGTTTCCTTTTTTTTTTCATAACCTCTTTAACACACTACTTCTCCGCTGCGAAGCGCGGGTATTTTGCTAGTATATATATGTGTATATATAATATATATATATGTGTATATATAATGTATGTGTATATATATGTGTATATGTATATATATATATATATATATATATATATATATATATATATATATATATATATATATATATATATAAATAGTATATGTGTATATGTATGTGTGTATATATATATATATATATATATATATATAAATAAATAATATATGTGTATATGTATATATATATTTATCCATCCATCCATTTTCCAACCCGCTGAATCCGAACACAGGGTCACGGGGGTCTGCTGGAGCCAATCCCAGCCAACACAGGGCACAAGGCAGGAACCAATCCTGGGCAGGGTGCCAACCCACCGCAGGACACACACAAACACACCCACACACCAAGCACACACTAGGGCTAATTTTAGAATCGCTAATCCACCTAACCTGCATGTCTTTGGACTGTGGGAGGAAACCGGAGCGCCCGGAGGAAACCCACGCAGACACGGGGAGAACATGCAAACTTCATGCAGGGAGGACCCGGGAAGCGAACCCAGGTCCATAGATCACCCAACTGCGAGGCAGCAACGCTACCCACTGTGCCGCCATATATATATATATATATATATATAACTAATATATGTGTGTGTATATATATATAATATATAATATATGTGTATATGTATATATATATGACAGCAACACTCATAACAATGACAACACAATTACATTGACAATCATGTTACATTATTTTTAAAATGTTTCCTTTACTTTTTCATAACCTCTTTAACACACTACTTCTCCGCTGCGAAGCGCGGGTATTTTGCTAGTCATAATAATAATCATCATAATAATAATTCTTTACATTTATATTGAGCTTTTCTCGCTACTCAAAGTGAGCCAGTTCAACTACCACTAATGTGTAGCATCCACCTGGATGGTACAACGGCAGCCATTTTTGTGCCAGTCCACCCACCATCCAATAGCTATTAGGTGGTGAAGTGGTGACAGAGACAGCCAATTCAAGACATGAAATGATTAGGGGGTCAGAATGATTAGACCATGGAGGGCAGTTTAGCCAGGATGTCATTTATTTTTTGGATACACCCTACTCTTTATGAAGAATGGCCGGGGATCTTTAATGACCACAGAGAGTCAGGACCTCAGTTATAGATCACATCTGAAGATGTCACTCATCACTGCATTGGGATCCACATTCAGACCATGGGGTAAGCGCCCCCTGCTGGCCGCACTAACACCTCATCCAGCACCAACCCCAACTTTTTCCTAGATGGTCTCCCATCCAAGTACTGGCCGGGCCTTTACCTTTACTGAGCCATGTTCATTATAGCAAGGCACCATAAAAAATTCCAAGGTGAAAGGTTGCAACTTGTTATGTAATAGTAATAATAATATAATAATGTAAAATTTTATTTTTATAGCACCTGTACTGAGCCTAAACCCATTTTCATTATAGCAAGATGCCATATAAAATTCCAAGGTGAGTATCTCTCTCTAACCCTGAATGAGTTTTCTCCTAATCCCAATTCTAAAATGCAGAAACTTTAGCAGCATGATGGCCACCACAAGTGTTGAACATGAGGATTTTCCGTCTTTCTCCATTGGATTAAACCTGTCGCGCCTCACATTGCAGTTTCTCCAGGATGCATAAAAAGGGCAGCGTAATGAAGACATCAAATTACAAAAACTGACAAAATTATGAGCCCAGCATCCTTCTGCCTGCAGCATTATAAAGCCTCCTGAAAGCTCCGGTGCACGGGTTAATGAACACGAAAGGCGCCGCACATGTCAACTCTCAATCATCCAAATGGCCCCTCTGTCACCAGACGCAGGCTCAGTGACACCAAAATGACTCAGCTAGCTGAGAAGCGCGAGTTTGTTAAGAAAATTGCTTGACAATGAGAGTGAGGGCTGCGCTCTTCTGGTTGTTCCTTGATCAATCAAATCCAGTCGTAAAAGTCGCCTGATGGAGGATGTCAGCAGACAAACAATGGTGGGTGAGCGATGGGAGATCAGCTGGTTGGTTGGCACACCCAGATCTGTTGGTTACAATGCTGTCCAGGACTTGATGTGCCCACAGTGACGGAGTGGCAAATTTTCTTGACAAGGGACTTCTTTGAGAGTGAGGACGGGTCACTAGGGATGGCCTGGTTAGTGAAGGGCCATAGCGGGACCCCCATGCCAAGTGTGAACAGGTCAGTTTGGGGTGAAGAATTCATAGAGAACAGTACAGTACATCTGCAAATCCACATCACTGTCAGGGTGAAGGACATAAAAGATATGACACTGCCCATTTATGGTGGGCTTACTGGATCAATAAGTACGGATCACCAACTAGGAAAGGTGCTATATAAAAACAGCTAGGTGTGAGTTTTAGTCCTCAGCAAAAACTCGTAAATGACCTTCATGTCAAAAGGGGGACATTTTTTTTTTGTGCACTGGGTGGTTCCATTAGGGACCCATTGTTGGGACTGGGGGGTGAGAAGTTAAAAGGCTGTCCGCAGGATGTAAGTATTTGCTGTATTGCAAAGGAGTCACCACTTCCACTCCTGGAAGTTTATGGCTGGTTGAGATTTACAAACAATACCACGTGTGATAAGAGAACTGCTGCTTCCTTGGAGGATCCTGGATAATCCAGTTACTGATTGTGTCAGGGCTGTTTGTGTAAGTATTTGCCGTCTTGCAAAGGAGTCACCACTTTGAAGTCTGGCCTTGGAGGATGTCTGTATTTACCTGACTTGGAAATATTGGTTTCTAATCAGCAGATCTGTACTTATTCATGATTAGTAACAATTCCTTTTTTTAATTTGTGTTTTCATTAATTGTTAAACCCAGGAAATGCAGATGTACCATTGTTTAATCTGATTGTCCAGAACTGATAATGGCAGGGACTGAAGTAGATTTAAACTCCTGGGCAGCAGAAGGCAGGAGGAGAGTCCACAGAAAACGCTGCCAAGACATTCGGACAGAGCACAGGGGCTTGCAGGCAGACAAGGGTACCTGGCTGGCATGACGTGAGGCACAAGGACGGCAACCCTTCCAGGGAGGAAGAGACAGCTCCACAAAGAGACGCCGGATGTGGGTTCAGCGAGAGAGGGAATCCGCATGAAAGAACCAAGCGAAGCTGACAGACGAGAAATGAGGCGTGCCTAGGTCACAGCAACACAAGGAGCCCAGAGTGGAAGAAAAAGGAACAACGAAGAGACGCTGACAGGGACTCAACAATTTGACACAACTTCTGTAGGGGAACGAGTGTCCGGGGAACAGAGTGCATCCATGGACAGCTGAACAATTAAGTGTTGGGGTAACACAGTGCACAAACTGGACTCTGCACCACTAAAGGTTGTATCCTCCAATTCTTGTTTTTAACTTTGAGTGGACTGTGTGTTTTCCTCTTAAAAAAAAGGGAAATTGATTCCTGATATGTTTAGTTTTTGTTATGTTCGTTTATCTTTTTAATGTACCTTATATTGTTTTGTGTAATAGAACTTACTGTTGCTTTTTTCTAAAATTACTGTTGTGTCTTTCATTGTGTGTTTACTCACCGCCCAATTTAAAGAAACTTGTGTGATATTATTAGTAAGGAGTTCCCAGTCTCTTAATAAAACTGGGTGGCGTAGTCGGATATTTAAATGGTGTCTAAGTTAGATTACCTATAAGTGTGACCAGACACCTGTTACATATCTATCTATCTATCTATCATATAGTGCCTTTCATATCTATCTATCTATCTATCATATAGTGCCTTTCACATCTATCTATCTATCTCAGATGAGTTTACCAGAGGCTGGAATCCTTGTTGGTTTGTCGGAATTGTGGCATGGATTCCCAATGTTGGCATTGGTAGTGGACTTGGACAGGCGTCCCGCTCCTTCTTCACGCTCAACACTTGTCTGATCATCTCCTTTCACTCCTCAAACTCTCTGCTTTGGTAAAACAACGTCTCCATAATGAGCAGAAAGCCTCCTATGGATTTCTGCCCCTGGCAGTTGGGGGTTTTCTCCAATGGTGTCTCTATACTATGGCAAGCTGAATGAACATTTACAGATATCTCAAAATGAATTTCAGATATCTTAAAGTTTAACTGACTTTTTAAGATATCTGAAACTCGCTTTGAGGTATCATAAAATAATTTCCTTTACATTTTAAGATATATGCAGTACATTTTGAGATATCTCAAATGGATTTCAAGACATCTCAAATACATTTTCAAATATCTCAAAATAACCATTCCTGCACTTCAAGATATCGTCGAATGATTTTTCAGATATCTTAAATTGACCTATCATGCATTTTAAGGTATCTCAAATGCAGTTCAAGAAATCTCAAAACCATTTCCTGTAAAAAATGTCTATTCTTTCAATGGGACTTCCTGTTTATTATAAAATATCTGAAAATGGACAGGAAGCTGTTTTGAGATATCTGAAAATTCATTTGGGATGGGGATCAGCAAAAGTGAAAGGGAAGGTCTACAGGACGGTAGTGAGACCAGCTATGTTATATGGGTTGGAGACGGTGGCACTGTTGGAATGACAAATGCATTGCATTTTATTATTAGAAATGTTGTGTTGCACAATCTGTTGAAATGACAAGAGCAATGTATTTTATTATTAAAAGTATTTGAGATGAACCATCTGTTGGAATGACAAAAGCAATGTATTTTATTACTTCAAATGTCAGTGATGCGCCATCTGTTGGAATGGAAAATGCAATGCATTTTTTCTACATGCATTGCAAAAAACATTCCAATAGATGGTACACTGCAAACATTAAGGCTGACGTCTACATTGATTATTTACATTTCAACCTGCCTTAGATGGGTAGCACAGCTAGTAATGAAATAAAGGCAATACTCACTAAGAAATAATAAAATACAAATCTATGATAAAAACATATTTACTTAAAAGTTAAAAAAGTAAAGAAAAGTAAAGAAATGAGCTGGGCATGAACCCCAGGCTAAGCTTTAACACTAATGGACACAGACTCTGTCTCCAGAACAGTCCCTTATGTCACTTTTCCGGAGGTGCTGCTGCCGCCTGTAATGTGCACGTCTGGTATCTCCTGAGTGAAGATCACCAAAATGGAGTTGTCTGCCCCCTTCTGTCACTGACTGCTCCCGACTCGTCTCCCTGCTCTCCTTGTAATTTTCGTGTCACTGGCTCACAGTTGGAGAAATGCTGCCCCCTAGTGTTCTGCCTGTGCCTGATGTGCCCCTTCAAAGAATACATTTGTCAGGTTGAAGGATTCAAAGCCTCACATTTCTAGTTCACAAATCCTGTTTTCTGATGACCAGCGAGTATTTACAGGCCATACATGTTCAGACCTACAAACTCCATGCAGTGCCCCACAGCTTCATGGGAGTCAGCGGCTCAGACTCAAGTGTCAGTCAAACACCAATTTATGAAATCCACCAGTTCACGCCTGCATCGTTAGTTAAAAGCCATTCCTGTGATCTTTTACACTGTGTTATCCATCACAGCCGCTGATTGGTATTTAATGGCTTTGAAATCAGAGCTTTGCTTCAAATTGTTCACGTAAAGGATTTTTAATCTTGATGAATTGTATGAGATTAGCTTGTTTTAAATATTTGGTGACTGTTCATGCTTTACTATACTAGAAAAATATATCAGTTAAAGGATAAGTGGAGACGCACTGACTGAGCACACTGAGGGGGCTTCTCTGCACATCTTTGAACCTGTCCATTACCCCACTGGGCACCGCTCAAATAGCCACTCCGACAGCAACAAAGGCACAATCCATACCAGCTGGGCAGAGCGTCTCTTAGATGGTGTCCAGATGATTCATTGGCCCATTGTACCCACTTCTGTTTGGCTTCACTTTAGCTTCACTCTGAACATCCGATCATCCATCAGGCCTTTCATCCAACTCACAGCCCAGCTCTGCAGTAAACGTTCTGTTAGTTTGTGGACCCTGACATGTTACCCTGGTGGACAAGACATGGGCACAGGTACCCCAAAATGGCCTGAACTGTGCTGCTGACACCTGCTGTCCCCAAATTGTCACAAGCAACTGTCATTTAACCCATTCAGGAGTCTGCATGGCCACCAGGAAAACACCAAACCACCAAGGCGGACCCCATTTAGTAATTATTAGATGGATAAGGTGGACCCCGTTAATTAGACTTGCTTAAAGGGACTGCTGGAAAGTCATCATATATTAGATGATAGATAGATAGATAGATAGATAGATAGATAGATAGATAGATAGATAGATAGATAGATAGATAGATAGATAGATAGATAGATAGATAGATAGATAGATAGATAGATTTTTTTTTTTTTTTTTTTTTAAACAAACTTTATTGACAGAAAAAAAACCATCAGTCAACTATACAACAACTTACACATTATATTATTATACATACATTTTCATGTTAAATATTTTTGGAAAAACACAACTGAACCCACAAAACTCTCCTAAAAAACAAACCGCAGTTCCTCATTAATACAGTCACATAATGTATTATTCACACACCATATTGCTTTAAACTTGTCAAGATTCTTTGTGGATTTGTAAAAATTAAAATCTATCAAAATGCGACTAATGCACAGTATTTTAAAAACTACAATTGGATCTTGTAAACCACTCTCTACAATTTTATACTTTCTGGTTTTCCAAATGGCTAATTTACTTTGCCCCATAATAAAGTTTGCCAAATTTACATTGTTTACATTTCTTTTTGTTGTTTTAAACCCGAACAGAAAGCCCACCCTGGTGTACACCATTTCCAATCCCCCAACAAGCCTCTCTATTAAATTAAACAATGGCTCCAGCCTTGTACAGAACATAAAGCAGTGAAACACAGTTTCTCTTTCCCCACAGAAACAACAACTGTCAGACACCCCTGGCATAATAATTGACAAGAAGGAGTTCACAGCTAAGATCCCATGTAAGACCCTCCACTGTAAATCGCCCACCCTACTGGTCAATGGTGGCTTGTATAGCGACCTCCAGGCTGGCTCTGAGAATTCTGTGCATCTGATCTGTCTCCTCCATGGAGTGTCTGGTATCATCCTTGGGGAGTCTCGGTGTCTCACCTTTACACACAACCAGTACATTTGTTTCCCTGTAGCTGTTGGCAAAGGCAAGTCCATCAGCCTCTGCACTGAAAGAAATTTGCTCTGCTCCACCGTTGTCCAGTCACCCACAGGAGATACCAAAAGTGGTGGAAACTCAGGATCCTCAGGTGGATGAGTCCGTTCATTGCACATGTCTCTCAGGAGTGCCGAGCTCTCAGCTGACAGTGAAGCCTGTATTTGTGATAAAAAAGTCTGCACCACTCGCAGTGACCGCACTCCAATCTGTTGTGCAATTTCTTTTGCATTCTTCCAACAGAAATTTTCACAGTCAATAAACTCTTTTAGTTTTGTACAGCCTCCACTTTTAAGATGATTAGTAAAAGTTTGAGACAGTCCCACTGAACTACTGAACTTCAGATTGTTTACAATGGGCTCTTCCAAAACCCAGAACAATGACAGGCTGTCCTCATCCCCTTTAATTGTCACCATCTGCCAGGCTCTAAAAAGACTCTTATAAAAGTCTGGTAAGTCCGACATCTCAAATTTATTCACGTGGCATAGCAGCAGAGTTTTTCCAAATCTCAGGTGTTCAATGTGATCAAAAAAACGAAGTGCAAAATCCATCCACAGTTGGTGCTCAGAAGGATACAACAATTTCTGTATAGTCTGTAGCCGGAATGCAGCAACTCTTCCGACCACATCTATAATTCCTTGCCCACCTTCATCCAGTGGCTGAAACAGGACACTTCTCCTAAGCCAATGCAGGCCATCCCAAAAAAAGTTGATTAAAACTTCCTGAATACTCTGCAGCAGCTGTGCAGGAGGCTCTAAACAAATGCATTTATGCCACAGTCCTGAAGCTATGAGATTGTTAATGATGAGCATCCTGCCCCTGTAGGATAACTGAGGTAGAATCCACCTCCACCGTGAAAGCTGATCCTTCACCTTCTGCAGTACTCCATCCCAGTTCTTTCGTATGAAGTGTTCATCCCCAAGAAACACTCCTAAATATAACAGCCCTCCAGATGACCACTGCAGACCACCAACCAGTTGTGGTGGTTTTCAACCAGTCCAGTTTCCCACTAAGATAGCACTGCTCTTTCCCCAGTTTATTTTGGCTGAGGAAACAATTTCAAAAGATCTCTGGCATTGAAGCAAAATGTCAACGTCCTCCTGATTTTTAATGATGATGATGATGTCATCAGCGTATGCTGAAACCTTAACAGGCTCTGCAGTGCAACATGGAAATGATAGACCAGTCAACACTCCTCTCAGTTTAACCAGAAAAGGTTCCAAAGCCAACACGTAGAGCATTCCTGACAAGGGGCACCCTTGCCTGACTCCTCTTCTGACAGCAAAAGGTTCACACAAACCACCATTGACCTTAACTACACCAGAAATGTCACTATATAATAGCTGAATATATTTAACAAAGCGGTCCCCAAACCCAAAAGCCTTCATCACTTCCCATAAATATGAATGCCTGACCCTGTCAAAGGCCTTCTCTTGGTCGATAGAAATAAGACCAATCGGAAAATTAAAGAGTTTAGATGCAGCCAAAATGTCTCGAATTAAAAAAATATTATTGAAAATTGTTCTATTAGGGACACAATAGCTCTGATCAGGATGCACCACCTGAGCTAAAACAGTTCGTAATCTGTTAGCTAGCGCCTTTGACAGGATTTTGTAATCAGCACACAGGAGGGACACAGGCCGCCAGTTTTTGATATTTTGTAGGTCACCTTTTTTTGGCAGTAGTGTTATTATCGCCCTGCGGCAACTCTGAGGTAACACACCTGTTTTTATACTGTAGATAGATAGATAGATAGATAGATAGATAGATAGATAGATAGATAGATAGATAGATAGATAGATAGATAGATAGATAGATAGATAGATAGATAGATAGATAGATAGATAGATAGATAGATAGATACTTTATTAATCCCGATGGGAAATTCACGGATGAACACCTCCAAAACATCGGAACCAATAACATCCCAGAAATCTTTATAAAATTCCACTGGAATGCCATCAATTCCTGGGACTTTTCCATTATTCAACTCCTTCAGTGCAGCAGTGAGCTCTCCTAGGCACAACTCCTTCTCCAGCTCTTCGGAGTCTGCATCACGAAAGTGCGGTAAATCCTTCAAGAAGGTCTGCTGTTCCTCAGCCTCACCTTCCTCTGTTGCAAAAAGAGTCTCATAAAACCTCCATACCACCCGCCTTATCTCACCGGGGTCCTGAGTCTCCTCACCATTATCCTGTCTTATGCAATGCAAGATCTTACATTGAGAGTTCTTTTCCTCAAGTCCAAAAAAATACTGGGTTGGAGCATCCATGTCAGTTATCTGTTGGAATCTCGCCCTCACTAGAGCCCCCCGAGCCCTTGTTTCCAATAAGCTGGCAAGGCCCTTCTTTTTAATCCCAAGGGTTTCCAATAATTGGACATCCGGGCCCTGCTCTAAAAGCTGCTGAATCTGAAGTATTTCAGTTTCTAACATTTCCATGTCAGACTGTAGTGACTTTGTGACATTTCTGGTGTACTCCTGACATAATAAACGAATGTGGGTCTTCCCAACCTCCCACCACTGCTGTAAACTGGTGAACTCCTTCTTCATGAGTCTCCAGCTTTCCCAAAAAAAATTAAATAACTCTTTAAAACTTTGATCTTGAAGGAGGAGCGTATTAAAATGCCAGTAGGCACTACGAGGCTTATAATCACTTAAGATCACAGAACAAGACACCAAACTGTGATCTGAAAACCCAGCAGGGGTAATATGACAGTTTTTAAATAAACCGATATGGTGTTTGAAACAGTAAACACGATCGAGCCTCGCCATTGAAATAATCCCCCCATTCATCCTCCCCCATGTATATTGCCTAGTGTCCCCATTTTTATTTCGCCACACATCTTCCAGTCCTGTCCCACTCACAACTCTCTCTAATTCCTGTGCTGAGCGTGTATGCGGCTCCAGCCCGTTATTCCTATATTTTTGCGTAACAAGGGTGCAATTAAAATCCTCACCTAGAACTAGAACTTCATGTGTGCCACATTGCGTCAGAACACCCTCCAACTTCTTAAAAAAAGCAATCTTCTCGTTTCCATCGTTCAGGGCATATACATTAATAAAAGTGAAAGAATTGCCTTGAATTTTGACACGCACTTTGAGCAGCCTCCCCTTCACTATTTCTTCAACATCACAAAGAGCTACTTGACAGTTCTTGGAAAACAAAATGGCTACTCCAGCACTAATATTCAAACCATTACTGAAATAAATGTCCCCTTTCCAATCCCTACTCCACTCCCATTGATTTGTGCTGTCTATATGAGTTTCCTGTACAAAGATAACTTTTAAATCTTTTTGCTTTATGAATTCAAAAAAAGCCAACCTCTTATTATTATTTCTTCCACCATTAATATTCAAGCTTCCTACATTAAAGCAAGCCATGTTAACAGAAATTATAAAAATATTCAAGACAAACCACAGATCCCAGTATATACAGGACCTTGTAAATGTTCCAGTTGCCCTCTCCATTATTGCTTATTTTGTTTTAACTGTTTCTTCAGTCTGCTTGACAGATTCTTTAATCTGAGAAACTCTTTATCGGTAAACAGGACAGACGAGGACTTTTCTTTTCTTAGGCTTTGAATTGATGAGATAAAAAGTTCCACATCAGGAAAGTAATCGGTCACATCTACTCCCCTTCTGCCCTCAGTTTCTGTCACAAAAGTTCTAATACTTTGTGCGCTATACCCCCCTCTGCCTTTACATTCTTGCAGGTCAGACACAGTTGAACTATCCGACATTTCCTCCTCCGCCTCCTCATCTCCCTCACTCAGCCCAGCCGCGTTTTCACTGTCTGCCTCAGCTAGGGCCGCGTACCTGCCCTGTGTAACCGGTGGGGCTGCAGCAGGACCCTCGCCTTCCTCAGCAGCACAAGCCGTAACATTACTGCGTTTTCGCGCGGTTCCTTCCTCCTCCCCGGCTTGTCTTTTTTTAGCAGGCCGTTTAAACCCATCGTATTGCTCAGGGGCGTTACCGTCCCCTTCCTCCATTTCGATCTCTCCCCACACACTTCCCTGTGCTGTAGCAGAATCTTGTGCTGCACTTTCATCCCCGGCAACTCTCATCGATACTGGTCTGTGCATCTCCCCATTAAACAACTCATTTTCCTTATTTAAAAGTTCAGAAACATTGACACTCTCCTCGGCCCGCGCTTCCTCTGGTACTTTTGGTTTTTCATTACCATTGAGCACTAAAGGTCGATCTTGTAAATCGTCATGAGTTACATGTAGGTTATCACGAGCAACTGCTCTGTTCACTTTGTCTGGACAATTTTTAACCAAATGCTCCTCACTTCCACACCCAAAACATTTCATTTCATCCGAACTCAGGAAAATCACATAATCGAAACCATCAATTTTAAACCTCATAGCAACATTTAAACTTTCGTCCATTCTGTTGAGTACCATGTAAACCTGTCTCCTAAAAGACATTACATGTTTTAACTCCTGAGACCTACACCCCAAAGGAATATAGCGGATTTTTGACACCAAACGACCGTGACGCACTAATTCCTTTTCTATCGTCTCATTTCTCAAAAATGGGGGGACATTTGATAAAGTTACTTTACGTGCCGGCGCTGCCAACGGAGACACCTGCACGAATGAGCCATCGATCACTACACCCTTCTCTACAATTGTCTGCACCAGATCGACAGAACTCAAAAATAATACGATCGAGCCGTTCATTCGTGAGGCGGGCTTAATATTCTCACAACCGATCACAGTGCCTACCGCCAACACCGCACTTTCTAAGGGGGAAAAAACATCACAAAGAAGTTTTATCCCATGGCGGCGGCTCAACCGTTCTAAATTCGCAGCCATTACGGCTGCTGTGGCCAGATGCCACTACACACAAGAGTGAAAACCTTGCAAACAATTCACCAAGAAAAAGAAAATGAAATATAAGGAAAAAATATTCAACAAAACACTGCACTCACCAAACCTAGAGCCCACCACCAGCACTCGCGCCAGAGCAACCACCCACCATGCACTGCGACAGACAAACAGGAAGGAAGCAGATAGATAGATAGATATTAAAGACACTATTTAATAGATAGATAGATAGATAGATAGATAGATAGATAGATAGATAGATAGATAGATAGATAGATAGATAGATAGATAGATAGATAGATAGATATGCGGTGGGTTGGCACCCTGCCCAGGATTGGTTCCTGCCTTGTGCCCTGTGTTGGCTGGGATTGGCTCCAGCAGACCCCCGTGACCCTGTGTTCGGATTCAGCGGGTTGGAAAATGGATAGATAGATAGATAGATAGATAGATAGATAGATAGATAGATAGATAGATATGCGGTGGGTTGGCACCCTGCCCAGAATTGGTTCCTGCCTTGTGCCCTGTGTTGGCTGGGATTGGCTCCAGCAGACCCCCGTGACCCTGTGTTCGGATTCAGCGGGTTGGAAAATGGATAGATAGATAGATAGATAGATAGATAGATAGATAGATAGATAGATAGATAGATAGATAGATAGATAGATGTGAAATGCACTATATAATAGATAGATAGATAGATAGATAGATAGATAGATAGATAGATAGATAGATAGATAGATAGATAGATAGATGTGAAATGCACTATATAATAGATAGATAGATAGATAGATAGATAGATAGATAGATAGATAGATAGATAGATAGATAGATAGATAGATAGATAGATAGATAGATAGATAGATAGATAGATGTGAAATGCACTATATAATAGATAGATAGATAGATAGATAGATAGATAGATAGATAGATAGATAGATAGATAGATAGATAGATAGATAGATAGATAGATAGATAGATAGATGTGAAATGCACTATATAATAGATAGATAGATAGATAGATAGATAGATAGATAGATAGATAGATAGATAGATAGATAGATAGATAGATAGATAGATAGATAGATAGATGTGAAATGCACTATATAATAGATAGATAGATAGATAGATAGATAGATAGATAGATAGATAGATAGATAGATAGATAGATAGATAGATAGATAGATAGATGTGAAATGCACTATATAATAGATAGATAGATAGATAGATAGATAGATAGATAGATAGATAGATAGATAGATAGATAGATAGATAGATAGATAGATAGATAGATGTGAAATGCACTATATAATAGATAGACAGATAGAGAGATAGATAGATAGATACTTTATTGATTCCTAATGAAATTTGATAGTGACACATAGTAAAGTCCATATATTTCCATGTCTCATTGCTTCATTACTTTAAGTGCAGATGCTTTGTGTTTCCTCTTGAAGACCACCCTTACCAGCCTTAGAGGCTGAGCAGAGCTCACTTTGAAATGGACTCCAATGCATGAGAGGCACAAAGCACAGCCGTCCCCTCCTCGTTAGGCTCCCGTAATAGATTTTCAGATCATGTTTCATTACGATGACATTACTTGGAGGCTTTTGCCAGCCTGGTGGCACTGCGACTTGAATTGGGGGGTCAAAGCCCACAGATTGGGTGCCTGCATTACAAGGGATGCCCCCAGTGACACTGCAGCAGCATCAAATGTTGCATATAAATGAAATATTAGTTCCAGGTCAAAAAGAAAATGAAATGCAAGCAGCCATCGAAGAATTACAATTTAGAAAAGCTACACAAAAAAAAACAGGAGGGGTCGGGGAAGGGGAGTTAAACAATAAAAATCAAAGAATTCAAATGTGGAGTCACGACAAGTGAGGGGAATGGAGGAGCACAGGGGCAGACAGATGGCTGCTGCAGTGAACAGCTAAACAGGATAAAATGGAGGACATGGAGTGGGTGATGGAAGTTTAAGGAAATGGCCTTATGATCTAAATAAAAAGTAAGGAAAGAATGCAGTTAGAGAAGCAACAAGAAAAATGACATGCTGACCATAAAAGAAACACGCAGGACAACCAATAGAGTCACAGAAAGAAAGGAAAGGGCTCAAAAAGAAATGTGATGAGAAATAAAAGTCCACGAAAATCTGTCGGGGCATCCCGGCTGGGTATGCCACACTGCATTTTTAAGTGCTAAACCATTGACCACTGTGTATGGCAGCATCAAGGATTTGAAATCAACATGTGCGGCGACAGGGCACCAATGTAATGATCCGAAAAAAGGGGGGACATGATATGTGCCCACCTCGGCCGGGTTGATGACCAGACATGTCGCTGCATTTTCAATCATTTGCAATGGCTTGGTGACATAGCGTGGCAAAACGATGCCTGGTGCCGCAAGGGAAACTCAGCGCCCTGCTTCAATCAAAAGATAATAAAACAAACGTATTGTATTCTCTCACTTTAGGAATATTTACATCATTTTCATTGCTTTTGTCACTTCAGTTTTTGAAATCCATTGTTTTGAAGCATTTGAGTATTTCGGTACGTCTTTCAGATTTTGTGCTCCCGACTTCTTTTTAGGACTCATTTTTCCGTCGTGAACTGAATAGGAATAATAATATGATTTTCTTGATTTTTTTTTTATTTTTATAATACATAAAAACATTCGATCGTATTTCCTTTTGTTTTTTTCTTTTTTAAACTAATATACTACACAAAATGAACTTACCTTAACTAACGGCCTGCGGTGGGCTGGCACCCTGCTCGGGGATTTGTTCCTGCCTTGCGCCCTATGCTGGCTGGGATTGGCTCCAGCAGACCCCCGTGACCCTGTGTTAGGGTATAGTGAATTGGATAATAACTGACTGACTGACTTAAATAATGGCAGAAACACACCGAGAGCGGCATGGTGGCACAGTGGTATCGCTGCTGCCTCTCAGTAAGGAGACCCGGGTTCGCTTCCCAGGTCCTCCCTGCGTGGAGTTTGCATGTTCTCCCCGTGTCTGCTTGAGTTTCCTCCCACAGTCCAAAGACATGCAGGTTAGTTGCATTGGCGATTCTAAATTGTCCCTAATGTATGTGCTTGGTGTGTGTGTGTCTTGTGGTAGGTAGGTGCCCTGCCCGGGATTGGTTCCTGGCTTGTGCCCTGTGTTGGCTGGGATTGGCTCCAGCAGACCCTCGTGACCCTATTTTCAGATTCTGTAAGGGTTGGAAAATGGATGGATGGATGGACACACCGAGAGCATAGAGATACGAGTAGACTGGCGAGTAATGACTGGCTGTGCAGTAAAGGCACACACCGCTCAGCTATGCGGTGTGGCAGGTGGCTGGCGTCCATGCCCAGCCGGGATACCCCTGCACACTATATTCAGGGGGAGCAGCCCTGGACACTGCAATACCTCCCCCTGAAGAGACACAGGAGTCCAGTCTTCATCTCAGGTCACTGGAGAGCGGCCATGTCTCACAAACAGGGAGCACCAGGACCCCTGTCCAGTGACCTCATGACCCCTCATGCTCATGCCTGGATGTTGGTTTTTATCAGGACCCTCACAAGCCCAGACACTCAGACCCCTCGCTCAGTCTCTCGAGACCCCCAATCAGAGCCTCCATTGACTCCATGAAGATCATAGCATTGTCAGCAAAGTCAAGATCAGTGAATCTTTCTTTATCAACAGATGCCCGACAATTGCTGGACCCCATGACCCTGCCCAACAGCCAGTCCATGCAAGTATTGAACAGAGTAGGAGCAAAAACACACTGCTGATGGACACCAGAATCAACTGGGAACAAAACACCAAGTGATCATCACAGCAGTGATTTGAGAATCCAAGGGACAGGATGATGAGGCTTAGTGAGTAGATTTATGAACACAAAAGGAGAGGACCCAGTTCTGATATGTCCTTTGATCTATCTATCATATAATAAGTCTATTTGTTTAAAGATAGATAGATAGATAGATAGATAGATAGATAGATAGATAGATAGATAGATAGATAGATAGATAGATAGATAGATAGATAGATAGATAGATAGATAGATAGATAGATAGATAGATAGATAGATAGATAGATAGATAGAGGAAAGGCACTAGATAGATAGATAGATAGATAGATAGATAGATAGATAGATAGATAGATAGATAGATAGATAGATAGATAGATAGATAGATAGATAGATAGATAGATAGATAGATAGATAGAGTGCATCCAGAAAGTATTCACAGCACATCACTTTTTCCACATTTTGTTATGTTACAGCCTTATTCCAAAATGGATTAAATTCATTTTTTTCCTCAGAATTCTACACACAACACCCCATAATGACAACGTGAAAAAAGTTTACTTGAGATTTTTGCAAATTTATTAAAAATAAAAAAACTGAGAAAGCACATGTACATAAGTATTCACAGCCTTTGCCGTGAAGCTCAAAATTGAGCTCAGGTCCATCCTGTTTCCCCTGATCATCCTTGAGATGTTTCTGCAGCTTCATTGGAGTCCACCTGTGGTAAATTCAGTTGACTGGACATGATTTGGAAAGGCACACACCTGTCTATGGAAGGTCCCACAGTTGACAGTTCATGTCAGAGCACAAACCAAGCATGAAGTCAAAGGAATTGTCTGGTGACCTCCGAGACAGGATTGTCTCGAGGCACAAATCTGGGGAAGGTTACAGAAAAATTTTTGCTGCTTTGAAGATCCCAATGAGCACAGTGGACTCCATCATCCGTAAGTGGAAGAAGTTCGAAACCACCAGGACTCTTCCTAGAGCTGGCCGACCATCTAAACTGAGCAATCGGGGGAGAAGGGCCTTAGCCAGGGAGGTGACCAAGAACCCGATGGTCACTCTGTCAGAGCTCCAGAGGTCCTCTGTGGAGAGAGGAGAACCTTCCAGAAGGACAACCATCTCTGCAGCAATCCACCAATCAGGCCTGCATGGTAGAGTGACCAGACAGAAGCCACTCCTTAGTAAAAGGCACATGGCTCCCGCTCCCGACTCTCGCTCCCTGATTCTAGGAAGGAGGCCCCTTTTATTTCCACCTGGATGTGTTCCAGGTGCTTGATGACGTCCTTCCGGCAGCAGTTCCTGGTGTGGCAGAAGTGCTGCCCTTGCACCCGGAAGCACTCCAGGCGTCCCTGGATGGTCCTTCCTCCACCTTCCCAAGTCTGGCGGAAGTGCAGGTTTCCCGGGCTCCACAACACTCGGGGAACCCCCTGGCGGTGGCCACAGGCCCCTATAGGTTTGAGCCTCCTGGCCCGTTCCCCATGGTCCCTTCCTTATCCAGGGCGGTTGCCCCCTCTTGGACCGGGGGACGTACAAACTGTCTCCCGTTCCTTCCAGGCATCCCGGCTGGGTCTGGCCCCCAGCCTTCTGTGACAATAGATAGATAGATAGATAGATAGATAGATAGATAGATAGATAGATAGATAGATAGATAGATAGATAGATAGATAGATAGATAGATAGATAGATAGATAGATAGATAGATAGATAGATAGTGTAGCAGATATAGTGCTTGTCCACCTCTCGAACCCTCAGGTACCACTCTTGAGACCAGGTGAAAGTATAACTACTATTTATTTTATAATTATACTGTGCACAAAGCACCCTTGGGCGGCACGGTGGCGCAGTGGTAGCGCTGCTGCTTCGCAGTTAGGAGACCTGGGTTCACTTCCCGGGTCCACCCTGTGTGGAGTTTGCATGTTCTCCCCGTGTTTGTGTGGGTTTCCTCCGGGCGCTCCGGTTTCCTCCCACAGTCCAAAGACATGCAGGTTAGGTGGATTGGCGATTCTAAATTGGCCCTAGTGTGTGCTTGGTGTGTGGGTGTGTTTGTGTGTGTCCTGCGGTGGGTTGGCACCCTGCCCAGGATTGGTTCCCTGCCTTGTGCCCTGTGTTGGCTGGGATTGGCTCCAGCAGACCCCCGTGACCCTGTGTTCGGATTCAGCGGGTTGGACAATGGATGGATGGATGGACAAAGCACCCTTTCCACCACACTACTCATATATAATAAACTCTCAAAACCAATACAATCCTCCACTCCCAGACACTTCGCCCTCCTACCTCCCAGCTCAGCTCAATGTTCTGGGCTTCCCAGAGTCCTTTTATAGCTCCTGACCCGGCAGTGGTTCTAAGCACAACCCACAAGTCCATTTCCTTCCGGGTCAGGGCAAACAGTCCTCTTCTTCATCCCGGGAGCACGTCGCTTCCTCCAGTCACGTGACTGACATGCACTCCCGGGTTATAGGGCATGCAAGAGCCCACTAGCCCCCCTACAGCGACTCCTGGCGGCCCCCAAGGTATCCAGCAGGGCTGTGTCACAACACTACAAAGTCCATGAGGCCCTGCTGGAACTCGGGGCACGAATATGCTGTCCGGAGGGTTCCTCCTAGCGGCCTGGGGGTGGCGACCGGAGTCCATAGCCGGTCGTCCATCACGATAGATAGATAGATAGATAGATAGATAGATAGATAGATAGATAGATAGATAGATAGATAGATAGATAGATAGATAGATAGATAGATAGATAGATAGATAGATGTGAAAGGCACTATATGATAGATAGGCACTTGCTCTCCATATTTCCTCTTGGACGCTACTGCAGCAGGGCATCAATGCCATTCCAAGGGTATAAAGAGAACAGCTGGCGCCACAGAGAAGCTGATGAGAATTCGAATTGGCAGTGACAGGTGTAAAGAAGGCCACGACTTGAGAGCATTAAAGCTCTCAACAATGGGAGGAGTGAGAGCTGGAGACGCGGCGTAGCAGGAGGAGCTGCCGCACCGCACGCGTCATTTTGCCAGATGGCCCGTCCGCTGCACGCCTTAGGAGAAGAACGCAAGTGTGTGTGATTGTAATTACATGTTTGCAGAGGACCTGAAACAGTAGGCTTGTACTGAGCAAGCCTGTAATTAAGCTGTCATACGTCTTTAATTGAATTTTTACAACACTGTTTTTAAATTGTTAAACAATCACTTCCAACAAGTCCCGGACGTCCCACACTTGTGACGCAGATCTAAACAGAGGGCTCGCACCGCCTGACGTCACCATGCAGATTTTAACCCAGGCTCGTCTCGCACTACTGGACTGACAAGTGTCGTTCACATCAGTGTGTGTGTGTGTGCACAACGGGCTCTTGCTATAGCGCCTGCTGTACCCAGCATTACCAGTAAGGTGCTTCAGTTTTCAGTCTGTACTGAGCGCTTGCGTGGAAGAGCGCAAAGCCAACCTTCCATTGCGGGTGTCCTTGAAAGGAGTTCAGTTGTTTGAAATTATTATAACGTAGCCCCATTTTCAAAGAAACAGTTTACACAGCAGTCTATCGTAATGTGACATATTACTGGAATGTACCTGATAGAGGCGGGCGGCTCAGGTGTTCCCAGACTGTTAGTAGGGGCAGAGCCAGCTGGAGAAGGAGCCAATCTGAAACGGGTACCTGCGAGACACGAGCATTTCGGTATCGTCACAAGGCTATCGGAAAGTCTCTGTGCTGGCATAGTAATGTAAAAAAGTTGGGATTAGTTTCATATAGTGCCTTTCAAAGCTAGTGAACAAGCAGAAAAGTCTTGTAATGTAATTGAGCTTAATATTAAATGACATTTTTAACTGAAGCTCACACCCAATTCACTATGGATAAAGGTTGGGGGACAGCTGACCATCATACCTATGTGAGCCTGTTGGGTATCCCATTCCAAAACCAAATCTAAAAAAAGCCTCCGCTCTTCTGGAAAGGTTTTCCTTAGGATTTTGGAACGTCTTTGGGAATTTTGAGCCCATTCAGCCAAAAGGGCACTTGTGAGGTCAGGTCGTGATAATAATAGACGTGGAGACCCATCTCACATTTATTGTTCCAATTCCTCCCAAAGTTGTTCAGTAGCGGTGAGGTCAGAGCTCTGTGTGGACCACTGGAGTTCCTCCATGTCTTTAGAAACCTGGCAATGTGCACAGGATTACGGTTGTGCTGGAACAGAAAAGGACCTTCAACAAACTGAAGCTCATAATTGTCTCAGATGTGTTTGTCTGCTGTCCCATTTACAGGACCCTTCATTGATACTTGGGGTCCTCACCTAAAATTTGCCATTGTCTCTCGTCTGCTAAGCTTGATGGTAGGCACTATGCGTTCTAGAAGACAGTGCTCTTCTGGTCTCTGCTGATGCTAGGCTGAGACTTGGAACATGTCTGATGAATTTGCCTTTGTGAGAGGGCAATACTGTCTGTAAATTCGAGGTCTTCAAGTTGGGTCCGGTGGTGGTGTGGGTCCACTGGATTCCATTTCTTTTCTCTCTAGTAACAGATTTTGTAATCCAGTCACTGGTCAGAAGGAATAAAAAATGAGAGAGCAGGCATCTTTGTTCTTACTCCTGATGTGACGCCATATGAAGTCTTGGAGATACACTTGTGTGCAAAAATAAGTGCACCCCATAAAAAAGTGTTGACATTTTTAAACAGGCAAACAGTAGATCTTCATGCAAACCGTGCTTACAGGTAAAGGTGCTATACTTGAATAAAAATACAAAGGGGAATATTCCGTTTCAATCATTTATTTAGCAAGAAGATCAGTAGGTGGTGTGGAAACCAGGGGCTCACCTCTCTGCAGTCCCCTTCCTTCTCCACACCTCATAGGTGAGCTTCTTCCACCTCCTTCCAATTCAGGTTCTCCAAATGGAGTGAGATGGTTCCTTGGAGAGAGTGCTCCAAGTGGCTCATCAGCGTTACCTGGAATCACCTCCCAGGTGTGATGGAAGTTCAAGGTAAGACTCTGCAGCTCCCCCTGGCGACCCCCCCCCAAGGAACCCAACAGGGCTGTACTCCTCACCCTCCATGTGTTCTAAATTTGCCGTTGCAATTCCACAATTCATACTCATTCAATACAAATGAAAGTATTGAGTGGTGTACAAAAAAAAAAAACGTATTTCAGTTTTGACCTTAATTTAAATATTTAGTTGTTTTTAAAAGCTTTCAATCCTGATGCTTTAATCAATTTTAATACAGAATGTTCAACAAGAAAAAACAAAAGAATATTTTATTTAAGGTCAAAATCCAACCACCCATCCATTTTCCAACCCGCTGAATCCGAACACAGGGTCATGGGGGTCTGCTGGAGGCAATCCCAACCAACACAGGGCACAAGGCAGGAACCAATCCCAGGCCGGGTGCCAACCCACCGCAGGACACACACAAACACACACTTGGACTGTGGAAGGAAACTGGAGCGCCCGGAGGAAACCCACGCAGAGAACATACAAACTCCACGCTAGGGAGGACCTGGGAAGTGAACCCGAGTCCCCAGGTCTCCCAACTGCGAGGCAGCAGCGCTACCCACTGCGCCACCATGCACCACTAAGGTCAAAAATTTAGTTTTTAAATATTGGATTGTTTTTCTCTTAGCCTTATCCCTTTTTTTTATAAAATTGAAAACCGTTTATGCTCTTACCTTAATTTGTAAATGAAGTCCATGCGCCTTTCCTTCTCCACGAAAATCTCCGTCACTTTCTTGTAAAAGTCCTCCTTATATTCCTTTAATTTTAAAAATCTTAATCTTCCATTTTGGCAGCCCCGCAGCATAATAAATGGCCGTGCGCTTAACTTTCTGATGTCGCTTAACTTATTGGCGCCTCTGCATCAGCAGCAAACGAGCATCTGTTGGGCTCACATGCGCCTCCTGCAGGGCGGCACGGTGCTGTCTGCCTCACCCTGTGCCTTTTCACTGCAGTTTAATGTCCAATCAGCAGAACTAAATATGTCACACGCATTTATTAAAGATATTAGCCAGAAAGTCAGGGTGTATAATAAACATGTCTGCAAACTTATATTGGCGACACACAGAGAGACAGTAACAGGCACGCGCCAATCGCACTCATCAACCCAGCATGTGTGAGGGAGAGCGCAGTCTGAGGGGAGGTGAGGCCCGTCACTACCGCACCTCACGTTTCTCCGCTGTATCTGAACAGGAAATTCAACGAATTTGATTATAAAAATGATCACAATTATTGTAATCATATAGAAAACAAATTTATAGCACAGACCAGTGGACACATTTATTTTATGTTATCATTATTAGTCTTTTTTACTTTTCACGATGCCTCCCCTGGCCGCATGTCCCTCCGGGAGATCAATTGTGTCGCCGGTCTGTTCCAGGCCGTATCTTGAACTTGAGGGCCTGTTTAGACTTTTCCGTTTCTTTCTAAGCCTTTCTCCTGCCAGTCAGGCGTATATATCCTTGCATATACTGTAATGAAACCCCTCGGGTTGACTAAATACAAGATATCCAGAGGGGGCGGCATGGTGGTGCAGTGGGTAGCGCTGCTGCCATGCAGTTGGGAGACCTGGGGACCTGGGTTCGCTTCCCGGGTCCTCCCTGCGTGGGGTTTGCATGTTCTCCCCGTGTCCGCATGGGTTTCCTCCGGGCGCTCCAGTTTCCTCCCACAGTTCAAGGACATGCAGGTTAGGTGGATTGGATATTCTAAATTGGCCCTAGTGTGTGCTGGGTGTGTTTGTGTGTGTCCTGTGGGTGGGTTGGCACCCTCCCCGGGATTGGTTCCTGCCTTGTGCCCTGTGTTGGCTGGGATTGGCTCCAGCAGATCCCCGTGACCCTGTGTTCAGATTCAGCGGGTTGGATAGAAGATACCCAGAGGTGGCTTTAGGGGTGGGCGGGGCCAAGGGCTGACCAATCCCCACGCGGGGCCAGTTACGTCAAACGCTGTTACCGGTATGTGTGGACTGTAGAGACTTGCGCATGAATTTAATACAAATAATGTTAACATAATGCGGTGGGCTGGCGCCCTGCCCAGGGTTTGTTTCCTGCCTTGCGCCCTTTGTTGGCTGGGATTGGCTCCAGCAGACCCCCGTGACCCTGTAGTTAGGATATAGCAGGTTGGATAATGGATGGATGGATGGATGTTAACATACACCTGATTTTCTCATTACAGTATTCAGCTACATTTTGGCAAAGATAACACGTGGACTTTATCAAAATATAATGATACTAGCCATGTGTGCCCAACTACGTTGCGCGTGTTAAAGTTGTCTGTGAAGGGCTCCCTGTTTAAACGCAGCTGCCAGTCGTGAACTGGGCCCTTCGTCGCACAGCATTATGATTTTTTATAAGGGAAACAAAATTACAAAACAAAACCCTTGGACATTGATTCAATAGGAACGGCCTACTCGGAATCACTGTCCGAATAGTAATTATGTGGTGGTGGAGGAGCATTTCTGCTTCTCTCCGTTCACAGTCCGTCTCGATTTCACAACGCTGTTGTTTCCTCTCACGATCTCTTCTCAACCTTTCTCCAATCTCGCAGGTTGCTTTGTGGGAATCCAAAGAGTAAGGAAGAACCAATGCTTCTTTCTTGAACTCCAAACACCAACTGATGGAAAATCACAGAAGTGTGTCCGACTTATATACTCTGACTGCCGACTCCAAGAAGTGGGTGAACATTCGATTTGGACGAAGTGCTGCCAACGACGGTCGATAGAAACAGAAAAAACCACAGTCTCGACAATGAAGCAGGTGTCGACGCCAGATCTAAACACAAAAAGTGGTATCGACAGTGTTTGTAAAGAAAAGTAACAACCAAGGCAGTGTCAGGGGAACATGAATTCGTGGACAAACAAAGATCAAGATCCAAATGAAGATTATATATAAAGATTAGTTAATTTAAAGCACAACAATTTGTTTAGTTTGAATGTCTGTGTTTTGAGGTGTGACTGGAGTACTACAGTCTTCAGTAGTATAAGCCTGGAGGAGATTCTTAATGCAATGCCTATGTTTTAGCTGTCTCTCTACTGCCATCTAGTGCTTCTTCTTCTAATTCATTCGCAGACAAACAAACATCAAGATCCAAATGAAGATTATATATAGAGATAATCTATTAAAAAAGTGCGCCACGATCTCTTCCACCCGTAGCGTCGACAGCGATATGGCTAAACGTTGCTGCGCGTTCCACTACCAAAGACTTCCCACACTGTTTCAACTAGGCCTTGTGAGCCACTAGGGGGCGTACTGCCACCCTAACCCCCGACACAAACAGCCAGGACACAGGATCAAGAGAAACACATTGTGCACCGATCACCAACACAACAGTCCCTTCTTGTCCTTCTCCCTCCACTCCTCCGCCTCCTCCTCAGGCTTTGTCCTCTCCTCCCGACTCTGGCCCACTTATGGAGTGAGGTGGCTCCTTTTTATAGGGCACCTGGACGGACTCCATGTGAATGTGAATTTCCCATTGGGATTAATAAAGTATCTATCTATCTATCTATCTATCTATCTATCTATCTATCTATCTATCTATCTATCTATCTATCTATCTATCTATCTATCTATCTATCTATCTATCTATCTATTATATAGTGCCTTTCACATCTATCTATCTATCTATCTATCTATCTATCTATCTATCTATCTATCTATCTATCTATCTATCTATCTATCTATCTATCTATCTATCTATCTATTATTATATAGTGCTTTTCACATCTATCTATCTATCTATCTATCTATCTATCTATCTATCTATCTATCTATCTATCTATCTATCTATCTATCTATCTATCTATCTATCTATCATATAGTGCCTTTCACATCTATCTATCTATCTATCTATCTATCTATCTATCTATCTATCTATCTATCTATCTATCTATCTATCTATCTATCTATCATATAGTGCCTTTCACATCTATCTATCTATCTATCTATCTATCTATCTATCTATCTATCTATCTATCTATCTATCTATCTATCTATCTATCTATCTATCTATTATATAGTGCCTTTCACGTCTATCTATCTATCTATCTATCTATCTATCTATCTATCTATCTATCTATCTATCTATCTATCTATCTATCTATCTATCTATCTATCTATCTATCTATCCTGCCGACTATACTAATCTATCTATCTATCTATCTATCTATCTATCTATCTATCTATCTATCTATCTATCTATCTATCTATCTATCTATCTATCTATCTATCTATCTAACGAGCTTGACCAAATAAGGCCTTGGAAACGTCCATGCGCCCCCCCTGGTGATGGCCACAGGATCCAATAGGGTTGAGCTCCCATGCTCATAACCCGCGGCCCCATTGGAAACTAAGGGGGCTGCCCTCTACCGGCCTGGGGGAGAAAGTTTCCTGATAATACTCTGTTCCCCCAGTCCTTCCACACCTTGGATGTCCTGGCCAGGTAAGGGTTCCGACCTACCGTAGCAAACTGAACCAAAGACTTGACTAAGAAACGATGGTGGACTCTCCGGACACGAAGGAGGAGTCCTGAGCAACAAGCCATCAGTTGTTCCCAAGTCAAAACAGAAGCCAACCTAGCAAGTAAGGGCTGGCGGCCCTTTTTGGGTGATGAAGGTGGTCTATTCAATGTTTTCAAAGACTGACATGTACGGAATTTGAACATGAAGAGGGATTTAAAAAGGGTTCCTCTTAGAAGCATCTGTACTGGAGAATATAACTTGACAAATCCGCTTGAATGGGACACGCGGACCTCAAAAGCAGTTCCCGCTTAGGCAGAGGGCCTGGGGCGGTCGCCCCACTTGCCACTCCCCAAATCGCCGCTCTTGACGATACCTCGATTTAAAAAAATAAGTAAATAAATAACACCGCTGCTAGAGGAGTTCTGTCTCAGACATCCATCTCTCGAAACGTACGAGATCAATTGGCAACCTTCCAATTGCTGGCGCAGACCCCAAAGCCTCAGGGCCGCCACTCGAAATAAGATGCTGATAAATAACAAATTAGTTAGCAACCAAGATGGGACGTTATAAATGCCACAATCACATTCCTCGACCTCTTCTGACTTCCGTTTGGTCTTTTGTCCTCCCTTGTTTTTTTAATCCCTGTGCTAACCTGTCCCCATTTTACCCACCAAGTCTTGCCACCTTTGCCCAACATTTCTTCTGATTCCACTACAGGAGATCGCTTTCCACTGTCCCACTTCTCCTGTTTTGTGACTGGGTGCCAAACCTGCCACCAGGGGGCTCCACGTTGACATTTTGTGATTCATATGGCAGCTGTCATATACCCCCACAATAGACGGTGCCACACAGTTACTTGGTCCATGGTGGTGGTGCATCTCATGACCAGCTGTGAGTTGTGCCCAGATGGTTAAGGTAACTTGGTCACATGACCTGCCATGCCGACCAGCTCTGTGCATTACGACAATGGCTGAGTCACTTTATGCTGTTAATAGAGATTTGCGAGCCATTTTGCTTTTGTCTTTAGATGCCAGCTTGAGTTGGCATCTGTTAGTATCTCTTATGAGCAAATGATCCCATCGTGCCTACTAGTTTTTTTGGGGGGTGGCAGGCATTAAGTCATTCATCTGTTTGCTGTCTACATGTTTATTACCTAAAGGGGACCTTGGCTCTGTGCCCATGCAACCTCTCTGCCAGGTGGGACAGTGGTAAGCCAGGCTTTGCTTTGCATGGGCACGTACCTTTTGAAGTGTGAGTCTCTCCTTCCAGGCATGCTGTTTCTAAAACACTTTCTTACACTTTCTAGTCTCCTGCCCACACATCCCACCATTCAATCTTCAGTGCTGAGTGCCCATCCAGCTACCTGGCTCACTAACCTCGTTGGCAAGAGCCTGTTCATTGGACTTGGCTCAAAGTGCTCTGCAAAGAAAATTGTGATCTTTCTCTTTATGTAGAACTGGAAAAGAAATAGGAAGAAGGAAGCAAGTGCCAACTTTTGTAATTGTAATGTTGGCAGCAGCCTATGGCACACAGTGGCACAGCTTCAGCTTGTCTTAATGGCACTGCTTTTGCAATTTATTTTGATTTATTACATTATTTGATAAAAATAAAGATTTGAAAGCCTTCTCCCATTTTTTTTTCCATTCCTTCAGGATTCTGGAAGACATTTCATGTATTCTCCTCACACTGGCATTATCTAAAAATGAGACGTGCTAAAACCATAAAACTGATCCTAAATTAAATGATTAAAACAATTAACACACTCCTCCTTGCTCATGGCGCAATGATGCCAACCATTTTGTCACCATAAGGTAAAAGTGTCTGAAGAATTTGAGGGAATAGCGCCCCCTATTGGCTCCCGTCTGCGCACAAAGGCAGACACGCATGCTTTTTGTCTGTAACTTTGTGACTTTTTATCAAATCAAGCTCATGCCAATGTCCCCTGCCACACTAATGCCTCCATCAAATGCCCATATGCCCAGGTACTTAGGCCGATAAGGTTTCTTCCAAAAACCCTTAAGAATGGGGAAAAATGGATGAAGACTTTCAAGTTTTTATTTTAATCAAATAATGTAATAAGAATGCAACCGCAGTGCCAAGAAAACAAGCTGAAGCTGTGCCACTGGGTGCCATACATTGTTGCCAACCTTACAATTAAGAAAGTTGGCACTTGCTTTCCATCTTCCTGCTTTTCTAGTTATAAATTCTGAGTGAGATCCCAATTCTTTTTCTAGAGCACTTTCAGGTTTCATGCCAATGAGGTTCGTGAGCAAAGGCTATGAGATGGGCACTCGGGCACTAATATCAGAAGGGATGTGTGGGCAGAAGGCTAGAAAGTGACAGAAAGTGAGGTAAAAACAGCACATCTGGATACGGGTCTGTGCAGAGCTTGTCAGACTTATCACTATGCCACCTGGCATGCAGCTGGCACAAGTTATTGATGTTGCTGGCAGTAAGCCCAGGTATGATTGCAGCTCCTTAGTAATAAACATCTGAGGGACTCAATGCCTGCCGCCCCAAAAAACTGGTTGGCATGATGGAATGAACTGCTTATAAGAGATAATAACGGATACCAATTCAAGTTGGCATCTAAAGACAAAAGCAAAATGACACACACACATTTAAAACCAGCTGGCTCTGTAATGCACAGAACTGGACATGGTGGGTCATGTGACCCAGTTACCTAACCATGTAGCCGCAACTCAGAGCTGGTCATGCACCCTACCACCATGGACCAAGTGACTCTGTGGGACCATCTATTGTGGGTGATATGAAGGCTCACTAATAGCTAAAGAAACACTCTGAATCAAAAGATCACAAAATGGTAATGTGCTGCTCCCTGGTGGCAGGTTTGGCACCCAGTCAGAAAACAGGAAGGGGCGGGCAGGAGGTGGAGTAGTGTGACTAATTAAAGCTGAACAAATGAGGGCTCAGGTGTTCCTTGCACTAAGGCGTCTCTTCCTTTGCATCGCTAGATGGGTTGCTCATACTCTCTATGATGACTACCATGGTGCTTATCTCCTTACCCTAATGTCATAGACTGAACTTCTCTACTGAGCAGTTTCCTTCGACTGTCCTTGACAGTCCTTCATTACTCTGCTAACATCCTGGAGTCTCATACTGCTACTGCCTACTAGTGGCTACACCCTGCAGTGCACTCACATGCCTTGCAGAAACTCTGCTTTTTATTATTCTGACACATGGATGGATCAACAGAGTGTTGGCTGCATGCTTGGACTGGAAACAGTGGGTTTGAGAATGTGAGGTAACATCTGTGAATGTCCGTGGCAAACCCTTCAGTGCTGCCATCTACTTGTTTCAAGTACTAGGGGATGTGGCCTTTGTTATAATAGATTGTCCAAAATAGGGTTTAGCCCCCTATCTATCTATCATATAGTGCCTTTCACATCTATCTATCTATCTATCTATCTATCTATCTATCTATCTATCTATCTATCTATCTATCTATCTATCTATCTATCTATCTATCTATCTATCTATCTATCTATCCTGCCGACTATTCTAAAATATCTATCATATAGTGCCTTTCATATCTATCTATCTATCTATCTATCTATCTATCTATCTATCTATCTATCTATCTATCTATCTATCTATCTATCTATCTATCTATCTATCTATCTATCTATCTATCAACAGTCCTACGAAACAGTTTGGGAAGCCCTCTTAATTCTTTGGATTTTTGTTTCTCATTGACTGAGCTTTTAAAGTAGCAACTTCCTTTTAATATCTGACATGCCTTATGGACACAGTAGTATTTCAGCAGTGACATTAAGTTTATTGGATTAACAGAAATTATGCAATATGCATCATAACCAAATTAGACATGTGCATAAATGTGGGCACCCCAACAGAGATATGACATCAATACGTAGTTGAGCCTCCTTTTCAAATCTAACAGCCTCTAGACGCTGTCCTCCTATAGCCTCTGATGAGTGTCTGATTCTGGATGGAGGTATTTCTGACCATTCTTCATACAAAATCTCTCCAGTTCAGTTCAATTTGATGGACAGCCTGCTTCAAATCATTGCATAGATTTTCGATGATATTCAAGTCAGGGGACTGTGACGGCCATTCCAGAACATTGTACTTCTCCCTCTGCATAAATGCCTTTGTAGATTTCTAACTGTGTTTTGGGTCATTGTCTTGTTGGAATATCCAACCCCTGCGTAACTTCAACTTTGTGACTGATGCTTGAACATTATCCTGAAGAATTTGTTGATATTGGGTTGAATTCATGCGACCCTCAACTTTAACAAGGACCCCAGTCCCTGAACTAGCCACACAGCCCCACAGCATGATGGAACCTCCACCAAATGTGACAGTAGGTAGCAGGAGTTTTTCTTGGAATGCGGTGTTCTTCTCCCACCATGCAAAGCACTTTTTGTTTTGACCAAATACAGTGGAACCTCAGTTCACAAACGTCTCGGTACACGTACAACTCGGTTTATGACCAAAAATTTTGTCAAACTTTTGCCTCAGTTCACGACCCCACACTCGGTATACGAACAAGCCAGTTTCCCTTTCGGTTTGTGCACCGCACTTGTTGCATTGTTCTCCGTGCGTGCGTGCTTTCGCTGTGAAGTCTTTGTGCTCTGTTTCATTTCCCTTCCGGTTTGTACGCGCCGATTACTGTATTTAAGCACGTGTTCAGCCTCTCCCTGTTCATTGTTCTCCGTCAGACGTGCGTGCTTTACCTGTGAACTCTTTGTGCTCTACAGTATTTTGTGTGCTTTTGCAGTTAACCATGGCTTCTAAGCAAGTGAAGAGTGGTGAGAATTATTGAGACTTAATTATGAGAAGTGTTGCAATGTTACTTTTCTCTTTTTTCAAATGTTCATTTTTTCCCTGTGCTTAAAACTCATTTAAAAAGTGTGTTTACAGCGATCGGGTTATAATGCTATTAGCTTGAACTCCTGTAATGTTACTTTCTTGGTTGGCTTTTAAATAAAGTTCAGATTTGTTCAAATGTTCCTTTTTATTCCTGTGCTTAAAACTCATTTAAAAGGTGTTTGTAACTGCTGCATTGTTACACAGAGAGGTTGGGAGGCTCACGTGCTGCTGAGAGAAAGAGAGCGAGAGCCTGCGTGTGCAGCTGAGCAGGGAGCCTGGGTGTTTGTGTCAGTGTTATTCAATGTTTTTACATTTAGTTTACTATTACACTGTGCATTCTATGGTGTAATTAACTATATTTGTGCTTAAAAAGCTTTAAAAAAATATTTACATACAGTTTGTATGGTCTGGAACGGATTAATTGTATTTACATACAATCCTATGGGGGAAATTGCTTCGGTTCACGACCAAATCGGTTTACGACCAGAGGTTTGGAACGAATTATGGTCGTGAACTGAGGCTCCACTGTAACTCCATTTTTGTCTCATCAGTCCTAAGCACTTTGTTCCCAAATGAATCTGGCTTGTCTAAATGAGCATTTGTATACAATGTGACTGATTAAGGTCTCCGTGACCCCTTGAACCCTCAGACTAGACGTCAGACACCAGATAAAAGTCCAGATAATGTTTTATTGTTAATAATAATAATAATAATAATAAATGTGCACAAAGCACCCTCCACTCCACAATACTCAAATAATAATAATTCCAATAACCAATACACAATCGTTAACGTTAACATTTAACATTATACAATCTATCTATCTATCTATCTATCTATCTATCTATCTATCTATCTATCTATCTATCTATCTATCTATCTATCTATCTATCTATCTATCTATCTATCTATCTATCTATCTATCTATCTATCTATCTATCTATCTATCTATCCTCCACTCCCAGACGCGTTGCCACCCTTCCACCCAGCTGAGCTCAACGTCTGGGATTTCCCATCGTCCTTTTATATTCCCTGACCCGGAAGTGTTTCCCACCTTACAGTCCATGTGATTTCTTATCACTTCCACGTCAGATAAAAAGTCCTTCTTTTCAACCCGGAAACACGTCGTTCCCTCTAGTCATATGATTATGACGTGCTTCCGGGTTATAGGGCACGTATAAGTCCTTGAGCCTCCCTGCAGCGTCCTCTGGTGGGCCCCACGGTGTCCAGCAGGGTTGGGAATAAAAACTCCATTGTCCATAATTCCCTGCTGGTCTTCGGGGCACTTCCATGCTACAGGGAGGGCTCCATCTAGCGGCCTGGGGGTATTGGCCGGGGTAAATGGCCGACCATCCCTCACAACAACAAGCGACTCTGTTTGTGGTGTGCAGAAAGGGCTTCTTTCTCATCACCCTGCCATACAGATGTTCTTTGTGCAAATTGTGCTGAATCGTTGAATGATGTACAGATAGACCATCTGCAGCAAGATGTTCTTGCAGGTCTTTGGAGGTGATCTGTGGCTTGTCTGTCACCATTCTCACAATCCTGCTCATATGCCGCTCCTGTATTGTTCTTGGTCTGTCAGACCTGCTGGGTTTAACAGCAACTGTGCCTGTGGCCTTCCATTTCCTGATTCCATTCCTTACAGTTACAGAAACTGTCAGTTTAAACCTCTGAGATGGCTTTCTGTAGCCTTCAGCTAAACCAGGAGACTCAACAATCTTTGTTTTCAGATCTTTGGAGAGTTGCTTTGAGGATCCCATGCTGTCACTCTTCAGAGGAGAGTCAAAGAGAAGGAAGCACAACTTGTAATGGACCACCTTAAATCCCTTTATATCTCATGATGGGACACACCTGTCTATGAAGTTCAAGGCGTAGCGAGCTCATCACACCAAGTAATCAGCATTGAGCAGTGACAGGCATTCAAATCAGCACAATGACAAGGGGACCCACATTTGTGCACAGCCAGTTTTTCACATTTGATTTAATTTCATACAACTAAATATTGCTTCACTAAAAATCTTTCCTCGGAAAACACCACAGTACTCAGATGTTCCTAAGAAATGAAAGACATACCACTGTTATCTTTATTGTTGAAAGGAGAGTCAATTATTATGCAGGCTGAGAGGGGTTCCCAAAACTTTTTCATATCTATCTATCTATCTATCTATCTATCTATCTATCTATCTATCTATCTATCTATCTATCTATCTATCTATCTATCTATCTATCTATCTATCTATCTATCTATCTATCTATCTATCTATCTATCTATCTATCTATCTATCTATCTATCTATCTATCTATCTATCTACACAGTACCCCCACCATCCACACACAGACCCCAGGGTAAGCGCCCCCTTCTGGTTTCACCAACTCCTCTTCTAGAAGCACCCCAAGCTTTTCTTAGATGGCTTCCCATCCAATTGCTGGCTGAGTCCAAACTCGCTTAGCTTCCAGTGGATGACCTCTTCTGACGTGCAGGTGGTGCGTCTGCTGAGAAATAAAATGTTAGGTTATATCATAAAAAATGTTGATTATAAATCAAGTGATATTATCGTCATACTATATAATGCACTGGTGAGACCACATCTGGAATCCTGTGTGCAGTTCCAGTCACCACACTACAAGAAAGACAAAGCAGCACTTGAAGCTGCACAGAGGAGAACAACTGAGTGCTTCCTAGGACTTGAGGACATGTCCCTCTGTGACAGTCTCTGAGAATTAAAGCTTTTCTCGAGCAGATGAGACTGCAGGGGGACCTCATCAAGGTCCACCAGGGTTCTTTCAACTTAACGGTGCATCACATAGTTGAGGAGTGGAGTTTGTACGGAAGTGCATTTAAAACTGTAGCCGGGAAGCTTATCTCTACACAAAGAGTTGTGGGACTCTGGAACAAACTGTTGGAACATGGAGTTGAAGGAGAAACCTTGACAACCTTTAGGAAGGCTGAGGACAACTTAGCTGTTTGCTAAACAGAGGAGCTCAATGGACAGAATGTTTTCTTCTCATCTGTCAGATTTCTTGTGCTCCATTCAGGTTGTGTGGTTGGTTTGGGAAGACTCTACAGAAGAAGAACTCCTGTGCCCTTCTACACAGACCTTCTCTCAGCCCTCTTGTTCACACTATGCTGGGGCCATTTCTGGACATCACCTCAGATGACTCTTCTGTGATTTTAAAGAGAGAGCTGCATGTTTGATTTAAACAAGCAGAGTTCAGAATGACTGTCCTCTGGAGAGGAAGGGCAGTAAGCTCTCCCAACATTTGTAAGTAACCCGGTTAGATGTAAGTTCTGAATCATCAACCTTGTGGTTTACAGTCCGTTGGTTTGGCACATCATTAGGACACAAAGCCTGCAAGCTGAGATCAGCTCAACTGCTTGGCTTCACCCTGGCTGCCTGGACCCCATTTCTCTAACGTCTCTACCAGCTTGAGGGTTGGTGGGCAAGATTAGCACTCCAGCCACCATAAAAAAAAACAAAAATTAAAAAAAAAAAACCTCACACTCTTCCAGTATGGGGCTGAGGTGTCACCCGCTGCACTGGGGTCTCCCTCCGGGTGGTTAGTCTTGCGGTGGGTGAGGCAATGCGCTATCCGTTGTGGCGGATGGCTGGGGGGACGCCTGGAAGGACCAGGAGAGGGACTATACCTATCCTGGGCCACGAGACGTCAGCTGCCCTGATCTGCATGGGGGCCACGGGAAGCGAGCATGGAAGATCAAACCTACTGGGAAACATAGCCACCACAAGGGGGCGCCCGAAGGATTGTGGAGCCCTGGAGGTCAGCACTTCCGCCACACCAGTGAGTGCCGCTGGTAAGAATTCCAGGGACACCCGGAGTGCTTCCAGGTGCTCATGCAGCACTTCCGCCACACCAGGAAGTGCCGCAGGAAGATCAACACAGAGCACTTGGAGCACATCTGGGGCAGTACAAAAGGGGCCGCCTCACTCCAGTAGACAGGAGGAAGAAGGCAACACTTAAGAGGAGAGGAGGAAAGGCAGCTGAAGGAGAAGTCCAGATGGGAGAGACAGACCTTTGAATGGATGTTTGGTGAACTGTCACTGTGTTGTGTGATGGACTTTGTAAATAAAAGTGTGATTACGGGACATTCTGTGTCTGCCTGTTTGTGTCCGGGCTGAACTACCACACTGTGTACGGTCCCAGCCTCTCTCTCTGTTACTGTGGGCTGCAGGATAGCCAGTTATGTCTGCTCCTTCCCTCCCTGGAAGCTTATAAAAGCCTTTATGAGGCGTTTGAGAGCGCAGTCTGTTGTGTCTCCCGGCAGTCTGCTATGGGACGCTGAACCTGTTAATGATGATAAATGAACTCTTCTGTTCTGAGGACATTATTGAATTAGGAAACAGCAGGTTGGGGCACTTTCTTTAACAATGGCAGTGGGTAAGTGTATCTCTATCTATCTATCTATCTATCTATCTATCTATCTATCTATCTATCTATCTATCTATCTATCTATCTATCTATCTATCTATCTATCTATCTATCTATCTATCTATCTATCTATCTATCTATCTATCTATCTATCTATCTATCATATAGTGCCCTTCACATCTATCTATCTATTATATAGTGCCTTTCACATCTATCTATCTATCTATCTACTAGGGGTTTTGCCCCCTGCTTGCTTCACACACCCATCCCCACCACCCTGCAATACATGCCAGCCACTTTGTGTCTCTGCCGCTCGCGTTGTGAAGAGGGGGGCTGAACGCACCTCACGGAGACGCGGTTGCTCGTCCGAAACCCCCTCTTAAGCAGTGATACAATGGGAAACAAATACAGTTTTACCTCCTCTTTGCTCGATCAGCTGCTGCTGCTGCCGTGCCGTGTGATCTTCATCTCACACGGCCCTTCAAGCATTTAAAAGCCTGTACAGCAGCTGTCCTACTCTTTGTCTTTTATTTCTGGCGTGGTTAAATCTCTTGGCACAAAGTCTCATCTTGTGGGACGTTCTTGATATTTTTTAGTTGAGAATCTGAAATCTAACAACATCACATTAAAGTTCGATAAATTCTGAAAAGAATGATACCACACATATGTATGTAGATTTTAATATAAGCCCGATTTGAAAGTGTGACAAAAACGTCACATAAAATCGTTGCACAAAATCGTTGCACTTTCAGGCTTAGGATTTCATATATGGAGAGTAGATTTATTTATTTTCATTTGATCCATTCCACCTGCCGAAGGTACCTTCTTCTCTCTTTTATCCTTTTTTACTTTCTTGTATACAAAGTATTGGAATCGGCCAAAGAGTCGATGTCGACATTTTGATTAATCCCAACATTTCAGACCTCCTTGAATTTCTTGTATACGAAGTGTAGCCAAAGTATTGGAATCCTACAAAAAATTCCATTTTAAAATTTTGATGAATCTTGACGTTTTAGACCTCCCTGCAATTTAACTTAGCGATCCATCTTGTGAAACACGTGACAATTAAAAACGGCCACAACACAATTTTAGCGCTCTGCTGTGCCCTTTAAATAATTGCCGTTCATTATGCACAGTGCACAGATGACCCAGTGTTGCCAGTGGATTTGACAAGGAGATTCAAGTTTGGCTTTTTCACAAGGATACATTTCTTGTCTGAAAACTTTGGGAATTAAAGTGGCCCGATTTGGAGTTAACTCTTTAGATGCACGTTACATCCCAAAGTTCATTGGTGTAGATGAGCGATATGTGCCAGGTTTACAAGAGAGTTAAATTAGTGAACCCGCATTGGACTGGGCAAACTTCACATGCACTCATGATGTGTAATATGAATTCCTTTTGTAACTTGTGTGAATAAGAAGCTGTGGGCTACTAAGTAGATGGCTAACTGTTGTCATTTCCTGCCTGCTGCTATAAGAGATGCCCCTTCGGTCTCAGCTTTCAAATCCTGGCTGAAGACTCACGACTTCTGTTTAGCACACCCTGACTAGAGCTGCTGATTAACTGTGCAGACAGCATCTCTGTTTGTTAGTCATTAGCACTAAAAAATAAGTAACGTGATAGTTAGAATTGGATACTAACCCTCACCTGTTCTGTTTCTCTTCTTGGTACTCAAATGTGGCACTTGGTGCCCACTGCCCACCTGCCAAGTTGTTTTGCCTGCCTAAGGTAAAGTCATCCCTGATGGAGGATCACAGGAATCATCAGATAGAGGGGTCCTGTCATCGGATTGGCTGGCCCAGCGCTGCTTCAGTTGTAAATTGGCCAATAGGGGGAAGCAGCTTGATGGCCGAGGTCTCCAGGACTCTGAACAAATCCAAATCCTATTATGGGAAATCATCTACTGTTGAATTCTGCTCTGTACTTGTAATATTTCTATTGTATTGAGGATGACTTGTGTTCTGTTCTGTGTATTGTATTGACGCCCCTTCTCTTTGACACCCACCTCACGCCAAATCTATCTGGAAAGGGGTCTCTCTTTGAACTGCCTTTCCCGAGGTTTCTTCCATTTTTTTTTTACCTTCAAGGGTTTTTTTGGGAGTTTTTCTTTGTTTTCTTAGAGAGTCAAGGCTGGGGGGCTGTCAAGAAGCCCATTGTGGCACTCCTATAAATTGTATTGCATTGTGTATTTCCTTTTACTATACTAGGGGGCTCTGCTCCTTGCTCGCTTCACTTGCCAACCCCCTAGTGGGCACTATCTGCTAGCCTCTTTGCGTTTCAACCGCTCGCGTATGGGGAAGCGGTTGTACAATTTAAACAGATTGTTATTTCCATGGGACTTGTTACATATACATAATAGAACTAACTATTTGACATTACAGCGAGTGATTAACCATAGTAAAAAATAGTAAATCGCATATTAATCAGATCACTAGGACAGCATTTATTCACCTAAGAAACATAGCAAAAGTTAGACCTCTTATATCATCGAAAGATGCAGAGAAATTAGTTCATGCGTTTGTCTTCAGTCGGCTAGATTACTGTAACACACTCCTCTCAGGACTACCCAAAAAAGACATCAATCATTTGCAACTAGTGCAGAATGCAGCTGCTAGAATCCTTACCAGGAAAAGAAAATCCGAACACATTTCTCCAGTTTTGATGTCACTACACTGGTTACCTGTGTCATTCAGAATTGACTTTAAAATTCTGCTTATGGTTTATAAAGCTTTAAATAATCTCGCCCCGGCTTATATATCGGAATGTCTGACACCTTATATTCCAAATCGTAACCTCAGATCCTCAACTGAGTGTCTCCTTAGAATTCCAAGAGCAAAACTTAAAAGAAGTGGTGAGGCGGGCGGCCTTCTGCTGTTATGCACCTAAAATCTGGAATAGCCTGCCAGTAGGAATTCGCCAGGCTAATACAGTGGAGCACTTTAAAAAACTACTGAAAACACATTATTTTAACATGGCCTTCTCATAACTTCACCGTAATTTAATCCTGATACTCTGTATATCTAATTCATTATAATAACTATTCATTCAAAATCTGTACTAACCCCTACTCTCTCTTCTGTTTCCTTTTCCGGTGTCCTGTTGGTGGTGGCGTGCGGCACCACCATCTACCCAAAGCACCATGATGTTCCAACAATGATGGATGGATTAAAAGCCAGAAGTCTGTATGACCATCACCATCAAGTGACTCCATGAAAAACCCGAACTACAAAGAGGACTATTTCATTTATGTTAGGTAGAATGCCCAGAGGGGACTGGGTGGTCTCGTGGCCTGGAACCCCTACAGATTTTATTTTTTTTCTCCAGCCTTCTGGAGTTTTTTTTTGTTTTTTCTGTCCACCCTGGCCATCGGACCTTACTCCTTTCTATGTTAACTAATGTTGTCTTATTTTAATTTTGCATTTTGTCTTTTATTTTTCTTCTCTTCATTATGTAAAGCACTTTGAGCTACTTTTTGTATGAAAATGTGCTATAGAAATAAATGTTGTTGTTGTTGTAAAACGTAATAAATTGAAAGAAAATTATGTTTCACGTTGCGTTAGAGATATTTGTTGCATAATACAATTTCGTTCTGTTTGGCTTTGAAATTAACACGCAAATACTTTTCAAACTTACACTTTTACTGTAAAACTTCAGTAAAAACAATTTTTTGAATTACATTCTCGTCAATATCGCATTGAATTTTGATTCCGTGTTTGGACTTTCATCGTGACAACACAATATATAACTGCCTGTGAGTAAATTTCGTTTCTTTCTCTCTAATAAATAAATCGACTTTTTTGAATGTTTGTCCCTGTGATTTGTTAATTGTCATAGCAAAAGCCTATTCTAATGGGAAACTGTTAATGTTTTAATACAAATGGCATCTCAAGATCTCCTTTGGTGTCTAATGTTAGATGTACTACATTACCTTTCTTGTCACCTTGTCAGACTTGTTTGACCAATTTTCAATATAACTAATCTTGTTCCATTACATACCCATCATAAATTATGCAATAACATTACGATGCATCCTTCTTCCTACAGTAATTCATGCAGAGGAAGACCAGATGGTGTTAACACTTGTCGATGTTCTAGAAGTTGATGTTTTCAGCTTCTGCACCATCACCACCAACTGTTTCAGCAGAGTCTATTGATACGCATTTAACCAATTTGACGTGCAACTGACCGACAATTTTTCGCATTAATTCGTTTGACTTCATCGTTTCTCTGTGCTAGGATTGCCCCTGTACTCATTTCTTCTGTTGAAAACCCTTCTGGATGAAATTCTTCAATAAGATTTGGACATGATACGTCTTCTTTTATTGGGAACTTAAAGTGAGGAAAACATAAAAATTTATAAGAGCTGAGAGCACAGGAACTGAGTCTGACAAAAGCATTCACACGAATGAGAGGTGAGAGGAGCGTGGGCCGTTAACTTGAAAAAAACTCTTGGCAATAGTCTCGTCTCAAGATTTTCTTTTATAATAGATATACTCACTTTATAATTTTATATATTGTTGGTGTTTTGGCTTATTTTTGATCGCTGATTGGGGGAAGTTTATTTGGAGGAAGTATGACTTGTCGGGTCTAACGTTCTCAGTTTGCCAGGCCACGGGTCTTGGTGGTGTAGCTGCTGGTTTTGGAGAGTCAGTCGGCCGTTACAAAGCCAGCTCACCTTTTTTGCGTGTGAGGTGAGGCGCCTGGAGTTCTATAGGGCAAATAATACAGTATCTCGTTATTTGGAATACATACATTGCATGTGTGTGCCGTATCCACAAATATCTGGGTAAGTGTAGGATGAAAGGAAATTAATGCGAACACATACCTAAAGTAGAAACTTTTTCCATGTTATACTAATAATGATGTGAAGTGTATAATGTGTGAAGACTTTAGTCCAAATAGCAAATAAACACATGCTGATGGTGAACCGTTGGCCCAGTCTGAGGTGGCCTGCACTCTGGAGCAGGTTGTCTTCAAGGACCTTTCTGTCTCAGTGGACCACCCTGGTACTATAGGCCAGCGGTTCTCAAACTGTGGGGTGTGTGAAGTAACAAAGAAGGGGGCGCGCATGTTGCCATATGTGGTGTAATTTCGCTATTCATAGGGAAATTTTAAACTTGTAGCGGTGTATCGGCAGCAAAAAATATAGGAATACATTTTATTAGGGTTTCAAAAAAAGTTAGGGGGGCGCGATTAAAACTGTTATGAAAACTCGGGTCGCAAATACTTAAAGGTTGAGGAACACTGCTATAGGCAAACATTTAATATAACTAAGAAAATACTTCAATAAACTTAACATGACCTAAATAACTTTGGAAATGGCCCTTACAATCTGAATCCGTTCCACATTTGGTGGGCATCTCTTTGCCCCTCAAACTGCCTCAGGCCCACAATCTCTCTGTCGAGCTGTTGTTTGCTCCCAGCTTCTTGTTCCACTCACCTCAGTTCTTCAGCAAACATTTGGCCTTGGTGTTACTTGTTTCTGTCTCTTTAGAGACAGAACCATTCCAGACCTGGCCTCCGTGATATTGAGGGTCAGGGGTTGTGTGGAAGCCATAATGACAAATTGAAGAAAGGTTTACAAATTTGTAAAACACGAGAAAATGAAATCTCTCCTTCATAGAAGGGTTCAGAACCTTAATTCGGAACTTTGTTGAACCCCCTTTGGCAGCAATTTCTGCTTTGAGCCTTCTTTGAAACTTTCTGCAATCTTTGCACACCTGGATTTAGTTAGTTGATCCCTTTCCTCTTGGCAGAACCTCTCTGGCTCCAACAGACTGGATGGGAAGCATTTGCAAATTGTCATCTTCAGGTCTCTCCACACACGTTCAGTGAAATTTAAGTCTGCGCTTTGGCTGGGCCACTGAAGGATAATCAGAGACTTGTCCTGAATGCCACTCCAACATCGGCTTGGCTGTGTGCTCCAGGTCATCGTCATGCTGAAGGTGAACCGTTGGCCCAGTCTGAGGTGGCCTGCACTCTTGAGCAGGTTGTCTTCAAGGACCTTTCTGTCTCAGTGGAGGCGGGCCACTTTTTTGTGGACCTCCCTGGTACTATGCACTAGTTGATAGGCAAACATTTAATATAACAAAGAAAATACTTCTATAAACTTAACATGACCTAAATAACTGGAAAATGGCTCTTACAATCTGAATCGTTCCACATTTGGTGGGCATCTCTTTGCCCCTCAAACTGCCTCAGGCCCACCGTCTCTCTGTCGAGCTGTTGTTTGCTCCCAGCTTCTTGCTCCACTCACCTCAGTTCTTCAGGACACTTTAGGCCTTGGTGTTACTTGTTTTTGTCTCTTCAGGTCATTCCAGACCTGGCCTCCATGATGTTGCGGGTCAGGGGTTGTGTGGAAGCCATAATGACAAATTGAAGAAAGGTTTACAGATTTGTAAAACACGAGAAAATGAAATCTCTCCTTCATAGAAGTGTTCAGAACCTTAATTCAGAACTTTGTTGAAGCCCCTTTGGCAGCAATTTCTGCTTTGAGCCTTCTTTGAAACTTTCTGCAAGCTTTGCACACCTGGATTTGATCAGTTGATTCCATTCCTCTTGGCAGAACATCTCTGGCTCCAACAGACTGGATGGGAAGCATCTATAAATTGTCATCTTCAGGTCTGTCCACACACGTTCGGTGGGGTTTAAGTCTGCACTTTGGTTGGGCCACTGAAGGACAATCATAGACTTGTTCTTGAATGCCACTCCAAGCTTTGCACACCTGGATTTAGTCATTTGATCCCATTCTTCTTGGTAAAACCTCTCTGGCTCCAACAGACTGGATGGGAAGCATCTATAAATTGTCATCTTCAGATCTCTCCACACATGTTCGGTGGGGTTTAAGTCTGCGCTTTGGCTGGGCCACTAAAGGACAATCAGAGACTTGTCCCGAATGCCACTCGAACATCGGCTTGGCTGTGTGCTCCAGGTCATCGTCATGCTGAAGGTGAATCGTTGGTCCAGTCTGAGGTGGCTTGTACTCTGGAGCAGGTTGTCTTTCTGTACTTGACTACATTCATCCTTCCCTCGATTCTGACTAGCCTCCTTGTTCCAACACCCTCGCAGCTTGCCGATGCCACCACCGTACTTCACCATAGGGTTGGTTTTAGGCAATGCTTTGGTCTCCACCAGATTTAGTGCTTGAAGTTCTGTCTGAAGAGTTTCATGTTTGACTCATTAGACCAGGAAATCTCTTTCCTCATGATCTCCGAGTCCTTGAAATGTCAGTTGGCAAAATCCAAGCAGGAGTCGGCATCTCTACCATAAACATCTAATTGACGGAGTGCTGCTAACATGGCCGTCCTCCAAACATGCACTCCCACCTCAGCAGAGAGACCTCAAAGACGCCACAAACACAATTATGAACTGACTAGAGGTTTAAATAAATGCGGAGCTAAATTTATTTCTGAAATAACAGAAACAAAATCTCCAGTGGAAAATCTTTTGGCATGTATTGATTTAAAGTGACATTTTTTTTCCTACCAAGTGTAATCTCCATGTCATTCTCCTACGGGCTGATCTATTTTTGCATGCAGTTAAACTTGTTAAAATATTTTCATACACCTAACACAGAATGGAGATAAGCGTCCTGGGTCAAGCCTTTCTAATCCATCAAAATATGACAAAAATGATAATTCGGCTAATTAATGCAGAACTATGAGAGCAGAAGCAAGGAACCGAGGCTTAGCTGCTTGAGGGTCTTAAAGCAGAAAAGCAGAAAATGATGTTTGATTTATTAAGAGGAGTATTTTATATAGCGCCTTCCCTTTGTGAACATCTTCCAGAAGAAGTTTTTTTTTTATCTAATTTTCTATCAATATTTCAACACTGGATCAATACGGATTGAATACGTTCTGTCTTATCATTTCCTCAATGCACATTTCTATTATGAGCAACTTTAGAAGGAGCAAGCAGGAGCCTGTGAGGAACACGAGGAATAAGAACATGACAAGGCTGCCGAATCAGCGAACAAATTACTACCCAGTCATGGCTTGAACTGCATATTTTGCACTGTGTGCATTAGGCCTGATATCTTATATATAAACGTCTACGTGTGGTAGTGTGTCTGTCTGTCTGTCTGTCCGTCCTGGAAGTGCGAGGGTACGGCGTGAAGCTCAAAGAGACGGCAAGGCGGCCCCAAGTTAACGATTCAGAAGAAGAAAGAAGTGCGAGGCTACAGCATGAAGCTGAAAGAAGGGCCAAAGTGAGACCACCGACAAAAGAGAAACTCGCTTAGCCTCTAATACACAAGTGAGGCGTAAACGTTGGCAAAACGAAATCTCAGAGGAGAGAGAAACTCACTTAGCTGCTAATACACAAGCGAGAGGAGCACATCGGCAAAACGAAACCTCCGAGGAAAGAGCACCTTGCTTAACTGCTGTGGCAGGCGACTGGGGTTCATGCCTGGCCGGGACACCCCTGCACTCTATATTCAGGGGGAGCAGCCCTGGGTGGTGCAATAAATCCCCCTGGACACTAGATGGCCGTCCCTCTGGGTTGGAGCAGTGCCTCGGTTTCCCGCAGGGCTCCATAGGAATTGGAGTTGGGTTCAGTCCTGTTGGGTCCCGCAGGTGCTGCCAGGGGGTGCTGGCAGCTGGGACTCCTGAGCCCGTATGGGCAGCATATTCACCACACCCGGAAGTGCAGCCGGAACTTGGCAATCAAGCACCTGGAGCACTTCTGGGTGAACTATAAAAGGGGCCAGCAGCCACCACTCCGGGAGCCAGAGTCGGGAGGAGGAGGATGAGGTTGCCTGGGAGGAGTGGTGGAGGAAGAAAAGAATTAATGTGGTTTGTTGCGTTGCTGTTTTTGGGACTGTGCTGTAGCTGGCGAACACGGGGAAGACGTGCCCCTAGCTGTGTGCCTACGTGTTCATCTGTGTCGGGTCAGGCGCCTATATAGCACCTTTTCATACTGGCGTAGTCAGCAGGATTCCTGACCTGAATTTAAATTTGTGTGATGACCCGGCACAGCAGCGTGAGGCACACGCACAGTGCAGGAGCGCACCCCATGACCGCGCACTGAAGACCGCCATTCATGGGGAAGATGAAATCCAGGAGGGCTCCCAAAGCAACGGGTGCCGACTCGCAAGCCATCGGCAAGGAAGCCCAGGTCAGCATGCTGTGATGTGAGGCCACCCGGAATACAGAAACTCCGGGAGGCGGGATTCGTCAGGAGGTAGGTGTCTGACCTGGGGGTGATTGGCACTGGGGATATTCCGCTTTTTCGTATGCCTACCTACTAAATGGTGAACTATCTGGTCATCGTTGTTGGCCTAAGCACATCGATGAGGCGAGCAATCACGAGAGCATGCCTGATTTTAACCTGGGCCTGCTGCTTGATGAGAGACAATGGCTGGAGGACGAGCACCTGGAGTCTCACCCCGATGACGTCACGTCAAGGGAGGTGGGGGCGGTGGAGAGCCAGGAAGACCTCACTGTGTCAGGTAAGGAGGTGAAGGATGTGTGTCGGCTCCCCGCTGATAAAAACTCACAAGCGGAGACAACAAATCTCCATTACGAACCCTAACCCTAACTACTAATGCACAACCAATGCAATTGACTGATTTAGGTGCCAGAATCCATGGTTTCTAGGAGACTGGGCTTTTTACAGCATGGGCTTACACAGCTAGTCTTGTATATAAATGTCTACATGTGGAAGTGTGTGTGCCTGTCTGTCCAGCCCGGAAGTGCAAGGCTACCACATGAAGCTCATAGAAAGCGACTCTGTTGCAAAAGTGAAACCGCCGAGAAAAAAGAAACTCGCTTAGCCACTAAAACACAAGCAAGGTGAGCACATCGGCAAAAAGAAACCTCAGAGGAGAGAGAAACTCGCTTAGCCGCTGATAGACAACCCGTATGCTGTGTAAATATATTGTTGAAGGGTCTTGCTGATGATGTAATGCAAGCATGCTCCTGTGGAATTCTGGGAGGTCGCTTCCACAACAGCAAACACCCATCAATACTCAAGACGGCTCTCTCATGACTCGGGAGTGCCTCAACCACACGAGTCCCAAAAATGCTTTCAAAGTTGCCCTCTAGGGGGCAGAATACCGTAAAAACGCAGACTAGATACAAAAACAGGCCTTGAATGATTTTAAACAAAAGCTCAAAATCTATGAAGCTCCTATGACCACAAAAGAACTGTCCAATCTAAATCTTATTATGATATGACTCAGGTGCCACCGCGAGTGGCAGCTATCCAGCAGCTCTGTGTATGACTTTATTTTTCTACCTTTTTCTCTATTTCACTGTTAACTCCTACCACTTACTTTTATGTGGACTCATCACCTGGACATGTGAATTTCCCCTTGGGATTAATAAAGTATCTATCTATCTATCTATCTATCTATCTATCTATCTATCTATCTATCTATCTATCTATCTATCTATCTATCTATCTATCTATCTATCTATCTATCTATCTATCTATCTATACTTGTATTATATAGCACTTTATACATCTATCTATCTGTCTATCTACAGTGCATCCGGAAAGTATTCCCAGCGCATCACTTTTTACACATTTTGTTATGTTTCAGCCTTATTCCAAAATGGATTAAATTCATTTTTTTCCTCAGAATTCTACACACAACACCCCATGATGACAACGTGAAAAAAAGTTTACTTGAGGTTTTTGCAAATTTATTAAAAATAAAAACACTGAGAAAGCACATGTACATAAGTATTCACAGCCTTTGCTGTGAAACTCAAAATTGAGCTCAGGTGCATCCTGTTTCCCCTGATCATCCTTGAGATGTTTCTGCAGCTTCATTGGAGTCCACCTGTGGTAAATTCAGTTGATTGGACATGATTTGGAAAGGCACACACCTGTCTATATAAGGTCTCACAGCTGACAGTTCATGTCAGAGCACAAACCAAGCATGAAGTCAAAGGAATTGTCTGTAGACCTCCGAGACAGGATTGTCTTGAGGCACAAATCTGGGGAAGGTTACAGAAAAATTTCTGCTGCTTTGAAGGTCCCAATGAGCGCAGTGGCCTCCATCATCCGTAAGTGGAAGAAGTTTGAAACCACCAGGACTCTTCCTAGAGCTGGCCGGCCATCTAAACTGAGCGATCCGGGGAGAAGGACCTTAGTCTGGGAGGTGACCAAGAACCCGATGGTCACTCTGTCAGAGCTCCAGAGGTCCTCTGTGGAGAGAGGAGAACCTTCCAGAAGGACAACCATCTCTACAGCAATCCACCAATCAGGCCTGTATGGTAGAGTGGCCAGACGGAAGCCACTCCTTAGCAAAAGGCACATGGCAGCCCACCTGGAGTTTGCCAAAAGGCACCTGAAGGAGTCTCAGACCATGAGAAAGAAAATTCTCTGGTCTGATGAGACAAAGATTGAACTCTTTGGTGTGAATGCCAGGCGTCACGTTTGGAGGAAACCAGGCACCGCTCATCACCAGGCCAATACCATCCCTACAGTGAAGCATGGTGGTGGCAGCATCATGCTGTGAGGATGTTTTTCAGCGGCAGGAACTGGGAGACTAGTCAGGATAAAGGGAAAGATGACTGCAGCAATGTACAGAGACATCCTGGATGAAAACCTGCTCCAGAGCGCTCTTGACCTCAGACTGGGGCGATGGTTCATCTTTCAGCAGGACAACGACCCTAAGCACACAGCCAAGATATCAAAGGAGTGGCTTCAGGACAACTCTGTGAATGTCCCTGAGTGGCCCAGCCAGAGCCCAGACTTGAATCCGATTGAACATCTCTGGAGAGATCTTAAAATGGCTGTACACCGACGCTTCCCATCCAACCTGATGGAGCTTGAGAGGTGCTGCAAAGAGGAATGGGCGAAACTGGCCAAGGATAGGTGTGCCAAGCTTGTGGCATCATATTCAACAAGACTTGAGGCTGGAATTGCTGCCAAAGGTGCATCGACAAAGTATTGAGCAAAGGCTGTGAATACTTATGGACATGGGATTTCTCAGGTTTTTTATTTTTAATAAATTTGCAAAAACCTCAAGTAAACGTTTTTCACGTTGTCATTATGGGGTGTTGTGTGCAGAATTCTGAGGATAAAAATGAATTTAATCCATCTGGAATAAGGCTGTAACATAACAAAAGGTGGAAAAAGTGATGCGCTGTGAATACTTTCCGGATGCACTGTAAATGCAAAGAATTATTATTATTTATTATTAATCCTAACTCACCTCTGTTAAGTCAGTGGGTAACTGATGTTATATACTACTAGGGGGTTTGCCCCCTGCTCGCTTCGCTCGCCAACCCCCCGGCCTGTGCTACACGACAGCTACTTTGTGTCAATGCCGTTCACGTTGTGAAGAGGGGGACTGAACGCACCCCAAGGAGACGCAATCGCTTCTCTGAAACCCCCTCTTAAACGGTGATACAATGGGAAACAAATACAGTTTTTTTTTCTTTGCTCGATCATCTGCTGCTGCTGCCGTGCTGTGTGACCTTCATCTCGGGCGGCACTTTGAACATTTAAAAGCCTGTACAGCAGCTGTCCTACTCTTTGTCTTTTATTTCTAGCCCCTGGTGTGGTTAAATCTCTTGGCACAAAGTCTCATCTCATGGACGTCAGATCTTGATATTTTTTAGTTTATAATTTAAAAATGGAATAAGAATCTGAAAATCTAACATCACATTAAAGTTCGATAAATTCTGAAAAGAATGATACCAAACATATATATGTAGGTTTTAAAATGAGCCCAATTTAAAGTGTGACAAAAAAAGTCACATAAAATCATTGCACTTTTAGGCTTAGGATTTTCTATATAGAGAGTAGCTGGAGGGACTATGTCTCCCGGCTGGCCTGGGAACGCCTCGGGATTCTTCCGGAAGAGCTAGTAAAAGTGGCCAGGGAGAGGAAAGTCTGGGCATCTCTGCTCAAGCTGCTGCCCCCGCGACCCGACCTCGGATAAGCGGAAGAGGATGGATGGATGGATGGATATAGAGAGTAGCTTTGAAACTGGAAAAAAATCAAATTTGCACTTAGAGGATCTGTACAAAACATTTTCAAAACCTGGCAGGATGTGATCAATAACATTTTGGAATAAGCATTTAAATTGAGGAAGCAGGGTCTCTCCCCTCTTTACCTTAATTTTTCTTTATTCATTTATTAATTCATCTATTTGCTTATTTTTACTAGCTTTAAGTTTTCCTCTGCTGGCCTAGCTCTCTTTTTCAGGGGTGGCAGTTGATTTGTTTCTAACCTTTTTTTTGTAAAACTTAAGTTATTTGTATGGAATGCTATTTGATTTTAATATAATCAATAAAATAAATTTTAAAAACACAATAACAATTACAAGCCCAAGATATGCTTGCACAGTTACTGTAAATTCCCTTGGTGCCAGACCCCCCAATATGACACCAAAATTAGGTTTTTAGCTTCAAAGAAGCCTGGGGGGGGGGGTGGGGGGGGATTTTAAAAAGATCACAAATGACAACAACAGGTTTTTAAAAATAATTCCAATCCCATAATAGACTCAAGCCTGGTTAATTTAGTTATGGATTGCAATGGCACCACAACAGAGCAAAATGGGTGAGGCCTTCAGAAAGATGCACAAAAACAAACTGGAATCCTCCTTGGCCTCTTCCCAATATAGGTCTCACCCAGGTAGGCCTGATCCTAGGCAATTGGGAGGCATCAGGCCTAACCAGTCCCAAAAATAGGGGAATAAAGTCTCAAAACAGCCAGATACTGTTATGAACTTAGAGTTCAAAACACTAAATAGTTCTGCAAACATTTCCAAAAATGTGCACTTTGGGGGAGGAATGGGGTTACTCTGAAACCCCAGCTAAATATATGTGAAAACACAACGTCTTTATTAAAATAAAAAGTTTATTTTCAGACAAAGGCACTGGTGCACAAAAAAATGCTTGGTGGAGCAGAAAAGGAAATTGCCTCTAACAATAACAGCAATCCAATGTGAACAGCGTCCAAGGTGAAGTCAAAAAACAGAGTAGTAGGGTGAAAACTCCAGAAAACCGCAACATTCACTACTCCCTAGCACTTTCCAATGAACCGCAAGGGACTATGGGATACCCTCCACCTTCTAGGGCAGAAGCCGGTCCTTTGTAATGATTGACAGGAGCCCCACCGCCCACTAAACACATGGGACATAATACAGGCAGATAATTAACACGAGTAACATAAAGAAATAACACAAGAATTACAAGCTCAAGAGATACTTGCACAGTTAAATTTCCTGGGTGCAAACCCCCCCCCAATATGACACCAAAATTAGGTTTTTAGCTTCAAGGAAGCCTGGGGTTGGGATTAAAAAGATCACAAATGACAACAACAGGTTTTTTAAAATAATTCCAATCCCATAATAGTCTAAAGCCTGGTTAGTTTAGTTATGGGTTGTGATGGCACCACAACAGAGAAAAATGGGTGAGACCTTCAGAAAGATGCACAAAAACAAGCTGGAATCCTCCTTGGCCTCTTCCCAATATAGGTCTCACCCAGGCAGGCCTGACCCTAGGCAATTGGTAGGCCTCAGGCCTAACCAGTTCCAAAAATAGGGGAATAAAGTCTCAAAACAACTAGATACTGTTATGAACTTGGAGTTCAAAACACTAAATAGTTCTGCAAACATTTCCAAAAATGTGCACTTTGGGGGAGGAATGGGGTTACTCTGAAACCCCAGCTAAATATATGTGAAAACACAACGTCTTTATTAAAATAAAAAGTTTATTTTCAGACAAAGGCACTGGTGCACAAAAAAATGCTTGGTGGAGCAGAAAAGGAATTGCCTCTAACAATAACAGCAATCCAATGTGAACAACGTCCAAGGTGAAGTCAAAAAACAGAGTAGTAGGGTGAAAACTCCAGAAAACCGCAACATTCACCACTCCCTAGCACTTTCCAATGAACCGCAAGGGACTATGGGATACCCTCCACCTTCTAGGGCAGAAGCTGGTCCTTTGTAATGATTGACAGGAGCCCCACCGCCCACTAAACACATGAGACATAATACAGGCAGATAATTAACACAAGGAACCTAAAGAAATAACACAATAAGAATTACAAGCCCAAGAGATGCTTGCACAGTTAAATTCCCTGGGTCCCAAACCCCCCAATATTACACCAAAATTAGGTTTTTAGCTTCAAGGAAGCTTGCGTGGGGTGGGGGGAATTAAAAAGATCATAAAGGACAACAACAGGTTTTAAAAAATAATTGCAATCCCATAATAGTCTCAAGCCTGGTTAGTTTAGTTATGGGTTGAGATGGCACCACAACAGAGCAAAGTGGGTGAGGCCTTCAGAAAGATGCACAAATACAAGCCGAAATCCTCCTTGGCCTCTTCATAATGTAGGTCTCACCCAGGCAGGCCTGGCCCTGGGCAACCAGGAGGCTTCAGGCCTAACCAGTCCCAACAATAGGGGAATAAAGTCTCAAAACAGCCAGATACTGTTATGAACTTGGAGTTCAAAACACTAAATAGTTCTGCAAACATGTTCCAAAAATGCCCACTTCTTACCCTAAAACCCCAGCAAAAATATAAGGTAGAATAAAAAGTATTTTCTGAAAATAAACTTTTTATTTTAATAAGAGGTATTGATGCCCAAAAAATACTTGGTGGAGCAGAAAAGGAATTGCCTCTTACAATAACAGCAATCCAATGAGAACAATGGCCAATGTAAAATGCAAGGTGAAGTCAAAAAACAGAGCAGCAGGGTGAAAACTCCAGAAAACCACAGCATTCACCACTCCCAATCACATTCCAATGAACTGCAAAGGACTGTGGGATACCCTCCACCTACCTCGCTAAAATGCTCTTGGGGGACCACCTACTAAACACATGGGACATAATACAGGCAGATAATTAACACGAGTAACATAAAGAAATAACACAAGAATTACAAGCTCAAGAGATACTTGCACAGTTAAATTTCCTGGGTGCAAAACCCCCCAATATTACACCAAAATTAGGTTTTTAGCTTCAAGGAAGCTTGCGTGGGGTGGGGGGAATTAAAAAGATCATAAAGGACAACAACAGGTTTTTTAAAATAATTCCAATCCCATAATAGTCTAAAGCCTGGTTAGTTTAGTTATGGGTTGTGATGGCACCACAACAGAGAAAAATGGGTGAGACCTTCAGAAAGATGCACAAATACAAGCCGGAATCCTCCTTGGCCTCTTCCCAATATAGGTCTCACCCAGGCAGGCCTGATCCTAGGCAATTGGTAGGCCTCAGGCCTAACCAGTTCCAAAAATAGGGGAATAAAGTCTCAAAACAACTAGATACTGTTATGAACTTGGAGTTCAAAACACTAAATAGTTCTGCAAACATTTCCAAAAATGTGCACTTTGGGGGAGGAATGGGGTTACTCTGAAACCCCAACTAAATATATGTGAAAACACAACGTCTTTATTAAAATAAAAAGTTTATTTTCAGACAAAGGCACTGGTGCACAAAAAAAGCTTGGTGGAGCAGAAAAGGAAATTGCCTCTAACAATAACAGCAATCCAATGTGAACAGCGTCCAAGGTGAAGTCAAAAAACAGAGTAGTAGGGTGAAAACTCCAGAAAACCACAACATTCACCACTCCCTAGCACTTTCCAATGAACCGCAAGGGACTGTGGGATACCCTCCACCTTATAGGGCAGAGGCCGGTCCGTTGCGATGATGGACAGGTGACCCACCCCATCCTCTTGGGGGACCGCCCACTAAACACATGGGGCATAAAACAGGCAGATAATTAACACGAGTAACATAAAGAAATAACACAAGAATTACAAGCCCAAGAGATACTTGCACAGTTAAATTCCCTGGGTGCCAGGCCCCCCAGTATGAGACCAAAATTAGGTTTTTAGCTTCAAGGAAGCCTGAAGAAAAAAAAAATTTAAAAGATTACAAATGACAAAAACAGGTTTTATAAAATAATTCCAATTCCATAATAGTCTCAAGCCTGGTTAGTTTAGTTATGGATTGTGATGGCACCACAACAGAGCAAAGTGGGTGAGGCCTTCAGAAAGATGCACAAATACAAGCTTGAATCCTCCTTGGCCTCTTCCCAATGTAGGTCTCACCCAGGCAGGCCTGACCCTGGGCAATTGGTAGGCTTCAGGCCTAACCAGTCCCAAAAATAGGGGAATAAAGTCTCAAAACAGCCAGATACTGTTATGAACTTGGAGTTCAAAACACTAAATAGTTCTGCAAACGTTTCCAAAAATGCCCACTTCTTACCCTCAAACCCCAGCAAAATATAAGGTAGAACAAAAAGTCTTTTCTGAAAATAAACTTTTTATTTTAATAAGAGGTATTGATGCACAAAAAAATGCTCGGTGGAGCAGAAAAGGAATTGCCTCTAACAATAACAGCAATTCAATGTGAACAACATCCAATGTGAAATCCAAGGTGAAGTCAAAAAACAGAGCAGCAGGGTGAAAACACCAGAAAACCGCAACATTCACCACTCCCAAGCACATTCCAATGAACTGCAAGGGACTGTGGGATACCCTCCACCTACCTCCCTAAAATGCTCTTGGAGGACCACCTACTAAACACATGGGACATAATACACGCAGATAATTAACACGAGTAACATTAACATAAAGAAATAACACAAAAATGAACAGTAAGGACATTAAAGAAGGAACTGAACCATGGTCAGGGGAGAAAATTGAACAAAAATGCCTCATCATAGGGAGAATCATAGAAAACTCCGGCGTGTACAGATACAAGTCCCAGAAAACTCTTGATTAAACAAAAAAAAAAAAATCTGGATTTATTCATTGAAGAAACTAAATACAAGAAAATGCTTAAACAAATTACCTAAAAGGATATCCAAGTAAAACCCAAGCTGCAAAACACAATCCAATAAACAGAGCAATAAATTAGCCAAACCAGTAAATCCAATAAGAAAACCAGTCCAGTAATCTGCTGACCCTGCGCTCTGACCTCCAAAAGGAGATTCATAATTTATATCAATTCAAATCAAAGTTCCAAAAAGTCGTTCAATGAGCCGCTGAGGGACTCGATTTCCCAAGTTACCTTTCAAGACGGGAGGGGCGGGTCCCTCGGTAGTCATGCAAAGCTGGCTCCGCCCCTTGAGGGATTTCACCCACAAAACACAAGCAAGGGAAGAGAACAACGTCACACATAGAGACCAGATAATAAATCAAAAGAACAATACCAACAGAATATACATAATACGAATAAACAGACTGATGATTTCTAAATAACAAAATAATGATAAAACAGAAAATAAACAGATTGCAGCAGCAGTGGGTGCAAGGCAGGAAATACCCCTGGAAGGGATTACCAGTCCAGTTCAGGTCCATTCACACCCACCAACACCAATACTGTGCCAGTTAAGAGTTGGGATGCCTGTGGAAGGACATTCTGAAGAAAAGCCTAAACAGAAGTGGGCAGAATTTGTAGACTTGAGCCCAGAGCTCTGCATCCATGCAGGCAGCGGTGCAAACCACTGAGCCACCATGCTAAATATTGAAGCTGCATCAGCTGGGTTAGCCTCACTGATTCAAACTCAGTCTCTATCTCTGTCATCAGAATCAAATACAGCTTGGCCAGATTACTGCTTTACATACAAATTGCCAGTCTGGGCGACCGCTACAGATATCAATCATTCTGTCGCTTGAAATCAGCGGTGATGGGCACAAAAAGATGTCCGGTAAAGAGGGGCTGCACATGTTCGTTGGCTTGTGCTTGCAGAGGCTTCAGGTCATTAACAAGCTGCCTGCTGCCTCTTGAAATCTTCAGTCCTAAGTAGGGAAGCCACAGCATATGTTTAATTCTTTTTCTCTGTTGTCTTCCTCACTGAACATTGCATGAGGTTACTCTTTCTGGACCATGGAGAGCGAGTGTGAGGAGGAGGAACGATTGAAGGCTCCGAAAGCTTTTCAGTTCAGAGGTGACATGACTGAGGTGCTCAGAATTATAATGATGTTCCCTTATTTCTGTGTTCTTTTAACCTATGCAGTACTCAAACCAATGGAAAACGCTCAGGATTTTCATTTCCGCACAATCCTCATCACACCTTTTCAGTATCCACGCATTCATTATTTCCAGAGCCCACTTACTGCATTGTAAAATTTTAAGAGGCCACAGCCTAAACTAGCAGGGGACCCACCCTAGGATGGCACAGCAGCCCATTACACAAATACATTATGGTCATTCAAGCGGTTAGTCGTGCCAATATGAAAGGAGGTCCATCAGCCATAATATGATGCTTTTTGAAGACAAATCAACGGTATGTTGGAAATGCTTGGGCAGATAAGTGCACTTCAAAATATTTACATTGATGACGAGGTTCTCAGTAGGTTAGGGTGGATGGAGCACTGGGATTGTCCTAGCCTCATGGACACCTTTTATATAGACATGGTGTTCGATCTAGCTTAAGATGGATTGAGCACCATGTCTACATCTGGAAGCGTGTCACTTGGAAATTCTAGCCGTGGGTGGTCTGTGTGGGTTCATCACCATTGGTGTAGACATGATGCTCAGTTTAGTTAAGATGGATTGAGCACAATGTCTTCATCAAGAAGTATGTTACTTGGATATTCTAGCCATGGGTGGTCTACAGTACGTGCAGACATGGCACATTCTGTGCAGACATGGTGCTCACTCTAGTTTAAGACGACTTTGTCTACATCTGGAAGCATGTCACTTGGAAATTCTAGCCATGGGTAGACTATGTGGGTTCTTCATGGGCACCTTTTATGTAGACATGGTGCTCAATCTAGCTTAAGATGGTGGTCTATGTGGTTTCTTCATGATCACCTTTTGTACAGAAATGGTGCTCAATCCAGTTTAAGAGCACTATGTCTACATCTGGAAGTATGTCACTTGGAAATCCTAGCTTTGGGTGGTCTATGTGAGTTCTTCAAGGGTACCTTTTGTGCAGACAAAGTGCTCAATTTAGTTTAGATGGATTGAGCACAATGTCTTCATCAGGAAGCATGTCACTTGGAAATTCTAGCCATGGGTGATCTATGTGGATTCTTCATGGGCACTTTTTATGTAGACATGGTGCTCAATCTAGCTTAAGATGGTGGTCTATGTGGTTTCTTCATGATCACCTTTTGTGCAGACATGGTGCTCACTCTAGTTTAAGAGCACTTTGTATTCATCTGGAAGCATGTCACTTGGAAATTCTAGCCATGGGTGGTTTATGTAGGTTCTTCACGGGCATCTTTAATGTAGACATGGTGCTCAATCTAGCTTAAGATGGATAGAGCACCGGGTCTATATCTGGAAGCATGTCATTTGGAAATTCTAGCCATGGGTGATCTATGTCGGTTCTTCAAGAGTACCTTTTGTGCAGACATGGTGCTCAGTTTAGTTAAGATGGATTGAGCACAATGTCTTCATCAGGAAGCATGTTTTTGGAAATTCTAGCCAGGGGTGGTCTATGTGGGTTCTTCACAGGAACCTTTTGTGCAGACATGGTGCACATTCTAGTTTAAGAGGACTTTGTCTACATCTAGAAGCATGGCACTTGGAAATCCTAGATGTGGGTGGTCTATGTGAGTTTTTCAAGGGTACCTTTTGTGCAGACATGGTGCTCACTCTAGTTTAAGAGTACAGTATCTTCACCAGGAAACATGTCACTTGGAAATTCTAGCCAGGGGTGGTCTATGTGGTTTCTTCATGATCACGTTTTGTACAGAAATGGTGCACAATCTAGTTTAAGATGGATTGAGCACTGTGTCTATATCTGGAAGCATGCCACTTGGAAAATCCAGCCATGGGTGGTCTATGTGGTTTCTTCACGGGCACCTTTTATGCAGACACGGTGCTCAATCTGTCTTAAGCTACAAACAGCAGTTTGAAGAGCGCTTATCCGACGGGTGTTCCTAAAAAATCTCATCAATTCATCTCAAAATCACAGCAGGTGTTACATGACCACTTAGTATTTCATCTGGAAAACTAACAATCGCACCTCTTAATTGCTTCCACATCTTTGCCAAAGATGTTTGGTTTCCTACCACATACAATTCAACAAAAGTAATCAACAGCAATATTGTTGTTGATCTTGATCGGCAAATGACAAAATCATCATGAACGAGATAAGCAGTGCTGTCATTAAAACAGATGTTCAAAATACTCCCACTGTTAATTAAAAACAGTTTCCAAAAATAAATCATTTGGAAATAAGTCTTGCAATAATTAAACTTAAGGTAAGTACATTATGTAACCAAAGCAAATTGATAAAATGAAGACACCCATCCATCCATCCATTTTTCAAGCCACTATATCTTAACTTCAGTGTCACAGGGGTCTGCTGGAGCCAATTCCAGCCAACACAGGGCACAAGGCAGGAACAAATCCTGGGCAGGGTGCCAACTCACCACAGATGATGACACCGTATTTCATAATAATTAAGGGCCATCGATCCACCCCTGTTCTGCCACTTATCCATGTTGCGTGGACAGCAGTCTAAGCAAAGATGACCAGACGTCTCTTTTCCCAAGGGGATTTTGTGGTGTTCTAAGACAGGTGAGAGATGTAATCTCTTCAGCATGTCCTGGGTCTGCCCTGAGGTCTCCTCCTGGTTGAACATTCCAGAAACACCTCCACAGGGAGGCACATAATCAGCTACACTGTCTGTTTTCGATGTGTTGGAGCAGAGGCTCTACTTTGAGCTCCAGACACCCTTGGAAGGACGCTCATTTCCACCGTTTCTATCGCCAATCGAGTTCTTTCGGTCACTACCCGAAGCTTGCAGACATTCGCGAAAGTAAAAAATGTAGATCAGCCAGTAAACAGAGTTTTGCCTGTCAATTCGGCTCTCTCTTCTCCATGACTGACCGGAACAACATCTGTGCGAATGTGGACGCTGAATGTCCCATCCTACTTGTTGATCACCTACTCCAATCTCCCCTCACTCATGAACAAGACCCCAAGATAGTTAAACTCTTTTGCTTGAGGTAGGACCCCATCCACAATCTGAAGAGATCACTCTACCCTTTTTCAGGTAAGAACTATAACCTGAGATTAGGAGCTGCCGATCCTCATTCAGGCCACTTCACACCTGAGTGCCAACTGCCCCAGTGCGTGTCTCAGGTTACAGCTCTGTGAAGTCATCTGCCAAAAAACAGAGATGCCATCCTGAGGTCACCAAACTGGACCCCCTATACTTCTTGGCTGGGCCCATATATTTTGTCCATAAAAATTATGTCAAAGGACAACCCTGGAGGAGTCCCTCAGTCACTTGGAATGAGTCTGACTTTCTTCCAGAAATGTGAACCAAGCTTTTGCTCTGGTTGTATAGTGGCCGAATAATCTGCAGCAGTAAACTTGGTACCCCAGTACTTCTGAAAAGCCCCCTCTGAAACCCACAGGAGACCCTGAGGAACATGGTCGTATGACTTTTCCAAGTCTACAAATTCTTGGTTTGCAGTTCTGGTCACCACCCTACAAAAAAGACATAGCAGCACCTGAAGCTGTGCAGAGGCAATGCCGTCTCAAAAAACAAGGCCTGTGGTGACGTCACAATCGAGGTGCTACAGCAGCAACAGATGCATATAGAGAACCTGTCGCGTTGTATGCGTGTAAATAAATTATTCCCGTGTAAAATTAATTAATGCAATGCGTGAAATAACAAAGGCAAGTCAGTTGCGTTATGCATTTTATTTATTTTTATATAAAACGTCACACATAATGTTTAAATCACATATTTGACATACTTAACAGCGACTATTATATAGATATCATCAACTCAACATTAATGCAATTAATGCCTTAAACATGAGATTAACCTAAGAGTAACACTGAATACTGTATTGAATAAAACAATGCAATACTGAATGTTCATATATGAAAATGACTATGATAAAGTAAGAAAAAAAAAACTAGAAAATCACAGCGACGAGTGGTTGGCACCATATGAAAAATGAATATTTACATGCATCTCAGGAAATCACATATTCCTGGATTAAACAGAAGTAACGTGAAAAATAATGCAGATTTACCCGTTAATAATCACAAGAAGAGCTACATTTAACACTTTGTTAATGCAGTTAAATCTAAAAAATAACAAGCAACACCAGATAAAATACAAACAGCCATTATTTTGGAATGACTAATGATAAACGATGATTTTTTTCATACCATCATAAAATAAGCAAAATTAACAAATGTGCTGATATTAATCTGTACGAAAGCAGAACCGTTATATCAAAAGAACTGGCTTATTAGTTACCTCTTTTTTGTCAATTGTAAAGGACAGCCGGGTTCCATGCCCGGCAGGGACGCCTCTGCTGCATCTCTTCCGGGGGAGCCACCACGGGCAGCTCAATACCTCCCCCGGGACGCTTGTTGGCAGCCTCCCTGGCGGATGATGATTCCCCAGCCTGGCGCATGGCTCCATGGGACATGGAGTCCTCCACAGCCTGGTTGGGGGGGCTTGGATGGCCGCCAGGGGGAGCTGCATGGAGTCAGCAGCCTGGCTGGTCATATCTTCAGCCCCACCCGGAAGGACAATTAGGACCAGGTGGCCAAGCACCTGGAACGCTTCTGGGTGGGGTATAAAAAGGGCCAGCCACCATCACTCGAGAGCCAGAGTCGGGAGGAGGAGGACTAAGCCTGAGGAGGAGTGGTGGTGCTGCTGAGGTGGAGAGAAGAAGTGTGGTTTGTTGTGCTATATTGAAGTGCTTTTGGGACTGTGTTGGGTCTGTGGGACACGGGGAAGACGTGCCCCATGGCTGAAGAAGAATAAAAACTGTTTTAATTAAGTACGTGCCTCTGCCTGAGTCTGTGCCAGGTCGGGCGCTATATAGCGCTCATATTACACAATGTAGCCAGTTTACGTTTGGGGTTAGCTTTTTCCTTAAATAAAATAAACTTGTAAAATTCACATATTTGCAACACTAAATAACACCATGCCTGCAGCTTACTGTTCATAAACATTTTTACACAACTGTAGCCTAACATTCCTTTCTTAAGCCTGCTCTCGACAATAACATCGGTAATACTGCACATGTATCAGCTGGTTTTCCCTCACCACTCAAACACATAACATTATGTCTACTAGTACTGCATAAAACTGTCCCACTTTCCCCAGTTTATATTTTTCCACATACAAGTACATAAGTATGACTTTATTATTTTTAACGTTATCACATAAATATATGCCTGTAAGTAACTGCAAAAAGATCTAGATAAAAATATAGAATAGACAGTCTATCACATAAACCAATATGTAAAAAATACCTTAAACTACTCTGTATTATTGTATGTTTGAAAAAATTTGTCGTGGCCAAACCTCCCATCATTTCACTTGGCGACACCTAACACAGGTCACAGAGTCACACCATTATACTGCATTACGTGCCCTAACCTCCACTTGCAGCATTATCGATGTTACCCGGCACGCGGTGCAGTTGTTCACCATTACAATAAACAAAACACATCAAAATATTACCTTGCACTGCACCGCAGACATCTGAACTTATAACCTTTACGATTGCAATAACTTTATATCAAAAACTAAAACACCATTAACTTTCTTTACAACTTCAACGACGATCTTAGACAGAAAGCTCAGCTGGCACTGTTTGTAAACATAGCACCTCGATTGTGACGTCACCGGACCAATAAGTAACGCATGAGCGGGCCTTGTTTTTTGAGACAGCATTGGCAGAGGAGAGCAACCAAGTGCATCATGGGAGTTAAGGACATGTCCTACTGTCTGAGTGGAGAAGACTGCGCAGGGACCTCACCCAGGTCTTTGAAATACTCCAAGGCAATGATCAAGTAGATCCAGCAGAATTCGTTCAACTTAACAGGTGAATTTTGTACTCGCGGACACCTAGTGGACATTAAGGGGATGGGCGTTTAGGTCTGAAGCTGGTAATCACTATTTTGTGGGGACTCTGTAGTTGAAGCAGAAACCACAGGAAATGTATTCTTAAAATTTCTAATCTCTATGTACAATCGACTCCACTTAAGTGCACGTCGGTTAAGAGCACGCTCCGCTTCACTGCACGTGACTTGCACGGCCCCCATTTGTATAAAATCAAGTAATGATCATGATCACCAATAACTTCGGATAAGCACACGATCCGCTTAAGCGCTCGTACGTTATTGATCCCATTGCTATTCTCTCCATGCAAATTCACTCCGGTTAATACAATACAATACAATTTATTTTTGTATTGTTGCCCAAAATCACACAAGAAGTGCCACAATGGGCTTTAACAGGCCCTGCCTTTTGACAGCCCCCCAGCTTTGACTCTCTAAGAAGACGAGGAAAAACTCCCAAAAAAAAAACCTAGTAGGGAAAAAAAAAGGAAAGAAACCTCGGGAATGGTAGTTCAAAGAGAGACCCCTTTCTAGGTAGGTTGGGCGTGCAGTGAGTGTCAAAGAGAAGGGGGTCAAAACAACACAATATACAGAAGAAAACACAAGTCATCCTCAATACAATAAAAATAAAAATATTACAAGTACGGAGCAGAATTTAACAGTAGACGATATCACATAATACGATTTAGATAGATAGATAGATAGATAGATAGATAGATAGATAGATAGATAGATAGATAGATAGATAGATAGATAGATAGATAGATAGATAGATAGATAGATAGATAGATAGATAGATAGATAGATAGATAGATAGATATGAAAAAGTTTTGGGAACCCCTCTCAGCCTGCATAATAATTGACTCTCCTTTCAACAATAAAGATAACAGTGGTCTGTCTTTCATTTCTTAGGAACATCTGAGTACTGTGGTGTTTTCCGAGGAAAGATTTTTAGTGAAGCAGTATTTAGTTGTATGAAATTAAATCAAATGTGAAAAACTGGCTGTGCACAAATGTGGGTCCCCTTGTCATTGTGCTGATTTGAATGCCTGTCACTGCTCAATGCTGATTACTTGGTGTGATGAGCTCGTTACGCCTTGAACTTCATAGACAGGTGTGTCCCATCATGAGATATAAAGGGATTTAAGGTGGTCCATTACAAGTTGTGCTTCCTTCTCTTTGACTCTCCTCTGAAGAGTGACAGCATGGGATCCTCAAAGCAACTCTCCAAAGATCTGAAAACAAAGATTGTTGAGTCTCCTGGTTTAGGGGAAGGCTACAGAAAGCCATCTCAGAGGTTTAAACTGTCAGTTTCTGTAACTGTAAGGAATGGAATCAGGAAATGGAAGGCCACAGGCACAGTTGCTGTTAAACCCAGCAGGTCTGACAGACCAAGAACAATACAGGAGCGGCATATGAGCAGGATTGTGAGAATGGTGACAGACAAGCCACAGATCACCTCCAAAGACCTGCAAGAACATCTTGCTGCAGATGGTCTCTCTGTACATCGTTCAACGATTCAGCACAATTTGCACAAAGAACATCTGTATGGCAGGGTGATGAGAAAGAAGCCCTTTCTGCACACCACAAACAGAGTCGCTTGTTGTTGTGAGGGATGGTCGGCCATTTACCCCGGCCAATACCCCCAGGCCGCTAGATGGAGCCCTCCCTGTAGCATGGAAGTGCCCCGAAGACCAGCAGGGAATTATGGACAATGGAGTTTTTATTCCCAACCCTGCTGGACACCGTGGGGCCCACCAGAGGACGCTGCAGGGAGGCTCAAGGACTTATACGTGCCCTATAACCCGGAAGCACGTCATAATCATATGACTAGAGGGAACGACGTGTTTCCGGGTTGAAAAGAAGGACTTTTTATCTGACGTGGAAGTGATAAGAAATCACATGGACTGTAAGGTGGGAAACACTTCCGGGTCAGGGAATATAAAAGGACGATGGGAAATCCCAGACGTTGAGCTCAGCTGGGTGGAAGGGTGGCAACGCGTCTGGGAGTGGAGGATAGATAGATAGATAGATAGATAGATAGATAGATAGATAGATAGATAGATAGATAGATAGATAGATAGATAGATAGATAGATAGATAGATAGATAGATAGATAGATAGATAGATAGATAGATAGATAGATAGATAGATAGATAGATACTTTATTAATCCCAATGGGAAATTCACATTTGGATTTGTTCTGGAGACCTCTGCCATCAAGCTGCCTCCCCCTATTGGCCATTCCACAGCTGAGTCAGCGCTGGGCCAGCCAATCCGATGAAAAGACCCCTCTACCCAACGATTCCTGTGATCCTCCATCAGAGATGGCTTTACCTTAGGCAGGCAGAACAACTTGGCAGGTGGGCCGTGGCACCAAGTGCCACATTTGAGTAGAACTGCACAGTTAACTGCACGGTCTCTGCACATCCACTACAACAACAACAACAACATTTATTTCTATAGCACATTTTCATACAAATAATGTCGCTCAAAGTGCTTTACATGATGAAGAAAGAGAAAAAAGACAAAATAAATAAGAAAATTGAATTAAGGATCACTAATTAACAATGAATAAAAGTAAGGTCCGATGGCCGGGGAGGACAGAAAAAACAAAAAAAAAACTCCAGATGGGTGGAGAAAAAAATAAAATGTGCAGGGGCATCGAGGCCACGGGACCACCCAGCCCCATCTAGGCATTCTACCCAACATCAATGACCTCAATCAGTCCTCATGGTATTCAGGGTTCACATGGAAGAACTTGATGATGACGGTCATGTGGACTTCTGGCCTTTAATCCATCAATAGAGGGACATCACGGTGCTTTGATTGGGTAGTGGTGGCGCAGATCACTATCACAGAAAACCGGAATAAGAACAGAAGAGAAAGTAGGGGTTAGTATGGATAATGGAGCCACCAGGAAAGATATTGATAATTAAGTGCATATACATAGTATCAGGTGTAACAGATAGAGGCACTGTCGACCCCTTGAACCCTCAGATCAGACGTCAGACACCAGATAAAAGTCCAATATGACTTTATTTTATAATAATTATGTGCACCAAGCACACTCTACTCCACTCTACTCATAAATAACACAATAATAAATCAATAATCAATCAATCCTCCACTCCCAGACGCGTTGCCACCCTTCCACCCAGCTCAGCTCACTCGTCTGGGGTTTATATCCCCTGACCCAGAAGTGGACCCAACTCTGTAGTCCATGACTTGTTATCACTTCTGGGTAAGATTAAAAGTCCTTTTTTTCATCCCGGAAGCACGTCGTTCCTTCTGGTCATGTGATCAGGACGTACTTCCAGTTTATATGGCACGTATGTCCTTGAGCCTCCCTGCAGCGTCCTCTGGTGGGCCCCACGGTGTCCAGCAGGGTCGGGAATAAAAACTCCATTGTCCATAATTCCCTGCTGGTCTTTGGGGCAATTCCATGCTACAGGGAGGGCTCCATCTAGTGGCCTGGGGGTATTGGCCGGGATGAATGACCGGCCATCTCCCACACAGGATTAAACTAAAATGAAGCTATGAGAAAGCCATGTTACAATAATGAGTTTTTATCAGTTTTTTTAAAGTGCTTCACCATATTAGCCTGGCAAATTTCTATCGGTCAGCTGTTCCAGATTTGAGGTGCATAACAGCAGAAGGCTACCTCCCTCCCCACTTCTTTTAAGTTTAGCTCTCGGAATAATAAGCAGACACTCATTTGAAGATCTAGTCAAACAACAATATCGATTGACACGCTCAAATGACGTCATCAGCGTGCGACGATGTAAGCAGTACGGCTCTTGTGACCGACTGAAGGCGGATTGTTCGGCTGACAGCACTGATGCTGAGATTTGTACGGTCATTAAGGACACTGCCGACAACTGAGAGTCCGACGGAGTCAAGGGTACAGATGCTGCCAGCGCGATTAATGAACCACCTGCAGAGACTGTTTCCTTCACGGACGTGCTGAAGTCCCTACAGCAGATAAATGGCTGTCAGGACTATGGACAGTTTTACAGCCTCAGTAATCAGATACACATACTGAATCATGTGAACGGCGTTCAGAGAATTATTGTTATTGATTATTTGCGTAAAATGCAGGCCCGATTGATTGACACTTGGACACGTGCAACTACATTTTTTATGAATTGCCAGTGCATGTACAGTATGTGTAAATCTGAACAGTTAATGTGTACGTAAGTATTATACATGTATCCACTCACTGTAGTCTATTTTAATAAATGTTTTATTGCGTTTGACTAGGCTAGTAGGTGGGGGTAACTGAATAGTCAACTTTCAGGACTGACATGTTGCACCCCTATCAAACGAAGCGCACATGGCGTTCTTGTCCGGATTGCCGTGCACTTTAGAATATTAGAACACTCTAGACGAGAACAGGCCATTCAGCCCAACAAAGCTCGCCAGTCCTGTCCACTTATTTCTTCCCAAAAAACATCAAGTCGAGTTTTGAAAGTCCCTAAAGTCTTACTGTCCACCACACTACTTGGTCACTTATTCCAAGTGTCTGCCGTTCTTTGTGTAAAGAAAATCTTCCTAATGTTTGTGCGAAATTTACCCTTAACAAGTTTCCAACTGTGTCCCCGTGTTCTTGATGAACTCATTTTAAAGTCACCTTCTCGATCCACTGGACTAATTCCCTTCATCACTTTAAACACTTCAGCCAGGTCTCCTCTTAATCTTCTTTTGCTTAAACTGTACAGGCTCAGTTCTTTTAATCTTTCCTCATAACTCACCCTCTGTAGCCCTGAATCAGCCTAGGTGCTCTTCTCTGGACCTTTTCTTGTGCTGCTATGTCCATTTAAACAGAGTCGACTGTATTAGAAAGGTATTGCAAGCACATAAGAATAGTAGACACACTATATTACTAAGCAATAAGATATAAGAGTGAGGAGTGAAAACACTTAGGCCTACATATTTTGTATTATTCTCTATGAGCTAGAAACCCCCAATAGTTCATTAAGCCAAAGGTTAGACGTGCAGGAGAGTTGGAGAAGGATGGGCCTGTCGCTTAAAGAGGGAACATAAACTCTTTAGCTGTAAATAAAGGTAGGAAGCATCGAGCTAGTAGGGAGTAAGGATAGGCCTTGTGAAATAGACATGATGGACAGAGAGGGGTTTGACACCCCCTCAGCTAAGAAATATAGCAGGGATAATAAGCATCGAACATTTTTCTCAGTAAATATATTTCTAATAGGGCTATTGACATGAACTTTTCACCAGATCTCAGTAACAACTCAAGTAATCCACACATACAAAGAAATCTAAATCAAATAAGTTCACAGATTAAGCTACGTGTAATACAGTCATATGAAAAAGTTTGGGAACCCCTCTTAATTCTTTGGATTTTTGTTTCTCATTGGCTGAGCTTTCAAAGTAGCAACTTCCTTTTAATACGTGACATGACTTATGGACACAGTAGGATTTCAGCAGTGACATTAAGTTTAGTGGATTAACAGAAAATATGCAAAATGCATCATAACAAAATTAGACAGGTGCATAAATGTGGGCACCCCAACAGAGGTATGACATCAATACTTAGTTGAGCCTCCTTTTGTCCTCTAGACGCTGTCCTCCTATAGCCTGTGATGAGTGTCTGGATTCTGGATGGAGGTATTTATGACCATTCTTCATACAGAATCTCTCCAGTTCAGTTCAATTTGATGGACAGCCTGCTTCAAATCATCCCATAGATGGTCGATGATATTCAAGTCAGGGGACTGTGACGGCCATTCCAGAACATTGTACTTCTCCCTCTGCATGAATGCCTTTGTAGATTTCCAACTGTGTTTTGGGTCATTGTCTTGTTGGAATATCCAACCCCTGCTTAACTTCAACTTTGTGACTGATGCTTGAACATTATCCTGAAGAATTTGTTGATATTGGGTTGAATGCATCCGACCCTCGACTTTAACAAGGACCCCAGTCCCTGAACAAGCCACACAGCCCCACAGCATGATGGAACCTCCATTAAATGTGACAGTAGGTAGCAGGTGTTTTTCTTGGAATGCGGTGTTGTTCTTCTGCCATGCAAAGCACCTTTTGTTCTAACCAAATAACTCCATTTTTGTCTCATCAGTCCAAAACACTTTTTTCCAAAATTAATCTGGCTTGTCTAAATGAGCATTGGCATACAACAAGCGACTCTGTTTGTGGCGTGAGTGCAGAAAGGGCTTCTTTCTCATCACCCTGCCATACAGATGTTCTTTGTGCAAATTGTGCTGAATTGTAGAACGATGTACAGATACACCATCTGCAGCAAGATGTTCTTGTAGGTCTTTGGAGGTGATCTGTGGGTTGTCTGTCACCATTCTCACAATCCTGTTCATATGCCGCTCCTGTATTTTTCTTGGCCTGCCAGACCTGCTGGGTTTAACAGCAACTGTGCCTGTGGCCTTCCATTTCCTGATTCCATTCCTTACAGTTACAGAAACTGACAGTTTAAACCTCTGAGATGGCTTTTTGTAGCCTTCCCCTAAACCAGGAGACTCAACAATCTTTGTTTTCAGATCTTTGGAAAGTTGCTTTGAGGATCCCATGCTGTCACTCTTCAGAGGAGAGTCAAAGGGAAGGAAGCACAACTTGTAATTGATCACCTTAAATACCTTTATATCTCATGATGGGACACACCTGTCTATGAAGTTCAAGGCGTAACGAGCTCATCAACCAATTTGGTGTTGTAAGTAATCAGCATTGAGCAGTGACAGACATTCCAAATCAGCACAATGACAAGGGGACCCACATTTGTGCACAGCCAGTTCTTCACATTTGATTTAATTTCATACAACTAAATACTGCGTCACTAAAAATCTTTGTTCAGAAAACACCGCAGTACTCCGATGTTCCTAGGAAATGAAAGACATACCACTGTTGTCTTTGTTGTTGAAAGGAGAGTCAATTATTATGCAGGCTGAGAGGGCTTCCCAAACTTTTTCATATGACTGTAAAGTGGAATAACACAGTGAATAAGTATTGAACACCTGAAGAAATGGAGATGCAAAAAGGCCTGGAAAGCCAAGAAATCAACTGAAATCTGTCAATCCTGATAGCCCCTATCAGTGCAAATGAGTATCAGCTGCTTTAGCTGCTGCTGCTAATTGATGGCCTATTATTACCAAGGTGTCACACAAGGATCATCTCATGATGGGTTAAAGCAAAGAGCTCTCTCAAGACCTTCACAACCTTATTGATGGGATCGGTGACAGACGTATTTCTAAACTTCTGAATGTTCCAGTGAACACCATTGGGGTGCCGTAATCCAGAAGTGGAAAGAACATCATTTTAACATAAACCGTCCACGACCAGGCGCTCCTCACATGATTTCTAACAGAGGAGTCAAAAGGATAATCAGGAGAGCCAAGGGCCACTCGCTGAGAGCTTCAGAAAGTCCTGGAATTAGCAGGTCCAGTTGCTTCAAAGAAAACAAGAAGCAATGCACTCAACCGCCATGGCTTCTATGCACGTTCACCGCGCAAGACTCCAGAAGAACAAGCATGATGAAGCTCGTTTGAAAGTTTGCTGCACAACATTTGGACAAGCCAATGAAATGCTGGTAGAATAGAGTCTGGTCAGAGAAGACCAAAATTGAACTCTTTGGATGTCATTAAAGGAGAAATGGTACTGCATATCAACCTAAAAACACCACAACAACAGTGAAGTGTGGAGGTGGGAACATCAAGGTGTGTGTGGGGGGGCTGTTTTTCAGCATATGGTATTGGCAGACTTCATAGAATTGAAGGAAGGATGAATGGAGAAATGTAGCAGGACATTCTTGATAAGAATCTGCTGCCATCTAGCAGGGTGCTAAAGATGAAACAAGATGAGGGAGGACATTTTAGCAAGATGAGAATCCCAAACACACAGCCAAGGAAACTCTCCTTTGGTTTCAGAGAATAAAGAAAGTCAAGCTGATGGAATGGCCAAGTCAATCAATCACCCGACTTGAAAATCTATGGAAAGAACTGAAGATCAGAGTTCATAGAAAAGGCCCCCGGAAAGAACCTTTGGGATCTGAAGACAGTTGGTGTGGATGAATGGGCCGAAATCCCACCTGAGCAATGCATGCGACTCATTTCTCTACACAGGAGGTGTCTGGAAGCTGTCAATACCAACAAAGGCTTTTCTACTAAGTATGAAATACCGTAGATACTCGCATATATGTCGAAAAATTTATGCCTTAAAATTCATTCAAAAAAACAGGGTCGACTTATCCACGGGGCAACACAATTGTCCATAGAATTTGGGTAATGACATTGTACACTCAACGCTTCACGGTGTTAAGTCCCCGGTCATCTGCCATTTCCCATGGTCTTTGAAATAATTATAAGCCAGCAATACTATTGCTAATTAGCTAGTTTTTTTTCTAATTTCATTAAATAATTCTTTAAACTGTGAAATACTTGAATTTGAGCATTATCTTTTGCAGGTTTTGGATAACAAACATACCATTAGCTGCCACGTGCCATCTAGCAGCTGCCATCGCGCGTGCCTGTCAGCTGGTACACAGTGTTAAAGGTTGCGGGAGCAAGCCAGCATATAGCGGATACGATCGCGCATGCCTGTCGGCTGGTACATAGTGTTAAAGGTCGCCGGAGCAAGCCGGCATATAGCGGATACGATCGCGCATGCCTGTCGGCTGGTACATAGTGTTAAAGGTCACCGGAGCAAGCCGGCATATAGCGGATACGATCGCGCGTGCCTGTCGGCTGGTACATAGTGTTAAAGGTCGCCGGAGCAAGCCGGCATCTAGCGGCTGCAATCTCACGTGCCTGTTGGCTGGTACATAGTGTTAAAGGTTGTGGGAGCAAGCCGGCATATAGCGGATACGATCGCGCATGCCTGTCGGCTGGTACATAGTGTTAAAGGTCACCGGAGCAAGCCAGCATATAGCGGATACGATCGCGCGTGCCTGTCGGCTGGTACATAGTGTTAAAGGTCGCAAGCTGTCAAGTTTTACCCTCGACTTATATGCGGGTCATAACAAATTTCGTAATTTTCTGCTTAAAAATACACTCGACTTATCTGCGAGATCGACTAATACGCGAGTATCTACGGTAAGTTTCAGTAAGCGTGTTCAATACTTATTCCCTGGGTCATTCCACTTTATTACACATAATTTATGGACTTATTTGTTTTGATTTCTTTGTATGTGTGGATTACTTGGGTTGTTACCGACATCAGGTGCAAATTTCATGTCAATAGCCCCATTAGAAATATATTTAATGAGGAAAACGTTGATGCATTCAAAATTTATTTTTCCCGTTGTATTGGTAGAATTAATTAAGTTCACGTTGAATGAAATTCTTTCTTTGCTGTCCACACCAAATGACAAAAACCAACGTATAAAGATAAACATAAATAATAAGTAGCAGATAGATAATAAGTAACAGAGGCAGCATAAAGTATAAAAACAGAATAGAAATATAAAGTGTAATGTGCAGATAGGTGTGTGATGGACAAGTCAAATACAGTTGTGTGAGGTCGATAGAAGGAGGTGTACCACGGTTATAAACTCCAGTCAGTTATTTAGGAGTCTAATGGCCTTGGGGATGAAAGAGATCTTTAGCCTGGAAGACCTGCATCTCATACGTCTGTACCTCCTGCCAGAGGGTAGAAGTGTGAACAGTTCGTGTTGGTGGTGAGTGGGGTCCCTGAGGATCGAAGCAGTTCTCCTTTGGATTCTGCAGTTGTAGATGCTCTGCAGAGAGGGCAGTGGGGTCCTGGTGATCTTCTCAGCAGTCTTTCCCACTCTCTGCAGGTGTTTGCGGTCCATAGCAGTAGTGTTGCCATACCACACGGTGATGCAGCTGGTCAGGATGCAGCTATAAAAGTTGCAGAGGATCTTAGTCGACATACCAAACTTCCTCAGCCTCCTCAGAAAGTACAGCCACTGCTGAGCCCTCTTGACCAGCTGTGTGGTGTTAAGTGTCCAAGTGAGATCCTCACTGATGTAGACGCCCAGGTATTTAATGCTGCTCATCCTCTCCACTTCAAGCCCTTGGATGAACAGTGACCGGTGAGGTCTCCTCTCCTTCCTCATATCCACTACCATCTCCTTCGTCTTGTCTGTGTTGAGGGTGAGGTTGTTGTCCTCACACCATGACGCCAGACTGTCCACCTCCTTCCTGTAGGCCGCCTCTTCCCCACCAGTAATGCGTCCAATCATTGCGGTGCCATCTGAGAACTTTAGGATGATGTTATCTTGGTGGGAGGCGACACAGTCCTGGCAAAAGACTAGAGCAGTGAAATGATAGGAGTCGGATGAGTATGAATAATGGCTTGTATGATGAGAATTGTAACAAATGTAAGAACTTCTTATGGCTGCTCGCTCATTGCATCTGCAGCGAGTCTGTATGTGCGCCGTACAATAAAGTTTGATTCTGCTGCCTGTCGTGAGACTCTTAATTCCATTCATTGGGGCTACGGGTGCCTGTGCCAGTCTGCTTCAGCAAACTCTTGAGACAGTGACGTGCAGAGAGGTTCATGGCTGGTGAGGCACGAGTCAGGTTTACAAATCTATGAACCCAAAAGAGTAGCTTATTCACTATTCAGATGGCAGCCAGCATGCACATGGACTACTGGTTATGTTTCAAATCTCATCAGTATTTTTTACACACACACAGGTAAGACGTATATTTAACTAAGAAAGAACGTTACATTTATAGCAGTGAGAGAGAGAGAGCAGAGAGAGAGCAGAGAGAGCGCATTTGCTCCTCACCCTCCATGTGTTCTAAATACGACATTTCTATTTCACAATTCATACTCATTCAATACAAATGAAAGGATAGAGCGGTGTACAAAAAAAAACGGATTTCAATTTTGATCTTTTTTAAGTTTTTTTATTCTGATGCTTTAATCAATTTTAATACAGACTGTTCAACAAAAGGATAACAAGAAAAACAAAAGAATATTCTGTTTAAGGGCAAAATTCAGTTCTTAAATATCGGATTGTTTTCTTTCTTAGTCTGAGTCCATTTTTTAAAAAATTGAAAACCATTTATGCTCTTACCTTTATTTGTAAATGAAGTCCATGCGCCTATCCTAGTCCACGAAAATCTCCGTCAATTTCTTCAAGTCCCTCCTTATTTCCCTTTAGTTTTGAAAGTCTTAATCTTTCATTGTGGCAGTCAGTCATAACAAAAAATAAAAATAAACGGACCTCTGCAGTGCACTTGACTTTCTGATTGTCGCCTCTGCGTAGAACAACAGCAGCGGCGAGCACCTGTTAGTCTCACTTGCGCCTCCTTCAGGGTAGCACGGTACTGTCTGCCTCACCCTGTGCCTTTTCACTGCGGTTTTATATCCGATCAGCAATACTAAATATGTCACGCACATTTGTGGATGAAGGTTCGAGACAACAGCAGGCAGACACCGATTGAAACAAACATAATTCTTTTTTATTTCTTTCTTTTCTTGGTGAGCAGAGAGTCTGTGCAGAGCCTGTCAGCTTATTACTAACAGTATCACGTCACAGCCCCATTCCTCTTTTTCAGCAGGTTTTTATATTCTTTCGGTCACGTACACAATTATCGCAAAGCTTATCTTATATTTGCAGCTTCACAAGCAGCCCTTCCTTACTGGTGGAGTAACTTCTTCTTCTCTAACTAAGACAGGGTGTAATTTCCTAACAGCTGACCCACCCTTTGTTTATTTATTTTATTTATCTTGTGGCTATTTTCTACACCTAGGCTCTAATGCTTAATAACCTTTAACTTTCCCACATCACATACCTTAACAATCTTAATGCATTCATATGGTTAACACAAAGAACTCTGGTACTGTATATACAGTGCATCCAGAAAGTATTCACAGCGCATCACTTTTTCCACATTTTGCTATGTTACAGCCTTATTCCAAAATGGATTAAATTCATTTTTTTCCTCAGAATTCTGCACACAACACCCCATAATGAAAACGTGAAAAAAGTTTGCTCAATACTTTGTCAATGCACCTTTGGCAGCAATTACAGCCTCGAGTCTTGTTGAATATGATGCCACAAGCTTGGCACACCTATCCTTGGCCAGTTTCGCCCATTCCTCTTTGCAGCACCTCTCAAGCTCCATCAGGTTGGATGGGAAGCATCGGTGCACAGCCATTTTAAGATCTCTCCAGAAATGTTCAATCGGATTCAAGTCTGGGCTCTGGCTGGGCCACTCAAGGACATTCACAGAGTTGTCCTGAAGCCACTCCTTTGATATCTTGGCTGTGTGCTTAGGGTCGTTGTCCTGCTGAAAGATGAACCGTCGCCCCAGTCTGAGGTCAAGAGCGCTCTGGAGCAGGTTTTCATCCAGGAGGTCTCTGTACATTGCTGCAGTCATCTTTCCCTTTATCCTGACTAGTCCCCCAGTTCCTGCTGCTGAAAAACATCCCCACAGCATGATGCTACCACCACCATGCTTCACTGTAGGGATGGTATTGGCCTGGTGATGAGCGGTGCCTGGTTTCCTCCAAACGTGACGCCTGGCATTCACACCAAAGAGTTCAATCTTTGTCTCATCAGACCAGAGAATTTTCTTTCTCATGGTCTGAGAGTCCTTCAGGTGCCTTTTGACAAACTCCAGGTGGGCTGCCATGTGCCTTTTACTAAGGAGTGGCTTCCATCTGGCCACTCTACCATACAGGCTTGATTGGTGGATTGCTGCAGAGATGGTTGTCCTTCTGGAAGGTTCTCCTCTCTCCACAGAGGACCTCTGGAGCTCTGACAGAGTGACCATCGGGTTCTTGGTCACCTCCCTGACTAAGGCCCTTCTCCCCCGATCGCTCAGTTTAGATGGCCGGCCAGCTCTAGGAAGAGTCCTGGTGGTTTCAAACTTCTTCCACTTACGGATGATGGAGGCCACTGTGCTCATTGGGACCTTCAAAGCAGCAGAAATTTTTCTGTAACCTTCCCCAGATTTGTGCCTCACGACAATCCTGTCTCGGAGGTCTACAGACAATTCCTTTGACTTCGTGCTTGGTTTGTGCTCTGACATGAACTGTCAACTGTGGGACCTTCTATAGACAGGTGTGTGCCTTTCCAAATCATGTCCAGTCAACTGAAGTTACCACAGGTGGACTCCAATGAAGCTGCAGAAACATCTCAAGGATGATCAAGGGAAACAGGATGCACCTGAGCTCAATTTCGAGCTTCACGGCAAAGGCTGTGAATACTTATGTACATGTGATTTCTCAATTTTTTTATTTTTAATAAATTTGCAAAAATCTCAATGTAAACTTTTTTCACGTTGTCATTATGGGGTGTTGTGTGTAGAATTCTGAGGAAAAAAATGAATTTAAACCATTTTGGAATAAGGCTGTAACATAACAAAATATGGAAAAAGTGACGCGCTGTGAATACTTTCCGGATGCACTGTATATAGATATATACAATTTCTTAGCATCAGCTGGTTTGCATAACATATTTTCCATCCACCCAAACGCACACAGATAGTAATCATTAAGACGATTTAGACTTATTTATCTAGTAGTCACGAAATCTTCTTCCCTTCCCTTTGACTAGATCAAAAGGCCCTCAGCCCAAGACTTTTTGTTCAATTACTATTTAAGATATTGATTCAAATTTTTTATCATTCCACACATTCATTAAACATATTAGCCAGACCGTGGAATGTCACGGTGTATAATAAATGTGTCTGCAAACATTATATTGGTGACATACAGATAGAAGGCAACAGGCAGGCGCCAATTGCATCCATCAACCCAGTGTGTGTGAGGGAGAGCGCAGTCCGAGGGGAGGTGAGGTTCATTGCTGCCTGTATTTGAACAGGAAATGCACAAATTCAACGATTTTGACTATAACAATGATCAAAATTATTGGAATCATACAGTACTAGGGTGTTGTATCGTGTTAGCCATTATGAATGTAGTGAAGTCAAGCAAAATGACTCCTTTTATTGGTTAACTAAAAAGATTACAATATGCAAGCTTTTGAGGCTTAATTACATCCTGCCTGAAGAAGGGTCCTGAGTAGCCTCAAAAGCTTCCATATTGTAATCTTTTTAGTTAACCAATAAAAGGAGTCATTTTGCTTGACTTCTCACTGGAATCCTACAGAAAACAAATTTATAGCACAGACCAGTGGACAGATTTATTTTATGTTATCATTATTTGTGTTTTTACACTTCATGATGACAGGTGAGGCTCTTCCTCACCTGCCTCCCCTGACCGCACGTCTCTGCGTTGACAACCTCTAAGAAGTATCTGGATGAGACATTGGGACAGCTTAGCGATTAGTTACACAAACAAGCCTGATGGACTCAATTATCTTCGCTCGTTCATCGTGTATTCTTCATACCAAACGTGCACACAGAGAGAAGAATTCTTGCATGTCCACCCCACAAATGTCACACTTACTGTATGAATCCTGCCAGCTGTGCTGATTATCAAATGAGAGTTTAACACATGAGTGCCTGGAGAGACACCTAGAGGTAGACTTCTGAAGTGCATCTATGAACAGGGCTGTCTTAATGTATGTCCCAAGAGCATAGCGGTCCATGATGTTTCTGATGCTTATGTATGTTTCTGTTTTGCTATAAAAACAAGGGCCCCAGCACACTACTTTGCCTGGGGGGGCTATGATGCTGGTAAGACAGCTCTGTCTATGAAAAGTAATTTTGAGTTCCTTATGGCTGATATTTTCTGGATGGGTGATTCTTCTTATTTCCACGTCCCACATGTTATCCAATCTCCATATCATAAGATTGAAGAACACACTTTCACGTTTATTTCAAATGCCAGTTTTGGCATGGCTCCTGATTTTTTTTCTCCCCCTCCCCAACCACATACAACTGTTCTTGAACAGCTGACACACAAATGCCATTAGTTTCCTGACTAAAGACCAGATGCAGAGGATAAGTGATGAAACTTTGATAATAGCCCAGAATGAGGCAGCCAACGATAGCAGCCAGGAAACAGCAGGGCCGCCATGCAGGAAGAAGCCCTAATGCGTCTAAGCAGTTTATCCAGATGTAGCAGATAAAACTTTCCATCTGGACACATTTGACTTTGATAAAGGAAATTGAATTTTGAACCAATTAAAGAGAGCCAAGCTGATGTTAGAAGGAGACACCAGTCCCAAGCAGATTGTGAAGATTATAAGGTAGAGGCTACACCCGGCGGCCAGGATGGTATTCTAAACAAAAGAATGAGGACAAATTGGACCTGCCATGATTTTAACTTTAATTTGGAAGACCTGGACCGTGGTGGCATAGTGCTGCCCACGCATGGATCCAATGTTCAGGGTTCTGTCTAAATAAATCTTGAGCCAATACCAGCATTCAAATGTCACAGACAGAAGACATCTTTACCGAACTCCAGAGGAAACAGAGTCCCGATATCCTCAGGGATGCCATACCTGCTATAAAGAGGCTTATATGCAGATACCAAAGGGGCAAACCAGTTGTGATGGACAGCCGGGACTCTTACCCTGCCAAAACACCTTCTTAAGGTAAGGAGCTGGCATGTGGCAATACCCAATGGGACGACAGAGGGAAGTCCCCCTGGCTTGCTACGGTGTCACAGGGTTGGAGCATGGAAGCTCAACAATCAACACCAGGGTGGGCTGATCTCTGTCATTCTTCACTTATGAAGGTGTCCTGGCCGAGTAAGAGTCCTGGCGGTCCAAATTTCTTTCTTTCTTTCTTTCTTTCTTTCTTTCTTTCTTTCTTTCTTTCTTTCTTTCTTTCTACTCTGTTAATGTGTTCCCTTAACCATGGTACTAAAGGGCTCAACCTTCTTCAGATCTTTACTTTCACATTTATTTATTTATTGCCGCAAATGGAATAGCCAGTTTTGACATGGATTGGGTGTATTAGATGGTTGAGGGGTCTTTTTACTTTTTGCAATTAATTTTCCAATTTTCAGTCTGTTTTATGGTAAACAGTGTGCCCAGTTGAAGTAAGTGAGACCAACCTCATTCCTTTGGTGCTAAACCTTTACTGGAGATTTTCACCTGCATATTTCACATGCATTGGTGAAGTTAATGTACAGTTTGTTATATCCATCCATCCATCCATCCATCCATTTTTCAACCCGCTGAATCCAAACACAGGGTCACGGAGGTCCGCTGGAGCCAATCCTAGCCAACACAGGGCACAAGGCAGGGACCAATCCTGGGCAGGGTGCCAACCCACCGCAGGACACACACAAACCAAGCACAAACTAGGGCCAATTTAGAATCGCCAATCCACCTAACCTGCATGTCTTTAGACTGTGGGAGGAAACGCACGCAGACACGGGGAGAACATGCAAACTCCGCGCAGGGAGGACCCGGGAAGCGAACCCAGGTCTCCTAACTGCGAGGAAGAAGCGCTACCCGCTGCGCCACCGTGCCACCCCCAGTTTGTTATAGTATATTGATATTCTATTTCTTAACCTTATACAAGTCTTTCTTTCTTTCTTTCTTTCTTTCTTTCTTTCTTTCTTTCTTTCTTTTCCAGGCTCCTCAATATACATCCTTATAAATTATCTATTTGCCCAAAGTCTTTTCTGGTACTTGCCATGATTATATTTGTTGTGGGGTACAAAATCTGTATATTTTGTTCTGTATTTTCATTATATTTTGCTCAAGACAACAACAGATGAACTAAATTCAGGACACATTAAAGCATATCCTCTTCCCAGTTGTACCTCACTTTTTAAACAGCTGTTCCAATAAAGAAAGGAAGACATGCTGGTACCTAAAGGCTATCGATTAGTTTATAACCTGGGCATTTGGGACTACAAGTTGCTAAATTGGTTTACAGCCTGGGAAAGGAAGACATGCCAGTAGTACTAAGCAACATCAAACGTTTTATTGTTTGGGAAAAATGGACATCCTCAAGATTAAAGAATCTGAGCGAATCCATTCATCATATCGATAGCCAACCAATCAGGTGTATCTAACCGCGTAGAATTTTATAATAAACAATAATTTGAAATCATTTTTTCTTTTGGCTTCTAGAAGGTAAACTATTGTCCTGCGGTGGGTTGGCACCCTGCCCGGGATTGGTTCCTGCCTTGTGCCCTGTGTTGGCTGGGATTGGCTCCAGCAGACCCCCGTGACCCTGTGTTCGGATTCAGTGGGTTGGAAAATGGATGGATGGATGGATGGATGTCTTTTCTGAAGAGCAACATCAGGAGAAGAGGACAGAGCGACGTCAGAAGAGGGTGCTGGCAAGGTGCGGCCGTTTCCACAAGATCACAAGCAGCCTGTGACATTCATCCTTGTCATCTTAGACTATATATATATATATATATCCAGACTTTACTATCAATCTTATTTTTTATCATTCTTTGTTTTATTTGGTATTATTATTTCTCCTGTAATAAATACTACGCTGTTTTTAACTTTCTATGCTTTGTCTTAATGTCTAGAGTGATTGAAGTAGTAAGGTAGATTTCTTTGAGCACTTGGTGAAGCCGGAGATTTGCCATACGCTCTGTGCCACAAGGTTTAGTAAGGCTGAGGGTGAGAGCTCCACCCAATAGTAGGGAACAGGACGTCAAGTAAGGCATTCTTGGCTGATAAATGGCCGATAGTCAAGGATGCTGAGCTTTTGTATGTTTAAATGTATTCTTGTAGACCAAAAGTAATATTTAGGTCTGAGATATCATTAAAACATCATTTGTTGTTCATGCTGATAATAGGTAAGTCTCTTGAAGTGCTGAGAGAGTGACAAGCTGTGTTAGTCCTAAGGCACTTGTGTGGTTTAAAGTGCCAGAGGTTAACCAGTTGTGTGTGTGTCATTATGGGGCACTGTTGAGTTTCCGTGTGTCTGTGTATATCTATGTACGCGTGTGTTAATCTTAAGGTGCGACAGTAGACCTAACATATCGGATGATTACACTTACCCCTAGGTAAAGGGTAAGTAGAGGAAAATACCATGATAATACAATATTGCATTATCAACCAACAGTTACCATCCATCCATCGTCCAACCTGCTATATCCTAACACAGGGTCAGGGTGTCTGCTGGAGCCAATCCCAGCCAACACACTGTGCAAGGCAGGAACAAATCCCAGGCAGGGTGCCAGCCCACCACAGGGCACACACGCACACACACACACACCAAGCACACACTATGTACAATTTAGGATTACCAATGCACCTAACCTGCATGTCTTTGGACTGTGGGAGGAAAACCACACAGACACGGGGAGAACAGGCAGACTCCACGCAGGGAGGGTATAGGAAGTGAACCCACGTCTCCTAACTGCGAGGCAGCATCACCACCACTGCGCCACCGTGCCACCCCAACAGTTACCTTTCATGACAATTTGAGTCTCCATGGGGTCTTTCTGCCCCTTTTGGGTGTTCCCACCTTCCTTTCAGTTGGTGTGTTCAGGTGCTGGTGTGCGCAGTGTCTGCACGTTAAGAAAAGAACAACTGGTGCTGCCATTGGAAGGCAGATTTGGAAACCTTTGACGATGGCAGGAGGACACTGAGACATTGGACAAAAAACAATGGAGCAGGTGGGGTTATTTTTGGGTGTGGGAGAAGCCAAACCATTGATTGCTAAAGCCCACTGGCAATAATCCTACAGAAAATCAAAAGATTAAACGTTACAAATAAGAGGTGAAGCCCTGAAGGTTGAGGTGGAGAAGGCAGTCCCTGTAGCCCCTCTGTAGTCCATTCCAGAGGGACAATACAGGTGGAACAATTCTATGTAGAAGGCAAGAGAAGAACAGCAGAGAAAAGGATTTGGGGATTTTCATGAGATATTGGTGGAGTTTTCTAGATCTGCCTGGAAGTGACTGCTCTCTGTGGTGTGACATGAGGCCCCAGATCTGGTCCACATCAGAGCTCTGGCATGTAAAAAAAGAAGGCAGAACATGACGGCCAGCAGGCGTGAGGGAGAGAACAGCGCAGCACAGCACAGCCCAGCCATTTAAAGGAATCGGAAGATTTTTAAGAGGCCCTGCTGGCTGAGTTTAGGGAATCATTAGAAACTCAAATGTCTATTATCATTTTACAACTGCCTGTCTTAGGAAATTGTGGTTAAATGCTTCTGCTTAAGAAGATTATTGGAGTTTTGAAAAGAGAGGCACTGAAAGAAATCCCAATAAAAGCAGCTTACGCAGTTTAGGATATTAAAAGGCTTTGCATGGCTAAGCAGCTTACCCTGCTAAAACAGAGTGGAGAAAAAAAAGAAAAAAGCTTTAAAACAATTAAAGACGGTGCGTGAGGCGGGCGGGTGGGCAGTAGGCTCTTTGGGCACTCGCAGGCTGCCAACATGGGCACACACACTGCGACGGGCAACTCTCAAGGACGGCTGGGCAGCACTTTATTGAAGTACTTGTCTTTGATTGTCGCTGTAATTTCAGTTTCAAAGCACATAATGACAGTCGTGTGTGCAATCATCTGGATTGGCATGTTTAGTGGAATTTTAGAAAGTATGGATTCAGTCATCGATTTATGTCAATTTCAATACATGTGTTATCATTTATTATTATTATTATACTGTCATTTGTTTGGTTGTTTGCTTTCTTTAGATTACACTTTAAAATATTTCACAGTTTTTTATAATGTTATTTATTACTTGCATATGTTTACTTTTCATACTGTTTCAATACATTTGATCTTATGTACATTTAAATGCATTTTATTTAATCATTTATATTATTTAATTTAGGATGTAAAGCACTTATTATCAGCTATGTCAGAATGCATTTATTATCATGAATTGATTCATTTGTCTATTATGTGTTAATATGAGACGCATTCATTTTTAATTTATAAATAAAATGTGTTTCCAATAATGTATTATAATTTATGTGAGCATCATTTAATTAATTAATTTATTAATTAATCAATTTGTTTGGTTTTTTTTATGTGCATTATTTTTATTGTTAATTGTATTTATTTACTTAGGCATTATTATTTGTTAATGTATGACACACATATATAAATATTTTTAATTATAATTTAGGTTACAGTGTATTTATATGAGCATCAATTTAATGCTTTTTTCTTTCTTTCTTTCTTTCTTTCTTTGCATTATTATTATTGTTATATGCATTTATTTTTATGCATTTATTTGCATATGTATTATTTGTTAATGCATGACATGCATATACAATATTCATTTTTTATTTTTAATTTAGGATACAGTGTATTTGTGTGATCATTATTTTAATGTATGCACTTTATTTAATTACACATTTATTTTTTTGTGTACACATTATTTTTATTTTCACATGCATTTATGAATGTATGTATTTATTTGTTTGTTTATTTATTTATTCTTAAAGTTTGACACACACAAATATATTTATATGTATATATACATATATATTATTCATTTTCTATTTTTAATTTAAGTTACTGTATACTTCCTGTAATTTATTATTTTTATATGAACATTATTTAATGCATGCATTTTATTTACTTACACATTTATTTATTCTTTGTATGCTTTATTTTTCCATGCATTTATTTATTAATTTACATATTTAATTTGTGTAACTTAGGTTTCAAAGCATTATTAGTTATGTATGTATTTATTATCATGTACCTATTAATTTATTATTTTTTCATATATGTATGCATGTGCATACATTTATTTATTTATTTATTTATTATTTTAATTGCATGTCTTATTTATATAATTTGTATTTCAAAGCATTTATTATCAATTATTTATGTATGTGTTTATTATTTTGTAATTATTAAATTATTATTATATTTTCATATATTTATGCATGTGCATACATTTATTTATTCATTCTAATTTCATTTTTATATAATTTGTATTTTAAAGCATTAATTATCAATTATGTATGCATGTGCATACATTTATTTATTTTAATTGCATGTCTTATTTATTTAATTTGTATTTCAAAGCATTTATTATCGATTATGTATGTATGTATGTGTTTATTATCATGTAATTATTAATTTATTATTTTTTCATATATATGTGCATTTATTTATTATTTATGCTTTTTTTATAATTTATTATCCATTGTGTATGTATGTATTATCATTCATGCATTAATTTATTATCTTAATGTATGCCTGATTTATGTTTATTCATTACATTTCTATCCATTTAAGAATTGAAATATCACTGCTTTTGTTATAATCTATTATCATTATGTATGCATTAATTTAACATCTGGTTTTTATTTTCTTATTCTTTTGTTCAATTATTCTACATTCTTCACAATGAAGGTACCAGGCTGGTGGTTCTGAGCGACGCCATAGTGGAGCCATTCCCTCCACCACACTCCTCAAACAAACGCACCATGCCACAAAGCCAACGTCATCTCAGACTGGTTTCATGAACATGACAAGGAGTTCTGTGCTATTCAGTGGGCTTCCCCATCTCCAGATCTCAATCCAGAAGATCACCTTTGGCATATGGTAGAATGGGAGATTCGAAGCAGGAATGGGCAGCAATCCTGTCCATTTGGACCAGAATCAAATGAAGAATGGAGGCTGTTTGGAGAACAAAAATATATTTGTCATAAACAAAGTGTCTTTTCCTATGGATTAATAAGACTTTTTTTCAGTGTGCCATCTACACTCTGTTTGCCCCTTACAGATCACCTGAATAAAGTCTACCCGCTCACATTTGCCCACAACTCTTAAATCCAATCCCGCATCTCAAAGCCTTGAGTTGGTTACCAGCACCGTAAGATTTCTAGGAGAGTTCAAATCTCTTTCTCACACCTAAAAGTTACTTTTGTATTCCTCTCTTTCAGAAACCTTTAAATCCAGGAGTTCATTGCAGGGAGACACTGTGAGAAAGTGGCATCACGTGCCAGGCATTACAAACACTTGACTGGATGCCACTAGACAAAAATGGTAAATCATCGGATGACTTCTCTTCAAACGCACATCCCTCATCATCCCCTTAAAGGGGAGGACAGTCATGTACAGTATACTGTAAGACTGGCTTCTCTAACATATGCTGAGACCCCCCCGCACCAAGCATGAGCAGAAGCCCACAGGCTGCCAGTTGTACCAGTCTGTTCTGTAATCTTCAGGGTCATCCTGTTTTAAACTTTATTTTTTTTCCTTGCAACCCAATCTTGCGCTTCATAATGTCTTTGAGGGCCACTCTATGATGGTCCTTGTGGGGGTCCCGCTTGGAGAATCGCCACAGAAAATCATTTAACAACCTGCATGCGACGACCCATCTCCAGCTACTTCACAAACCATACGTGACCCTTTCCCATTGAATACAATGATGAGTAACAACCCCACGCGACCCAAAAGGTGGCAGCCCTTTTAGAAACTATCTTCGGGGTCAAAAAAAAAATCACGAGGAAGCCTCACTTCACTCATTCTGTACATACAGGTGGTCCCTTGTGATTTTGTGGGTATACAATTCGTGGATCCAGCTATTTGTGGGTTTGTCATTGATAATTATAATGGAAATGATTGTGAGTTTTGCGACCTATTGAGGAAAACTGCTGCCAATGCTTTAGCAGTGCTTTAAATGCACTACAAATCCCAGCAGCCCCTGGAGTACTGCATCATTGGGCAGCTTTAGTGGTTTCCCACGAGGGCACTAGTTTTAAAAGTCAGCCATATGAAGCCAGCAGGATCATAGTCCATGTTGTCCTTGTGGATCCGTCTATTTGTGGGTTTGTCATTGATAATTAAAATGGAAATTTTTGTGAGAGTTTTGCGACCTATAGCGGATAACCACAGCCAATGCTGTAGCAGTGCTTTAAATGGACTACAAATCCCAGCAGCCCTGGGAGTACTGCGTCATTGGACAACTTTGGCATTTGCTGCAAGGTCGCTAGTTTTAAAAGTGAGCCACACAAAGCCAGCAGGATTGGAGTCCATGTTGTCTTTTCGTTTCAGCGCTTCACTGCGCAATTGGATTCCGATTACGACGCCCATCGGGATACAGTCTCCTCTGGATTTATGTTCTTGTCCTGTGCACGCTTCTTTATGTGACATCATCTGTGTTGGGAAAACGTCTTTGTCTGTGGAGCGCTCCCAACTTTAACAAATCTTCACTTACCTCAGCATCACGGTAGGACAAAACTTAACGTAACTTTCAGGGGGAGGCTCTTCACAGGGGATTTCATTTCATAGCCACACCACCGTTATCTGCATCTGCAAAAGAGTCGTGCGTAGAGGCGCCCCCCTTCCAATACGCAGATTACGCACTGTACGTGGGGCCCGATGGGGAAGGGGTGAGGCGGATTCAGGATCTGCGCTGGTCGGCCAATTGGATTGCACATTTTTGTCACTTGGTTTACTTGACTTGAGTCAGATAACTCCTCCCACAAACCCTAACCTTAACCATATAGTGTGACCGGGAGTATCCCGTAACATCACTGACGCATTAAGTGACATTCCCCCTCAACGGAGAGGAGCTCTGGGGGTCTGCAGCTTGACTGTCTTAGCGTATGAGCACTGCTCGGGGGTCCCAGGAGCTTAGAGGACTGCAGTGTTTCTGATGCCTACGTATGTTTCTATTTTGCTGTCAAACAAGGGGCCTCAGCACACTGCTTTTCCTTGGGGTCTATGATGCTCTTAAGGCAGCCCTGGTTGTTGCTGCTTCATGAATCATTAAAAGTTTATTTCTAAAGTTCCGTACAATCTCTATATACAGTGATTCCTCCTCGATCGTGGGGGTTGCATTCCAGAGCCCCCCGTGAAAGGTGAAAATCTGCAAAGTAAAATCCTTATATTCACATGATTATTTTTATATATTTTAAGCCCTTATAAACTCTCCCACACTCTTATAAACATTTCCTGTACAGTAATACAGCATAAACCCTTTGTATTCTCTTAGATATTAGGTAAGATTCGTTGAAATTACAGTATGTATGTAAACACACTAATTAAAAACAGTAAAACCTAAATGTTATTTTAAAGATATCGAGCATCTCCGATATCACATATGTTACAGCCATTACGATAGACAGGCCACTAGCAATAAATATGTACAATGCAAGAAAAATTGTATACAGTAAAATGAGTGTACAGTGACACTAAACGTACGTACATGTATTAAGTACGTAGAAAATTAGTTATGGGTACTCACCAACAATGACACGACGACTTCTCTGATAACAATGAGTTTAATTTTTCTGATCAACAAAGGAGACCATTACAGCTCTTCTAAAGGAGACTTTACTGGCGACAGTGTAGCACTGCCGTCATCTAGATAGATAGATAGATAGATAGATAGATAGATAGATAGATAGATAGATAGATAGATAGATAGATAGATAGATAGATAGATAGATAGATAGATAGATAGATAGATAGATAGATAGATAGATAGATAGATACTTTATTAATCCCAATGGGAAATTCAATTCTAGAGTTACTTCTTGCACTGAAGGCGTACTAGGCAGTGTTTTGTGGGTAAGGAACATCATGATGGGCAGTTGCTGGCGCTGCTTTTTCATTTATGTAAGGAGGTTTTTATACACTTCAGTGGCGTCGTCAAGAGCATTTCTAAATTGCAAAGAACGAATCATTTGCGGGTTCCATTCTTCAACCGATGTCTGGAGATCTTTTGCCATTCTTAGAATGGTCACAAGACACTCGAGAGTTAGGCCGGCATCTTCTTCCTGTGCTGGGTCCTCTCATTCCTTATCTTCCTCGCTCACTGACTTGGTCATCTCGGCCAAATCTTCGTTGCTCAGCACAAAAGTTAACTCTTTACACAGCGAAACACAGTGATGCTGAATGAGCGAGACGAGATTTCCTGGTTAACGCAAAGCAGAATCGAATTCTGTGCTCTGTTGCTGAGCCAATCAGCACCCAGGAACTTAACCGCGTACTCTGATTGGGTAGCTTCTCAGCCATCCACCAATGGCATCCCTTGTATGAAATCAACAGGGCAAACCAACTAAGGAAGCATGTACCAGAAATAAAAAGACCCATTGTCCACAGAAATCTGAGAACCAGCGAAAAATCTGCGATGTACAGTACTGTGCAAAAGTTTTAGGCAGGTGTGAAAAAATGCTATAAACAAAGAATGCTTTCAAAAATGGAAGTGTTAATCATTTATTTTCATCAATCAACAAAATGCAGTGAATGAACAAAAGAGAAATCTAAATCAAATCAATATTTGGTGTGACCACCCTTTGCCTTCCCAACAGCATCAATTCTTCTAGGTACACTTGCACACAGTTTTTGAAGGAACTTGGCTGGTAGGTTGTTCCAAACATCTTGGAGAACTAACCCCAGATCTTCTGTGGATGTAGGCTTCCTCACATCCTTCTGTCTCTTCATGTAATCTCAGACACACTTGATGATGTTGAGATCAGGGCTCTGTGGAGGCCATACCATCACTTCCAGGACTTCTTGTTCTTCTTTACGCTGAAGATAGTTCTTAATGACTTTGGCTGTACGTTTGGGGTTGTTGTCCTGCTGCAGAATAAATTTTGGGCCAATCATACGCCTCCCTGATGGTATTGCATGATGGATAAGTATCTGCCTGCATTTCTCAGCATTGAGAACACCATTAATCCTGACCTAATCTCCAACTCCATTTGCAGAAATGCAACCCCAAACGTTCAAGGAACCTCCACCATGCTACACTGTTGCCTGCAGACACTCATTGTTGTACCGCTCTCCAGCCCTTCGACGAACAAACTGCCTTCTGCTACAGCCAAATATTTCAAATTTTGACTCATCAGTCCAGAGCACCTGCTGCCATTTTTCTGCACCCCAGTTCCTATGTTTTCGTGCATACTTGAGTTGCTTGGCCTTGTTTCCACGTCGGAGGTATGGATTTTTGGCTACAACTCTTCCATGAAGACCACGTCTGGCCAGACTTCTCTGGACAGTAGATGGGTGTACCTGGGTCCCACTGGTTTCTGCCAGTTCTGAGCTGATGGCACTGCTGATCATCTTCCGACTTCGAAGGGTAATAAGCTTGATGTGTCTTTCATCTGCTGCACTAAGTTTCCTTGGCCGACCACTGTGTCTGCGATCCTCAACGTTGCCCGTTTCTTTGTGCTTCTTCAAAAGAGCTTGAGCAGCACATCTTGAAACCCCAGTCTGCTTTGAAATCTTTGTCTGGGAGAGACCTTGCTGATGCAGTAGAACTACCTTGTGTCTTGTTGCTGTGCTCAATCTTGCCATGACATGAAACTGTCTTCCATAACCTCACCTTGGTAGCAGAGTTTGGCTGTTCCTCATCCAGTTTGAAGCCTCCTACACAGCTGTGTCTGTTTCAGTTAATGACTGTGTTTCAACCTACGTGTGACATTGATGATCATTAGCACCTGTTTGGTAGAATTGGTTGATCAGACACCTGACTAGAATCCTACAAAATCCCTGACTTTGTGCAAGTGGACCGATAAGAATTGATGCTGGTTTGAAGGCAAAAGGTAGTAACACCAAATATTGATTTGATTTAGATTTGTCTTTTGTTCGCTCACTTTGCATTTTGTAAATTGATAACAATAAACAATCATTATTTATATTTCTGAAAGCATTCTTTGTTTACAGCATTTTTTCACACCTGCCTAAAACTTTTGCACAGTACTGTATATTTAGACATGCTTACATATAAAATCTGTGATAGAGTGAAGCAGCGAAAGTCGAAGCGCGATATAGCGAGGTATTACTGTATATATAAAATCCAACGTTTGTCTCTCTGTCTGTTTGTCTGTGCACTTTTCACGGGAGAACTACTTAACGGATTTAGATCTTTTTTTTTCTCTGTAATTTGCATGAACATTCTGGTTGATTTTGCGACTTCTCTCATTGCGCTATGAATCATGATTCGCTTGCAGCACCGATTTATTTGTGCAAATCCAAGCGAGACACAGTGGGTCGAGGGCAGGGGATAGGGTAGATATCCCTCCTCACTCTCACGCCAGCCTCAGGGCGTATCTTACCTCCACTTAGCTAGCAAACAAGAGAACTACTTCACAGATTTAGATCGGGGTTTTTTATCGAATTTGCTTGAACATTCTGGTTGATTTTGTGTAGTCTGTCATTGCACTAAGTGTCATAGTTCACTTGCAGGAGCGATATACTCGCACTAATCTGAGACAGAGACTGCGGACTGAACGGAGAGGGAAGCGTGACATCAGGAGTGGGGAGCCCTACTCACTGTCCTGTTTCACTAATACACGCCCGAAGCCGCAGGGGATGGATAGGCATAAAAAAAACATTTATCAAATAAATATCAATCAACATAAAATTTAAGTAAAATAAAGCAATATAAAATAAATTCAAATAATAGCAGCAAGAAGACAAAGATGTCTCACTCACACATTGATTCAAAAGCCAGTGAGAAGAAGCAAGCCTTCAGTAATGACTTAAATGTGACTGAAGAGGGCGCCATTCTGATACACTCCCATGAAGTGTTACACAGAGAGGGAGAAGTTACTGAAAAAGCCCGGTCACTTCTCCCCAGATTTACTTTGATCTAGGGACCACTAGGAGCAACTGGCTAGACGACCTAAGTGCCATTGTGAATTTCCCATTGGGATTAATAAAGTATCTATCTATCTATCTATCTATCTATCTATCTATCTATCTATCTATCTATCTATCTATCTATCTATCTATCTATCTATCTATCTATCTATCTATCTATCTTTAGAGTGTAAATTTTTCAAAGATCCGAGAGGTAAAAAGTTGCCAGTCTGTTTAGGCGTTTAAAAATCGTGAGTGGTCTCCCGTATACTCAGATATGGGGATGGATATTTGAGGAGTAAACTACAAAGCAATGATTATATTTTTATATTATGTACATCACAGAACCATCAAAAACAAATCAATAATATATCAAACAATTATTATGAAATTAAAGTTGAATAAACCAGCTTGTCAGTGGGTAGCGCTGCTGCCTCGCAATAAAGAGACCTGGGTTCGCTTCCCGGGTCCTCCCTGCGTGGAGTTTGCATGTTCTCCCCGTGTCTGCGTGGGTTTCCTCCCACAGTCCAAAGACATGCAGGTTAGGTGCATTGGCGATTCTAAATTGTCCCTTGGTGTGTGTGTGTGTTTGTGTGTGTGTGCCCTGCGGTGGGCTGGCACCCTGCCTGGGATTTGTTTCCTGCTTTGCGCCCTGTGTTGGCTGAGATTGGCTTCATCAGACCCCCGTGACCCTGTGTTAGGATATAGCAGGTTGGATAATGGATGGATGGATAATATAATATTGTAGATTTGTATTCCTTGTACTGGCCAAATGTTTTTTTTGTGCTCATTTCATTGCTCTTTTAGGAAGGTCACCATCTTTACAAGGACAGCACAGCTTAGTCACTTTAGCATAGAGATCATGTGACTGTGGCTGGCTCACCCTTCTTATTGGCTTCTGTGTGGCTGCTGATTTGAATATGCAAAGCCAGCTCATAGTGAGGACTCAGTGCTGATGTCATTCTTATATGATGCAAGACAGAGTGTCATGATAATATAATATAATATAATATAATATAATATAATATAATATAATATAATATAATATAATATAATATAATATAATATAATATAATATAGGGCGGCACGGTGGCACAGTGGGTAGCGCTGCTGCATCGCAGTTGGGAGACCTGGGGACCTGGGTTCACTTCCCGGGTCCTCCCTGCGTGGAGTTTGCATGTTCTCTCCATGTCTGCGTGGGTTTCCTCCGGGCACTTCGGTTTCCTCCCACAGTCCAAAGACATGCAGGTTAGGTGGATTGGCAATTCTAAATTGGCCCTAGTGTGTGCTTGGTGTGTGGGTGTGTTTGTGTGTGTCCTGCGGTGGGTTGGCACCCTGCCCGGGATTGGTTCCTGCCTTGTGCCCTGTGATGGCTGGGATTGGCTCCAGCAGACCCCCGTGACCCTGTGTTCGGATTCAGCGGGTTGGAAAATGGATGGATGGATAATATAATATAGGCAGCAGTGGTAGCACTGCTGCCTCACAGTTAGGAGACCTGGGTTCGCTTCCCGGGTCCTCCCTGCGTGGAGTAATAAAATGCATTGTATTTTTAATTCCAACAGATGGTGTATCACAGATATTTTTAGTAATAAAATACATTGCATTTTTTATACCAAAAGGTAGTACATCAGAAAAATCTGTAGTAATAAATTTCATCACATTTTCCTTTCCAGCAGATGGCACATGGCCTGCTGCCTTGCAGTAAGGAGACCTGGGTTTGCTTCCCGGGTCCTGTCTGCGTGGAGTCTGCATGTTCTCCCCATGTCTGCGTGGATTTCCTCACACAGTCCAAAGACATGCAGGTTAGGTGCATTTGGTGATCCTAAATTGTCCCTAGTGTGTGAGTAGTGTGTATGTGTGAGTAGTGTGTGTGTGTGTGTGTGTCCTGCCGTGGGCTGGCTCCCTGCCCGGGATTTGTTCCTGCCTTGCGCCCTGTGTTGGAGGGGATTGGCTCCAGCTGACCCCCGTGACCCTGTGTTAGGATATAGCGGGTTGGAAAATGACTGACTGACTGACTAAACCAGGTTGTGCCGCTGCATCAAAAATCGAGTATGTGTTCAAGTAAAGTATCACATCTGGTTGATGGATTTGGCCCAAACATTGATACAGATCGACAATTTTGGTGTAACAACCACATACCAAATTTCATCCATCTATCGTTTTTGAGTTATTGTGTTTACACAGACACAATAATTTCAGACTCGGGGAGGTCTAAAATGTCAAGATTCGTCAAAATCTCGAGGTCATATTTTTGCATGATTAGAAAGTAAGAAAGTAAACATCAATAACAAAATTTTAAAATCAATTTGAAAACGAACCGGACGCCAGTGAAGAGAGGCGAGTACTGGGGTAATATGGTCGCAGGCCGCAGCATTCTGCACCATCTATAGCCGATGTAAAGATGGCCGAACAACCCCTAGGTACGGACTATTACAGGAATCTAACCTAGAGGTTATTATAACTCTTTCAGGGCGGATGTCGACTTTTGTCAAAATTCAGGGGTAGACAACGGTAATCAGCCGTAAACTGCAACGAAACTGACCGTTATGTTTTAGTTCAGCTCTCTTTGCTAGAAGGACAGTTAGCTTCATTGATTTGACCTCAATTACCTGCGTATGCATGAGAAGCAAATAGCAACCATCCTCTAAAATGGCATCGACATCTGGCGAGAGATCAAAGCGAAGTGGACAACATTTTGCAAATTACGCTGAATCAGACTCTGACTTGTCGGACTCCGATTTTGATGCAAGTGATCTGAAGATGGAGATTGAAAATGAAAGTGCGGGACCGGCTTCAGCTGATCGTGGTGTTGAACGCGCTTGTGTAGCTGATGCACCTATGGCAACGTTTCCCTGGAAGGACCGCCACTTACGAAGACAGGAGGTACAAGCCAGATTGTGTCTCACTGCCACGTGAAGACGAGCCAGGCAGCCGGCCCTCCACGCATTCCTCGAGCTGCCCCCACACAGCCACCAGAGACGCTGAACAGGTGCCGACAGCAGCCTCAGCAACAGACGTTTTATGTTGATTTACATGTGAAACTTTTTCTTTGTATGCTTTTCAAAAAACAGAGTTGCCTGCAAAAAATATTCAGCTCTCAAAGAGTTAAAGTATAAACCGCTCTTTGAAGATCACTCTGAGATAAAAAGGCCCTGACCTTTGATGAAAGTCTCAACTCACAGCATCGATCTGTTTGTCGAATTTAAAAGTTCTCTCAAAAACAACCCCCAGGTTCTTGGTATTAAGGCCTCTCCTATGATACCAGAGAACCAAGAGCAATTTCACTGGCCTCTCCTATGATACCAGAGAACCAAGAGCAATTTCACTGGTCTACAAAAAAATATTTCTTGTTTGCTACTGGGAACTTCACAGCAGCTCCTTATTACATTTTTCACACTGATTCCATATTTGAAATCGGAATTAAGCTAGCACGTCAGGTTTTTGAAATCCACATCATTGACGTTTTCGCCCCCTGCTCACTTCGCTTGCCAACCCCCGTTTTTGTTTTTCCGGATACACACTTTTCAGATTTTTTTTTCTTTGAATTATTACTATTTAATTAGTTTCACTTTTATTTCAGAACTTCTGTAAAAATAATATTTGGAATCTTTCGAATCCCAACGTGCGGAATCTTTTTAATGAGGTCCGTGAAACGTGTGTTTAATGACTTTATAGCATAATTCAGGATAGCTCTCTCTGTTTGGAATTTCAGCACAGACAAAGCGATCTTCATCATCCGCACTTAATAATTTTTTTTGCAAAGTAACCAATAAATCCATGTGAGGTAAAACATCCATCCATCCATTTTCCAACCAGCTGAATCCGAACACAGGGTCACGGGGGTCTGCTGGAGCCAATCCCAGCCAGCACAGGGCACAAGGCAGGAACCAATCCCAGGCAGGGTGCTAACCCACCGCAGGTCACACACAAACACACCCTAGGGCCAATTTAGAATCACCAATCCATCTAACCTGCATGTCTTTGGACTGTGGGAGGAAACCCATGCAGACATGGGGAGAACATGCAAACTCCACGCAGGGAGGACCCGGGAAGCGAACCACAGGTCCCCCGCCACCGTGCTGCCCTGAGGTAAAACACGTTTTTGAAATTCTCTAACTTAAACTTCAAAGCCTTACAATATTTACGTACTTCTGACATATCACCTGTGTCCATATATTTGATCGCTATTCGCCTTTTAGTTATTTCTCCGAGTAATAATTTCTCTTTGTTTGCGCTAATGCAATATTTACTTTCTTTGTTTTGACACTCTCGTTTTTTTCTGCTTTCATATTCTGTATCTCGCTCTGCATGTGTTTCACCCCTACGTTTTTTTTTGAGTCTTTTGAATTCCAGTTTTCATTATCACTAACTTGCTCTGCATGTGTTTGGCCCTTTTGGTTTTTAACCTCTTTATGACGTTTTACTTTGTTTTCTACTTTGCCTTTTATTTCTGACCTCACTTTATCCTGCTTTTTTTTCAATGACACCTGGTCCGTGGTGATTATTTTCCCTTTTTCGAGTAATAATTTCCGTTTGTTTGCACTCCTGTGATCTTGACTTTCTTTTTTTTATACTTTCTAATTTTCCTACTTTCATATTCTTTAACTTTCTCCACATGTGTATCACGCCAACTGTTTTTTTTTTTGAGCCTTTTGAATTCCACTGCTTTCATAATCTCTAACCTGCTCTGCATGTGTATAGCGCCAATGTCCGGATTGGACGTGCTTTGTTTTCAATTCAACTTGTTCCGGGCTGATAATTACTTTCCTTATTTTCTGAATTTGCTCCTAGATTATTCTTTTTCTTTTTGTCTTTCCAACGCTTTTGAGTCTCTTTTCTCTGCGCTGCTTTCTTCTTCGCTTTGTCGTCTACGTTTCATTTATAATGTATTGTCCTTATGCGGTTCTCCCCGTGTCTACGTGGGTTTCCTCCGGGCGCTCCAGTTTCCTCCCACAGTCCAAAGACATGCAGGTTAGGTGGATTGGCGATTCTAAATTGGCCCTAGTGTGTGCTTGGTGTGTGGGTGTGTTTGTGTGTGTCCTGCGGTGGGTTGGCACCCTGCCCGGGATTGGATCCTGCCTTGTGCCCTGTGTTGGCTGGGATTGGCTCCAGCAGACCCCCGTGACCCTGTCTTCGGATTCAGTGGGTTAGAAAATGGATGGATGGATGGATGTCCTTATGTGCTTTACAGTGCATCCGGAAAGTATTCCCAGCGCATCATTTTTTCCACATTTTGTTATGTTACAGCCTTATTCCAAAATGGACTAAATTCATTTTTTTTCCTCAGAATTCTACACACAACACCCCATAATGACAACGTGAAAAAAGTTTACTTGAGATTTTTGCAGATTTATTAAAAATAAAAAAACTGTGAAAGCACATGTACATAAGTATTCACAGCCTTTGCCGTGAAGCTTGAAATTGAGCTCAGGTGCCTCCTGTTTCCCCTGATCATCCTTGAGATGTTTCTGCAGCTTCATTGGAGTCCACCTGTGGTAAATTCAGTTGACTGGACATGATTTGGAAAGGCACACACCTGTCTATAGAAGGTCCCACGGTTAACAGTTCATGTCAGAGCACAAACCAAGCATGAAGTCAAAGGAATTGTCTGTAGACCTCCGAGACAGGATTGTCTTGAGGCACAAATCTGGGGAAGGTTACAGAAACATTTCTGCTGCTTTGAAGGTCCCAATGAGCACAGCGGCCTCCATCATCTGAAAGTGGAAGAAGTTCGAAACCACCAGGACTCTTCCTAGAGCTGGCCGGCCATCTAACTGAGCGATCGGGGGAGAAGGGCCTTAGTCAGGGAGGTGACCAAGAACCCAATGGTCACTCTGTCAGAGCTGCAGAGGTCCTCTGTGAAGAGAGGAGGACCTTACAGAAGGACAACCATCTCTGCAGCAATCCACCAATCAGGCCTGTATGGTAGAGTGGCCAGACGGAAGCCACTCCTTAGTAAAAGGCACATGGCAGCCCGCCTGAAATTTGCCAAAAGGCACCTGAAGGACTCTCAGACCATGAGAAAGAAAATTCTCTGGTCTGATGAGACAAAGATTGAACTCTTTGGTGTGAATGCCAGGCGTCACGTTTGGAGGAAACCAGGCACCGCTCATCACCAGGCCAATACCATCCCTTCAGTGAAGCATAGAGGTGGCAGCATCATGCTGTGGGGACTGGGAGACTAGTCAGGATAAAGAGAAAGATGACTGCAGCAATGTACAGAGACATCCTGGATGAAAACCTGCTCCAGAGCGCTCTTGACCTCAGACTGGGGCGACGGTTCATCTTTCAGCAGGACAACGACCCTAAGCACACAGCCAAGATATCAAAGGAGTGGCTTCAGGACAACTCTGTGAATGTCCTTGAGTGGCCCAGCCAGAGCCCAGACTTGAATCCGATTGAACATCTCTGGAGAGATCTTAAAATGTCTGTGCACCGACGCTTCCCATCCAACATGATGGAGCTTGAGAGGTGCTGCAAAGAGGAATGGGCCAAACTGGCCAAGGATAGGTGTGCCAAGCTTGTGGCATCATATTCAAAAAGACTTGAGGCTGTAATTGCTGCCAAAGGTGCATCGACAAAGTATTGAGCAAAGGCTGTGAATACTTATGGACATGGGATTTCTCAGTTTTTTTATTTTTAATAAATTTGCAAAAATCTCAAGTAAACTTTTTTCACGTTGTCATTATGGGGTGTTGTGTGCAGAATTCTGAGGAAAAAAATGAATTTAATCCATTTTGGAATAAGGCTGTAACATAACAAAATGTGGAAAAAGTGATGCGCTGTGAATACTTTCTGGATGCACTGTATTTGCGTTGAGAGCCCTGGATCTGTGTGTGCTCAAACCCAAAACACGAGTGTGTGTGTTGCTGCCCGTGCTGTTATTTATTTGTAAGTCGGGCGTGTCTATGCAAGAATCTCATATTCTATGTCATCGTGAGATGCTCCTGGGTCAATCTCTTGGCACAAAGTCTCATGTTTAAGGTCCCTGTGAGACGCTCCGTGACCAGTCTCTCTAGTCTCGTGGGTCTTTTAAGTATCTTCCGTGATCTTAATGTGAAGATCACGTATCGTAGCCGTATTGTTTCTCTACAGGATTTTTTTTTTAATAATAGAGAGATATATCAACACGATATCTGGAGTTTGGATTCTGTCCTATCAAAATTGTTTTGATGTGTTTATTCTGAAAACAAACCAGAGGACGATACCAGAGACAAATTAAAGTATATTTATGTCAATTTACCTCAATATAAAAATGAGGTCAGCGTGCCCAAAAATGTTGGAGGCCCTCGCTTTTGCGCTTGTACTGCACATCCGTCTCTCTTTGCATGAACCAACAGTAGTCACCCATCATTCTCGGAGTGATATCAGTTTTCCACCACCTTTATATCTTGATGAAATCTTTCCCCATGCTCATCGCTGACATCGCTTAGATTTGGTGGAAAAAAGTCGAGATGAGAATGTAAAAAATGACATCTTCAATGACACTCTGACTCCCGTAAGCTGATATGCTTTCAGCATATTCTCCACAAGCTCTTTATAATTCTCTGCTCTGTGACTGTCAAGAAAATTCTGGACAACCCACACGAATGAGGGTGCTGATTCAGTGGGCTTCAGTTTCCTATTGAACTCTTCGTCAAGCATCAGTTCACGGATTTCAGGGCCAACAAAAACCCCTTCCTTCATTTTGGCTTCACTTTTCTCGAGACCAAACTTATTTCTTAAATGCTGAAACGCATCGCCTTTACTGTCCAGTCACCCTAGTTGTCCAAGACTTGGAACATCATAACTAAAAAACTGGACATGCTGCTGGACGGAAACGGTTTTCAGATTTGGAGTCAGCAGCAAGTGAAATGTGTTAATGTACAGGTGAAAGAATCCCAGTAGCAAAATGCTTGTTGACCAGTGTTATTAGTGGAGATGAAATTCCAGCATTTCCAGAAAACAATATTTCTGTTTTCTTTTCATTGATCTGGAGAAAATGTATTACCATTGTGGCACGCGGCTGAGGGTGGTACCCAGCCGGGACGCCCAGGAGGACAGGAGGAGGGCTCATGCCTCTTCCGGACCACGAGGGGGCGACCGCCCTGGTTATATCGGGGGCTTGGAAGCTCAACCCTGTAGGGGCCCATGGCCACCGGGCCTGGAGGACTCGGTGTGGCGGAAGTGCTGGGCGGAAGAAGAAAAGAGACACCCAGAGTGCTTCCGGAGAGACAGCCGGCACTTCCGCCACACAGGGGCGTGTCAGCGGAAGATTGCCGGGAACTGTGAAAGATGAATGTTCTCTTCGTTCCCTTGTACTAATCCTTGTCTAAGAAGTTAAGCAGAAGTAAGCTTTAAAAACATGCTTTGCTGAGCAAACAGAAAAATATTTGTCCAAGGGACTCAAGGTCTAAGCATTCCACACTGAGTCTACCTTATCACGTTTTCCCTTAGTTTACATCTGAACGCCATAACAAAGGGGCCAAGAAATCAAGTTGCACAGGGGGCGTTGAAGGGGCTCAAGGATTGTGTATAATAAAAGTGTCGACTGTTGCATTTCATAATGATATTAAATCACGCATTCTAGGGGTATAAAAACTTTGCCCCACCCAACAGACGGGGTTCAGAAGAGTCCTAATGCTGTCATGTAATATTGATTGCCTGCTTTTCTGAAACTCTGCTCACTGTGATGCTGCAAAATAATGCTGCTTTATAACCACACCTGCTGTCTTGTCTGAAGTCTTCGTTCACAGAACCACCTGGAGCTCCTTTCATTCGAGGCTGGAGTCGGGTGGAAGAGGACGAGATCTGAGAGTGAGAGAGATAGAAGAGAGAAGGAGGCGGCCTGAAGGCATATTGTGGACAGAGGCCTGGACTGTTGGGGTGATTGGTGCTGCGGCACTGGGTTGTGCACTTAATTGATTTTATATATATATTGTAAATAAACGTGTGTTGGGAACTTAAAATGATGTCTGTCTGTCTGTGTCTGGGCTGCTTCCCACACCATCCAGGATTTTATTTCATTTAAACACTCGTGTAGCAGGTGCCCTGAACTGCCCTGTAGTGTTTTAACCCTTAAACTGCCACTTACTTGGGGGGGTTAAAGCACCCCCAGGACGCCAAATACTTTTTTTGCTGCACTTTTTAAGGAAACGTCACAATTCACCAAGAAACAATGAAATTTTAATGGAACACATATTTTTTTTTTAAGGCAAAGAGCATCACAATTATTGCAACACTGATCATTTTGCACACTGCCAATAAATTGTAAAAACTATAAAAAATAAGTACTGGAACAATCTCTTATTATATGTACAAGGTGCAACTGACGCCATTGGTGAAATTCAGTAACTCACCGACTGCGCCAACTGCGCTTGAACTGGCACGCTGAGCCCAACGCTGATGCTGGCAGGCTAGTGTAGTGCAGCGGCTCAATCCCAGTGAGGCTGATTCTCTAGAAGGCGCCAGTGGTCTCAAGCTGGCTGCTCAACAAATGGATGGCACGGACTGATCAGCTCTGGCGTGCCGGCAAACTGCACTGGGAACCGACTATAACTGGTTGAGGCATTCAACGAATATACGTCGCCCGAAGGTACTCAGCTGCTGCGTGTTGGCAAATTGCAGCAGTTTAAGGGTTACATGGCAAGTAAAGCTGAGTATCAGCAGCATAACAATTGTCATACACATGATCATGGTGGGCAGCTAAAGGGCTTGAAAAGGGATAATTCCATGTCAGACCAGAGGGTGGCAGACTGCACTGATCCTTCCTCTGGACTTGATGATGTCACTTCTGGTTTCTGAACCTTGTGATGTCGCTTCTGGTTTCTGCCCACCCCGATGACATCACTTCCCGTATCCGACTTTTAAAAGCACCATGTTTGCTTGCGTGTGTCATTCTATTTTGGATTGAAGTCTGTCAGGAGCATGTCAATTCTGAACCAAAACTTTCACATTCGGCAGCCTGTTTCAAGTAAACGGGCCGCTGCCCCCAAACCTTTTCCTATGTTTTCTGAATCCTTACACACAGTGAAAAGAAAAGCCATTTTTCCTAATAATGGAATCGTCAAATTATCGTCACTGACACTCACCTGTTTTTTTCATCAACGAGTAGTGAGAGGAGCACATAAAGTCAAAAAAAATGAAAGCATGAAGAAGCAACTCCTGCTGCACTTGCATATGCGTTTAGAAAATGAAATCTGTCCCACTTCCAGTTAGCCACATAATGTTACACTAAAGCCAGCAGCTTCCTGGAGTAACAATGCGAGTAATATTTTAATATCAAGTGTTTAACAGATACTGCGGTGGGTTGGCACCCTGCCTGGGATTGGTTCCTGCCTTGTGCCCTGGTGTTGGCTGGGATTGGCTCCAGCAGACCCCTGTGACCCAGTGTTCAGATTCAGCGGGTTGGAAAATGGATGGATGGATGTTTAACGGATATTACCTCATGTTGCAGTACCCAGCTGACATGTGGTCGGGAATATATTACAGTATAGATCACCACCACACCGACCTCGGGGTAGAGGAGATTCTGCTTAGGACGCCAGTTCAGCTCGGGGCGGCACTGGTCTTGAGTGTTTATCATTTTACGCTTGGTGTTCAATCGGATTTTTTTTGGTATCTGTAATATTAATCATTTTTGTCTTTTACTGCCATAAATATACACACTCATCTATATCTATATAGATTATATATTGTGGTAATAAACAAGAAACAAGGTTTGGGGCAGCCACCCATATAATATCCCTGGCTGCAAAAGGTTTTTTAGTAAGAGATATACGTCAGACTGAGTCCAAAAGAGAGCTGATTACATGTGGCAAAGATGGTGGCTTTAAAGGCCCATATAGGAAATGACATCATCAAAGGGGCCGGAAGTGTCATCATCTGGACCGGCAGTGACATCATTAAAGGACCAGGGACCAGAAAGTAACGTTGTCTGTACCGGAAGTGACATCATCAAAGGGGGCTGAACCGGAAGTGACATTGTCTGGACAGGAAGCAACGTCATCAAAGTCCCCAGAAGTGTCATCATCTGGACCAGAAGTGATATCGTTAAAGGACCAGGGACCGGAAAGTAACGTTGTCTGTACCGGAAGTGACATCATCAAAGGGGGCTGAACCGGAAGTGACGTCGTCTGGACCGGAAGCAATGTTATCAAAGTCCCCAGAAGTGTCATCATCTAGACCAGAAGTGACATCGTTAAAGGGCCAGGGACCATAAATTAACGTCTGGACAAGAAGTGACATCATCGAAGTCCCCGGAAGTGTCATCATCTGGACCAGAAGTGACATCATTAAAGGACCAGGGACCAGAAAGTAACATTGTCTGTACCGGAAGTGACATCATCAAGGGGGGCGGAACCTGAAGTGATGTTGTCTGGACAGGAAGCAACGTCATCAAAGTCCCCGGAAGTGTCATCATCTGGACCAGAAGTGACATTGTTAAAAGACCAGGGACCATAAAGTAACGTCTGGACCGGAAGTGACATCATCAAAGGGGGCGGAACCGGTAGTGGCGTTGTCTGGACCGGAAGCGACATCATTAAAGTCCCCGGAAGTGACATCATCTGGACCAGAAGTGACATTGTTAAAGGACCAGGGACCGGAAAGTAATGTTGTCTGTATCGGAAGTGACATCATCAAAGGGGGTGGAACCAGAAGTGACATCGTCTGGACAGGAAGCAACTTCATCAAAGTCCCTGGAAGTGTCATCATCTGGACCAGAAGTGACATCGTTAAAAGACCAGAGACCGTAAAGTAACGTCTGGACCGGAAGTGACATCATTGAAGTCCCCAGAAGTGTCATCATCTGGACCAGAAGTGACATCGTTAAAGGACCAGAGACCGGAAAGTAACGTTGTCTGTATCGGAAGTGACATCATCAAAGGGGACAAAACTAGAAGTGATGTCTTTGGTGGCACGGGAACCTTGCAGGATTTCACTGGAAAGGTCTGCAGGGAACTGAGAAAGACAGTCAGTGCACCCTGGCTCCCCCTAGTCGGATGTTTTATTACAATTATGTAAGCCCTTTAGCTGCCTCCTACTCACAAGTGTGTGATAATATATTTATATATATATATATATATATATATATATATATATTGTCACACACATAGGGAGCCGCGTAAAGACCCGATGAGTAACGTAAAATATTGTGCCAGGGGACAAAGGTGCTAATCTTTCTTTCTTCTATTTTCACAAAAAGGCAGAAACAACACCGCCATAACTTTGCCTGGATTCTCTAAACCACGCATTACTACTTCCGCATTCCATCCCTTCCTCTGGTCCCCTCCTGATGACGTCATGGCTCCCATACAGCACCTCGGTTCCTTCCCAGCATTCCATTCACCAGTTTCCGGTCCCACTCCATAAACCATCGCTCCAACATATGCTCTCTGTCTGTTTTAATGGTGACAAGTCATATCACTGAACGCATTATTTGTTTTTTCAATACTGTACAGAATACGGGGCCGGAAAACCCCAAACCTTTATGCAACTTTGTGTCTCTTTATTACAATACATATAATATATATAAAATCCACTGTCTGTCTGTCCGCTTTTCATGAGAGAACTACTTAACAGATTTAGATTGCATTGTTTTCTATAATTTGCTTGAACATTCCGGTTGATTTTGCGACTTTTCTCATCTCGCTAAGAATGATAGTTCAGTTGCGGCACAAATTTATTCACACAAATCCTAAAAGAGTGGATATGGGCTGAAGGGAGAGTGAGGCGGGATGTCATGAGTAGGGAGCCAGGTGGGACCCTCCTCCTCCTCACTCACGCGTCACCCTCCGTTTGAGTCGCTGTACCTCTCGCCTTGTGTTGAGTCCGCTTAGCTAGCGGTACCTGTTTGTTCAGCAGACAGAGAGAGATCAGAGCTCCGTGTGTTTTAGAGGGTAGCTGCTGATTGGCAGAGATATCACGGCCATGTGCTTTTCTTGCCACACGGGGGACGCTCTCCCGTCAGAGCTGAACATGATCAGATACAGTGGCAATGTTTGACGTTACAGCATACCGACCTTCCACTTGGCCAGAATGAAATTTCTAAAAAAAATTTTATTTATTTTTAATGTACATTTTGTACAAAGTTATTTCACTAAAGAACTGCTGAACTGTGCTCTTTGTCTGGGGGACGCCATGCATCTTTGTCTCGGCAGCCCAATGGACTTTAGCTGTGGACCTCCAGTGCTCCACTCCACTGAGGAGGCTGCCATTTTATGACAACACCCTTATGGTTAAGATTAGGGTTAGGGGGCGGAGTTTTCTGACTCAAGTCACGTAAACCATGTGACAAAAACCAGAGGCGGGCTTAGGGGTGGGCAGGGCCTAGGGCTGACCATCCTCACGTGGGGTCAGTTACGTCAAACGCTGTTACCGGTATGTGTGGACTGTAGAAACTTGTGTGCGCATTTAATACAAATAATGTTAACATACACCTGATTTTCTCATTACGGTATTCAGCTACATTTTTGCAAGATAACATGCAGACTTTATCAAAATATAATGATATAATCTATTAAAAAAGTGCGCCATGATCTCGACGGCGATACGGCTAAACCAGTAATCAAACGTTTCTGCGTGTTCCACTACCAAACACTTCCCACACTGTTTCAACTAGGCCTTGTGAGCCACTAGGTGCCGCAGTGCCACCCTACCACCCGACACAAACAGACAGGACAGAGGATTAAGAGAAACACATTGTGCACCAGTCATCAACACAACGGTCCCTTCTCCCTCCACTTCTCCTCCTCAGGCTTTGTCCTCTCCTCCTGACTCTGGCCCACTTATGGAGTGAGGCGGCTCCTTTTTATAGGGCACCTGGACAGACTTCAGGTGACGAATGAGCTTCTTCTCGCCAAATTTCTGGGTGTGGCGGAAGCGTGATCAGATAAGGCCCTGGAAAGGTCCATGCGCCCCCCTGGTGATGGCCACGGGTTCCAACAGGATTGAACGCTCATGCTCATAACCCGTGGCCCCACTGGAAACTAAGGGGGCTGCCTGCTACCAGCCTGGGGAAGAAACTGTCCTGATAATACTCTGTTCCCCTGGTCCTTCCACACCTTGGGCGTCCTGGCCAGGTAAGAATTCCGGCCTACCGTAGCAAACTGAACCAAAGAAATGATGATGGGATCTCCAGACACGAAGGAGTCCTAAGCGACAAGCCATCAGTTGTTCCCAAGTCAAAACAGAAGCCAACCTAGCGACTAATGGGCTAGACCTATTTTAGGAAGGGATTATACTGGCAACCCTTTTTGGGTGATGAAGGTGGTCTTTGGAATGTTTTCAAAGACGTACATGTATGGGACTTGACCATGAAGAGGGATTTTAAAAGGGTTCCTCTTAGAAGCATCTCAAATATTTATATGTACTGGAGAATATAACTTGACAAATCCGCTTGAATGGGTCATGTGGACCTCAAAAGCGGGGCCCCCTTAGGTGCAGGGCCTGGGGCGGTCGCCCCACTTGCCACCCCCAAACGCCACTCTTGACAATAACCTGCAATCCAATTGGCTGTCCAATCACAGAGAAGTCTGCAAGTGAACTCATCTCCGGCAGAAAGCCACAAACGTGTGATCTCAGTTTCATGGCTATTGATGTCCCGGATTCAAGTGATTATGCCAGCTGCGGGCAACCCCGGGCATCACACATATATACAGAACAGAGATTGAACAGGATTCCAGGATAAGCAGATTCTGCATACCGAAATGTTTCTTTCCTCCCAAAACGAGCACCACCGTCTTCCCCTTCCAGCCATTTGAGTAACACAGCGGCAATTGGACTCATTTAGGAACTAAAATAAATACTCGCCGGTGTTTAATGTCTCAATACCGGAGCTGCTGGCAGGCGGCCATTTCCCTGCAGATTAGAAATACGGAACACAAAGCAGAAACCTGAAAGCAAAGTCGTTTGTGCTTAATTAACACCGTGCACGTCGGTAATTAGTTACATTTAATGCTTCCAACAAATAAAATAATTTATCAAACCTTGTCACACTTTTTCTGTAAATGTTATGGTTTATTAGAATGTCAGGATGCCCGTTTTTTTTTGTATTTTTCTTTTCCCAATATACAAGCATCATGACGGTAGAAAGTAAAAACATACGGAGTGCTTGGGGGCTCATTAGAGCGGCGAGTGGAAATAACGGAATGGAGAGAAACGCACAAATATTAAGGAAAAACATTCAAAGGAGAGGAAATTTCAAAGAACGGAATTGAAAAATGGAAGCCAACAAAGAATAAACGCACAAATACTCGTGGAATTAAAGAACCTGAAAGCGCTCAGAAAGTTACAAGAGGAAGAGCGTGGACTTCACTCTCCCACTGCCGGGCTCTGGAAGACCCCCGGTGTTGTGCTTTGTGAAGGGCGCTATATAAAGAAAAAAAATCTCATCGGATAGACAGCGGAGTGAATGCACAAAGTGGGCTCTACAAAGGGCTGGTTGGTTCCTGTCGTGTGCCCAATGGTGCCAGGATGGCACAATTTAAAAGGGGTTATGATTCAATAATAATAATAATTCATTACATTTATATAGCGCTTTTCTCAGTACTCAAAGCGCTATCCACACAGGGAGGAACCGGGAAGCGAACCCACAATCTTCCACAGTCTCCTTACTGCAAAGCAGCAGCACTACCACTGCGCCACCTGTGAGGTGTCACTTTTTAATAGAGGTCAATGCAGAATTTTAATTTATGTTGGCCAAAGAAAGCAATCTCTAACTGTGCATGTTATTATGATACATAATCTTACATTGCATCACTTGCCTCTAACAGATTAGGGTTAGCAGAATACAAATGTTCAAATATTTTTTTATTTCACCTTATACAATTTCTTGTATTAGGAATTTGTTAGTTTCTGCATACCCCATGGGGTCAGAGCGCAGGGTCAGCCATTGTACAGCACCCCTGGAGCAATTAAAGGTTAAGGGCCTTGCTCAAGGGCCCAGCAGAGTAGGATCTCTTTTGGCAGTGACGGGGATTCGAACCGGCCAGCACAGATCCTTAGCCTCAGAGCCACCACTCCACCCCTAAAATAGCATCAGAAACGTGCACAAAGAAATGCGGGCTGGGCGGGCAGACCCAACCGGCCCACCTGGGCCCATTGTGACGTCGGGCTGTACGTTGGTGACTGTCTCAAAATGTGTCGCACGAAGGACATGTGCTAAATCTGCATCAGTACAGCAGTAGACACTCAACAGACTTTTTCTACTTTAGTTATGTAGACCGTATGGTGTTGTCACACATATGCACATCAAGGACAGCTGAAAGGCTCCAGTGACTGTAATTCTACCTCCGCTCCAGGAGTTGGCGCTGTGTCCTAATACCCTTCTCTCTTCCTGCCTCTGCAGGCCGGATGAACAACCAGTGACATCACTTCCGGTGTCCATCAACCCGGACCCGCCTCTTCCTGCCAGAAGGGCTGAAAACTGGAAGCTCCGCCTTCTTGGGACAGTTCTGTTTTGAACTCACGTCCACAAAGATGACTCCTCAATAATTGTGTACGTTTTGCAGATTTTAAAATGCAAGTTATACAGGGTGACGAGGCTGATGCTCCAACTCTTTATTATTGTCCTCTCATTCTCTTACAGTATTTATTTATTTATCTCTATTACACGAAATAACACTTCTTACTGAACAAAAATTGAAATTTTTTGATTTGTTTTTCCGGAGGTAAACATAACGTTAAGTAGGCTACAAGGTGCGATATAACCTACGTAATATTGGCCATTTAAAAATGCTTATGAACGGAATGTGTGTCACATAGATTATTTGGACTGTTATAAAAAAATAGATTATGATGAATAAAAATGAGAATGTAATGTTCAGAATAAAGTGCGCAGAATTATGTTATTCAGAATGAAATTTGCATAATATATTATAATGGATGGGATTAAAAATGGAATTTGCATAATATAGATTATGATTGATATGGTCCCGAATAGAATGGGGAAAATGTGGATTATATAGAACGTGATTAATAATACCATTTGCATAATACAGAGCATGTAGAATTTGCAAACTATGGATTATTTAAAATATAATGAATAATAAAAATTTGCATAATATAGATGAGGACAAAAATGACTAAGAATACAGTGTACGGTAAATGAATCAGAGGGTATATGATTAAGAGCAGAATCTGGATAACATGGAATGGGTAGAATTTGAAAGCAAAATAGTGATCACTTTAGATTATTAAAGGTTAAAAATGAAGAATAAACTTTGCATACTGTATTTAGAGTCTGATTAAGAACATTTATGCATAACATGGAATATTCATAGTTGGAATCTGTATAACATAGTTAAGGAGTGGGGAGCAGGGTGGGGTGGTGGATAGCACTGCTGTCTCACAGCTCCCACATCCGGGGTTCAAATCATGTGTCTTTGAGGGGATTGCATGTTCTCTCCATGTTTTCCTCCCACATCCCAAAGTGAAGAACTGCTTAATCTGTAATGGCCGACTCATTCTCCATAACTGGCAACTACACCACTAAGACCCGTGGCCTGGCAGAGCTGAGGACGTTAGACCCGACAAGCCGTACTTCATCCAAATAAACTTCCCCAATTGACGATCAAAGATAAGTCAAACAATATGTAAAACAATGAAATGAGTATATATTAATAAAAAAAGAAATGAAACAAACTCTAAACAAGACCTTCATGAGCCCGACCCCTTTGATCTCACTTTCTGTCTTCCCCTTTAAAAGCCTCCACCTTTTCCCTATTCCCTCAGTTCTGTTTTGGACTCGGTTTTGTGCAGTTCAGTGCTGTATACACTTTTACGACTTTGCAGCCAGGATACCAATTACACGGGTGGCTGTCCCAAACCTTGCTATGGCTCTGATAGATAGATAGATAGATAGATAGATAGATAGATAGATAGATAGATAGATAGATAGATAGATAGATAGATAGATAGATAGATAGATAGATAGATAGATAGATAGATAGATAGATAGATAGATAGATAGATAGATAGATAGATAGATAGATAGATAGATAGATAGACAGATAGATAGTTGCCCAGACACAACCAGTCGGAGACCACATCTTTATAAAAAGCACACGTTTATTAATCATAAATAAAGACAGTGTCCCACAGCACACAATGCACACAGCAATAATCACCCTTCAATTCTAGACTTCACAATGTCCTTGGCCACCTCTACTCTCCTCCTGGGAGCTTCGTCCTACTCCCACTCCCGACTCTGGCTCACCGACTGTAAGGAGGCGGCCCCTTTTATTCCTGCCCGGATGTGCTCCAGGTGACTGATGACGTCCATCCGGCAGCACTTCCTGGTGTGGCGGAAGTGCTGCCCTTTGCCCAGGAAGCACTCCGGGCGTCCCTGGCAGGTTCCTCCGCCATCTTGCCATGTGTGGCGGAAGTAACTATATCCGGGTCCCACGAGGCTTAAGGCGCCCCCTGGCGGTAGCCACGGGTCCCAACAGGCCAGAAGCTGTTTGTTCTTCTCCCGTGGTCCTCTCCTGCTCCAGGGCGGTTGCCCCCTCGTGGCCCGGAAGCTATTCCTGCCACTTTCTGGTCCTTTTAGGCATCCCGGCCAGGTAATAACCCCGACAATCTGCCACAATAGATAGATAGATAGATAGATAGATAGATAGATAGATAGATAGATAGATAGATAGATAGATAGATAGATAGATAGATAGATAGATAGATAGATAGATAGATAGATAGATAGATAGATAGATAGATAGATAGATAGATAGATAGATAGATAGATGTTCTCCTGAGCACCTTGTACTCTGAGTATTTGGTGACTAAAAACTTTCATTTCAGCAATGCTTGTAAACCCTGTTATGAAGGCTATGAACTGACAAAAATATATTGTTCAAGGGCTCCACAAAATCAGTCTCTATATGATTCAAACTGTTTTCTTGGTTAACTTCCTCAAAGTAAATGAGACAGGTTGAAGAAGTCACAAGGTCGCAGGGGGTACGTAACATTTGTCATTTGGCCAATATTGGAGACTGTAAGAAAATGCTTAGTTAGAGATATAAGAAAAAGCTTAGCTTTTATATATTGTTTTAAGGAACTAACCATTGTTGTTGTTTTGCAGTACTTGTGTAATTGAAATCACAAGACAAAGCGCTATAAAAACTTTGGGATACCCTGGCCGGGGGGCAGATGAAGGGCGGTGTCCTAGGACTGCGTTTCTCTGCCATTTTACCTTTGCCTGGTGTCTTTGAATAAAAGATTTTTTACTAACTTTAATTATATCTCTCTGTCTTCAGTCACAAGAAACGACACCATAGAAAAAGTGTCCACAATAGATAGATAGATAGATAGATAGATAGATAGATAGATAGATAGATAGATAGATAGATAGATAGATAGATAGATAGATAGATAGATAGATAGATAGATAGATAGATAGATAGATAGATAGATAGATAGATAGATAGATAGATAGATAGATAGATAGATACTTTATTAATCCCCAAGGGGAAATTCCCATACTCCAGCAGCAGCATACTGATAATGACAATATTAAATTAAAGAGTGATAACAATGCAGGTATACAGACAGACAATAACTTTGCATAATGTTAACGTTTACCCCCCCGGGTGGAATTGAAGAAACACATTGTGTGGTGGAGGATCGATCTCCTCAGTCTGTCAGTGGAGCAGGACGGTGACAGTAGTCTGTCGCTGAAGTTGCTCCTCTGTCTGGAGATGATCCTGTTCAGTGGATGCTGTGGATTCTCCATGATTGACAGGAGTCTGCTCAGCGCCCGTCGCTCTGCCACTGATGTCAAACTGTCCAGCTCTGTGCCTACAATAGAGCCTGCCTTCCTCAACAGTTTGTCCAGGCGTGAGGCGTCCTTCTTCTTTATGCTGCCTCCCCAGCACACCACCGCGTAGAAGAAGGAGCTCGCCAACTGAGAGACCTCGATAGCACTGGTCCACAAAAAAATATTTTTTGTTTGCTACTGGGAACTTCAGAGCTTCTCTTTATTAAGTTTTTTACACTGATTTCATATATGGAATCAGAGTTAAGCCGCATGTTAGGTTTTTGAAATACACCTCATTGACATTTTGACACTTTTGAATATCAGTATAATATATCAACACGATATCTGGAGTTTGGACTCTGTCCCACCAAATATGTTCTGATGTGTTCATTCTGAAAACAAACCAGACAACGATACCAGAGACACGTTAAAGTATATTTATGTCAATTTACCTCAATATAAAAGTGAGGTCAGTGTGCTCCAAAATGTTGGAGGCACTCTCTTTTGCGCTTGTACTGCACATCCATCTCTCTTTGCAAGAACCAACAGTAGTCACCCATCATGCTCGGAGAGAATTTTCCCCAATATCAGTTTCCCATTACGTTTATATCTTGATGAAATCTTTCCCAATGCTCATCTCTGACATCGCTTAGATTTGGTGAAAAAAAAGTTGAGATGAGAATATAAAAAAATGACGTCTTCAGTGACATTCTGACTCCCATAAGTTGATACGCTTTCAGCAGGTTCTCCACAAGCTCTGCTCTGTGACTGCCAAGAAAATTCTGGACAACCCGCACGAATGAGGGTGCTGATTCAGTTGGCTTCAGTTTCCTTTTGAACTCCTCGTCAAGCATCAGTTCACGGATTTCAAGAACAACAAAAACACCTTCCTTAATTTTGGCTTCACTTTTCTCGAGACCAAACTTATTTCTTTAATGCTGAAACGCATCGCCGTTTCTGTTCATCACCTTGACAAAATTTTCAAAGTAATGGTAAATCTAACAAACAAAATGTCCTGAAATGCAATGTTATGTTTAACAGTAAAACTGACTACCTGCTGTAGTGTCATGTCTGACTTGGGTCATTATGCTTTAGACCCAGTATCAGTAGAAAATATTTTTTCTGCTAATTAAAAATTAATAATTTTAAAATAAAATTAATAATGACAAGGTAAACAACTCACAGCTGTTAGTAACGTGTGGCAAATTCTTTTATCTCAATGGCATCCGTAGTGGAATTACTGGTATTTATCAAAATGGTTATCTGCCTTTACTGTCCAGTCACCCTAGTTGTCCAAGACCTGGAACATCATAACTAAAAAATGGGACGTGCTGCTGGACGATAAACGGTTTTCAGATTTGGAGTCAGTAAGTGAAACCTGTTAAAGTAAAGGTCAAAGACTCCCAGTAGCAAAATGCTTGTTGACCAGTATAGTTTAGAAGTTTAATAAATGCTGAATACATAGACCTCTAAACTCTGGTTTGAGAGCAGGAACTAAAAGGAATTGAAATCACCATGAGGGGCATGTAATGAAGGCGTCAGTACACTGGTGAAAGAGGGGAGTGGTTCCTGGAAAGTGGGCAGAGTCAAAAGAGATGCCGCTGACAGGGATTTCAGCTTATGGGCCTCAGAATGTCTCGGGTCACTGAATCGGTCTGAGGCTTCAGGCTGTCTCGTCTGCAGCTGGACTTTATTGGCCTACTGGGGAATCCACCCACAAAATACAAGGCAACATAAGAGGACCATGCATAGAAACTACATAATAAATAAATAGAATGTAATTAGAAGATAATATACAGTCATATGAAAAAGTTTGGGAACCCCTCTTAATTCTTTGGATTTTTGTTTCTCATTGGCTGAGCTTTCAAAGTAGTAACTTCCTTTTAATATCTGACATGCCTTATGGAAACAGTAGGATTTCAGCAGTGACATTAAGTTTATTGGATTGACAGAAAATATGCAATATACATCATAATAAAATTAGACAGGTGCATAAATGTGGGCACCCCAACAGAGATATGACATCAATACTTAGTGGAGCCTCCTTTTGCAAATCTAACAGCCTCTAGACGCTTTCCTCCTATAGCCTCTGATGAGTGTCTGGATTCTGGATGGAGGTATTTCTCTCCAGTTCAGTTCAATTTGATGGACAGCCTGCTTCAAATCATCCCATAGATTTTCGATGATATTCAAGTCAGTGGACTGTGACGGCCATTCCAGAACATTGTACTTCTCCCTCTGCATGAATGCCTTTGTAGATTTCCAACTGTGTTTTGGGTCATTGTCTTGTTGGAACATCCAACCCCTGTGTAACTTCAACTTTGTGACTGATGCTTGAACATTATCCTGAAGAATTTGTTGATATTGAGTTTATTTCATCAGACCCTCGACTAAGAAGGGCCCCAGTCCCTGAACTAGCCACACAGCCCCACAGCATGATGGAACCTCCACCAAATTTGACAGTAGGTAGCAGGTGTTTTTCTTGGAATGCGGTGTTCTTCTTCCGCCATGCAAAGCGCTTTCTGTTTTGACCAAATAACTCAATTTTTGTCTCACTTTGTTCCAAAATGAATCTGGCTTGTATAAATGAGCATTGGCATACAACAAGTGACTCTGTTTGTGGCGTGAGTGCAGAAAGGGCTTCTTTCTCATCACCCTGCCATACAGATGTTCTTTGTGCAAATTACGCTGAATTGTAGAACAATGTACAGATACACCATCTGCAGCAAGATGTTCTTGCAGGTCTTTGGAGGTGATCTGTGGGTTGTCTGTCACCATTCTCACAATCCTGTTCATATGCCGCTCCTGTATTTTTCTTGGCCTGCCAGACCTGCTGGGTTTAACAGCAACTGTGCCTGTGGCCTTCCATTTCCTGATTCCATTCCTTACAGTTGAAACTGACAGTTTAGACCTCTGAGATGGCTTTTTGTAGCCTTCCCCTAAACCAGGAGACTCAACAATCTTTGTTTTCAGATCTTTGGAGAGTTGCTTTGAGGATCCCATGCTGTCACTCTTCAGAGGAGAGTCAAAGGGAAGGAAGCACAACTTGTAATTGAACCCCTTAAATCCCTTTATATCTCATGATTGGACACACCTGTCTATGAAGTTCAAGGCGTAACGAGCTCATCCAACCAGTTTGGTGTTGTAAGTAATCAGCATTGAGCAGTGACAGGCATTCAAATCAGCACAATGACAAGGGGACCCACATTTGTGCACAGCCAGTTTTTCACATTTGATTTCATTTCATAAAACTAAATACTGCATCACTAAAAATCTTTGTTCGGAAAACACCGCAGTACTCAGATGTTCCTAGGAAATGAAAGACATACCACTGTTATCTTTATTGTTGAAGGAGAGTAAATTATTATGCAGGCTGAGAGGGCTTCCCCAACTATTTCATATGACTGTATAATTAAGTACATAATAAATGAGTACTGTGGTGGGCTGGCGCCCTGCCCGGGGTTTGTTTCCTGCCTTGCCCCCTGTGTTGGCTGGGATTGGCTCCAGCAGACCCCCGTGACCCTGTAGTTAGGATATAGCGGGTTGGATAATGGATGGATGGATGGATGGATGGATGGATGGATGGATGGATTGATAAATGAGTAGAACAATATTATAAAAATAATTAACAATAAGGAAAAGTGAACACACAGAAGACAAAACAAAAGTCATTTAAGCGTAAGCCATGGGAGGAGCCCTTAACCATAACAGTAACGTAGAATGTCAGTGCTTTCACCTGTAAGAGTTGAATTTGAACCCTGGTCCAATGTGCACCTGGCATGTGGCTGAGTCTCATATCCTTCTGAGCTTATGCTTAAAAGCTGACACTGTTATTTTATTATTCACTATGATCAATGTATTTCTTGTTATTTTATATAAACCCTTAAGAGAATAATGTTATATTTATGGCATAACCTTTCTTCTAAAGTTTCCTGTTTTTGTACACAGCTGGATCATAATATATATATATATAGGTCATTGTTCTTTTATTTTTTGACCATAAGAAACAGTGCATGCGTGGTGAAATTCACACATCTCCTTAAATAAGAATAAAAATAATGCATTTAAAATGTCATGTACAGTTAGGTCCATAAATATTTGGACAGAGACAACTTTATTCTAATTTCGGTTCTGTACATTACCACAATGAATTTTAAATGAAACAACTCCGATGCAGTTGAAGTGCAGACTTTCAGCTTTAATTCAGTGGGGTGAACAAAATGATTGCATAAAAATGGGAGGCAACTAAAGCATTTGAACACAATCCCTTCATTTCAGGGGCTCAAAAGTAATTGGACAAATTAGATAACTGGAAATCAAATGTTCATTTCTAATACTTGGTTGAAAACTCTTTGCTGGCAATGACAGCCTGAAGTCTTGAACTCCTGGACATCATCAGATGTTGGGTTTCCTCCTTTTTAATGCTCTGCCAGGCCTTTCAGTTGCTGTTTGTTTGTGGGCCTTTCTGTCTGAAGTTTAGTCTTCAACAAGTGAAATGCCTGCTCAATTGGGTTAAGATCAGGTGACTGACTTGGCCATTCAAGAATTTTCCACTTCTTTGCTTTAATAAACTCCTGGGTTGCTTTGGCTGTATGTTTTGGGTCATTGTCCATCTGTATCATGAATCAATTTGACTGCTGTATTTAGCTGGATTTGAGCAGACAGTATGTCTCTGAACACCTCAGAATTCATTTGTCTGCTTCTGTCCTGTGTCACATCATCAATAAACACTAGTGTCCCAGTGCCACTGGCAGCCATGTACACCCAAGCCATCACACTGCCTCCCTCCACCGTGTTTTACAGATGATGTACTATGCTTTGGATAATGACCTGTTCTACGCCTTCTCCATACTTTTTTCTTGCCATCATTCTGGTAGAGGTTGATCTTGGTTTCATCTGTCCAAAGAATGTTTTTCCAGAACTGTGCTGGCTTTTTTAGATGTTCTTTAGCAAAGTCCAATCTAGCCTTTCTATTCTCGAGGCTTATGAGTGGCTTGCACCTTGCAGTGCACCCTCTGTATTTACTTTCATGCAGTCTTCTCTTTATGGTAGACTTGGATATCGATACGCCGACCCCCTGGAGAGTGTTGTTCACTTGGTTGGCTGTTGTGAAGGGGTTTCTCTTCACCATGGAAATGATTCTGCGATCATCCACCACTGTTGTCTTCCGTGGACGTCCAGGTCTTTTTGCGTTGCTGACTTCACCAGTGCTTGCTTTCTTTCTCAGGATGTACCAAACTGTACATTTTGCCACTCATAATATTGTAGCAATTTCTCGAATGGGTTTTTTCTGTTTTCGCAGCTTAAGGATGGCTTCTGTCACCTGCATGGAGAGCTCCTTTGACCGCATGTTGTCTGTTCACAGCAAAATCTTCCACATGCAAGCACCACACCTCAAATCAACTGCAGGCCTTTTATCTGCTTAATTGATAATGACATAACGTCGGACTTGACCACACCTGCCCATGAAATAGCCTTTGAGTCAATTGTCCAATTACTTTTGAGCCCCTGAAATGAAGGGATTGTGTTCAAAAAATGCTTTAGTTGCCTCACAGTTTTATGCAATCGTTTTGTTCACCCCACTGAATTAAAGCTGAAAGTCTGCACTTCAACTGCATCGGAGTTGTTTCATTTCAAATTCATTGTGGTGATGTACAGAACCAAAATTAGACAAAAGTTGTCTCTGTCCAAATATTTATGGACCTAACTGTACATCCTAAGCAAACAGGACTATCAATCAAATTGCAGTCATCTAAGGTATCTGCCATGTCCCATTAGCGACTAGGTGTAACCAATCATGTTAAAAGTTTTCTGAATTTGTAATGAATTTTTTTTAAAGAATAGTGACCTAATCTATGGTTTGTATAAATATAGCGCAGAGGACACCTTTTTCTTTATAAAAATACTGATATGATGATTTTTGCCTCTTTGGAGATTTAGGTAAAGAATAACGATTGATGTTTTCTCCTTCCTGTGTTTTATTGCTTAAATCGGGGCATTCCAGTGGGGGGTGTCTGTATTCATAATTTTCTTCCACACACCTCACAGATTTAAAGCACTGGGTCCAAATCCCAACTCGGTTACTAACTCTGTGACGTTTGCATGTTTTTTCCATCTTTTCTAAGTACTCCGAGCTCCCACATCTCATAAATGATGCACAGACACACACCTCCTTCTGCCATAATAGACTTCTGTTGCCCCCGAACCACAGAAAGACCTAAGCGAGTTCAGCGAAAGGATAAGTCGGGCTTCATAATGTAACAGAGATGAACATGTGCAGTTAAAGGCCGTGAGGAACTGAATTGAGAGGAGAGCGACACTCACCCACCTGCGGGTGAGATGAAATGGCCTGGACGTGGAGAGTAGGAATCAGCCAAATGTCACAAACACATTTTCTGCCACGGCTAAATCTCATTCAAGTTCCCCCCGGTCTGCCATTTGATAAGCACTTAATTGGAGAGCAGCTGAGTCTGATCGCTGTCACACGGACGACTTAATTATGGAGCTGTGTAATTGCTGCCATCTAATCAGAGAGCACGCAGGGCACCCCCACTGCAAACATGTGTCACTATGCCATAGCCGATGGCCTGCCCGCCGTCCTTCCCCTTTTCAGCACATCTCCCTTCAAAGGACCTTGGGGCTTCTGAGTGCAGGACCCCGCTGCATCGCAGCTCTGAACGCAGGTGCTGCCTTTTTTAAACACTTCAAGTGAAAACTGGCACACCTGGGCACTTTCATACTTGGCACTGTATTTGCCTCCTTTGCCATAAATAAATTGCGTGGGCGGCAGGAGATACTAAGGTGAGCAGATGTGCTGAAGCTGAAAGCCACACGGGCCTTTGTAATCGTGAAGTTGCAGGCTGATGAAGGAATGTGAGAAACGAGGAGGGGAGGAAGGTTTGGGGGGTTAAGCTTCGGGCAAAGCGGCCATTGATGGGATGGGCACATCCTGCTCAGAACAGATTCAGAAGCTGCATTTTAACAGCTTCACCTCAATATGAGGCTGCTCTGCCTGGAGAGGTGACATTTTTAATCAAATGGGACTTAGAATGTGTAAAGAAGCCCAGGAGAACACCAAGAGAAAGAAAGAGCGTAGGTAGCGTGGGCACAGTCAGCGCTGTATAAAATAAGCAGCCGCCATACTGGAGAGAAAGTAGAGATAACTCTGTGGAACACAGCTTAAATAAAAGTAAAATGATCTTAAGTAGAACTATAAAACGTCATCAAGCACCTTCACAAACTTTCAGACTCCTTCACTTTTTCATGTATTGTTCTGTTGCAGCCTTGTGCTAAAATCACTTCAGTTCACTTTTTTCCTCATGAATGCCACAAAATGACAAAAAGAGAACAAAAAACTGTGGAAACATTTAGAAATTTATGAAAAATAAGAAAATTGAAATGCAACAATTATTCAGGCCAAGGACTCACAACTTAGTTGACTCCAGCCTGGAGTCTTCTTCGGTTCGACATCATAAGCTTTACACACCTGGATTTTGGGATTTTTCTGCCATTCTTCTATGGCAGAGACCATCAGTGGATAGTGTCACACATATGAGCATAGGGGTCAGCTAAAGGGTTCAGATGGTAATCCCATACCGGACCAGGTAGCGGCAGTGTGCACTAACCCTTTCTCTCTTTCTCCTACTGACCACCTGAGTGGAAATCCCACAGAGGCCTGTCAGCATCACTTCCAGTTCTGGGCCCTGATGACATCACTTCCGGTTCTTGGCTCAATGAGAACATTTCCGGTTCCAGGCCCAAAGACGTCACTTCCTCTGCCCTACTATATAAATACCATCTTGTTAATAGTGAATCAGTTCTGTTTTGGTCTCAAATCTGTATTGATGAGTTTTGCTTTTTCTTTTTGCCAAATCTCCAAATATACGGGGTGGGTACTTACCCCAAACCATTTTTGGTGTTCATCTCCTTTCTTCACAAGAGATATTATCCAGTTTCACCACAGATATTCTGTGTTGTTCTAGTGATATTATACACTTCAATTGGACACAAAGCAGCTGCCGGAATCTTAACTAGGAAATGAAAAATCCGAGCACATCACCCCAGTCTTGGCGTCATTACACTGGTTACCAGTGTCATTCAGAATTGAGTTTATAATACTGCTAATGGTTTACAAAGCCTTCAATAATCCCATCCTATCCTATATGTCAGAATGTCTGACACCTTACACTACAAATCGTAACCTTAGATTTTCAAATGAGGGTCTGCTTTGAATTCCAAGAGCTACACGTAAAAGAAGTAGTGAGGCGGCCTTCTTCTGTAATGCACCTCAAATCTGGAATAGCTGACCGATAGAAATTTGCCAGACTAATACAGTGGAGCACTTGATAAAAACCTGTTACTGTAATATGGCTTTCTCAAAGCTACATTTTACTGTATCCCTGTTCAGCTGCATTGAATTATCATTTTCTTCATGGGTCCACAATCCATACTAATTCCAGTTTTTCTCTACTGTTCTTTTTCCAGTTTTTCTGTGGTGATAGATAGATAGATAGATAGATAGATAGATAGATAGATAGATAGATAGATAGATAGATAGATAGATAGATAGATAGATAGATAGATAGATAGATAGATAGATAGATAGATAGATAGATAGATAGATAGATAGATAGATAGATAGATAGATAGATAGATAGATAGATAGATAGATAGATAGAGTGGATCCTTAACTAATGAACTCAATTCATTCGCGAGGGCTGGTTGTAACTCAAGTTGGTTGTAGGTCAAGACTATTTTTCCCATAAGAAATAATGGAAATACCCATAATACGTTCCGAACCTCCCACAGCAACACTTACTTAACCTTTTCATAATAAAAAAGGGTTGTATAATGTGCATAATCTACCAAAACACCAATAATTATTCTAATGTACTAACCAAAAAGTTATAAATAGTGCCTAGCCTACCAGAAACAACAATTTCATACTGTACTCACCATTTAATTTGACATCTTTGTGCTGCAGGAAGGGAGGAGAAGGAGAATGAAATGGAAGGTGGTTATTGTTTGGAAGGAGCCTCCTTATACAAATCTTTTCTTTATAAAATTGTAGATTTGTATATTTCTGCACAATTTCCTTCTTCGTTTCGATTGTGATCGCTTCCTTTACCTTCGTTACCTTCTCTTCCTTCCTTAGCAATTATCGAAAAAGATTATATAAATCACTGCACTGATCAAAATTACGTCCACAAACACACGTACCTGGGCTCCGACTGACGCTTACGAACGCTCTCGGTTGTTTGTTTACAATCGCGCAAGCGGACACACATGACCGCATTCGGGTCGTAACACAAGATGTTGGACGTAAATCAAAACAAATATTTTGGTCGTAAATCAAGTTCTTCGCATGTCAGGCTGGTTGTATATCAAGGGTCGACTGGACTTTATTAATTCCAAGGGGAAATTCACATGGTGGTGATGATAGCTGCAGCATTTTGCACTAATTGCAAACAACTGATGTCTTTCTTAGGTTATCCTGTTAGGAGTGCATCACAGTAATCTAGTTGACTGAAAACAAAAGCATGAATTAATTTTTCAGTGTTTTGTAGTGTTATGTACTATGTGCTGTGTGCAGTTTTGGTCTCCAGGCTACAAAAAGGACATAGCAGTACTAGAAAAGGTCCAGAGAAGAGCGACTAGGCTGAGTCCAGGGCTACAGGGAGTGTGTTAGGCTAACAGAATGTCAGGTTATATAGCGCCTTGATGTGTGGAGTACAAGTCACAGGAGGTTCTGCTCAAGCTTTATATCACACTCGTGAGACCTCATTTGGAGTCCTGGGTGCAGTTTTGGTCTCTATAAAGACTTAACAGCACTAGAGAAGGCCCAGAAAAGAGCGACTCGGCTGATTCCAGTACTTGGACAGCATAAAGGTTTGGACAAATTTATGGCAGAAGAAGTTTAATGTCAGTAAATGTAAAGAATTATAAACAGGAAGTAAAAATGTGAGGTTTGAATACACAATGGGCGGAGTAAAAATTAAGAGTCTACCTTATGAGAAGGATTTAGGAGTCATAGTGGACTCTAAGCTATTGACTTCCAGACAGTATTCAGAAGCCATTAAGAATGCTAACAGAATGTCAGGTTATATAGCGCCTTGATGTGTGGAGTACAAATCACTGGAGGTTCTGCTCAAGCTTTATAACACACTGGTGAGGCCTCATCTGGAGTCCTGGGTGCAGTTTGGGTCTCCAGGCTACAAAAAGGACATAACGGAACAAGAAAAGGTCCAGAGAAGAGCGACTAGGCTGATTTAGGGTTACAGGGGATGAGCTATGAGGAAAGATTAAAAGAGCTTTACAGTTTAAACAAAAGAAGATAAAAGAGAAGACCTGACTGAAATGTTTAAAATTATGAAGGGAATTAGTCCAGTGGATCAAGACGGTGACTTTAAAATGAGTTCAACAAGAACAAGGGGACACAGCTGGAAACTTATTATGGGGAAATTTAACACAAACATTAGGATGTTTTTCTTTACAAAAAAGAACAATAGACACTTGGAATAAGTGACCAAGTAGTGTGGTGGACAGTAAGACTTTAGGGACTTTCAAAACTCGACTTGATGTTTTTTTGGAAGAAATAAGTGGACAGGACTGGTGAGCTTTGTTGGGCTGAATGGCCTGTTCTTGTCTAGAGTGTTCTAATATTCTAATAGGAGTTCAAAATTTGCAATATTCCTTAAGTGAAATTAGCAGGTAATATTTTAGTTTATCCCTTATTTAGCTTGAGAAAATTACTACTCATCCATTCCATAATACAAGACGGCCATTGGATCAGAGTGTCCAGAGCGTCAAAGTTGTCAAGATGCTATAGACCAGCGGTGGCCAACTCTGATCCTGGAGGGCCGCAATGGCTGCAGGATTCCACTCTAACTATTTTCTTAATTAGTGAATCGTTTTTCCTACTAATTAACTTCATTGAATTTATTTGCTCTTTAAGAGTTACACCCTTAAGTAAACTTTTTTCACGTTGTCATAATGGGGTGTTGTGTGCAGAATTCTGAGGAAAAAAATGAATTTAATCCATTTTAGAATAAGGCTGTAACATAACAAAATGTGGAAAAAGTGATGCGCTGTGAATACTTTCTGGATGCACTGTATACTTTAACTTTTAATTTTGATGACTCGTTTTGTGACCTGTGAAATTAGTTGTTTTTAAAGTTGTCATTGTAACACACCGTTCACACTGTGTTTCGTGAATATAATGGGGTGCGTTCTCCTTTGTCCTCCTTTATGACTTTTGGTGTCCTCCTTTGGGTCCACAGGTGTCTGGTAACACTAGGTGAGGTGGCATGTCACCAAATGTCACACTTGTGCACAAGGGGACAAGTCAAAAACCAGCACAATATGAGTATCTTTTGTATTCCTGGGCACAGTACCAACGTTGAAAGAGCATTTTTCTTGATTGACGCACAGTGGACAAAAGAAAGAAATAGACCGTCTGTTGATGCTGTCAGAGGAATTCTTCTTACGGAGTACAATTTCAAGAATGTTACTTGTCTGGAGTTCCACGCCTATGTTGCCAGAATGATGAATTGCAGCAAAAAGACGCCTCGTATGAAAATTATGAAGCTGCATAGTTATACTGTAACTTTTAATTTTGATGACTCATTTTGTGACCTGTGAGATTAGTTGTTTTTAAAGTTGTCATTGTAACACACCGTTCACACTGTGCTTCGTGAACAGAACAGGACGTGTTCTCCTTTGTCCTCCTTTATGACATTCTGTGTCCTACTTTGGGTTCGCAGGTGTCTGGTAACACTAAGTGAGGTGGCACGTCAGCACATGTCACACTTGCGCACAAGTCAAAAACCAGTACAATATGAGTATCTTTGGAACACAAGGAGAAAACCTACACAGATACAAACAGTGCAGACTTCATACAGACTGCAGCTTATCTGGGATTGTAACCCAGACCCTAACCACTGTGTCACTCCCCCCATGACCCCCACCACCCCACCAACCAAAAAGTCAAATATTACAACCAACTGAGTAGTCTTTATGATGAGGATTGATGAGGTATGTTTGTACCTGTGTACATTGTGCAGGTGTCAATCCTGCCGACTACGCCAAATGTGGCGATTTAAAATACACAAACGGTAAACTTCATTAACAGGGCAACTGTTTTTCTTTTTTTTTTCCAACTGTTAAAAACACACGACAGCAACATTCTCAAACCTGATTAATCCAGTTCAAGGTCATGGGGGTCAGAGCATTTACCAGCAGTACTGGACACAAGGCAGGGACCAAACCTGGATGGACCTCCAGTTCATCACAAAGTTACAGGTGCATATAAATTAAAAGATTCACCGGCCCTACGTTCACTACTTCGATTTAATGTTCTCAACAGGCATTCTCATCCAATTTTTATACCTTATAACATTGTTGCTTTTTTTCTACCCAAGGGATTCACTTTTAACATTTGCTCCTAGGGAGTTTCAGGAAAAAGTCTAAATATTCATTTTGCAGTACTCTTTTGTTTTTAAATGGCCACCCATTATTGCACAATCACGTTTAATGTTTGAACTGGGCCAATGCTTGCCAGTTTTCAATTCTTCCACTTCTATGTTCTGCTCATTTAAAGTACTGGGAGGGTTTCTTGCACATCAGCAGCGTTTGAAGTCAGCAAGTACTCACCAATGTGAGCACGTTGACTTTTCACGACTACAGTATGGTCTTTGTTTTTCAGTACTTCTCACGGCCCTCTGAGAACTACTAAGTCACCCATAACCAGCTGCTTCCTTCTGGGAACTGTACCAATTGGGACAAAAGTGTCCTTACTAATATCTCTGCATCTCCTAACTTATATATGTTGTCACACACATGCGCATGGGAAGCAGCTAAAGGGCTTGAATGAGAGTAATTCCGAGCCAGACCAGGAGGTAGCGGAGTGCACCGACTCTTTTTCTCACTTTTCTGTTGACCGTTTACTGGATATACCACCTGGCCCTGATGATGTCATTCCTGGTTACGGGTGAGAGCCTATGGATGGAGACCCTTCCAGTTCCTGTCCCTTTGATGTCACTTCCTATAGTGGCCTTTAAAGCCACCACCTTTCCTCCATCTCCTCAGTTCTGTTCTGGACTCTAATCTTTACACATCAGTACAAACCTTTAAACCATTATGCAGCCAGGGAATAATATACTGGTTTCTGTGGCTTTCTTTTGATTTTGTGACAATGTTTGCCCCCTTGGGGGCCTTTGATTCCTAACTAAAACCTCTCTCTCTCCAATAAGGACTGATTGAATAGCATCTCTGATGTAAACTCAGATGGATGAAGTGTGCTTGTGCCTGTGTATGTTGTCCAATCCTGCCGACTACGCTAAATGTGGCTATTTTAAACACAAAAATGATAAACCCCATTGACAACGCAACTCTTTTTTCTTTTCTTTTCTTTTTTTTTAAAATCTTACAAAGAAATAACAAGAACATTCCCAAACCTTATTAATCCAGTTCACGGTCATGGGGTCAGAGTGTATACCAGTGGTACCAGACACAAAGCATGGACCAAACCTGGATGGGTCTCGACTCATAGCTTCAAATACATCCATCCATCCATTATCCAACCACACAGGGCACAAGGCAGGAAGTAAACCCCGGGCAAGGTGCCAGCCCACCGCAGGGCACACACACACACACACTAGGGATAATTTAGCGTTGCCAATGCACCTAACCTGCATGTCTTTGGACTGTGAGAAGAAACCCATGCAGACACAGGAGAACATGCAAATTCCACTCAGGGAGGACCCGGGAAGCGAACCCACTGCACCACTGTGCCGCCCGCTTCAAATATATGTTACTGAAAAGATTCACCTGCCCTATATACTGGCACTTTTCACGACCTCTCGGTACTATAATGAAACACGTGTTAACCAGCAGCTTCCTTCTGGGAAGTCTACACTTGTCTCCTTAGTAAAATCTCTCCATCTCCTAACGTATTTATGTATGAGGAGGTAACCTTGAGCCCTATCTCAAATTTCACTGTCTTCTATAAGGACTGACTGAATAGCCTTTATGATGTAAACTTGGATGGATGAAGCGTGTCTGTGCCTGTGTACATTGCCCAGGTAACAATCCTGCCGACTACGCTGAACGTAGCTATTTTAAATGCACAACTCAACTTTTTTCATTTCGTTTTTTCCAAATCTTAAAAACAAATAACAAGAACGTTCTCAAACCTTATTGATTCAGTTCACGGTCATGGGGGTCCAAGCGTATATCAGCAGTACCGGACACAAAGCAGGGACCAAACCTGGATGGGTCTCCAGTTCATCTCATAGCTTCAATAACATATTAATGAAAAGATTCACCTGCTCTATATCCTCTTCTTTCGTTTAATGTTGTCATCAAGTATTCTCATTAAAATTTTATGCCTTATAACATTGTTCTTTTTTTCTCTATCCAGGGAATTCCATTTTAACATTTCTTTATTCCTAGAAAGTTTCTGGAAAAAGTTAAAATATTATTTTGTGACGCCATTTTATTTTATTATGGCCACTGCCAGTATTGCACTATTACATTCGGTGCTTGAAGTGGGCTGATGCTCACCAGTATACCAGTCCTGCACTTCTACGTTTAGGTCATTCAAGTACTGGGGGGGTTTCCTGCACATCAGCAGTGTTTTGAAATCCAGACAGTACTCACCAATGTGCAGGTCCAGCACGTTGACTTTTTTCTTTTTGAAGTTTGGTCACTTTTTCCTTCACAACTCCATACCTGCACTTCTCACGACCTCGTGGTACTATAATGCCACACGTGTTAAACAGCAGCTTCCTTCTGGGAATAATACAAGTGTCTCCTTATTAAAATCTCTCCATCTCCTAACTTATTTATGTACAAGGAGGTACCTTGATTCTTATCTAATATCTCTCCATCTTCTGTACGTTCTGACTACATAGCCTTTATAATGTAAACTTGGATGGATGAAGTATGGTCCAGGTGTCATTCCTTTTTTTAGAATAAGGGGGATTTGCAGAGCTGCAGTAACTACAGGGGGATAAAATTGATGAGCCACAACATGAGGTTATGGGAAAGAGTAGTGGAAGCTCAGTTAAGAAGTGAGGTGATGACTAGTGAGCAGCAGTGTGGTGTCATGAAAGGAAAGAGCATCACAGATGAGATATTTGGTCTAAGAATGTTGATGGACAAGTAAAGAGAAGGCCAGAAGGAGTTGCATTGCATCTTTGTGGACCTGAAGAAAGCATATGACAGAGTGAGGAGAGAGGAGCTGTGGTATTGTATGAGGAAGTCAGGATATGTACGAGGGAAGTGTGACCAGGGTGAGGTCTGCGGTTGGAGTGACGGAGATGGGATTACATCAGGGATCGGCTCTGAGCCCTTTCTTATTTGCAATGGTGATGGACAGGCTGACAGACAAGATTAGACAGGTGTCCCCGTGGACTAAGATGTTTGCTGATGACATTGTGATCTGTAGCGAGAGTAGGGAGCAGGTTGAGGAGACTCTGGAGAGGTGAACATATGCTCTAGAGAGGAGAGGAATGAAGGTCAGTAGGAACAACAGAATGCATGTGTGTGAATGAGAGGGAGGTCAGTGCAATGGTGAGGATGCAAGGAGTAGAGTTGGAGAAGGTGGATGAGTTTAAATACTTGGAATCAACAGTAGAGAGTAATGGGGATTGTGGAAGAGAGGTGAAGAAGAGAGTGCAGGCTGGGTGGAGTGGGTGGAGAAGAGTGTCAGGAGTGATTTGTGACAGACGGGTACCATGAAGAGTAATAGTGAAGGTCTACAAGATGGTAGTGAGACCAGCTATGTTATATGGGCAGGAGACGGTGGCACAGGAAACAGAGCTGGAGGTGGCAGAATTAAAGATGCTAAGATTTGCATTGGGTGTGACGAGGAGGGACAGGATTAGAAATGAGGACATTAGAGGGTCAGCTCAAGTTGGACGGTTGGAAGACAAAGTCAGAGAGGCGAGATTGTGTTGGTTTGGACATGTGCAGAGGAGAGATGAGGGGTATATCAGGAAAAGGGTACTAAGGATAGAGCTGGCAGGGAAGAGGAAGGCCTAAGAGAAGGTTCATGGATGTGGTGAGAGGGGACATGCAGGTGATGGGGGTAACAGAGAAAGATGGAGAGGATAGGAAGAGATAGAATCAGTTCATCCGCTGTGGTGACCAATAGCAGGAGCAGCCAAAAAGAAGAAGAAGAAGGTTAAGGTGTCAGTCCTGCCGACTACACTGAATGCAGCTTTTTCAAGCATACAACTGATAAACCCCATTGACAGGTAACTCTTCTTCACACATCTTAAAAACAAAGAACAACAACATTCTTAAACCTGATTAATCCAGTTCACAGCTGTGGGGGGTGTCACATTTTATCCCAGCGGTATTGATCACAAAGCAGCGGTGAACATTGATGGATCTCCATTTCATCTCAGAGTTTCAAATGCATAGCTATATAAAGATTCACCTGGCCTATATCCACATCTTTTATTTAACATTCTTTAAGTATTCTCATCTATATTTTATACCTTGTAATTTTATACTTTCTCTATAAATATGTAGTTTCTACCGCACTACTTACTGTATATCCCTATAAAGAGTCTGACTATAATAAAACCTGGCCCCATCTTTAAACCTCATAATTCATTTTTTATTTCACAAGAGTATTTAGCTGTCAACGAGAATAATCGTTGGGACTCTGATCAACGGTCTTTATACTTATTTTTTACTAGGCTCTGGTGGGTTGGCGTCAAGAAGCAGAGAAAGGTTCAAGCACGATGGCGGCATAACTGCTGTACAATTGCAGGGAAGACGATGATTGAATGCTTCATGGTGCTCTCATCCTGTCCCTCTTAATCACCTATTACCAGCAAGCTTATCAATCAACGTGCAGCTGTCCGCTGGTCTCCTGTTAATGGGATCCATCCTTTCATCGTAGAAGGGAAATCAAAATTTAACAAGGTCAGTTGCCAGTACGTTTGTTAGCTCAACTGTTTCCTGCAAAAGCTGCCACTGGGACTGAAGGAATGTTCTTATTTGTGAGGTAAAGCAAATTGGCATTTAAATTAGAAAAACTTCCAAATGCTCCCGAACCCATCACCTCAGTGCCTGTTGACTGGCCGTAAGCAAGCATCATTTCATTGTCATGCATAAAGCCAACACACTGATGTAACAGATGGGCCAAGTGCTACCTGCGCTGCTCCCCGCTGTCCCTGTCATCTTCTCATCCTTGCAGCCTTCAGTGAGAAATTATCCTCACCGTAGAGACTCTGGGAGACAATCGAGTCCACGGTACGTACTGCTGAACTCGCCTAATTACTAAGTTACCCCGTGATTAATGGTGTGTAGAGTATGAACCCAGCAACCTTGGCTGTCAGCAGTGGAAAAGTTACTGGCACAAGTTCCATACTAAAAGGCTTTAGTTAAAAGTAAGAAGGAGTCCAGAGCAGGCAATGCAAGGGGCAAGACGAGCAAAAAGATCAGACATCTTGGAAGTGTTTTGTTTTTAAATATGTCAACAAGAAGTATTCTATAATGTCAGGCCAAGCACAGATAGATAGATAGATAGATAGATAGATAGATAGATAGATAGATAGATAGATAGATAGATAGATAGATAGATAGATAGATAGATAGATAGATAGATAGATAGATAGATAGATAGATAGATAGATAGATATGAAAGGCACGATAGATAGATAGATAGATAGATAGATAGATAGATAGATAGATAGATAGATAGATAGATAGATAGATAGATAGATAGATAGATAGATAGATAGATAGATAGATAGATAGATAGATAGATGTGAAATGCACTATAATATCGATAGATAGAAAATTAATTTTAGTGTAGTAGGTAGGATAGATAGATAGATAGATAGATAGATAGATAGATAGATAGATAGATAGATAGATAGATAGATAGATAGATAGATAGATCTTTATTGTCATTGTCACTTTTACAAAGGAACAACGAAATAGATAGATAGATAGATAGATAGATAGATAGATAGAGAGATAGATAGATAGATAGATAGATAGATAGATAGATAGATAGATAGATAGATAGATAGATAGATAGATAGATAGATAGATAGATAGATAGATAGATAGATAGATTAATTTTAGTATAGTAGGTAGGACAGATAGATAGATAGATAGATAGATAGATAGATAGATAGATAGATAGATAGATAGATAGATAGATAGATAGATAGATAGATAGATAGATAGATAGATTAATTTTAGTGTAGTAGGTAAGATAGATAGATAGATAGATAGATAGATAGATAGATAGATAGATAGATAGATAGATAGATAGATAGATAGATAGATAGATAGATAGATAGATTTTAGTGTAGTAGGTAGGATAGATAGATAGATAGATAGATAGATAGATAGATAGATAGATAGATAGATAGATAGATAGATAGATAGATAGATCTTTATTGTCATTGTCACTTTTACAAAGGAACAACGAAATAGATAGATAGATAGATAGATAGATAGATAGATAGATAGATAGATAGATAGATAGATAGATAGATAGATAGATAGATAGATAGATAGATAGATAGATAGATAGATAGATTAATTTTAGTATAGTAGGTAGGACAGATAGATAGATAGATAGATAGATAGATAGATAGATAGATAGATAGATAGATAGATAGATAGATAGATAGATAGATAGATAGATAGATAGATAGATAGATAGATTAATTTTAGTGTAGTAGGTAAGATAGATAGATAGATAGATAGATAGATAGATAGATAGATAGATAGATAGATAGATAGATAGATAGATAGATAGATAGATAGATAGATAGATTTTAGTGTAGTAGGTAGGATAGATAGATAGATAGATAGATAGATAGATAGATAGATAGATAGATAGATAGATAGATAGATAGATAGATAGATAGATAGATAGATAGATAGATAGATAGATAGATAGATAGATAGATGAAAGGCACTATATGATAGATAGATAGATAGATAGATAGATAGATAGATAGATAGATAGATAGATAGATAGATAGATAGATAGATAGATAGATAGATAGATAGATAGATAGATAGATATGAAAGGCACGATAGATAGATAGATAGATAGATAGATAGATAGATAGATAGATAGATAGATAGATAGATAGATAGATAGATAGATAGATAGATAGATAGATAGATAGATAGATAGATAGATAGATAGATGTTTTCTCCATTATGTATGCGGCCTATGATGGAGGAGTCATCTAAATACAGTGGTGTGAAAAACTATTTGCCCCCTTCCTGATTTCTTATTCTTTTGCATGTTTGTCACACAAAATGTTTCTGATCATCAAACACATTTAACCATTAGTCAAATATAACACAAGTAAACACAAAATGCAGTTTTTAAATGATAGTTTTTATTATTTAGGGAGAAAAAAAAATCCAAACTTACATGGCCCTGTGTGAAAAAGTAATTGCCCCCTGAACCTAATAACTGGTTGGGCCACCCTTAGCAGCAATAACTGCAATCAAGCGTTTGCGATAACTTGCAATGAGTCTTTTACAGCGCTCTGGAGGAATTTTGGCCCACTCATCTTTGCAAAATTGTTGTAATTCAGCTTTACTTGAGGGTTTTCTAGCATGAACCGCCTTTTTAAGGTCATGCCATAGCATCTCAATTGGATTCAGGTCAGGACTTTGACTAGGCCACTCCAAAGTCTTCATTTTGTTTTTCTTCAGCCATTCAGAGGTGGATTTGCTGGTGTGTTTTGGGTCATTGTCCTGTTGCAGCGCCCAAGATCGCTTCAGCTTGAGTTGACAAACAGATGGCCGGACATTCTCCTTCAGGATTTTTTGGTAGACAGTAGAATTCATGGTTCCATCTATCACAGCAAGCCTTCCAGGTCCTGAAGCAGCAAAACAACCCCAGACCATCACACTACCACCACCATATTTTACTGTTGGTATGATGTTCTTTTTCTGAAATGCTGTGTTCCTTTTACGCCAGATGTAATGGGACATTTGCCTTCCAAAAAGTTCAACTTTTGACTCATCAGTCCACAAGGTACTTTCCCAAAAGTCTTGGCAATCATTGAGATGTTTCTTAGCAAAATTGAGACGAGCCCTAATGTTCTTTTTGCTTAACAGTGGTTTGCGTCTTGGAAATCTGCCATGCAGGCCGTTTTTGCCCAGTCTCTTTCTTATGGTGGAGTCGTGAACACTGACCTTAATTGAGGCAAGTAAGGCCTGCAGTTCTTTAGACGTTGTCCTGGGGTCTTTTGTGACCTCTCAGATGAGTCGTCTCTGCGCTCTTGGGGTAATTTTGGTCGGCCGGCCACTCCTGGGAAGGTTCACCACTGTTCCATGTTTTTGCCATTTGTGGATAATGGCTCTCACTGTGGTTCGCTGGAGTCCCAAAGCTATAGAAATGGCTTTATAACCTTTACCAGACTGATAGATCTCAATTACTTCTGTTCTCATTTGTTCCTGAATTCTTTGGATCTTGGCATGATGTCTATCTTTTGAGGTGCTTTTGGTCTACTTCTCTGTGTCAGGCAGCTCCTATTTAAGTGATTTCTTGATTGAAACAGGTGTGGCAGTAATCAGGCCTGGGGGTGGCTACGGAAATTGAACTCAGGTGTGATACACCACAGTTAGGTTATTTTTAAACAAGGGGGCAATTACTTTTTCACACAGGGCCATGTAGGTTTGGATTTTTTTTTCTCCCTAAATAATAAAAACCACCATTTACAAACTGCATTTTGTGTTTACTTGTGTTATATTTGACTAATGGTTAAATGTGTTTGATGATCAGAAACATTTTGTGTGACAAAACATGCAAAAGAATAAGAAATCAGGAAGGGGGCAAATAGTTTTTCACACCACTGTACTTTTGTGGGTGGCCAGCTCTGGTATTGTACTGGAAGTTCGTTGTGTGGAGGGTAAACAGGAAGGCAGACATGACATTTCCCTGATTTGCTCCACTATCACACACCTCCATTTCTGACTCACAGTCCCTCAGGCTCACACAATGCTGTCTGTTGGTCAGGTAGTCCATGACTCACGAGATTATGTAGGCATCAAGATTCAAAGTCTTGAGCTTTTTCTCCAGTCGACAAGATAAGATGGTGTTAAAGGACCTGGAAATTTCAAAGAATATGATCCTGGTTGTGGTGCAGGCTTTGTCCGTGTGAGTGTAGACACTGTGGAGCATGGAGATCAGAGCATCCTCCACACCTACGTGTCTCTGATATACAAACTGGAGAGGATCAAGATGTTCATGAACCTGGGGTTGTAGCTATTTTAGGACCATCTTCTCAAAGCTCAGTTTTAGGAGGATCCCTTCCTTTGCAACAATAATTCTGACAGCCCTTCAGTAGGCTGATTTTTAGTTGTTTGGAGCTGCAGACGTATTTGTCTCTTAGCTGTTTTCTTTCACTGAACAAACACTGAAAATACCGCTCCAGGTCCAAATCTCAGCAATTAGACTCTCCATCCTCAGCTGCTCTGTAACTCTTCTGCTATCTGCCTTATCCTTTGCCTGTGCAATATTACCCCCAGCCCTACTGCAAATTGCTCACCTGAGGTCAGGTGGAACTCAATCTGCAATATTTCTTCCCATCTCCATGAGCCTGAAGCTTCACCAGCGACCATACACACTGGCAGATCGGCTTTAGAAGATGGAGAGGTGATGGTGGAGCTGTCGTGGTAACAGTCTTACAGCGGTCTTCCCTCCTCCTACTGATGCTGCAAATGCCATTCCACATCCCAGATCTCAGTCTTAAGACTTTACATTAAATTCTCAGAAGAGACCAGCAAGTCCATTTCAGGTCTCTGCAGCACTCTGCGCTTTGCTAAGCTGGACCTTTAGTCATCTCTTAATCCCACTGCTAACACCAATATAGCATCAGTGCAAGTGGATTCTTGAGCTCTCGAATTCCCCTATTGAGTATCTCGTTATTCTTAAAAGAACTGCTCGCCATTACTGCATTAGATGAAATTCTGTTTGTTTCTTTGCAGGTTTGCTGATTTTATAGGCGTCCCTGCCACTGACTCTGAAGCAACTCCTTTTACATAATTGAATGCCAGCCCATACTGTGGGTGACTCATCCCTGGCTGATGCTACTTTTCAGTGCCATCACTTTATTATTCTGTTTCTCAAGACACGTGGGCTTCAATTATCTTGACATAAGTCTAACAGCAGCCAACCTCCATTTACTGTATAGAGGAAGAAATCCTTGCAGAAATGTTTCAGTGTATTATCAGCAAAAGAAAAGTGTATATTATAATTAATTCATTGATTGATGAATCTCAGTGGATCCATTCTTCCTTCCCAGAAAGCTACCTCAAAGATACTCCGGTTGTCCTCCTAAATTCTAAAAGCCACATTAAGTGTTAGGATAACTGGAAATTCCACAATTGCCCAATGCTGACCTTGGCATTGCCATCCATGGCGGGTCCCTGCCAATGCATAGGGGAAATACACTGACCCCTTCCATGGCCCTGAATTGTATTAAGCAGGTGTCAAAATGCTATGTCGTTTTTTTTTTATTTCCTTCCCATAAACTGAAAGCCCCTGGCATTTAAAAGGTTTCGTACCTCATGGATGCCATATTGGTGTCACTTTCCAATAGCTGTAACCGCAGAATTTCATTTTTAATTTGTCAAAGAAAGCAATCGATAATTGCACATTTGTTCTCTGCCTGACATTTTATTAGCAATGAGTATTGTGCAGCTGCTATTGATTAGAGAAGAATTCATATTTTCTTCAAGCCCGTCTGAGCCGACTTCAAAGATGTCAATACTGCGCCAGCGTAAAGTGGTTTGTAATTACCGAGGCCTCCCGCTCCACCTTCATTTAGGGATGTCTGTTGAGAGATCAAAAATATTGCATTGCCAATGTAAATTGGCTCGGTGAGGAAGATCAAAATAAAAAAATATAGTGGGACGTGCAAGACAAAATGACAAGCAGACCTGCATTGCAGGCTTGGAGCTGCAAACTGCACCTCTGCGACATCCCAGGTGGGGACTTTGCTTGTTCTTAGGAATCTATGTGTGGGTTTTCAATTTGGAGAACCAAACTGACCTGAGAGTGAATAAGAACTGGCCACGCCCTGTACTGTGTGTTACTCCGCCCATTTATAGCAAAGAGAGCTCATTAAATGAGAACTGGCCACGCCCCATCCTGTTTGTATCTCTGCCCCTTTATTGCACAAGTTACTTATTAAATTAGAATAGGCCACGCCCTGTCTTGTTTGTTATTCCACCCCTTTATAGCACAGGTTACTTATTAAATGAGAACTGGTCACACCCTCTTCTGTGTGTTACCCCACCCCTTTATAGCACAGAGTGCTCAATAAATGAAAAACTGGCCACGCCCTGTCCTGTGTGTTAATCCACCTCTTTATAGCACAGAGAGCTCAAAATAAAAATATATAGTGGGACGTGCAAGACAAAATGAGAAGCAGACCTGCATTGCCGGCTTAGGGCTCAAACTGCACCTGTGCGACATCCAGCAGGGAACTTTGCTTGTCCTTAGGAATCTATGTGTGGGTTTTCAATTTGGAGAACCAAACTGACCTGTAAGTGAATAAGAACTGGCCACGCCCTCTTCTGTGTGTTACTCCACCCCTTTATAGCACAGAGATCTCATTAAATTAGAACTGGCCACGCCCCATTTAGAGTTTAACTCTGTCCCTTTGTAGCACAGGTTACTTATTACATGAGAACTGGCCATGCCCCATCCTGTGTGTTACTCTGCCCCTTTATAGCACAGGTTACTTTTAAAATTAGAACAGGTCACGCCCAGTCTTGATTGTTATTCCATTCCTTTATAGAACAGAATGCTCATCTATCCATCCATTATCCAACCCGCTATATCCTAACTACAGGGTCAAGGGGGTCTGCTGGAGCCAATCCCAGCCAACACAGGATGCAAGGCAGGAAACAAACCCTGGGCAGGGCATCAGCCCACCGCAGGACACACACACACACACACACACACACACCAAGCACACACTAGGGACAATTTAGGATTGCCAATGCACCTAACCTGCATGTCTTTGGACTGTGGGAGGAAACCCACGCAGAAATGGGGAGAACATGCAAAGTCCACACAGGGAGGACCCAGGTCTCCTAACTGCGAGGCAGCAAAGCTACCCACTGCGCCACCGTGCCGCCCACAGAATGCTAATTAAATGAGAATTTGCCACGCCCTGTCCTGTGTGTTACTCCTCCCCTTTGTAGCACAGAGTACTCATTAAATGAGAATTGGCCACACTCCAACCTGTGTGTATCTCTGCCCCTTTATTGCACAAGTTACTTATTAAATTAGAATAGGCCACGCCCTGTCTTGTTTGTTATTCCACCCCTTTATAGCACAGGTTACTTATGAAATGAGAACTGGCCACGCCCACCTCTGTGTATTAACCCACCCCTTTATAGCACAGAGTGCTCAATAAATGAAAAACTGGCCACGCCCTGTCCTGTGTGTTAATCCACCTCTTTATAGCACAGAGAGCTCAAAATAAAAAAATATAGTGGGACGTGCAAGACAAAATGAGAAGCAGACCTGCATTGCCGGCTTAGGGCTCAAACTGCACCTGTGCAACATCCAGGAGGGAACTTTGCATGTCCTTAGGAATCTATGTATGGGTTTTCAATTTGGAGAACCAAACTGACCTGTAAGTGAACAAGAACTGGTCACGCCCTCTTCTGTGTGTTACTCCACCCCTTTACAGCACAGAGAGCTCATAAATTAGAGCTGGTCACGCCCCATTTTGTGTTTAACTCTGTCCCTTTATAGCACAGGTTACTTTTTAAATTAGAACAGGTCACGCCCAATCTTGATTGTTATTCCATTCCTTTATAGAACAGAATGCTCATCCATCCATCCATATCCTAACTACAGGGTCAAGGGGGTCTGCTGGAGCCAATCCCAGCCAACACAGGGCTTAAGGTAGGAAACAAACCGCAGGGTGCACACACACACACACACACACACCAAACATACACTAGTGACAATTTAGAATTGCCAATGCACCTAACCTGCATGTCTTTGGACTGTGGGAGGAAACCCACACAGACACGAGGAGAACATGCAAACTCCACACAGGGAGGACCCGGGAAGAAAACCCTGGTCTTCTAACTGCGAGGCAGCAGTGCTACCCACTGCGCCACCGTGCCGCCCACAGAATGCTCATTAAATGAGAATTTGCCACGCTCTATCCTGTGTGTTAATCCACCTCTTTATAGCACAGAGTGCTCAATAATTGAGAACTGGCCACGCCCCATACTATGTGTAACCCCACCCCTTTATAGCACAGGTTACTTATTAAATGAGAACTGGCCACGCCCCATACTGTGTGTAACCCCACCCCTTTATAGCACAGAGTGCTAATTAAATGAGAACTGGCCACCCTCTATTTAGTGTTTAACTCTGCCCCTTTATAGCACAGGTTACTTATTACATGAGAACTGATAGATAGATAGATAGATAGATTACGCCCCATCCTGTCTGTAGCTCCACCCCTTTATAGCACAGAGTGCTCATTAATGAGAATTGGCCACGCCCCATCCAGTGTGTTACTCCACCCCTTTATAGCACAGAGTGCTCATTAAATTCTCCCCTTTCTAAATTCTTAAGAATGATTTGCTTTGCTGTGGCACTCCCCATTGTTCTCAGGTCCGTCCTGTTTGCTTTAGTTCTCCATAAGATGTGTCCAGAACTTGACTTGAGTCCACCTGTGGCAAACAGAATTGATTGAACATCAACTGGAACACATGCATACCAAGACATTGATGGTGCAACAATTCACACTGCACATCAAGAAAAAAAAAAACAAATAAACAAGCCATGAAGTCCAAGGAGCTCTCTGTAGACCGTCACAATCAAATTCTGGTGAGGCACAGATCAGGTCAAGGGGATGTGTAAAGCTTTGAGTGTTCTCAGGATCACAGATGCCTTAAAAATTGTGAATTGGGACAACTTTTGATCCATCAGGACTTTTTCTAGAGCTGGTCACCCCTGCCAAACTGAGCAAACAGGAGAGAAACTCCAGGGTAAGATCAGTGACCAAGAACCCAATGGTCACTCTGGCCAAGGTCCTGAGATTCTGTGTGAAACTTCTAGAAACTGAAAGAAACTTCTAGACGGTTAGCCATCAATATAGAACTCTACCAAACGGGGTTTTATGACAGAGTGGCCAGACAGAAGCCTCTCCTCAGTAAAAGACACATGAAAGTTCACTTAGAGTTTCCAGAAATACACCTAAAGGACTCCTGTGATGTGACAAGCAAGATTCTCTGGTCTCTGCCTGGCCTCAATTCTAAGCAACTGGAGGAAAGTAGAAATCACTCATCACCTGCACAATACCAATCCAATGGTCAAGTATGGCGGTGGCAACATCAGGAAGTGGAAAACTAGTCAGGGCTGAGGTAAAGATGAATGGAGCAAAATTTAGAAATATCCTTGATGGAAACCTGCTCAGAGCGCTCTGGACCTCAGACCGGCCTTAAGGTTCACCTTCTAACAGGACCAAGCAAAGACAGCAAAACAGTGTCTGAATGACAAATCTGTGAATATCCCTAACCTCCCAAGCCGGAGCCTGGACTTGAACTCAAGCAAACATCTCTGGAGAGACTTGCAAGTAGCAATCCACCAATGGTCTCCATCCAACCGAAAGCTGACCATCTGACCAAACCGAACAGCCAGGCAGGGAGGAGTGTTTTTCGATCACTAACTAATATCTCGTCCTTTTGCTTCTGGTTTATCAATTTTATTTTTGATTTACTGGTTTAGACTGCTGATTAACATCTTGCCCTTTTCATCCTGTTTGCTCAATTTGATTTTTCTTTTCCCAATTTTCGTCATCTTCTCCTGCTGCTCTTGAATACTCAGTTCTATTTTTGATTTCCCAATGTTGATCACTGGCTAATGTCTTTTGCTTTTGGTCCTAATTACTCGATTATATTTCATTTTCCCAGTTTTCATCACTGACTAATGTCTTCTTCTTTCAGTCCCGGTCACTTGATTCTATTTTTAATTCCCCGTTTTGATTATTGATTAACATGATGTCCTTCTGGTCCTGGATGCTCAGTTCTAATTTGATTTCCCGGTATTGATCACTGATTAACATCTTCTCCAGTCAGCCCTATTTACTTGATTCTATTTTTGATTTCCCGATGTTGATCACTGGCTAAAGTCTTCTCCTTTTGGTCCTTGTTACTCGATTTTATTTCAATTTCCCATTTTTCGTCGCTGACCAGTTTTTTATTCTTTCAGTCAAAATTGCTCGATTCTTTTTTAAATTGCCTATTTTGATCACTCATTAACTTCAAGCCCTTTTGCTCCAGAATCTTCGATTCTAATTTGATTTCCCGATTTTGATCACTGGCTAACATCTTTAGCTTTGGGGCCTGATTACTCGATTCTGTTTTGATTTCCCAGTTTTCATCAGTGACCAATGTTTTCTCCTTTTGATCTCGGTCAGTCGATTTATTTTTGAATTCCTGGTATTGATCACTGATTAACATATTCACCTTTTGTTCCTGGTTGTTTAATGTTACTTTTGATTTCCCAGTGTTGATCGCTGGCTAAAGTCTTCTCCTTTTGGTCCTTGTTACTCGATTTTATTTTGATTTCCCAGTTTTCATTACTGACCAATGTCTTCTCCATTTGGTCTTGGTCACTCAATTCTATTTTTGATTTCCTGGTGTTGAACACTGATTAACATCTTCTCCATTCAGTCCTACTTACTCAGTTCTATTTTTGATTTCCCAGTGTTGATCATTGGCTAACATCTTCTCCTTTTGGTCCTTGTTACCTGATTTTATTTTCAATTTCCCAGTGTTCTTCACTTACCAATGTCTTCTTTTTTCAGTCCTGGGGCCTCATGTATAAACGGTGCGTACGCACAGAAATGTTGCGTATGAACGTTTCCACGCTCAAATCGCGATGTATAAAACCTAAACTTGGCGTAAAGCCACGCACATACCCACGGTACCTCATACCTTGGCGTACGCAATTTCTCCGCTCGGTTTTGCAGACTGGCGGCAACCAGTGTCAAAGCAGTGCTACTGTTCCTGTGTGGTCACCCTTACTTTCTTAGCTCCACATTCCTGACGCAGCTTTATAAATACACTGAAACTAACTGCATATTGTTTATTAGTGTAATGCATCTGATTGTAATTAACCTGCAGCAATATAATGGTCCAGGGAATATCCATAGTATTCCAAATACCATAACTGCTTTAGCGTTGTTACTCTCACTGCATCTTCTTCTTCTTTCAGCTGCTCCCGTTAAGGGTTGCCACAGCAGATCATCTTTTTCCATATTACTCTCACTGCACCACTCGGAGTATTTATATCACTGTATCTGAGTGGGGAATCACAGCAGCATCTGATCGGAAAGAGAAATATCGGTACACAGCATGAAGCAGACGCTGCCTGAGCCACGGCAAAACGCTTCGGAGACTTCCCTGTAAGGACTTCGTGGTTTAGAAAAGGTTTCATCCCAAGAACTCTAAACGCACTCAATCAGTCCATCAAGTGTTCCTTGTAGAACTGTTTACTTATAAGTACAATTACCTCACTGTAAACTTGCACTACAGTTATAATATTGCACAACCTGCGCCACTTTATAAAGCGCGTATTTACATATGATGACGGTATTCATTTTTAAGATGAAATGCAGCAAAATATGTTGATTATATTATACAGATAAAACTTTAACTTCATTTAAATAATCTGTATTGTTAATAATTAAACATGTGAGGACACGGTGCCACAGCGCTAGCTAGTTCAGGGATTGTTCCTGCATTGCGTTGTATTCTTGCGCTGACGCGACACTGGAAAGATAGACAGATAGAATAATTAAACATGTACTACGAAGATATTTTAATGTTCCTTAAAAGTTTTGAAGAATCGGCGTTCTAAGCTTACAGATGGCTTCACGTCTATTACAGAGCTGATTGTGTGGCGATTGGGTATTTGGAGAAAGAAAAGTAAGGACAGGAATTGGAGGTTAGTACGTTTAAAAGAGACAGTACTGCTGTGATAAATTATGTCATTGAAGGTCGCGCATGGCGCAGCAAGACCTCTTGCGTGAGATACGAACAAGCACTGCGCCACCATGTTCCCATGTTTAATAACATGCTTTCATTCCTGTCATCATGAAAAAGATATCACGTATACATCTCAGTATTTTAATTATTCAGAGAGCTGTAATATCACGAATGTTATGGATTTTGTGTCCTGTTGGAGAAAGAGAAAGCCCATTTAAGAAGCAGGTAGTGATTCACACACACAGAGAACATAGAAGATCAAATACAGAACAAAGCATTTAACGTCCTACTTTAGTTACAATGGGATTTGAGAAACTAGTAAATTAAATGATTTTAAGATGAAGTTTATGATGTTCTACTTTAATGACAAAATAAACTACGTGATTAAAGTGGAAATTTCGAGATTAAAGTTGACATTTCGTGCTTTTTTCCCACTGTGTGTCTATTTTTTTCTCTGTACTCTAATAAGCTTTCATATGACACTAAGACGGTGGGCTACGACTTGCCTTTTCACGGCGACTTTGATATGTGATTTCTTTTTTATTTCGGGCACTGTGCGACTTTGTGAACTTGATCTTTCGAGTTTCTCCGACACTCTGTCACTCGATCAACTTCCTTTTGTTGTTTATATCACTGTTTAAACCAACAAATAGTACGTTTTTCCTTTGCCTCCACTTGGTATTCGCTGAAATTCTTATATTTTCCCCTGTGCTTTTCCCATTGTCTTTTCACAGAAGGCTATTTATATCGATTTGCATATTCAAAGAGGCGTAATTCTGGGAGGAGTTGGGGCGGGACAGAAGGCGCGTGCACGTGCGTTACTTTTCACGCTGATCGGGATTTATGTAGTGGAAGAACGTGAAAGTTTGCGTACGTACAGATTCCTGCATCTGGGTTTTTCTGTGCATACGCACATTCCCGCTTTTGTGCTTACGCCATGTTATAGTGTGAGTTCTACGCACGGCGTTATACATGAGGCACCTGGTCACTTGATTCTACTTTTGATTCCCCATTTTGATTACTGATTAATTTCATACTCTTCTGGTCCTGGATGCTCAGTTCTAATTTGATTTCGCGATGTTGTTCACTGGCTAAAGTCTTCTCCATTTGGTCCTTGTTACTCAATTTTATTTCAATTTCCCACTTTTCATCACTGACCAATATCTTCTTCTTTCAGTCAAAATCGCTCGATTCTTTTTTCGATTGTCCGTTTTAATCACTCATTAATGTCAAGCTCTTTTGCTCCAGAATTCTCAATTCTAATTTGATTTTCCGATTTTCATCACTGGCTAACATCTTTAGCTTTGGGTCCTGATTACTCGATTCTGTTTCAATTTCCCACTTTTCATTACTGACCAAGGTCTTCTTCTTTCAGTCAAAATCACTCGATTATTTTTTCGATTGCCCGTTTTGATCACTCATTAACGTCAAGCCCTTTTGTTCCAGAATGCTCGATTCTAATATAATTTTCTGATGTTGATCACTGGCTAACTTGTTTTGCTTTTGGTCCCGATTACTCGATTCTGTTTCGATTTCCCAGTTTTCATCACTGACAATATCTTCTTCTTTCAGTCCCGGTCACTTGATTCTACTTTTGATTCCCCATTTTGATTACTGATTAATGTCATACTCTTCTGGTCCTCGATGCTCAGTTCTAATTTGATTTCCTGATGTTGTTCACTGGCTAAAGTCTTCTCCATTTGGTCCTTGTTACTCAATTTTATTTCAATTTCTCACTTTTCATCACTGACCAATGTCTTCTTCTTTCAGTCAAAATCGCTCGATTCTTTTTTCGATTGCCCGTTTTAATCACTCATTAATGTCAAGCTCTTTTGCTCCAGAATTCTCAATTCTAATTTGATTTTCTGATTTTCATCACTGGCTAACATCTTTAGCTTTGGGTCCTGTTTACTTGATTCTGTTTCAATTTCCCATTTTTCATCACTGACCAATGTCATCTCCTTTTGGTCCCGATCGCTCAATTCTCTTTTTGATTTCCCAGTGTTCATCACTGATTAATTGTCTCTTTCATTTGGTCCCAGTTGCTCAATTCTATTTTAATTTACTGGTTTTCATCACTGATTCTTGTCTCATACTTTGCATCCTGGTTGCTTGATTCTGTTTTTCATTTTCTGGTGTTGATCATTCATTAAGCTCTTCTTCTTTTGGTTGCTCAATTCTGTTTACAAATTCCCGCATTGATCACTAATTAACGTGTTTTCCTTTTGGTCCTGGTCGTTTGGTTCTATTTTGCTTTTCCTGACCTTGCCTGTCTTTATTAATGATCTCCTGGTTATCCTTTAATTTCACGGACTCAAACATGTTGCAGTTGTGATATCAGTGTGTTGTTCACAAAATTTTTTGAGTCCGTAGCTGTCTTGTATTATTATGGCTATGCTCCTGAAGATAAATTTTTGACTCAATCCACTTTCGAAAATGTTTTTGTTTTTAAGTGTGTAGAGAACACCCGTTAGATGCGTTACATGATTGTGATTGTCATGTTTTTAATGTTTAGGATGCAATGGTGTAAAAATATCAAGGCATCATGGGTATGCACTACCCATCGGCAGATAAAAACTCCTTCGTAAGGATCTTTAGTGGCATTAGTTTGAAATATAAGTGGGCCCTAGCGTTAGGTTTATTTTTGACTTTCGGTTTTTACTTTCGTAGTTCATCTCACCCTTTTAGTGCTTTGTTGTCGTTTCTATCAAACTTTTGCCTGTCCCGACCTCATCATTACTCATTTTGCATCCCCCAGTATCCTTGTCTGCTCACAGTTGTTATGGTTAGTATTCTTTCTTATTCATTTTTTATAGCTTTTCCTGGATGAATTTTCAATAAGTATACATCCACTTAGAGGTCTAGAACTTCAAGAAATCTAAATTATAACATTATTTTTTCATTTTATGGTGCTACTATCAAGGGCAGTGTGGCCTGCAGGGGCCTCAACGCTCCCCAAACCCGACACAGACAGACGCTGGATGCAAGTTCAGCACGCACCTTTTTTTATATCTCCGTGGGAAACGCTTTCTCTCGTTTCCCACCTGCTCAGCACAGGTCACAAGCACAATGAACAGCACCTTGACACAGCACACAGCATTTTCTTTTCTCATCTCCCCCATTCTACGTCTTCCATTCCACCTCTATTCCTCCCGGAAAGCTTTGTCTCCTTTCCTCCCGACTCCAGCTCTCCGAATGAAGTGAGGCAGCTGGAAGTGCTCCAGGTATCCCATAAATCTGCTTCCGGCAGCACTTCCGGGTGTGGTGGAAGTGCTGCAATGAAGGGTTCAGGAGTTTCTGCAGCACCTCCTGGTGGCGTCCAAGGAACTCAACAGGGGTGTTGACCTGTGGGAGTCTCACATGGACTTTCCACACTTCTGCCAGCCAAGAGAAGATACTGCAGCATCAGAGCCAGATCTGCCAGGCTGCAGGAGAGTTTTTACCCCCAAGCTGTCAGACTCCTTAACACCAGGCTGCCCCCTGGGATCTTCCACACGGCCTAAACCACCTCTAAAAACAGAACTTTTATACATGCGACTCACTGTCCTGTGAAGACGAGTGTGCAGGTAGAAAAGAACTGAAGATCTCATACTGACCTTCAAGGATTTTGCACACTGCTCTTTGACATTCTTTGATATCCATCTACTGTGAAACATTCCAACCTGTCATTGTTTACACGTCTTAAACAACTATTATCATACACTAATCATTTCTGTACTATCTATATCTATTATTTATTTATTATATTACATTTTTATTGACTATATTTTGTAACTAGATTGCATAATACCATACATTGCGTCAATCTTGTCTTTGCACAATGTCTTGTTTTGTTTGAGTTTTAATTTTAATTTTAATTCTATTTTTAATGTATTATTTGCAGGTCATGTTGTTACACTGTGGACCCTGAGCGTCACAATTTTGTCTATCTGTATACTTGTATACAGTGCATCCGGAAAGTATTCCCAGCGCATCAGTTTTTCCACATTTTGTTATGTTACAGCCTTATTCCAAAATGGATTAAATTCATTTTTTTCCTCAGAATTCTACACACAACACCCCATAATGACAACGTGAAAAAAGTTTACTTGAGATTTTTGCAAATTTATTAAAAATAAAAAAATTGAGAAAGCACATGTACATAAGTATTCACAGCCTTTGCCGTGAAGCTCAAAATTGAGCCCAGATGCATCCTGTTTCCCCTGATCATCCTTGAGATGTTTCTGCAGCTTCATTGGAGTCCACCTGTGGTAAATTCAGTTGACTGGACATGATTTGGAAAGGCACACACCTGTCTATAGAAGGTCCCACAGTTGACAGTTCATGTCAGAGCACAAACCAAGCATGAAGTCAAAGGAATTGTCTGTAGACCTCCGAGACAGGATTGTCTTGAGGCACAAATCTGGGGAAGGTTACAGAAAAATTTCTGCTGCTTTGAAGGTCCCAATGAGCACAGTGGCCTCCATCATCTGTAAGTGGAAGAAGTTCAAAACCACCAGGACTCTTCCTAGAGCTGGCCGGCCATCTAAACTGAGCGATCCGGGGAGAAGGGCCTTAGTCAAGGAGGTGACCAAGAACCCGATGGTCACTCTGTCAGAGCTCCAGAGGTCTTCTGTGGAGAGAGGAGAACCTTCCAGAAGGACAACCATCTCTGCAGCAATCCACCAAACAGGCCTGTATGGTAGAGTGGGCAGACGGAAGCCACTCCTTAGTAAAAGGCACATGGCAGCCCGCCTGGAGTTTGCCAAAAGGCACCTGAAGGACTCTCAGACCATGAGAAAGAAAATTCTCTGGTCTGATGAGACAAAGATTGAACTCTTTGGTGTGAATGCCAGGTGTCACGTTTGGAGGAAACCAGGCACCGCTCATCACCAGGCCAATACCATCCCTACAGTGAAGCGTGGTGGTGGCAGCATCATGCTGTGGGGATGTTTTTCAGCGGCAGGAACTGGGAGACTAGTCAGGATAAAGGGAAAGATGACTGCAGCAATGTACAGAGACATCCTGGATGAAAACCTGCTCCAGAGCGCTCTTGACCTCAGGCTGGGGTGACGGTTCATCATTCAGCAGGACAACGACCCTAAGCACACAGCCAAGATACCAAAGGAGTGGCTTCAGGACAACTCTCTGAATGTCCTTGAGTGGCCCAGCCAGAGCCCAGACCTGAATCCGATTGAACATCTCTGGAGAGATCTTAAAATGGCTGTGCACCGACGCTTCCCATCCAACCTGATGGAGCTTGAGAGGTGCTGCAAAGAGGAATGGGCGAAACTGGCCAAGGTTAGGTGTGCCAAGCTTGTGGCATCATATTCAACAAGACTTGAGGCTGGAATTGCTGCCAAAGGTGCATCGACAAAGTATTGAGCAAAGGCTGTGAATACTTATGTACATGGGATTTCTCAGTTTTTTTATTTTTTATAATTTGCGAAAACCTCAAGTAAACTTTTTTCACGTTGTCATTATGGGGTGTTGTGTGCAGAATTCTGAGGAAAAAAATGAATTTAATCCATTTTGGAATAAGGCTGTAACATAACAAAATGTGGAAAAAGTAATGCGCTGTGAATACTGTCTGGATGCATTGTATGATTGAGATGACAATAAAGTTTGCTTTGACTTTAACTTTGACCTCTTCTTTTCCACCATCTTTGCTTATTGACTGCATTGCTGAAATTAAATCTTGGTTTTCTTCAAATTTTCTTATATGAAACAGTGAGTGACAAAACGGAGGTTCTCCTCATTGGTACAAAATCATCATTATCCAAAGCCGATAATCTTTCACTTGCTATTGATAACTCCTCTGTTTCCCCTTCACCTCAGGTAAAGAGTCTGGGTGTCATCCTTGACGGTACTCTGTCTTTCCAATCTCACATTAATAACGTCACCTGTCACTTCCACATACGTAATATTAATCTCATCCGCCCCTCCCTCACCCCCCATACCACTGCCATCTTTGTTCACAGTCTTGCACAGACTATTGCAATTTCTCTCTGAATAAATCTCTCCATAAGCTTCAGCTGGTCCAGAATTCTGCTGCTCACGTCATTATTTGATCCCCATCTATTCACCATATTACTCCAGTCTAGCAGCAGCTTCATTGTCTCCCGAATTAAGTTTCAAATCGATTTTAAAATTCTGCTGTTAACATTTTAAGGCCATTCATAACCTCGCCCCTCCAGATCTGTCCGACCTTCTTCATGTTGCCATTCCCTCCTGTACCCTTAGATCCTCATCCTCCATCCATCTGACCATCCCTCTCGCTCATCTGACCACCATGGGGAGTGGAGCATTCAGCTGTTCTGGAACTCACTACCTACTTACCTTAGAAATATCAAATCATTTTCAACCTTCAAACAGTGGATTTGTTTGGTTTTAATTTTTATATTTTCTGTATTTTCTGATGTTTTAAGTTTTGCTTATGATGTGTTTTTTATTTATTTGAGGTGATGATTAGTGAACAGCAGTATGGTTTCATGCCAAGAGAGAGCACCAGAGATGCGATGTTTGCTCTGAGGATGTTGATGGAGAAGTTTAGAGAAGGCCAGAAGGAGTTGCATTGCGTCTTTGTGGACCTGGAGAAAGCATACGACAGGGTGAGGAGAGGAGTGACAGAGAAGTATGTAAGAGTTGTACAGGATATGTATGAGGGAAATGTGACCGTGGTGAGGTCTGCGGTAGGAGTGACGAAGGTGGGATTACATCAGGGATCGGCTCTGAGCCCTTTCTTATTTACAATGGTGATGGACAGGCTGACAGACGAGATTAGACAGGAGTCCCCATGGACTAAGATGTTTGCTGATGACATTGTGATCTGTAGTGAGAGTAGGGAGCAGGTTGAGGAGACCCTGGAGAGAGGAGATCTGCTCTAGAGAGGAGAGGAGTGAAGGTCAGTAGGACCACCAAGACAGAATACATGTGAATTTCCCCTTGGGATTAATAAAGTATCTATCTATCTATCTATCTATCTATCTATCTATCTATCTATCTATCTATCTATCTATCTATCTATCTATCTATGTGTGTGAATGAGAGGGAGGTCAGTGGAATGGTGAGGATGAGGGAGTAGAGTTGGCGAAGGTGGATGAGTTTAAATACTTGGGATCAACAGTACAGAGTAATGGGGATTGTGGAAGAGAAGTGAAGAAGAGAGTGCAGGCAGGGTGGAATGAGTGGAGAAGAGTGTCAGGAGTGATTTGTGACAGACGGGTATCAGCAAGAGTGAAAGGGAAGGTCTACAGGATGGTAGTGAGACCAGCCATGTTATATGGGCTGGACACGGTGGCACTGACCAGAAAGCAGGAGACAGAACTGGAGGTGGCAAAGTTAAAGATGTTAAGATTTGCATTGGGTGTGACAAGGATAGACAGAATTAAAAATGAGGACTTTAGTGGGTCAGCTCAGGTTGGAAGGTTGGGAGACAAAGTCAGAGAGGCCAGATGGCTTTGGTTTGGACATGTGCAAAGGAGAGATGAGGGGTATATTGGGAGAAGGGTGCTAAGGATAGAGCTGCCAGGTAAGAGGAGAAGAGGAAGGCCTGAGAGAAGGTTTATAGATGTGGTGAGAGAGGACATGCAGGTGATGGGTGTAACAGAACAAGATGGAGAGGAAAGAAAGATATGGAAGAAGATGATCCGCTGTGGCAACCCCTAATGGGAGCAGCCAAAAGAAGAAGAAGAAGAAGAAGAAGTTTGTTCAGTGTCCTTGAGTGCTTAGAATGGCACCTCGTATTAAAAATAGACGTAGTATTCACTGTACAACAATAATCCTCAGCATGCCGTGTCTACACAGCAGTGTTGATTTTTTGCCTTTTGTGATTTGTTGTTGTGGGCCAGTGGATTTCCATGGTTTCCCCGCTCCCTTTTGCTCCATTTCAGCCTTATAATATAGGGGGTTAACAGCCTGCTCCTTGATTTTTGGACGAGGCTGATTCTTCTTTTAAGGTCCGAGGCAAAGTCTCATCCTGAGTTTTGTAAGCTGGCCGAATCACAACACAGTGAAGGTGATCGCCGATGGTCTGGGATTTGAAGTGAGTGACAATGGCGACTGCAATTTGCTTCGACAAGAACATCATGGAGCGCATGACCTCCCAGCCTCCAACTGCCAGCAGCACCTGTTCTCATTTATTGAATCAAATCTGCTTCACTGTGAATTGAGACTCAAGTGCCGATGGAGAACGTCTCGTCGTCGTGCCTTTTCCTGTTGGTTTGGAGGTTACACGTTTTCTATTTTTTTTTTTTTTTTTAATTGTTTACAGGGCAGTTGTCTTGTCTACCCGAGTGCCTCTCATCTCAACAGGAACTTGGCCTGCTTGCTCAAAGAGCTCTTTAAAAATTCAACCCTTGCTGAGCTGGCCATATGCTTCCAAGGATTTCGTGCTGAACAGCTTCTCTTTATGAATTATACATTTACAAAGAAATGATTTTAACGCCTCTTTCTGTGCCACTGTTTCATATGAATTTAATTCTGCCGTCCAATTTACAACATACAGAGGAGCTGAAAGTGCAGTTTCCGTATACTAGGAGAGCAGGAAAGTTGTCCGGACTGTTGGGGGCACCAAACTGCTGACACAACTGACTAGGACATGAGTTTGAGTGCAGAAAGATCTTCCATACATGTCAGAAACACTCTAAATAATCCTGTCAACGCACACACACACACACACACACACACACACAGTCCAGCAGTGTGCCTTGAGAACCTAAGAAATATGACCATTCAGTCCATCAGGCCCATTTCATTCAGCTAATAGCTAAGCTGTCCCGATCCCTGAACTTCTTAAAAGTTTATCAGGGTCTCTGCTTCATCTCCATGTCTCACTAGTGCCATTCCTGCGTGATGCTTCCTTAGACACATCTCTGGTACTTAGTTTCTTGAAGGCTTGAGAAGCCATGTCAGGGTACAGAATTACCTGGGCCAGATCTGTTCTTCTCCTTTTAAACTACCTTTGCCACCACTCTCTTCTCCAATCTTCTACCCAAGTAACTGAATCAGTTAAAGCATTTAATCTGGTGCAAAGCACATTCACCTCTAATTATCTTCTCACCTGTAGCCACCTTGGCATTATGTTTACCATCAAAAATTGTTTTTTTTTATGTGTAGCAGAGACATTCTCCTTAATAAAAGGATAAGTGTCTGTGTGTCTGTGCATCAATGTGTCCATCCAGTTGCTATATCTCTATTGCTCCAAGAAATGGCACATCAAAACATTTGTAGATATAAAATGCATTGCATTTGTCATTCCAACAGATGGCACAACACACACATTTGTCGTAATAAAATCCATTGTATTTGTCATTCTAACAGATGGTGCATCACTAACATTACCACTGCTTTTACAAATCCCATACCAGCTGACATACAACAGAGATATCTGTATTGCATTTTCTCATTCCAACAGATGGCGCATCACACACATTGGTAGAAATAAAATGCATTACATTTGTTGTTCAAACAGATGGCACATCACAAAAATTAAACACTGCTTTTACAAATCCGCTACCAAATGACATATAACAGAGACATCTGCATTGCATTATGCATTCCAACAGATGGCACATCACAAACATTTGTAGATATAAAATGCATTGCATTTGTCATTCCAACAGATGGCACAACACACACATTTGTCGTAATAAAATCCATTGTATTTGTCATTCTAACAGATGGTGCATCACAAACATCACCACTGTTTTTACAAATCCCATACCAGCTGACATACAACAGAGATATCTGTATTGCATTTTTTCATTCCAACAGATGGCACATCACACACATTGGTAGAAATAAAATGCATTACATTTGTTGTTCAAACAGATGGCGCATCACAAAAATTAACACTGCTTTTACAAATCCGCTACCAAATGACATAACAGAGGCATCTGCATTGCATTTTATATTCCAACAGATGGCACATCACAAACATTTGTAGATATAAAATGTCTTATATTTGTCATTCTAACAGATGGCGCATCACAAACATTAACCCTGACGACCCTGGCCATAATATTGATGAAGATCAAACATGGCACATCAGCGCTTCAACGCTATGTAACACTTGACTCATTTCATCTCCCTTTCATATTCACCCTGTTATTTAGAGCCTCATTGTACATAAAATTCTGTGTATGAATAACCCTTACAGATCACAGGACTCCAGATATGGTCTTAATAGTGCATTATATTATGGGAGCATAACGTCCCTTGACTTAAATTTAACAAATGTTATGATATAACACAAGGACAGAACTTTGCAAGAAGCTAATTATAAAGGACGGGCGGCACGGTGGCACAGTGGGTAGTGCTGCTGCCTCGCAATAAGGAGACCTGGGTTCACTTCCCGGGTCCTCCCTGCGTGGAGTTTGCATGTTATGATATAACACTGTTTACTCCCACAGTCCAAAGACATGCAGGTTAGGTGCATTGGCGGTCCTAAATTGGCCCTAGTGTGTGCTTGGTGTGTGTGTGTGCACCCTGTGGTGGGCTGGCACCCTGCCCGGGGTTTGTTTCCTGCCTTGCGCCCTGTGTTGGCTGGGATTGGCTCCAGCAGACCCCCGTGACCCTGTAGTTAGGATATAGTGGGTTGGATAATGGATGGGGCGGCACGGTGGCGCAGTGGGTAGCGCTGCTGCCTCGCAGTTGAGAGATCTGGGGACCCGGGTTCTCTTCCCGGGTCCTCCCTGCGTGGAGTTTGCATGTTCTCCCCGTGTCTGCGTGGGTTTCCTCCGGGCGCTCCGGTTTCCTCCCACAGTCCAAAGACATGCAGGTTAGGTGGATTGGCGATTCTAAAAATTGGCCCTAGTGTGTGCTTGGTGTGTGGGTGTGTTTGTGTGTGTCCTGCGGTGGGTTGGCACCCTGCCCGGGATTGGTTCCCTGCCTTGTGCCCTGTGTTGGCTGGGATTGGCTCCAGCAGACCCCCGTGACCCTGTGTTCGGATTCAGCGGGTTGGAAAATGGATGGATGGATGGATAATGGATGGTTGGATGGATAATTATGAAGGGATAAGGTAGGGCACCATGGCTGCCATGTTTATATAGTTACATCCTGTGACATTGTGACCATGATAAACTAAGTCACATGAGCCATGTGAAATGGCATCACATACATAAATAAATGTGATGGTAATAAAATTAAATACCAAATCCATTAAAAGAATAATGAGTCTTCAGGAAAGAAAACCTAACAATAGAAAGAAGCACACACATACAGATTTAATTGCAAATGGATAAATTGTCAGTTTGCATCCATCAATCTACACTCAATAACCCATAGTGACAGCGAAGTGTATTTTTAAAAGGTTTTAAAAACAAAAACTGAAATCTTTCATTCCTAGACGTATTGAGACCCTTTGCTGTGACACGCCACATTGTGCTCAGGTCCATCCTGTCTGCTTGAATTCTCCTTGAGATGTTTCTAGAACTTGATTGGACTCCAACTGTGGCAAATGGACTTGATTGGACATCATTTAGGAAGTCACACGTGTCTGTATGTGTAGAAGGTCCCACAATTCACAATTGCATGTCAGGACAAAAAAAAAAAAAAAAATGAAGTCCGAAGAACTTCCTGTGGACCTCCAGGATCATATAGATCAGGGCAAGATGATTAAACCCTTCCTAAAGCATAGAGTGTTCCCAGAAGCAGAATGGACTCAATTATTGTGACATGGAAGAAGTTTGGAATCACCAGGACTCTTCCTACAGTTGGTCATCAGTCCAAACTGTGTAAGTGGGTGAGAAGAGTCTTGGTCAGGGAGGTGACCGAGAAATCCAATGGTCACTCAGGCAGAGTTTCCCAGTTTCTCTGCTGAGATGGCAGAACCTGTTGGGGAGGTGAACCATCTCAGCAGCACTCCATCAATCAGGTGTGGCTAGGAGGAGGCCACTCTTGACTAAAAGGAATTTAAAGGACTCTGAGAACATGAGGAACAAGATGCTGTGGACTGATGAGACATAAGCTGAACTCTTTGAGCAGAACTACAAGCATAATTTCTGGTGAGGACAACTCACTACTTATCACCTGCCTAACACCAACATTATGATTGGGTATGGTGATGGCACCATCATACTATGGGGGTGCAGGGACAGCGTGACTTGGTCAGAATTGAGGGATGGGTGAATGCAACCGAAATGTAGAAGAGGTCCTTGAAGGACACCTACTCCAGAGTGCACGCCACATCAGGATGGGATGACATGTTGCCATGAGGTTAGGCATAATGTGAGCCACCACAGCTATGCTGACGACACACAACTGTATTTATCAACAGCGCCTGATGACCCCGACTCTCTTGATTCACTGACACAATGTCTTACTTGTGTTTTTGAGTGGATGAGTAGTCATTGTCTCAAACTATCCATCCATCCATCCATTTTCCAACCCGCTGAATCTGAACACAGGGTCACGGGGGTCTGCTGGAGCCAATCCCAGCCAACACAGGGCACAAGGAAGGAACCAATCCTGGGCAGGGTGCCAACCCACCACAGGACACAAACAAACACACCCACATACCAAGCACACACTAGGGCCAATTTAGAATCGCCAATCGACCTAACCTGCATGTCTTTGGACTGTGGGAGGAAACCGGAGCGCCCGGAGGAAACCCACGCAGACACGGGGAGAACATGCAAACTCCACGCAGGGAGGGCCCGGGAAGCGAACCCGGAACCCCAGGTCTTCCAACTGCAAGGCAGCAGCGCTACCCACTGCGCCACCATGCCGCCCCTGTCTCATACTAAATAAGGAGAAAACAGAAATCTTAGTGATTGGCAAAAATGGATATAATGAGAGTATTAGAAATAAATTTGATCCATTACACTTAAAAATCAAGTTGGATGTTGTGGAACTTGACCCGGACACAGACAGGCAGACATGTTAATTTCACCACCACACGTTTATTTACACTATCTATTATTTACAATTATTGTGCCACAAACCCCAATCTTCCCCAAAGTCCAGGCCAACCACTCTGCCTCTTCGGACCACCTCCTTCTCTCTTTCTTGCACCTTGTCCTGCTTCCACCCAACTCCAGCCTCGAATGAAGGGAGGCAGCCCCTTTTATCCATACCCGGATGTGTTCCAGGTGTGCACCGGCAATCCCGCGGACACACCCCAGTGTGGCGAAAGTGCCGGCTGTCCTCCTGGAAGCACTCCGGGTGTTCTCTCTCTTCTTCCCCCCAGCACTTCCTGGTGTGGCGGAAGTACTGGGGTCCAGGGTTCTTCAGGCGGGGCACACCCCCTGGCGGTGACCACGGGCCCCTACAGGGTTGGGCTTCCAAGCCCTGTACCTGTAGCCCCCAATACAACCCGGGCGGACGCCCCCTCGAGGTCTGGAGGAGGAATGAGCCCTCCTCCTGTCTTCCTGGGCGTCCCGCCGGGCATGAGCCGCTTCCGGGTGCCACAGGGTAAAGAATTTATGGGTAACTATTGACTCAGACCTGAATTTTAATTTTAGGACAGCATTTTTTCACTTAAGAAATATAACAAACGTTAGACCTCTTATAATTCTGCAAGATGCTGAGAAATGAGTTCACGCTTTTGTTTTCAGTCGACTAGATTACTGTAACACACTCCTCTCAGGACCACCCAAAAAAAGACATCAATCAATTATGAGTGCAGAATGGAGCTGCTAGAATCTTAACTAGGAAAACAAAATCTGAGCACATCACCCCAGTCTGAGCGTCACTACACTGGTTACCTGTGTCATTTAGAATTGACTTTAAAATCCTGCTGATGGTTTACAAAGCTTTCAATAATTTGCTCCATCCCGTATCTCAGAATGCCTGTCACCTTACATCTCCAAATCGTAACCTCAGATCTTCAAATGAGGGTCTGCTTAGAATTCCAAGACCTAAACTTAAAAGAAGTGGTGAGGCGGCCGGCCTTCTGGTGTTATGCACCTCAAATCTGGAATAGATGACTGATAGAAATTCACCAGGCTAATAAGGTGGAGCATTTTAAAAACTCATTACTCTAACATGGCTTTCTCGTAGCTTCATTTTAGTGTAATCCTGATTTTCTGTACATGCATTGAATTATCATTACCATTCATGGCTCCCCAATCCGTACTAACTCCTACTTTCTCTTCTGTTCTTTTTCCGTTTTTTCTGTGGTGTTGATCTGCACCAACACCACCTGATCAGGGCGCCATTGCAGTCCTTACATTGATGGATTGAAGGCCAGAGGTCCACATGACCATCATCATCATCAAGTTCTTCCATGTGAAGCCTGAAAACCATAAGGACTGATTGAGATCAGTGATGTTAATGGGGCTGGTTGGTCTCGTGGCCTTGGTACCCCTGCAGATTTTGTTTTTTTTTTCTCCTGGAGTTTTTTTTTTTTTGTTTTTTCTGTCCTCCCTGGCCGTCAGACCTTACTTTTATTCTATGTTAATTAGTATTGCTTAATTTTATTTTTATATTTTGTTTTTTTCTTTTATTTCTCTTCCTTCATCCTGTAAAGCACTTTGCGACACATCTTTTGTATGAAAATGTGCTCTAGAAATAAATGTTGTTGACAGGCAATGACCACAAGCATCCATTTTCAGTTGTGGCCAAAAGTTTTGACAGTGACACAAATGTTGTGTTTTGCAAACTTTGCTCCTTCAGCAGTTTCATATTATTATTATTATTATTATTATTATTATTTTACACGTTTCTATGCTATACTGGAGAATAATTCTAAACATTTCATAATTTTCAAAGGCCTTAACAGGCAAATACATCAAATTTATGTAAAGTGTCAATATTTACAGCCAGAGCAGGATTAAGACGAAATTGGGCCTGATGCTGCAGCACAATAAAGGTCTATTTTTTCTCGGAATTGGCGCATGTGCATTGGACACTCACCGCACATGTGCACTCAGACCGACCAAGGAGCCTTAATTGCTTGCTACACAACCAGCCAGCCTTTACTGAACATGAATAATAATAACGACGTAGTATCGTAACAACTTGAGATTAACATCAACCCATGTAACATCAACATTCAATAGTAAATGACTGAAAAGTGCACTTAATGCAGAAAACCTAACAATGAAATACACAAAATTGCGCAATTCTCTTACGAAACAGAGTAAGAAAACATGAATTTGCAGAGACATTGGGTCAAAGTGACTCAGTTCAGGCTGTTGAGGGTAAAAATTTGTCCACGATTTAAATTTCACAATAGACCAGAATCCTGTCGAGGTTTTTAAAAATTCTAAACATCCATGCCGGGCCCGCGGGCCGGCTTTTAGTTTTACCTTTACAGATAACCATTAAAATAGCCATCGATTTTTACTGTACAACTAACTTTCAAGGTGAAAACTGTACTACGTGGCACTTACCGAACAATAATAAAGTGGCAAGAATCCCCAAGATATTGCAAAAAACGCAGATAAATTACTAAGTAAACTGTTTAACTTAAAATTGATAGCATTAACTTGAAATCTTCGGTTAACAATAAACACAATGATGTTATAGTTACGTCACAGTGCAAAGTACAATAGTACAGTCGACCCTTGACATACGACCGGCCTGACATGCGAACAACTTGCTTTACGACCAAAATTTTTACTTTTAATTACAACCAGGGTGGCGCAGTGGGTAGTGCTGCCGCCTCGCAGTTGGGAGACATGGGGACCGGGGTTCGCCTCCATTGAACTGATAGTGTGACTTCTAAAATCCAGTGGGCTGCACCAGTGAGGATTTAAGGGTGTCACATTAATGGGGGCAAATACTTATGCATTCAGTTATACATAAAGTTTTATATATTATATATATTGTCACGGGTGGCACGGTGGCGCAGTGGGTAGCGCTGCTGCCCCGCAGTTGGGAGATCTGGGGACCTGGGTTCGCTTCCCGGGTCCTCCCTGCGTGGAGTTTGCATGTTCTCCCCGTGTCTGCGTGGGTTTCCTCCGGGCGCTCCGGTTTCCTCCCACAGTCAAAAGACATGCAGGTTAGGTGGATTGGCGATTCTAAATTGGCCCTAGTGTGTGCTTGGTGTGTTTGTGTGTGTCCTGCGGTGGGTTGGCACCCTGCCCGGGATTGGTTCCTGCCTTGTTGGCTGGGATTGGCTCCAGCAGACCCCCGTGACCCTGTGTTTGGATTCAGCAGGTTGGACAATGGATGGATGGATGAATTACGACCAACATCTTGCGTTACGACCCGAATGCGGTCACGTGTATCCACTTGCGCGATTGTAAACAAACAGCCAAGAGCGTTCGTAAGCGTCAGTCGGAGCCCAGATACATGTGTTTGTGGACATAATTTCGGTCAGTGCAGTGATTTATATAATTTATTTCGATAATTGCTACGGAAGGAAGCGAAGGTAACAAAGGTAAAGAAAGCAATCACAATCGAAACGAAGAAGGAAATTGTGCAGAAATATGAGAGTGGCATTCGTGTGACCGATCTCGCTAATATGTACAGCATGTCGAAATCCACCATCTCGACAATTTTACAAAGAAAAGATTTGTATAAGGAGGCTCCTTCTAAACAATAACCACCTTCCATTTCATTCTCCTCCTCCTTCCTTCCTGCAAGCCAAAGATGTCAACTCAAATGGTGAGTACAGTATGAAATTGTTGTTTCTGGTAGGCTAGGCACTTTTTATAACTTTTTGGTTAGTACATGAAATAAATTATTGGTGTTTTTGGTAAATTATGCACATTATACAACCCTTTTCTATTAAAAAAAGTTAAGTAAGTGTTGCTGTGGGCTGTTCAGAACACATTAAGGGCATTTCCATTATTTCTTATGGGAAAAATAGTCTTGCCTTACAACCAACTTGAGTTACAATCAGCCCTCGTGAACAAATTGAGTTTGTAAGTCAAGGGTCCACTGTAACTGTATAAGAAGTAACGCTGTATCTAGGCGTCTGAAAGTCAGACTCCAAATTTCATTCTAAGAATTATTTTGAGGTTCATATAGCAAAGGAAAACGGTTCAGCTTCCGGAAAATTCTCATCTGTTTTCATCCAGGCCTATTTCAGGAATGGGCCTAATGCTGCAGCATCAATAGCACCCACCTTAATCCGGCCATGTTTACAGCGTTGACCCTTCTTCTTCTTCATAACTTCTGCAGCTCGCTCCTGCATGCTGGAATATCAGCTTCTGGGCCAAATCCTAACTGATGGTGGTCCATTCTTGCCTTTTTAGTGCTTGGAGTTGATCACAATTTGTGGGCTTCTGCATGTCCACCCCGCTTTTTTGAGAATTGACCACAGGTTAAGATCTTTCCTGACCACGGGTCCAAACTTTCAATGTTCTGATCTCTGAGCCACTCGGTTATCACTTTTGCCTTGTGACTTGGTGGCTCCAACACACTGGAAAATAAACAGATCATCACCAAATTGCACCTGGATTGTTGGGAGAAGTTGCTCTCGGAGGACATTTTAATGCCATTCTTTATTCATGGCAGTGTTTGTGACACCCCGTGTAGTGGTAAGGTTGGCACCAGACCACACAGTGGGCGTTTTGCAGTGCAGGACCGAACAGGATCAGATTTGGGAGAAGTGGAGACACAGCCACAAAAAGGTGGTACTTCCAAAACAAGAGTGGGTTTATTTACAGGTGCAACAAAACAACAAAAATGAGGTCCCAGTCAAAAATAGTGAGCGATATATACAGTGAAGTTTCCAGACCCCAAAAATGAAAAATAAAGACAAAAATGTATATACACAAAAATTGGTAGTCTTCCTAAATGAAGAAAAGGAGTTCAGGAAGAAACTACACACATAACAAAGTCCAAAGAATGCAAAAAAAATATTTATAAGAAAAAAAGAACAATGTACATACAACAAAAACATAGTGCACCAAAACCCAAAATCTCTCTATTATAATAAAATAATCCTACGACAAGATAAGACTTTTTGGAAGTTTTTTTCAAGTCAAGTCGAGACTTTAGCCATGAGATGTTTTCAAGTCCCGCCCACTTCTTCTTCTTCTTCTTCTTCCTTCTGCTGTTCCCGTTAGGGGTTGACACAGCAAATCATCTTCTTCCATACCTTTCTGTCCTCATCATCTTGTTCTGTCACACCCAATCACCTGCATGTCTTCTCTCACCACATCCATAAACCTTCTCTTAGGCCTTCCTCTTCTCCTCTTGCCTGGCAGCTCTATCCTTAGTACCCTTCTCCCAACATACCCAGCATCTCTCCTCTGTACATGTCCAAACCAATGCCATTTCGCCTCTCTGACTTTCTCTCCCAACCGTCCAACTTGAGCTGACCCTCTAATGTTCTCATTTCTAATCCTGTCCATCCTCGTCACACCTAATGCAAATCTTAACATCTTTAACTCTGATACACTTCTTCTTCTTCTTTCAGCTGCTCCTGTTAGGGGTTGCCACAGCGGATCACCTTCTTCCATATCTTTCTGTCCTCGTCATCTAGTTCCGTTATACCCATCACCTGCATGTCTTCTCTCACCACATCCATAAACCTTAGCTTAGGTCTTCTCCTCTTCCCTGACAGCTCTATCCTTAGTATCCTTTTCCCAGTATACCCAGCATCTCTCCTCTGCACATGTCTAAACCAATGCAATCTCGCCTCTCTGACTTTGTCTCCTAACTGTCCAACTTGAGTTGACCCTCTATTGTCCTCATTTCTAATCCTGTCCATCCTTGTCACACCCAATGTAAATCTTAGCATCTTTAAATCTTCCACCTCCAGCTGTGTCTCCTACTTTCTGGTCAGTGCCACCATCTCCAACCCATATAACATGGCTGGTCTCACTACCGTCCTGTAGACCTTCCCTTTCACTCTTGCTGATACCCGTCTGTCACAAATTACTCCTGACACTCTTCTCCACCCACTCCACCCTGCCTGCACTCTCTTCTTCACTTCTCTTCCACAATCCCCATTACTCTGTACTGTTGATCCAAAGTATTTAAAATCCACCTTCGCCAACTCTACCACCTCACCACCATATTAAACCACACCCACGGTCCTCTCACCTCTCATTCATGTGAATGCTTTTGTCAGCCACAGTTCCTGCGTTCCCAGCTCTTATAAATTTTTACATTTTCCTCACTTTAAGTTCCCACTTAAAGAAGACATATTATGTCCAAATCTTATTGAAGAATTTCATCCTGAAGGGTTATCAACAGAAGAAATGAGTACACAGGCAATCCTAGCACAGAGAAATGATGAAGTCAAACGAATTAACACCAAAAATGACGATCGGTTACATGGCAAATTGGCAAAATCCGTATCAATAGACTCTGCTGAAACAGTTGGTGGCGATGGTGCAGAAGATGAAAACATCAACTACTAGAATATCTACAATCGTAAACACCGTCTGGTCTTCCTCCGCACGAATTACTGTAGAAAGAAGGTTGTATCGTAATGTTGTTGCATAATTGATGTCTGAGTGATGGGCTATGCAATGGAACACGGTTAGTTTTATTCAAAATTGGTCGAACAAGTCTGACATGTAAAATTTTAACAGGTGACAAGAAAGGTCATGTAGTACATCTAACATTAGACACCAAAGGAGATCTGGAGATGCCATTCCTACAGTGCATCCGGAAAGTATTCACAGCGCATCACTTTTTCCACATTTTGTTATGTTACAGCCTTATTCTAAAATGGATTAAATTCATTTTTTTCCTCAGAATTCTACACACAACACCCCATAATGACAAAGTGAAAAAAGTTTACTTGAGGTTTTTGCAAATTTATTAAAAATAAAAAAACTGAGAAATCCCATGTCCATAAGTATTCACAGCCTTTGCCATGAAGCTCACAATTGAGCTCAGGTCCATCCTGTTTCCCCTGATCATCCTTAAGATGTTTCTGCAGCTTCATTGGAGTCCACCTGTGGTAAATTCAGTTGACTGGACATGATTTGGAAAGGCACACACCTGTCTATATAAGGTCCCACAGTTGGCAGGTCATGTCAGAACACAAACCAAGCATAAAGTCAAAGGAATTGTCTGTAGACCTCCGAGACAGGATTGTCTTGAGGCACAAATCTGGGGAAGGTTACAGAAAAATTTCTGCTGCTTTGAAGGTCCCAATGAGCACAGTGGCCGCCATCATCCTTAAGTGGAAGAAGTTCGAAACCACCAGGACTCTTCCTAGAGCTGGCCGGCCATCTAAACTGAGCGATCGGGGCTGAAGGGCCTTAGTCAGGGAGGTGACCAAGAACCCGATGGTCACTCTATCAGAGCTCCACAGGTCCTCTGTGGAGAGAGGAGAACCTTCCAGAAGGACAACCTTCACTGCAGCAATCCACCAATCAGGCCTGTATGGTAGAGTGGCCAGATGGAAGCCACTCCTTAGTAAAAGGCACATGGCAGCCCGCCTGGAGTTTGCCAAAAGGCACCTGAAGGACTCTCAGACCATGAGAAAGAAAATTCTCTGGTCTGATGAGACAAAGATTGAACTCTTTGGTGTGAATGCCAGGCGTAACGTTTGGAGGAAACCAGGCACCGCTCATCACCAGGCCAATACCATCCCTATAGTGAAGCATGGTGGTGGCAGCATCATGCTGTGGGACTGGGAGACTAGTCAGGATAAAGGGAAAGATGACTGCAGCAATGTACAGAGATATCCTGGATGAAAACCTGCTCCAGAGCGCTCTTGACCTCAGACTGGGGCGACGGTTCATCCTTCAGCAGGACAACGACCCTAAGATATCAAAGGAGTGGCTTCAGGACAACTCTATGAATGTCCTTGAGTGGCCCAGCCAGAGCCCAGACTTGAATCCGATTGAACATCTCTGGAGAGATCTTAAAATGGCTGTGCACCGACGCTTCCCATCCAACCTGATGGAGCTTGAGAGGTGCTGCAAAGAGGAATGGGCGAAACTGGCCAAGGATAGGTGTGCCAGGCTTGTGGCATCATATTCAACAAGACTTGAGGCTGGAATTGCTGCCAAAGGTGCATCGACAAAGTATTGAGCAAAGGCTGTGAATACTTATGGACATGGGATTTCTCAGTTTTTTTATTTTTAATAAATTTGCAAAAACCTCAAGTAAACTTTTTTCACATTGTCATTATGGGGTGTTGTGTGCAGAATTCTGAGGAAAAAAATGAATTTAATCCATTTTGGAATAAGGCTGTAACATAACAAAAGGTGGAAAAAGTGATGCGCTGTGAATACTTTCTGGATGCACTGTATTAAAATGTTTACAGTTTCCCTTTAGAATAGTTTTTGCTATGACAATTAACAAATCACAGGGACAAACATTCAAAAAAAGTCGTATTTAATAAAGAGAAAGAAACGAAATTCAGTCTCGTGCAGTTATATGTGGCGTTGTCACGATGAAAGTCCAAACACAGAATCACAATTCAATGCTATATTGACGAAAATTTAATTCAAAAAATTGCTTTTAACTTGTACGTTTTGCAGTAAAAGTGTAAGTTTTAAAAGTTTTTGCGTGTTTATTTCAAAGCCAAAAAGAATGAAATCGTATTACGCAATGAATAGCTAACGCAACATTAAACATAATTTACATTCAAATTAATACGTTTTAATATTTTTAAATGTTTATTTACTTGTTGTAATGTAAAACAGTTATTAAATTGTACATCCGCATCCCCATACGCATGGCCAGATTAAGGTGGGTGCTATTGATGCTGCAGCATTAGGCCCATTTCTAAAATAGGCCCAGATGAAAACAGACGAGAATTTTCCAGAAGCTGAACCGTTTTCCTTTGCTATATTAACCTCAAAATAATTCTTAGAGTGAAATTTGGAGTCTGACTTTTGGACGCCTAGACACAGCGTTACCTATTATACAGTTACTATTGTTCTTTGCGCTGTGACGTAACTATAACGTCGTTGTGTTTATTGTTAACCAAAGATTTCAAGTTAATGCTATCAATTTTACATTAAATAGTTTACTTAGTAAAACGTTTTCTGCATTAAGTGCACTTTTTTAGACAATTGCTATTGAATGTTGATGTTAGATAGTTTGATGTTAATCTTGAGTTGTTATGATACAACGTCGTTATTATTATTCATGTTCAATAAAGGCTGGCTGGTTGTGTCGCAAGCAATTAAGGCTCCTTGGTCGGTCTGAGTGCGCATGTGCGGTGTGTGTCGAATGCACATGCACCAATGGCGAGAAAAAATAGGCCTTTTTTGCGCTGCAGCATCAGGCCCAGTTTCGTCTTAATCCGGCCCTGCCCATACGCGTGCGGCAGAACCGCAAAGAGCCTAGAGTGTAGCGCAAGCATGGGGGTTGGCAAGTGAAGACAGTCGGGGGCAAAGCCCCCTAGTCTATATAAATGTAAATACCTCCACCGAAAATAAAGCTACAATAGGAGATATCAAGAAATTTACAAAATAAGGCATAAGCCGCTGTTTTGTATACTAAATGAAAAAAGCGTATACCAACCACACTACCGAGGCTAAAGACCACCCTTAAGAGGCAAGAAGTGCCTCTTATAGTCAGGGCACAAATCTTTACCTAATCCCGCGACAAGTTGCTCCCTTTCACCAACCGCAGCAGACGCAGGTGCTTTCTACACAGGTGCTCCTCTCAACCTTTACAAGGCATGTAATAAATAGGGCTAGCGGCCTCGTGTGCGCACGCGCGCGAGCGACCACAAGCGCGAACTGTGATGCACTACACAAGTAAGTTTGTTTTCTCTGGGAATTCCCACCTCATACTAATGCATGCATGCATGCATGTTGTTACTTAAAAACACTACGCACCTTTCTTTGCTGAGATGCTCGCCTTTATGACGGGGTACGCATAAAGTCCTCCAGCAGGCCTGACCTGGAGGCGCGCGCGCCCGTCCGACCCCTCGCCGGCGTCCCGCTACGTGAACCTGCCGAAGACAAAGTTAAAATGACTGCGAAAACGCACCATGCACTTGACTTAAGCAGGTAAGTGCTTTAACGATTATTTTGAAAAGGCCCACTTTACCCTGTACCAGGGGTGGGGTGGGCAAAGTCAGTCCTGGAGGGCCGCAAGTGGCTGCAGGTTTTTGCTCCAACCCAGTTGCTTAATTAGAAAACAATCCTTGCCAATAATTAAATTTCCTGGCTTGTTAGTGCTTTAACTCTGCCATGTCAGGCCGCCACCATTCTCATATCCTAGTTTTTTTTTTTTGCTTTCTAAGGATATCATCCAAATGATTTGAAGTCTAAAATGGACTTAATCTTTCACTTTTTTCTCTTCACTTTCCTTCCAAGTATTTAATTATACCAAATAGTGCACGATAAATACACACAGGTGTAAATGGTAACATGCTAAAAGGAGAAATGCTGGTTTCTTTTGTCATTTGCATCTTATTGCTAATAAGGAGCCATTAAAAACTAAGAAAACAGCCGTTTATGACTAAAATAAGCAATAAGGGTTCAAAATCTTAACGACCGAGACCACTAAAATGAAGCAGAAGTGTTACTTGAGCAATAAGGGCTTCTTATTAAGCAACTGGGTTGGAACAAAAACCTGCAGCCACTGCGGCCCTCCAGGAATGACTTTGCCCACCCCTGCCCTATACTTAGGACTTTCTCCTTTAAAGTGGTAGGCGGATTACCACAGTGTTCCTGGGCAGAATAGTAAGTGGGCCCACTCCCTTGGAGGAGAAGCAAGACCACACATGAATTGTTTCAGGATGCTTCACTGTTGGCACAGCGACACAGGACTCCTGGTTGCGTTCAACCTTTTCCTGCTCCTGACAATGGATTTTCCAGATGTCCCAAACAGTCGGAAGGAGGAAAAAGAACTTTGCCCCAGTCTTCTGCTGTCCAATCCTTGTACTTCCTGCAGAATTTCAGTCTGTCCTTGATGTTGTTCTTGGAAAGGAAATGGTGTCTTTGTTGCCCTTCTGGACACAAGGCCATTGTCCAAAGGTCTTCGCCTCACTGTGTGTGCGCGCGCAGATGCCCTCACACCCACCTGCTGCCAATACTGAGCAAGCTCTGCACTGGTGCCAACGCCATTCTGTAGCTGACCCCTCAGGAGAAGACGGCCCTGGTGCTTGCTGGGTGCTTTTAGCTAATCATTTAGTGCCAGGGCCAGAATAAATGAAAATGGGATTTGGCGATAAAGTTAACTTTTAATGCTAATAAAGCTTGTTGCAATGAATTAATATGCATCTGATCACTCTGTTCAATCATATAAGAACAATGTGAATTGGCACCACAAAAACTGAACCTGCAAAACACAACATTTGTGTCGCTGCCAAAACTTTTGCCCACTACTGTACATTTGCTGATTCGGCAGACGTCGCTATCCAAGGTGACTTACAACATTTATTACACAATTGGTTCCATTTCTTTTGGTTTTCCAATTGGAGTCCAGGCAGGTCAAGTGACTTGCTGAGGGTCAGTAAAAGGATTTGAACCCATCACCTCAGGGTTTGAAGTCTAAAGCCCTAACCACAATGCCACACTGCATACAGCCAAGACAATGCTGGAGAGAAATTCAGGACAAGTCCCTGAGCATTATTGAGTACCCCAGCCAAAGCCCAGACTTAGAAGATGTGCAGAGAGACCTGGAGATGGTGGTTCACAGACGATTTCCTATTCAATCTAAGGGAGCTTGAGAGGATCTGCTTGGGAAGAATGGGATCAACTGCCCAAATCCAGGTGTGCAAAGCTTATAGAGACTCAACTGGAACTGCTGCCAAACGGGCTTCTACAAAAATACTGAGTAAAAAGGTTTGAAGGCTTCTGTGAATGCAGAGATTCCCATTTTTGATTCAAAATGTTCAAGTTAAAAAAAAAGTGCAAATAACATGGGAATAAATTCCAAAAAAATAAAATGACAAAGTTCAAAGAAAAATTGGGGTGCCAACATGGCTTCCTCGTTTAATCACAAAAACAACAAAAGTGGCTTCAGTAGCAAAGTAAGTAGGGGCTCAATGGATCAACCAAAGGAGCCGTAGGCTCTGGGCTCCACTGACAGACTGAGAAGATCATTCCTCCCCCAAACTATGCGACTCTTCAATTCCACCAGAGGGGGTAAACGTTGAACATTATTCAAGTTATTGTCTGTTTTTTACCTGCATTTTTTTTTTTTTTTATTACTCTTTAATTTAATATTTTTTGCTGCTGGAGTATGTGAATTTCCCCCTGGGATTAATAAAGTATCTATCTATCTATCTATCTATCTATCTATCTATCTATCTATCTATCTATCTATCTATCTATCTATCTATCTATCTATCTATCTATCTATCTATCTATCTATCTATCTATCTATCTATCTATCTATCTATCTATCTATCTATCTATCTATCTAGTAGGCTTAGCTCAAGCCTGAGATGCCACCTTCTGGAATGGCTGCCTTTATCTGGTTCAGACCAGAAGGGGTGGGATATCTCAAAGTGATGAGGGTACAATACAATTTATTTTTACATAGCCCAGAATCACACAAGGAGTGCTGCAATGGGCTTTAACGGGCCCTGTCTTTTGACAAACCCCCCCCCCAAATCATTGACTCTCTAAGAAGACAATGGAAAAAAAAAACCTTGTAGGGAAAAAAAAAAATCTCGGGAAAGGCAATTCAAAGAGAGACCACTTTCCAGGTAGGTTGGGCATAAAGTGGGTGTCCAAAAAAGGGTCAATACAATAAATACACAGAACATAACACAAGTAATCCTTAATACAATACGATGGTACAATAATAATATTACAAGTACAGAGCAGAATGCAAGGGTAGATGATATCACAGGATTCAAATTTGTTCAGAGTTCTGAACACCTCGGCCATCAGGCTGCCTCCCTCTTACTGGCCATTCCACAACTGAGTCGGTGGTGGGCCAGCCAATCTGATGAAAGGACCCCTCTACCCGACGATTCCAGTGCTCCTCCATCAGAGATGACTTTTCTTTAGGCAGGCAGAGGCACCAAGTGCCACATTTGAGTACCGAGAAGAGAAACAGAATAGGTGAGGGTTAGTATCCAATTCTAACTATCATGTTACTTATGTTTTAGTGCTAATGACTAACAACAGAGATGCAGTCTGTACAGTTAATCAGCAGCTCTAGTCAGGGTGTGCTAAACTGAACTAGTGAGTCATCAGCCGGGATCTGAGAGCTGGGACTGGACCAGAGGGAGCACTAATGCTATCAGTCTTGTCACTTATCCCCTGCATTTCCGTGAAGATGCGCCACCAATGAGGCAGTTTCCATTCCATAGTTTAGGGGCCCTGTAACTAAAAGCTTGACCTCCAACTTAATCCTTGGACTATTAAGCAGACCAGCATCTTGAGATCTTAATGTGTGCTCTGGTTTGTAAGTAATGATAAGTTCAGATAAGTAAGCTGGACCTAGAGGTGGGGTCACTCACCCTCATGGGTGGGGCCTCTTCTCGGAGCTGAAGGGGTTAGAGACAAAACTGTTAGCAACAGCGCCCCCTCTAGTCCCGGAGTGGTATTGCATATCTGGTCTGAGCAGATAGGATGATCCATAGATCCTCATGCGTGACAACACATAATTACCCACGATTCATTACGTTTTGGAGTACTTGTCAGAAATTTTCCCGTTGGATGGGTCCTGATCTCACCTTAATGCTGCAGGGGACTGTACTTACTCCAGTCCTGTTCAGCCTATGTACATTGGACTTCCAATACAACTCAGAGTCCTGCCACGTGCAAAAGTTCACTGACGACATTACTATCGTGGGCTGCATCAGGAATGGGCAGGAGGAGGAGTATAGGAACCTTATCAAGGACTTTGTTAAATGGTGCGACAACTGAACACCAAGGAGCTGGTGGTGGATTTTAGGAGGACCAGGCCCCTCATGGACCCCGTGATCATCAGAGGTGACTGTGTACAGAGGGTGCAGACCTATAAATACCTGGGAGTGCAGCTGGATGATAAATTGGACTGGACTGCCAATACTGATGCTCTGTGCAAGAAAGAACAGAGCCGACTATACTTCCTTAGAAGGCTGGCGTCCTTCAACATCTGCAATAAGATGCTGCAGATGTTCTACCAGACAGTTGTGGCGAGCGCCCTCTTCTACGCGGTGGTGTGCTGGGGAGGCACCATAAAAGAAGAGGGACGCCTCATGCCTGGACAAACTGGTGAGGAAGGCAGGCTCTATTGTAGGCACGGAGCTGGACAGTTTGACATCTATGGCAGAGCAACGGGCGCTGAGCAGACTCCTGTCAATCATGGAGAATCCACTGCATCCACTGAACAGGATCATCTCCAGAGAGAGGAGCAGCTTCAGCGACAGACTGCTGTCACCGTCCTGCTCCACTGACAGACTGAGGAGATCGTTCCTCCCCCACACTTTTTGGTAAATGTTAACATTCTGCAAAGTTATTGTCTGCTATACCTGCATTGTTATCACTCTTTAATTTAATATTGTTTTTATCATTATGCTGCAGCTGGAGTATGTGAATTTCCCTTTGGGATTAATAAAGTATCTATCTATCTATCTATCTATCTATCTATCTATCTATCTATCTATCTATCTATCTATCTATCTATCTATCTATCTATCTATCTATCTATCTATCTATCTATCTATCTATCTATCTATCTATCTATCTATCAAATGAAGAATGACTTCCTGTTTTGATCATGGAGAACATGAAAGGAATGGAGTCAGAGGTGGAGAGAGATGGCTTTTCATCTGTGTCTTTTTCTTTATGTCGTAATGTGATTTGGGTGCAATCCCAATAAGAAAAGGGGCCTATGACCTCTAAAGGACCCCAAAACCCTGACAGGGCATTCCCTAGCCTATTACATAAGAGCATAAGAAACTTGACAAATGTGAGGAGACCATTCAGTCCAGTTTGTTTAACAGGCCTGAGAATTGCAGTTTAACAAGTGAGAATTGGCCTCACCCCAGGCAGGCTGATCTCCCTACTATACCAGATGATTTAGGCCTACACATGCTGAGGGTGGTCCTTCAGTTGTAACATCAAGCCTTCACATTTAACTTGTGCATTAACCTCAAAACTCAAGGAACGTAAGAGAACCTGAACATAATTTTATATAAATTAAAACTACAAACATAATCAACAACATTCATAGACAAATATAATAAAGACATTAAATACACAAAGAATAAACTTGAGCCAAGGTTCAACCATAATGGGAGAGGAGGGGTGTTCATAACTGTCTGTTCAGCATCCTTCCTTGTTGTGTCCCCTTAAAATCAGTCCCAATAAAAGACCCTCTATGCCCACCCACACGACAAGGTGTTTATAAGGGACGGTCCTCACCCATCTATTTGAAAGCGTCTTTCTGGGCTGTCCAAACTGATCAGCAGCGACTCCGTCTTCTAATTTCATGTTTAGTTCTCGGCTCGTGGATCTCCTGGGTGTCCTTAAGATTCATTATTTGAGTAAATATGTAACATGGCGGAAAGTGGGAATTGCCAGCGGGCACGAGCACATTAAGAGGCGCCCCTCGACGGGGACACAGGCCTGCAAATTTCATTTTTCAATGTTTGGAATCAAGTAATAAACTCCACTTGAGTAATTTGCCACACTGTTAAACTCATTTTGCGAAACCGGTGAGTGAATTACCATCCTGAATGTTTAATGCGCATCCTTTGTCCTTTGGATTTGTTTTTCTTCTCCGTGCCCGCCACATGTAGAAGCCCCCCTATTCATTATTCGTCGTGCTCTTTTCTACTGGTAATGAATTTGTTGTCGCCGCTTTACACGTGTTAAATGACCGTGCACAGAAGATGGAAAAAAAAACACTTGAATAAGCCAATTAAGAGTCTCCAGCCGGGCACTGCCTTTCACTCCATGCTTGAGGGCACGCCTGACATTCTGCCTGGGCAAGACATTTTCACATTAAGTACTTTCAGACTCTTTTTGTTCAATTAAGCCCCAGAGAAGAGCTCTGCGGCGAGGCCTTTCAGCTGTGGGCTGAAAAAATGAAAAGAAAAAGCGCAAGACGTAGGGGTGGGGAGGTGGGCACGCTGTCAGAGGAAGAGCTTTAAAATGATGAGGCAATTAAGAGGCATCAGCACTGCTCTGAAGAGCACAAAGAAATGCCAGCCTGCTCTGCGATGGACAAGCGCCCCCATGCAGGTTTGGCATAAGAGACTGTGGGTGGGTGGCAGTGTGAAGGTGCCCACCTATGGACTGGCATTCTGACAAGTGTTGGAGGCTCTCTAATGTTTTGGTTAAGATTCTGTGAAGGTAAATATAAGCATGCCCACCTATGCACTGGCATTTTGTCACATTTCCTCTTGGGACAAATAAAATTCTATCTATCTATAGTGCCTATCTTATCCTGCCTACTATACTAAAATTAATATCTATCTATCTATCTATCTATCTATCTATCTATCTATCTATCTATCTATCTATCTATCTATCTATCTATCTATCTATCTATCTATCTATCTATCTATCACATAGTGCCTTTCATCTATCTATCTATCTATCTATCTATCTATCTATCTATCTATCTATCTATCTATCAATCTATCTATCTATCTATCTATCACATAGTGCCTTTCATCATCTATCTATCTATCTATCTATCTATCTATCTATCTATCTATCTATCTATCTATCTATCTATCTATCTATCATATAGTGCCTTTCATCTATCTATCTATCTATCTATCTATCTATCTATCTATCTATCTATCTATCTATCTATCTATCTATCTATCTATCTATACTAAAAGTAATTATCTATCTATCTATCTATCTATCTATCTATCTATCTATCTATCTATCTATCTATCTATCTATCTATCTATCTATCTATCTATCATATAGTGCCTTTCATCATCTATCTATCTATCTATCTATCTATCTATCTATCTATCTATCTATCTATCTATCTATCTATACTAAAAGTAATTATCTATCTATCTATCTATCTATCTATCTATCTATCTATCTATCTATCTATCTATCTATCATATAGTGCCTTTCATCATCTATCTATCTATCTATCTATCTATCTATCTATCTATCTATCTATCTATCTATCTATCTATCTATCTATCTATCTATCTATACTAAAAGTAATTATCTATCTATCTATCTATCTATCTATCTATCTATCTATCTATCTATCTATCTATCTATCATATAGTGCCTTTCATCTATCTAACTATCTATTGTGATAATTGCCCGGACACCACCAGTCGGAGACCACATCTTTATACAAATACTTGTTTATTTTCTTCCACACAACAACACTCACAGTCCCGTACAACTCCACAATGCTTCTAGCCCCAGTCTCCCTTCTCCTGGGCCTTCTCTCTCCTTGTCCCTGGGCCACCTACACTCTCTCTCCAGGAACTTCGTCCTGCTCCTGCTCCCGACTCCAGCTCTCTGATTGGAGGGAGGTGGCCCCTCTTATCCTCACCCGGATGAGCTCCAGCTGCTCTACCTGACGTCACGTCCTGGTGTGGCGGAAGCATCAGGAGAGCACCCGGAAGCACTCTGGCTGACCCTGGAAGGATCGTCCTCCATTGGTGTGGCGGAAGCGAATAAGTCCCGGGCTCCATAAGGCTCGGGGCACCCCCTGGTGGTGACCAGAGGCCCCAACGGTTTTGAGCTTCCCTGCTCCCCTTCCGTGGGCCTCTTCTACTCCAGGGCAGTTGCCCCCTCATGGCCCGGAGGACAAATATGCCACAACCTAGTCCTTCCAGGTGTCCCAGCCGGGTCTGACCCCCAGCCACTATCTATCTATCTATCTATCTATCTATCTATCTATCTATCTATCTATCTATCTATCTATCTATCTATCTATCTATCTATCTATCTATCTATCTATCATATAGTGCCTTTCATCTATCTATCTATCTATCTATCTATCTATCTATCTATCTATCTATCTATCTATCTATCTATCTATCTATCTATCTATCTATCTATCTATCTATCTATCTATCTATCTATCTATGTGCCTTCAGTGGCTTGGTGACACATGCCAGTACTTCAGACAGCAGAGAGTTGCAGTCGTGTTTAGCATATCTTATATCTTATATCTTATATCATATCAAATCCCCACTTCATGTCTGTCTGAAGGACCAACTTCACTAAAATATCCAGTAAGAAATCTATGAAAATATTGGAAAACTCCAGGAATACATCAAGCACAGAGAGGAGACTACATGAACTGGTGGAACATCACATGGGAAGTGGAAAGAAACCAAATTAGAAAATACAGCAAATCACACCATTACAGCAATTACATCATAAAATAGGTGACAGGGAACGTGCGAGGAGGAGGAGGAGCGCTGGTGTAATCTCAAAGCCAGTTACACCTGATCATGTGCCTAATGGAAAAGGGCAGAGCTTGAGCTGTCAAGATGGAAAAAAATGTTACCTCTAAGTTCAGAAAATAAAAAGTAAAAAAAAAAAGAGAGAGCAAGTTACAGAGAAAGAGATAACAAGACTCTGTGCATGTGTGTGTGTGTGTGTGTGTGTGTGTGTGTGACAGCTTAACACAATCTGAGACATGGAAACTCAGCAATAAAATTGAGAGGGAAGGTGAAATGTCAAGCTCTCCGTAATGTAATTTCATGAGACGCCCTGATGGTCGTCATAGCTGCAGGCACATTCGTCAATACAGTTTATATGATGTGACACAACACCACAGTCCACCTGCAAAAGGACAGTTTTCACCCAAAGCTCTTAACTCGTGTGTCAAAATTAAATGATTGTATCAATGACTAAGTCAGTGTCACCAAAACGAGACGTTCCTGTCACACTGTGTAAAGCCACGGTGGTCTTGATGTTTAGACGTTCAGTCCGTATGACAGTGGACTCTGGAAATGTCTTCCTTATCTTCTAATTGCACTCTTGTTGTACATTTTTTCCACTCAAGCTGGATGTCTACCTTACCAAACTGTCCTTGTCTATCAGTCTGAGTACTCGTTTGGCATTCAGGCACCAGAGGGTTTTACACTCCAATTTGTGGCTCAAGCAAAAAGACCCACCATGGGATTTCTGGAAAGAAATTCCACTTTGTTTCCTGTAATGATCACAGAGAACTTCAGGTTACAGTCAAGAGATATTACAGCTGCACTTGTCCGAGGGAGTGACAGGTCAAAGACAAAATAATTTTTTGGGTGGCAACCTGGCTGCCAGCGTTTTCTTCAAGGGGGTCAGCACAAACAGCACACAATGGCACAAAAAGAAACAAAAAAAAAGAGAGTCCACCACTGGCGTCACGTGAAGCAAATGACTGCCTGGCAAGGCTTTTCCTTACCACTTCGATTACAAACTAAAGGAGCTCCGCCTCTTCAAGGTTACAACCAATAAGTGACGTCTCTTTCAGGGTGGCTGGGACCAAAAGGGGCGGAGTCAACTGCAGTCACTGGGTGTTTTTTTTTTTTTTTTCCGCACTGTGGAGGCAAAGGAAGATGACAAAGTTAGCTACAGCGCCCCCTCTCAGATCACAGTGGAATTACATTCCTGGGAAGAACCTGAGGGGTTACAGTTAGATGTGGTATGTTGAGATGGAAGTGTTGAGTTACAAAAATGGGCGTCCCCACCTACGTTTTGTGCATGCGACTCACATGTAAAGGGAAACGATGTGTTCAGTGCAGGCCATGGTACGTTAAAACAAACCCCTTGGTATTATTATTAAGTAATATACTGCTCTAAAATGACTCATAAAAGACAAAAACCTGATGTTCGCTCTTTTCAAGACTCTTGGATGAATGAATATGGATTTGTACAGCTCTCGACCAGTCAGTGTATTTCATTCATGTAAAAGCGTGATGTTATGTAACCAGAGGTGGGCACCACTGAGCCCCGAACCTCAGACAATATCATGCAACACATTCCTTAAATAGATTTTTATTTTCACCAACTTTGTATCAAGTGCACACAACCACAAATACCACAATTATAACTAAACACATGTTTTCTTCTCCTTCCACTCCTTCTTGTGAGTTTCTCCAGCAGCCTCCCAAATCTGACTCTCCGAGGGGAAGCGACAGGCTCATTTTATGTTAGACCCAGGAATGCTTCTGGTATCACTGCACTGCCTGTCGGGAGCACTCGAGACCTTAGCAGGGCTGCACATCCCATACAAACCTGCTGGGTAGGGATGGGAATCGAAAACCGGTTCTTGTTGAGAACCGGTTCCCACTGTTTCAATTCCTTGGAATTGTTTGCCATTTTTGAAAACAATTCCCCTATCGACTCCAGTCGCGTCGAATGACATCACCACGTTGCGTAGCGTCATTTACCCAGCAGGAAACATGGCGCCTAAGCGGCACAAACGCTCAAAAGTTTGGTTATACTTTACGAGAAAGGATGACAACAGGGCAACTTGCAATACTTGCAAAGTAGATATTTTCATCAAAGGGAGGAAACACTACGAATATGCAAAAGCATTTGCTCACAAAACACGCGATAACCTTAAATGAATGTCGTGTTTTTGATCCGCTCCGGACTAGTGAATCTCAACCCAGCAGCAACGGTAACGTTTGCACGTCCTCTCCAGTTAATACGGCAGACTGCCAAATTTATTTTTTCCCTTAAGCCAACTGACTCCACCAAACCTCTCCTCGACTGCCTATCTGACATTAAGGATTGGCTGGCCGTAAATTTCCTTCACCTGAATGATTCAAAAAACCGAGGTCATTGTTTTTAGTCCCGACTACAAACAGATTCCATCTTTTGGCCTCGACTCTCTTCCCACTCCAGTAACTTCGTCTGTCTTTAATCTCGGAATCAAAATGGATTCGTTCCTGAAAATGGATGCTCAAGTCAACAGCACAGTAAAATCCTGTTTTTTCCATCTCAGGCGTATCGCCAAACTCAAGCCTATTCTGTCGAACCATCTCCTGGAATCAGTAATCCATGCATTTATTACGTCCCGGCTTGATTACTCTAATTCCTGCCTTTATGGTTTCAGCAAAGCCACTCTTTCTAGACTACAACTGGTTCAAAATGCGTCTGCAAGGCTTCTAACAGGGAGTGGCAGAGGCCAACATATTACTCCAATTTTAAAAACCTTACAATGGCTGCCGGTTAGATTCAGAATCGATTTTATGATACTCCTCCTAACTTATAAGGCATTAAATGGTCTAGCACCCGCCTATTTGAGTGTTTTGCTCCATTGATACAATCCCCCTCGTGTTCTTAGATCCGCAGATCAGCTGCTTCTAACCGTTCCCAAGGCATGTTTCAAAGCTCGTGGTGAAAGGGCTTTCTCCGTCGGTGCACCCAGGCTCTGGAACTCCCTACCCTTAGTGGTTAGGCAAGCCACTTCAGTTGCCACATTCAAATTACGCTTAAAAACGCACTTCTTCACATTGGCTTTTAATTCTTAACTTGTTTCATTTTTCTACTTGTTTTTCTCTATTTTCTCTATTTTATTGGGTCCTCGGGCAGCATGGTGGCGCAGTGGGTAGCGCTGCTGCCTCGCAATTGGGAGACCTGGGGACCTCGGTTCGCTTCCCGGGTCCTCCCTGCGTGGAGTTTGCATGTTCTCCCCGTGTCTGCGGGCGCTCCGGTTTCCTCCCACAGTCCAAAGACATGCAGGTTAGGTGGATTGGCGATTCTAAATTGGCCCTAAGTGTGTGCTTGGTGTGTGGGTGTGTTTGTGTGTGTCCTGTGGTGGGTTGGCACCCTGCCCGGGATTGGTTCCTGCCTTGTGCCCTGTGTTGGCTGGGATTGGCTCCAGCAGACCTCCGTGACCCTGTGTTCGGATTCAGCGGGTTGGAAAATGGATGGATGGATGGATAGTTCAAATTCTCTCTTAATGTTTGCTTTTAATATTTTGTTTTTAGTCCTGTTTGTTTTAACTGTACAGCGCTTTGGTCGGTTGTAATGCTGTGTTTTTAAGCACTCAACAAATAAATATGGTATGGTATGGTATGGTAACTAACATTGCATATTATGTTAGCGCGATTTGCCTTATTGCAAAACCTGCTATTACTGTGCATTGCATTTAGATGACCATGACGAGAGAGACAGACAGAGTCTGGCTGGCTTAGATGCTGGCAGTTCTCGCTGCCGTCTACCGGTAGCTTCTCCTTTCACAGAGGCGGGGAAAAGTAAAATGAAACAGGCCAGGATAGACGAATGTCACCGAGCAGTGACTAAGTTTGTGGTAAAAGGCTTACACCCATTTGCCACAGTAGATGCCCCCGATTTTCGGTACGTGAATGTGTTTAATTGTAGGCTAAGTCAGGGAATGTCAGAGTTGCATGTTCTCCTCTTACCAGATGTTTCATCCGTTTCCATTTACAGTAATCCCTCACTTATCGCGGGAGATAGGTTCCAAGGCCGACTGCGATAACTGAATTTCCGCGAAGTAGGGACACCATATTTATTTAATTATTTAACGTGTATTTGGCCGTTTTTAAACCCTCCCTGTATTGTTTACAACCCACCCTTTACTCTATTAATAACTGGGACAACTGCTAAGCAATATGAAATCGGTAGATAAGTTTACACTTACTGTATAGCGAAGAACACGTAGCTATATATGACGTGATGATGGTGATGAATATGCTGCACAGTAAAAATGATGACGATGAAGGTGATAATCCCCTGAATGCAGTAGCAAGAGCACGTTAATGCTGAATGAGTGAGATGAGACTTCCTGGTTAATGCAGCACTCCGTCGCTGAGCCAATCAGCAGCACACAGGAACTTAACTGCGTGCTCTGATTGGGTAGCTTCTCAGCCATCCGCCAATAGCATCTCTTGTATGAAATCAACTGGGCAAACCAACTGAGGAAGCAAATACCAGAAGTAAAAAGACCCATTGTCCGCAGAAACCCGCGAAGCAGCGAAAAATCTGCGTTATATATTTAGATATGCTTACATATAAAATCCGCAAAGTCGTGAATCCACAAAAAGTGAACCGCGAAGTAGCGAGGGATTACTGTATATATCTTTTAGAGAAATGACAAAGACTCTGAACCCTAAGTACAAAGCCCCAAACAGAGACAGTTTAACCAACCACTTGATCCCTGTTTGGTATGCGGTCGAAAAGGCAAATCTGATTTCTGAGCTGAAGCATGTGTTGAAGGCAGCCGTCACTGCAGATGGATGGACAAGTTTTAGTCAAGATCATTACCTCACAGTAACGCTGCATTATGTCAGGAATGGCCAGGCTCAAGAAAAAGTCCTCAAAACCAAACCAGTGTACCAGGCACAGACAGAGACAGCTGTAGCAGAGGAGATTGATGAGATCTTGGAGGAGTATGGTATCAAAGACAAGATAATGTGGCCAACATGGATGTAGCTGTCAAAATAGTTGATGGTTGCAGAATTGCACTGTGCACAGTTCCATTGGATTTGAGTTGATTGTATTTGTTGCTGGCTGATGTAGTTTTATTTTTGAGTGCTCAGCTCATATATACTTTTAAAAAGGAGAGTGTAAATGTTACTGGACATTCTTGTGTAATTGCCACAGAATAATTTATGTTATACTTTGTTATTGCTACAGAAGAATATTTATTTTATTATTATTTTACATTTACAAATTATTTTCTGGGGACCCCGTGGCACCCCATTGAGGAGCCGTAGGCTGTGGATCTCTTAAGATCTCACTGTTGGGTTTGTAAGGTCAAGGCTACTCCTAAATTTCTATCTTGTTCAAAGATAAGATATAAAAAAAAGTTCTAAGCTAATCGACCTGTGTGTTCTCCTTTCTTAAAAATAAGAATCGATAGGAGAATCGATAAAGAATTGAATTGTTAAATGGAATCGGAATCGTGAAAATCTTATCAATTCCCATCCCTACCTGCGGGTGACCAAACTGGGATGAGCCTAGTGGAACACTGCCACCTTCTGTGTGGGGGAATGAACTGCTCCCGGTATTCACTTTTGTACAGTCCATCCATTATTCCTCATCCCCAGCTGGGATACAGATTGCAAGGTATTCTGGCAGGGTTGTGTCTCCAGTTGAGCAGTCCTTTAATTTTGACCTCCTGGCTGGGTCAGGCATAACCCTCTTTCCCGGCCGAGATACCCTTCCATCCTCCATGGCACTTACAGTAAATAATCCTGTATTCCTACTGTTTATCAGCAAAGCAAACAAATTTAAATATTAAAACTATTGTTTCCACATCATGTAAAAAGCATTATTTTCACTCCAATATAATATAATATAATAAAATATAATATAATATAATGTTTTATACCAACCTTAGTGAAATTATGTGTCTGTGAATGTGTGTGTCAGTCCGCTTGCTATGTCTCTGTCTGTTCTGCGTCGCAGAATAGCTGTTTGATGTTCAAATGAATATTAAAATAACCTCATGAATATTCATGTACATAGTTGTAAGGAAGTGGAAATAGAATTACAGGAAGTCAGTAGTTAGACAGCATGTTTCACGATTAGTCAGTGTTAGTCCCATCGAAGTAAAGCCTGTAAATATTATTTTAAGTTAAGTTGATAAGTATAGAGCGAAGTTATATTGTTTATTTAAATCAGTAATTACTTGTATTTTACTTCTTTTCAGTTTCACTCTAACTTCATTAAATCAAATTAAAATTGGAGCAAGGCGCTATCTCCTAACTCTATGAATCTTTTGTGAAGTAGAGTTTGGCTGCTGTTTAGTTTCTGGTTTAAACACCAAAGACGAGAACAATATACTGTCATTCCAACAAATGGCGCAACACAAGCATTTGCAGTAATGCATTTTATTACTACAAATGTATGCGATGCACCAGCTGTTGGAATGATAAGCGCAATGCATTATATTACTTCATGCATTACAATATGCACTGCAAATGTTAACACTGAGGTCTACACTGATTATTTAGATTTAGATTTACCTGTCTTAGACAGGTAGCACAGCTAGTTTTTATAATAAAATGCTATGATGCTATGTTTTTGTCATTCCAGTAGATGGTGCATCAAAAACAATAACACTGCTTTAACAAATCTCAAACTAAATGGCTTATAACAGAGACATACACATTGCATAATGCACTGCATACATTAATGCTGAAGTCTATGTTGATTACTTAGATTTCAACTTGTCTTAGAAGGGTAGCACAGCTAGTCTTTATAATAAAACTCTACTGTCTGTGTGTCTGTTTATGTGTCCATGTTGGTTGCTATGTCTCTGGCACTCCAAAAGATGTTGCATTACAAAGACTTTTAGTAATAAAGTGCATTGCGTTTGTCATTCCAACAGATGGTGCTTCACAAACATTAACACTGTTTTCAAGAATCCCATACCAAATGGCATATAACAGATACCTATGCATTGAAGTTTTCACTCTAACAGATGGCGCATCACAAACATTAACACTGCTTTTAGGAATTCCATACCAATTGTCATTAAACAGAGACACATGAATTGCATAGTGTACTGCAAGCATTAATGTGGAGGTCTGCATTGATTACATAGATTTCAACGGATGGATAGCACAGCGAGTCTTCACAATAAAGCTCTACTGTCTGAGTGTCTGTACGTCTACTCAGATGCTATATTGCTGTCATTCCAAAAGGTGGTGCATCACAAACACTTTTAGTAATAAAATGCATTGCAACAGTCATTCCAACAGGTGGCGCTCCACAAACATTAACACTGCTTTCAAGAACCTCATATCAAACGGCATATAACACAGACTTATTCATTGAATTTGTAATTCCAACAGATGGCGCATCACAAATATTACTTTTACAAATCCCATATAACAGAGACATTTAGATTGCATAAGTCATTCAAACAGATGGTGCATTACAAACATTAAGACTGCTTTTACCAATGCCATACAAATTGCAAATGCCGGAGATACATGCATTGTATGGTGCGTTGAAAACATTAACTTAGACAAGTAGCACTGCAAGTTTGGTATATAAAGCGATAAGATGTCCGTCCAGCAGATGTCTGTTCCCTTGTTCAGGAAAATGGTCATCCGGTGTCCACAAAAGGGTTTGAATGTCTAACAATCCAGGGTAGTGTAAAATAATAAGCCATGCAGCGTACATAAGCACCTCTGGTCATCCCATTATCTGTGATAGGGCTAGAATAACCGATGGAAAATGCAAATAAGGCGTACAAAGAAATAGGTATGTTAGGCGGATCCGGTGAACACGGGTTCATAAATGAATGATGCAATCGGAACAGACGGACTTAACCTTGTACCATTAAACCTGTTTTAATAAACAGGCATTTCACTGTGCTAATATATAATATAATAATATAATATAATATAATATAAAGGCATATTTTTTACTTTTTCTTATGTATGTGTTCTCGTCTCCCAGCAGTAAGGATCAACGGGGTTTATGTTTCAAATTGCATGATTAACAATCATTCAGCCAAAGCAGTCATCTCTGCTAAACATTCAGTTATTAATGCAGAGTTAATCAATCCGACACATAATCAGTCTGACAGCAATATTGATGTACGTTCATATTGATTTTATGCCGTATGGTGAATATTCATAAAAATGGGGGCAAAGGAATTTAAAAAGGAGAGAAATGACACAAGTTCAGCATTGGATGTTCTCACGTGAGCTCCCTTTATTAATCGCACCTCATTTCCAATGGGGAGAGACGTTCTGTAAGATAAGCACGGGAGAAATTTGACAAACGAGAGGAGACCATTCGGTCCATCAAGTTCGACCATCCGGGCCCTTCCGGGAGGAGCCGTTGACTCGGTAAGCAATGAGAGAATCACGAAAGAAGCGCTTCTTGTGTGTTCAGATTTTAAACGCAGCCACCAAACAGCTGCGTAACAGGTGTTTAAAATAAAGTGTAGGTGTTTGGAGCTTCACCAAATCCTGATGACATTCATTGTGTTGTATGTTTTCCTATTGTACTCCTATTATATTTCTCTACTCCGTTTATTGTGTTAATGTTGCGTCATCAGTGTGAGCCTCTCCAGGTATTCGTTGTGTTACAGTGAGAGGAGGACGAATCACAGAGCTTGAATAGTCATTTTTTATTTTTTGTTTTAATATTTAAGACTGTTCAAAAAAATCAAGAAATAAAGGGTGTTTGTATTACTCCTTCGTGGCAGTTTGTACGGCACGTTGCAACGCAAAAGCTTTGAGGGTTAACCGAATCCAAGGCCAGGACGCAGCATTATGGTGCGTGCGGCGGAGACCGGTTACATAAAGATGATTAATCCAAGCAATCAAGATAAACGTACAGTGGTGTGAAAAACTATTTGCCCCCTTCCTGATTTCTTATTCTTTTGCATGTTTGTCACACAAAATGTTTCTGATCATCAAACACATTTAACCATTAGTCAAATATAACACAAGTAAACACAAAATGCAGTTTGTAAATGGTGGTTTTTATTATTTAGGGAGAAAAAAAATCCAAACCTACATGGCCCTGTGTGAAAAAGTAATTGCCCCCTGAACCTATTTACTGGTTGGGCCACCCTTAGCAGCAATAACTGCAATCAAGCGTTTGCGATAACTTGCAATGAGTCTGTTACAGCGCTCTGGAGGAATTTTGGCCCACTCATCTTTGCAAAATTGTTGTAATTCAGCTTTATTTGAGGGTTTTCTAGCATGAACCGCCTTTTTAAGGTCATGCCATAGCATCTCAATTGGATTCAGGTCAGGACTTTGACTAGGCCACTCCAAAGTCTATATTTTGTTTTTCTTCAGCCATTCAGAGATGGATTTGCTGGTGTGTTTTGGGTCATTGTCCTGTTGCAGCACCCAAGATCGCTTCAGCTTGAGTTGACGAACAGATGGCCGGACATTCTCCTTCAGGATTTTTTGGTAGACAGTAGAATTCATGGTTCCATCTATCACAGCAAGCCTTCCAGGTCCTGAAGCAGCAAAACAACCCCAGACCATCACACTACCACCACCATATTTTACTGTTGGTATGATGTTCTTTTTCTGAAATGCTGTGTTCCTTTTACGCCAGATGTAACGGGACATTTGCCTTCCAAAAAGTTCAACTTTTGACTCATCAGTCCACAAGGTATTTTCCCAAAAGTCTTGGCAATCATTGAGATGTTTCTTAGCAAAATTGAGACGAGCCCTAATGTTCTTTTTGCTTAACAGTGGTTTGCGTCTTGGAAATCTGCCATGCAGGCCGTTTTTGCCCAGTCTCTTTCTTATGGTGGAGTCGTGAACACTGACCTTAATTGAGGCAAGTGAGGCCTGCAGTTCTTTAGACGTTGTCCTGGGGTCTTTTGTGACCTCTCGGATGAGTCGTCTCTGCGCTCTTGGGGTAATTTTGGTCGGCCGGCCACTCCTGGGAAGGTTCACCACTGTTCCATGTTTTTGCCATTTGTGGATAATGGCTCTCACTGTGGTTCGCTGGAGTCCCAAAGCTTTAGAAATGGCTTTATAACCTTTACCAGACTGATAGATCTCAATGACTTCTGTTCTCATTTGTTCCTGAATTTCTTTGGATCTTGGCATGATGTCTAGCTTTTGAGGTGCTTTTGGTCTATTTCTCTGTGTCAGGCAGCTCCTATTTAAGTGATTTCTTGATTGAAACAGGTGTGGCAGTAATCAGGCCTGGGGGTGGCTACGGAAATTGAACTCAGTTGTGATACACCACAGTTAGGTTATTTTTAACAAGGGGGCAATTACTTTTTCACACAGGGCCATGTAGGTTTGGATTTTTTTTTCTCCCTAAATAATAAAAACCACCATTTACAAACTGCATTTTGTGTTTACTTGTGTTATATTTGACTAATGGTTAAATGTGTTTGATGATCAGAAACATTTTGTGTGACAAACATGCAAAAGAATAAGAAATCAGGAAGGGGGCAAATAGTTTTTCACACCACTGTATTTGTATACTGTACATAATTTCAGCTCTTGTGTTTGTAGCCAACACTTTAAGTCTGATGAGTACACAACGTTTACCCGCTTCCTTAAAACGGGTGCTGGGTCTTTTTTAAATGGAACAACATTAGTGTTGTACTGAACGGGAATCCGCCTTTGAAGGGGCAAAGGCTTGTTTCAGTGTTAATAGAAAACAGCACAGCAGGTGCCTTCTCAAAAGGTACTATGTAAATAAAATCTGTTATCTCTCGATTATATTAAAAAATGTTTTCCGTCGAATCTGCGTTATTCAGCCCTTGACTACGCCCCTCCACACCGCTCGCCCAATCATCACTCCGACTGCGCACATGCTCTCTCCTCAGCACCACGTGTCGCTAACTCGCCTTTCAGCGCAGTCGCTTATAATGGCAAGGCAGAAAAGCAAATTACCTATTCAAGAGCATCGAATTTTAGATTGCGATAGAAAAAGAGCGGCAAAAGCTGACAATGAATGTCGAAAAAAAGAAAATGCACAAAAAAGAGCTGCAAATAATAAAAATCAAGAACAAAGAAAACCGTCCAATAAACGAAAATGAGAAAAATATCCAGAACAAAATGCGAACAGAAATGCAAAAAAGCAACGTTTCTAAACTGTAAGCTGAAGGATAAAAGTCATTCACAATATTATAACAGTCTGGAAAAGAAATTACCAACGAGGCAGTGTGTCGTAAAAAGCCATGCAAAAAGAGTTGGTTAGATCGCTGTGGAGAAGGGCGGGCAGATGAAATAAATAAAGCGTCCTAAATAAAGCAGGCACTGCGATCGGGGTTTGGGGTTGGGCTGGGGGTGTGTGTGTTAAATTGTTAAGGAAGTAGGGAGGTAAAAAAACGAGTCTGCGAGCTGATGGCCACGAGCCTGTTCTTCGCCTATTTTGTTTTTATTTTGGCCACCGTTGTGTTTCTTTTTTTTTTCGAGTTTGCATTGTCCAGTTAAGACAGAAGGGTAAGATAACGCTTGTTGTCTGAAGAAGACAAACTGAATGTTTTTCAAACTTTTTTTCTGTTCTATTGTGACCATACAATATGCGGAGCCCACTACTGTGCCCCAAACTCTTCATGACATTTCTTGTGTCTCATTACAACGTATACACAGCACAGAAAACGGCTCTGTGTCTTGGCCTAGGCCTGTTATAGGGAGTAGCAGTGGAACAATTCCAGAAAAAAGTATTATTAATAATAATAATAATTATTATTATTATTGTTGTTATTATTAATAATAGCAATAATAATACATTTTGGTGTCAGATATGACAGGACACTGTCAGAAGTCTCAATGGGTCAGAGCTGTTCTGGTGACACGAGGGGGGCCCACACAATATAAGGCAGTATACTGGCACTATAAACGTAATAGATAGATAGATAAATTGATAGATAGGAAAGGCACTATATAATTGATAGATAGATAGATAGATAGATAGATAGATAGATAGATAGATAGATAGATAGATAGATAGATAGATAGATAGATAGATAGATAGTGTGGAACGAGCCCTGGACACAGACAAGCAGACATGTTTAAAAGCACCACCACACGTTTATTTACAAGTCCTATTTACAATTCAAGTGCTTCACAACCCACAGACTCCCCCCAAAGTCCAGGCCAACACCACACTATGCCTCTTCTTCAGGCCGCCTCCTTGTCTCTCCTCCAGACCTTGTCCTCTCTTCTCTCCCGACTCCAGCCAATGTATAAAGGGAGGTGGTCCCTTTTATGTTCCCCCGGATGTGCTCCAGGTGTTTCCCAGCAATCTTCCACCGACATGCCCCAGTGTGGCGGAAGTGCCGGCTGCATCCCCGAAAGCGCTCCAGGTGTCCCTGTTGTTCTTCCCCCCAGCACTTCCGGGTGTGGTGGAAGTGCTGAGATCCAGGGCTCCCAAGGCATCCGGGCGCCCCCTGGCGGTGACCACGGGCCCCTACAGGGTTGAGCTTCACAGCTCTGTACCCGTGGTCCCCAAAGCAACCAGGGCGGTCACCCCCTCGTGGCCCTCCTCCAGTCCTCTTGGGCATCCCGGCCACAATAGATAGACAGATAGATAGACAGAAAACGCACAATATATATATATATATATATATATATATATATATATATATATATACAGTGCATCCAGAAAGTATTCACAGCGCATCACTTTTTCCAGCCTTATTCCAAAATGGATTAAATTCATTTTTTCCTCAGAATTCTGCACACAACACCCCATAATGACAACGTGAAAAAAGTTTACTTGAGATTTTTCCAAATTTATTAAAAATAAAAAAACTGAGAAATCCCATGTCCATAAGTATTCACAGCCTTTGCTCAATACTTTGTCGATGCACCTTTGGCGCAATTCCAGCCTCAAGTCTTGTTGAATATGATGCCACAAGCTTGGCACACCTATCCTTGGCCAGTTTCGCCCATTCCTCTATGCAGCACCTCTCAAGCTCCATTAGGTTGGATGGGAAGCGTCGGTGCACAGCCATTTTAAGATCTCTCCAGAGATGTTCAATCAGATTCAAGTCTGGGCTCTGGCTGGGCCACTCAAGGACATTCACAGAGTTGTCCTGAAGCCACTCCTTTGATATCTTGGCTGTGTGCTTAGGGTCGTTGTCCTGCTGAAAGATGAACCGTCGTCCCAGTCTGAGGTCAAGAGCGCTCTGGAGCAGGTTTTCATCCAGGATGTCTCTGTACATTGCTGCAGTCATCTTTCCCTTTATCCTGACTTGTCTCCCAGTTCCTGCCGCTGAAAAACATCCCCACAGCATGATGCTGCCACCACCATGCTTCACTGTAGGGATGGTGCCAGGTTTCCTCCAAACGTGACGCCTGGCATTCACACCAAAGAGTTCAATCTTTTCTTTCTCATGGTCTGAGAGTTCTTCAGGTGCCTTTTGGCAAACTCCAGGCGGAATGCCATGTACCTTTTACTAAGGAGTCGCTTCCGTCTGGCCACTCTACCATACAGGCCTGATTGGTGGATTGCTGCAGAGATGGTTGTCCTTCTGGAAGGTTCTCCTCTCTCCACAGAGGACCTCTGGAGCTCTGACAGAGTGACCATCGGGTTCTTGGTCACCTCCCTGACTAAGGCCGTTCTCCCCCGATCGCTCAGTTTAGATGGTCGGCCAGCTCTAGGAAGAGTCCTGGTGGTTTCGAACTTCTTCCACTTACAGATGATGGAGGCCACTGTGCTCATTGGGACCTTCAAAGCAGCAGAAATTTTTCTGTAACCTTCCCCAGATTTGTGCCAGAGGTCTACAGACAATTCCTTTGACTTCATGCTTGGTTTGTGTTCTGACATGAACTGTCAACTGTGGGACCTTCTATAGACAGGTGTGTGCCTTTCCAAATCATGCCCAATCAACTGAATTTACCACAGGTGGACTCCAATGAAGCTGCAGAAACATCTCAAGGATGATCAGGGGAAACAGGAGGCACCTGAGCTCAATTTTGAGCTTCATGGCAAAGGCTGTGAATACTTATGTACATGTGCTTTCTCAGTTTTTGGATTTTTAATAAATTTGCAAAAACCTCAAGTAAACATTTTTCACGTTGTCATTATGGGGTGTTGTGTGTAGAATTCTGAGGAAAAAAATGAATTTAATCCATTTTGGAATAAGGCTGTAACATAACAAAATGTGGGGAAAGTGATGCGCTGTGAATACTTTCTGGATGCACTGTATATATACTGCGGTGGGTTGGCACCCTGCCCAGGATTGGTTCCTGCCTTGTGCCCTGTGTTGGCTGGGATTGGCTCCAGCAGACCCCCGTGACCCTGTGTTCGCATTCAGCGGGTTGGAAAATGGATGTATATATATATATATATATATATATATATATATACAGTATTGCCCCTGGAATCTGAACGCCCCAAAACTCGAACAACTTGAAACCAGAACGAAAAATTCAAGCAAATTTTGCCCTGAAATCTGAACGCTGCTTTGGAATGCGAATGCCCAGCACGTTGTCTTCTGTGTTTGTCTTTATGTTTTCCCCAGCGCTTAGGCCACCCATATGCTTTGTCGTTCAGTTCATTGTTGGAAGCCGTAGTGAAAGCATCTCGTGTGATTTTCGCTGCTATTTTCACTGCTAATTTTATGCTTTTGTGCCTATTTGTGTTATTTTTTTCTATAATAACAACTTAATGTATTCGCCATGGGTCCTAAGAAGAGTATTGAGGAAAATAAGAGTAAGAGGAAAGCTGTTAGAGCTACAATTGAGGTTAAGAAAGATCTTATCACTTTTTAAGGTAAATACAGGCTTTTATATTTTAAATTTTTTTAATTTACATTTTTATTCAATTATTATTATTATTTGTTAATATTTTACCTTAGAATCCAGTGTATTTAGTGTTAAAATCATTTTGAAAATTCAAGTTCGTGGGATCCAGGAATGGATTAATCCAATTTCTATTATTTTAAAGGGGAAAAATTGTCTTGGAACTCAGACGGGGTTCTGGAACGGTTTACGTTTGGATTCCAAGGTATCATGACCTAACATGTTCCAACTGTTACCGTCAGACAAAAGATAGAGGAGCACAAAACAAAGACTAATAGACTGAATAGCAGTTTCTACCCTGTTACTATTAGGGCACTGAATGCCACCTCATCGCCTCCGATGCAGCAGTGCAATAGAAGACATCTTGTGCAGTAGTGTTCATGTGCGATTAAGGTCTTATGTTCAATGTTTGTGTTCTGCCTTATTTCTTCTTATCCTTTTGTAATTATATTTATTTATATTTTGACACCGCAGGGACTGCACCTAATTTTGTTGTATTTGTTACAACGACAATAAAGATATTCTGATTCTGATCAATGTATATGTATATAGGAAAAGGCGGAGTGGTGGCTGTGAGGCTAAGAATCTGCACTGTTACTACCAGAAGGCCTCCCACTCCACGGGGACCTTGGCCTGATAATCGCTCCACTGCTGGTGTACAATGGCTGACCCTGCTCTCTGACCTCTAAGAGGTCATGTGAAAAGACAATTTCCCATTGGGGGATTCATAAAGTATACCAAATCAAAAATCAGAAAGTTAACAGACTTACCTTGGTAATTCTGAACGGATTCTTCTTCCACTGAAATTTTACCGTCCTCGTCCGCTTTTGATGCTTTTGTTATGTGGTGCTTTTCAAAGATGGTTTTTATGTTGCAAAAATGGATTATTGGAAGTGGAAAAAGAGAGGCAGAAAACACTTCATCCCTTGCAGACAAACTAACAGGAAGTGAATGTACCCACTGATGTATCTCTGTGTCCTTTTGTTGATACGGGGGGGTGGTTTATCATACTGGTGAGTCAGGAGACATCACACCACAAACTGTAGCAATTGCAAAATGTTCCTAAGTAATTATTATGAACACACAAAACAACTATTCACCTAATGAGGGCATTTTGGAAATTTGGGTGGAAAAGAGAAGAAGCCACACAGACATGGACAGAACAAGGAAACTCCACAAAGGAGATGAGAGCAGGCCTGCAGGAAAAACTGAGCCCACTGAAGCTGTCAGGCAGCAGCGCCAGCCCAGCGCAGCTCCACACATTTTTATTCTTAATGTTCATTCATGTCGGGCCAAACATAACTCCCATCACATTAAGGGAGAGTTCAGCATATTTCTTCAGTCCGCTGCTTCAGAGCTCATTTTCCTCAGGGAGCGGCAGGACGTGGCCTGTTAACTGGATTGCTGCCTCCTGGTTATAACTGAACATTCAATCTTGTGAAAAACGGCGGCCCTCTGTGATCAGTCCTACACCCTCTCTATGAAAAGCTGACAAAATGCACCGGCGTCGGAGGAATGGTTATCTGTTGACCCTCCAAGCTGCATTTTAAAACGGATATAAAATCTTTTAGCTCTTGGGTAACAGCATCTCAAAATTATTATTATTTTTTTTACTCACCTGGAAAAGTTTTTTGCTGAGTTTTTCCTGACCCTGAATATTCAGTGAGCGTGTTTAGATTAGATTGGATTAAAAACAATGTTATTAATCCCAAGAGGAAATTCAACAGCATACAGCAGCAGAAACGTATAAAAAAATAAAGAAAAAGACTACAGACTCACAGGACAGATGATACAGACAATGAACGGACGAATGAATCAATCAATCAAAAAGTTGGTAAATAAATGAAAATACATTTAACTAGTACATCAGAAGGAAGTACTGAACTTGCCAGAGAGTAGTAGGCAGAAAAGACCCCCAGAGATATCGGTTAGCCCACGGTGGTGGAATGAGCCTGTGGCTGAAAGTGCTCTGAGAGGGGATAGATAGATAGATAGAATGAAAGGCATTATATAATAGATAGAATGGAATGCACTATATAATAGATAGATAGATACAAAGGCACTATATAATAAATAGATAGATAGATAGATAGATAGATAGATAGATAGATAGATAGATAGATAGATAGATAGATAGATAGATAGATAGATAGATAGATAGATAGATAGATAGATAGAATGAAAGGCACTATATAATAGATAGATAGATAGAATGAAAGGCATTATATAATAGATAGATAGAATGAAAGGCACTATATAATAGATAGATAGATAGAATGAAAGGCACTATATAATAGATAGATAGATAGAATGAAAGGCATTATATAATAGATAGATAGATAGATAGATAGATAGATAGATAGATAGATAGATAGATAGATAGATAGATAGATAGATAGATAGATAGATAGATAGATAGATAGATAGATAGATAGATAGATAGATAGATAGATAGATAGATAGACCACATTGCCAAAAGTATTGGGATGCCTGCCTTTACACACACATGAACTTTACTGACATCCCATTCTTATTACATATTCTTTAATATGGGGTCAGCCCACACTTTGTAGCTCTAACAGCTTCAGCTCTTCTAGGAAGGCTCTCCACAAGGTGTAGATGAGTGTGTTCATGTGAATTTGTGACCAGGAGAGCCTTTGTGAGGTCAGGCGCTGATGTTGGATGAGAAGGCCTGGCTCGCTCGCAGTCTCCACTCCAATTCATCCCAAAGGTGGTCTGTCACATTGAGGTCAGGGCTCTCTCTGTGCAGCCACACTAAACTTGCTCCTCCATTTCTTTACAGACTTTCCTTTGTGCACTGGTGCCTCTGCAGTCATTTTGCCATCCCCAGACTGTTCCCACAAAGTTGGGAGCAAGAAATTGTCCAAAATGGCTTCGTATGCTGAAGCATTAAGAGTTCCCATCACTGGAACTAAGGGGCCAAACCCAACCCCACACCATAATCCCCCCTCCACTAAATGTTCCACTTGGCACAATGTAGTCAGGCGAGTCCTGTTCTCCTGGCCAGTCTCGTCCATCAGATTTTGTGATTCGTCACTCCAGAGGACACGTCTGCATTGCTCTCGAGAGTCCAGTGTGGGACGGTGGACTTTACACCACTGCAGCCGCCGCTTTACATTGCACTTGGTGACATCAGGCTTGGCTGCAGCTGCTTGGCCATGGAGACCCATTCCATGAAGTTCTCTCTCTACTCTGCACTGTTCTTGAGCTTTTGAACATCTGTAGCTATTGACTCTGAAGAAAGCTGGAGACTTCTGCACACCTCAGCATGCGCTGTGCCCACTCTGTGAATTGACGTAGTCTACCACTTTGTGGCTGAGTTGCTGTTGTTCCCAGTTGCTTCCACTTTGTTGTAATTCCACTAATACTTGATGGTGGAATATTTAGTAGCGAGGAAATGTCACAAATGGACTTATTGCACAGGTGGCATCCTATCAGGGTACCAGGCTTGAATTCACTGAGCTCCTGAGAGCGACCCATTCTGTCACAAATGTCTGTAGAATCCTCCTACATGCCAAGGGGCTCGATGTTGTACACCTGAGGCCATGGAAGTGACTGGAACACCTGAAGTCAATGACTTGGAGGGGGGTCCCAGACAAATAGCAGTATGCAGTAATATAGTGTAGCTACATAGATAGATAGATATTAATTTTAGTATAGTAGGCAGGATAAGATAGATAGATAGATAGATAGATAGATAGATAGATAGATAGATAGATAGATAGATAGATAGATAGATAGATAGATAGATAGATAGATAGATAGATAGATAGATAGATATTAATTTTAGTATAGTAGGCAGGATTAGATAGATAGATAGATAGATAGATAGATAGATAGATAGATAGATAGATAGATAGATAGATAGATAGATAGATAGATAGATAGATAGATAGATAGATATTAATTTTAGTATAGTAGGCAAGATAAGATAGATAGATATTAATTTTAGTATAGTAGGCAGGATTAGATAGATAGATAGATAGATAGATAGATAGATAGATAGATAGATAGATAGATAGATAGATAGATAGATAGATAGATATTAATTTTAGTATAGTAGGCAAGATAAGATAGATAGATATTAATTTTAGTATAGTAGGCAGGATTAGATAGATAGATAGATAGATAGATAGATATTAATTTTAGTATAGTAGGCAAGATAAGATAGATAGATATTAATTTTAGTATAGTAGGCAGGATTAGATAGATAGATAGATAGATAGATAGATAGATAGATAGATAGATAGATAGATAGATAGATAGATAGATAGATAGATATTAATTTTAGTATAGTAGGCAGGATTAGATAGATAGATAGATAGATAGATAGATAGATAGATAGATAGATAGATAGATAGATAGATAGATAGATAGATAGATAGATATTAATTTTAGTATAGTAGGCAAGATAAGATAGATAGATATTAATTTTAGTATAGTAGGCAGGATTAGATAGATAGATAGATAGATAGATAGATAGATAGATAGATAGATAGATAGATAGATAGATAGATAGATAGATAGATAGATATTAATTTTAGTATAGTAGGCAAGATAAGATAGATAGATATTAATTTTAGTATAGTAGGCAGGATTAGATAGATAGATAGATAGATAGATAGATAGATAGATAGATAGATAGATAGATAGATAGATAGATAGATAGATATTAATTTTAGTATAGTAGGCAAGATAAGATAGATAGATATTAATTTTAGTATAGTAGGCAGGATAAGATAGATAGATAGATAGATAGATAGATAGATAGATAGATAGATAGATAGATAGATAGATAGATAGATAGATATTAATTTTAGTATAGTAGGCAAGATAAGATAGATAGATATTAATTTTAGTATAGTAGGCAGGATTAGATAGATAGATAGATAGATAGATAGATAGATAGATAGATAGATAGATAGATAGATAGATAGATAGATAGATAGATAGATAGATATTAATTTTAGTATAATAGGCAGGATTAGATAGATAGATAGATAGATAGATAGATAGATAGATAGATAGATAGATAGATAGATAGATAGATAGATAGATAGATAGATAGATAGATATTAATTTTAGTATAGTAGGCAGGATTAGATAGATAGATAGATAGATAGATAGATAGATAGATAGATAGATAGATAGATAGATAGATAGATAGATAGATAGATAGATAGATATTAATTTTAGTATAGTAGGCAAGATAAGATAGATAGATATTAATTTTAGTATAGTAGGCAGGATTAGATAGATAGATAGATAGATAGATAGATAGATAGATAGATAGATAGATAGATAGATAGATAGATATTAATTTTAGTATAGTAGGCAAGATAAGATAGATAGATATTAATTTTAGTATAGTAGGCAGGATTAGATAGATAGATAGATAGATAGATAGATAGATAGATAGATAGATAGATAGATAGATAGATAGATAGATAGATAGATATTAATTTTAGTATAGTAGGCAGGATAAGATAGATAGATAGATAGATAGATAGATAGATAGATAGATAGATAGATAGATAGATAGATAGATAGATAGATAGATAGATAGATATTAATTTTAGTATAGTAGGCAAGATAAGATAGATAGATATTAATTTTAGTATAGTAGGCAGGATTAGATAGATAGATAGATAGATAGATAGATAGATAGATATTAATTTTAGTATAGTAGGCAAGATAAGATAGATAGATATTAATTTTAGTATAGTAGGCAGGATTAGATAGATAGATAGATAGATAGATAGATAGATAGATAGATAGATAGATAGATAGATAGATAGATAGATAGATAGATATTAATTTTAGTATAGTAGGCAGGATTAGATAGATAGATAGATAGATAGATAGATAGATAGATAGATAGATAGATAGATAGATAGATAGATAGATAGATAGATAGATAGATAGATAGACAGATAGATATTAATTTTAGTATAGTAGGCAAGATAAGATAGATAGATATTAATTTTAGTATAGTAGGCAGGATTAGATAGATAGATAGATAGATAGATAGATAGATAGATAGATAGATAGATAGATAGATAGATAGATAGATAGATAGATAGATAGATAGATAGATAGATATTAATTTTAGTATAGTAGGCAGGATAAGATAGATAGATAGATAGATAGATAGATAGATAGATAGATAGATAGATAGATAGATAGATAGATAGATAGATAGATAGATAGATAGATATTAATTTTAGTATAGTAGGCAAGATAAGATAGATAGATATTAATTTTAGTATAGTAGGCAGGATTAGATAGATAGATAGATAGATAGATAGATAGATAGATAGATAGATAGATATTAATTTTAGTATAGTAGGCAGGATTAGATAGATAGATAGATAGATAGATAGATAGATAGATAGATAGATAGATAGATAGATAGATAGATAGATAGATAGATAGATATTAATTTTAGTATAGTAGGCAGGATTAGATAGATAGATAGATAGATAGATAGATAGATAGATAGATAGATAGATAGATAGATAGATAGATAGATAGATAGATAGATAGATAGATAGATATTAATTTTAGTATAGTAGGCAGGATAAGATAGATAGATAGTGTGGCGGATGGCTAGGGCCCTTGTCCCTATAGGGACGCCCCTATAATGGAAGGTCCTAGGGAGGTAATGATCTGGATAGGCTCTTCCATTGTAGGGGTGTCCCGGCTGTGCAAGGGTCCTATCCGTCCACCCTAAATAGATAGATAGATAGTGAAAGGCACTATATAACAGAGGTCCTGCTCTCTCTTTTTTAGTTGCACCACTTCTGAAGGCTACACATCTGAACAATCTGAACCAGAAGCTCACCAGCCTATCCACTTAATTCTTCCAAAATAACATCAAGTGGAGTTTTGAGGGTCCCTAAAGTCCTAAAGCCATCCTTCACTTTCAGTGTGGTCATTACAGAGAGTCACAGTTGTTTAGCTGCTCCTCGTAGTTGTGATATTTTTGTGACTCTTCAGCTTCATGTATCAAACAAAAAATAAGCTCATTTAAAAATCATTATAATATAAAGAAATAATAGAGTCCTTCATCTTTGAGTCTCTCGATAGGACAAGCTAAATGTTCCCTCTTTGTCTCCGTGAAAGAAGCTTCTGCCTGCATTGATCCCAGTGACCAAGTGGTCCGTCTGTTCTAATCGACGCCATCGATTGTAGTGCTTTAACATTTCCTTTTAATTACCTTCTTGCAGAATTTTCCTCAATAACAAAATGGAAAACTACACACCGAGTCGCGTCAAATGAAAAGATCATTACTCTGACAACATTGATCACTTGCCAGCAAACAGAAATCTCTTGGGTACGATGGGCGCCATTCAATAAGTGAGCGTCAACTTGTAAACCGCAGCTCTGTGTGCATTCATTGCGGCGGAATAAAATTGCTAAATGATTTCATTTTTAACTGCTTTTGATTTTTTTCTTAATTTTATTAGACTTTCTACTACAAACGTCTCAGTGTAAAAACACCCAGGAAGGAAACAGACGGCAGTACAGAAAATTCAACGAATGACTAACAAAAAAAAAAAAAAAATCACTTAAACCTCACAGACGACAATTACTGGCAGGTTGCATTTCATTCTGTCAAATAAATGTCTGCCTTTACTAGTCTTGACAGTGGAAATGCTGAAGGATTAAATGACTCCTAGGAAGCTATTATGCTTTTATATCCCCTAGTGAAGAGGACCCTCAGGCAACCTCATTTAAACTGGTGGGCAACAGCTGGCGAGGAATACTGGAAGAGGGTTACAAGTACTGAGTCACCAGTAAGTGAGCCTGGAATGAATCACATCTGCAGGTCCTGAGGTCAACTTCACTACATTATTGGGACTGGCTGGCATTTAAGAATCTCCATGAGTAACGTGGGGCATCCAACCAGCTCAACCTCTTGCATGCTGTTTGCCACCCCCCTGCACCCGGCCCATGCTTCTGAAGATCTGCCCAAAGCCCTTACTTTTGACTGTTATGTGCTCCAGTCCCATCCTATCTGCATCTCAGGCTTCACCCTTACCTGCTGTTTGCCCTAGCATCTGCTATCTGTCTATGAGGGGCACACCCCTGTCCATTCTTATTGCCTGCTATGTGAACCCTGTCCTTAGACCCTCCTTATACCTGTTATGTACCCATGACTATTCCTATCTTTCTCCTAGAGCACACCCAAGTCCATCCTTTTGCCCACTATTTGCCCACTGTCATCTCCTAACTTATCTTGGACTCTGCATCAGCCCTTCCTTTTGCCCATTATTTACCACGTCTTTCCTCCTTGTTTATTTTGCAGTTTGCCCACCCTTCCTTTTGCCTGTTATTTGCCTCTGGTCCTTCCTCTCTGTTTTGTTGCAGTTTGCCCGCTATGTGTTCTTGTCCCATCCTATCTGTATCTCAGGCCTCACCCTTACCTGCTGTTTGCCCTGGCATCTGCTATCTGTCTATTAGGGGCACACCCCTGTCCATTCTTATTGCCTGTTATGTGAACCCTACCCTTACACTCTCCTTATGCCTGTTATGTGCCCATGTCCCTCCCTATCTTTCTCCTAGAACACAACCAAGTCCACCCTTTTGCCAGCTGTCATCTCCTTTCTATATCTTGGTCACTGCTCCAGTCCTTCCTTTTGCCCATTATCTGCCTTTGGCATTTCCTTCATATCTGTGATTCCACACACTTAGTCTTTTGGTTTACCCGCTCTTTGCTTGTGTTACCTACTATCTGCATCTCAGGCCTCACCCTTACCTGCTGTTTGCCCTGGCATCTGCTATATGTCTATTAGGACTCACCCCAGTCCATTCTTATTGCCTGTTGTGTTATCTCCTGGCTCATGTTTCTCAAGATCTGCATGTTATCTTCTGTTAGTCCTTCCTTTTGCCTGTTATGTGCCCCTTCCCCTTTCTATCTGCCCTTTAGGCCGAACCCCATTTCAATCCTTTTGCCCACTGCTATCTTCTATCTGTATCTTGGGCCTTGCCCACTATGTGCTTCTGTCCCCTCCTACGTATGTGCATCTCAGGCCTCACCCTTACCTGCTGTTTGCCCTGGCATCTGCTTTCTGTCTATTAGGGGCACATCCCTGTCCATTCTAATTGCCTGCTATGTGAACCCTGTCCTTACACCCTCCTTATGCCTGTTATGTGCCCATGTCCCTCTCTACCTTTCTCCTAGAACACAACCAAGTCCATCCTTTTGCCCGCTGTCATCTCCTTTCTATATCTTGATCACTGCTCCAGTCCTTCCTTTTGCCCATTATCTGCCTTTCGCATTTCCTTCACGTCTGTGATTCCACACACTTAGTCTTTTGGTTTGCCCACTATTTGCTTGTGTTACCTCCTATCTGCATCTCAGGCCTCACCATTACTTGCCCTTTGCCCTGGCATCTGTTATTTATTAGGGCACACCCCAGTCCATTCTTATTGCCTCTTATTTAAACTTTTGGCTCATGTTTCTCAAAGTCTGCCTGTTTTCTGCCACAAGTCCTTCCTTTTGCATGTTATGTGCCCCTGTCTATTCCTTATCTGTCCTTTAGGCCAAACCACAGTTCAGTTCTTTTCCCCGTTGTCGTCGCCTATCTGTATCTTGGGCCCTGTCCCCAATTATTTGTATCTCAGGCTTCACCCTTACCTGCTGTTTGCGCTGGCATCTGCTATCTGTCTATTAGGACTCACCCCAGTCCATTCTTATTGCCTGCTATGTTAACTCCTGGTTCATGTTGCACAAGATCTGCCTGTTATCTGCCACAAGCCCTTTAGGCCGAACCCCATTTCAATCCTTTTGCCCACTGCTATCTCCTGGGCTCTGTACCAGCCCTTCCTTTACCTGCTATGTGCTCCTGTCCCCTCCTGTATGCATCTCTGGTGTCACTCTTACCTGCTGTTTGCACTGGCATCTGCTATCTATCTGTCAGGGCACACCCCAGTCTATTCTTGTTATCTTCTGTTTACCCCTTGGCACATGTGGCTTCTCCATTCTTCTCTGTTATTATTAACCCTTGGCTCATGTTTCTCAAGATCTGCCTGTTATGTACCCCTGGCCTTTTCAGTCTGCGCTTTAAGCCAAACCCCAGGCCATCCTTTTGCCCATTATCATCTCCTATCTGTATCTTGCGCTCTGCACCAGCCCTTCCCTTTGCCCATTATTTGCCACTGGCTTTTCCTTTTTGTCTTTTTCAGTTTGCCCGCTATTTGCTTCTGTGCCCTCCTATCTGTATCTCAGGCCTGACCATTACCTGTTGTTTGTCCTGGCATCTGCTGTCTGTCAATTAGGGCACACCCAGTCCATTCTTATTGCCTTTTATAGCTCATCTTTCACAAGATCTGCCCCTAGTCCTTTCTTTTATCCTGTTATGTGCCCCTGCCCCTTTCTATCTGCCCTTTAGGCCGAACCCCATTTCAATCCTTTTGCCCAGTGCTATCTTCTATCTGTATCTTGGGCCTTGCCCACTATGTGCTTCTGTCCCCTCCTACGTATGTGCATCTCAGGCCTCACCCTTACCTGCTGTTTGCCCTGGCATCTGCTTTCTGTCTATTAGGGGCACATCCCTGTCCATTCTAATTGCCTGCTATGTGAACCCTGTCCTTACACCCTCCTTATGCCTGTTATGTGCCCATGTCCCTCCTTATCTTTCTCCTAGAACACAACCAAGTCCATCCTTTTGCCCGCTTTTTGCCCTCTGTCGTCTCCTTTCTGTATCTTGGTCACCGCTCCAGTCCTTCCTTTTGCCCATTATCTGCCTTTGGCATTTCCTTTACGTCTGTGATTCCATACACTTAGTCTTTTGGTTTACCCGCTCTTTGCTTGTGTTACCTCCTATGTGCATCTCAGGCCTCACCATTACTTACCCTTTGCCCTGGCATCTGTTATCTGTCTATTAGGGCACACCCCAGTCCATTCTTATTATCCTCTATTTACCCCTTGGCTCATGTGTCTTCTCCGATCTGTATCTTGGACCCATCTCCAGCCCTTTCTTTTGCCCGTTATCTGCCTCTGGCCTTTCTGCTCTGTCTGTGAGGCCACACACTTAGTCTTTGGGTGTGCCCGCTATTTGCTTAAACAACACATAAGAGTGTCCAGGGGCCACAGGAACTGGAAGTTGCCCCAGAAAGGTCAAGAGAAGCTCAAGGATGAGGGCATCTACAGTGCCTATTAAGAATATTCAAGGTTAAGTTTTCACAAATTTATTAATTTACACTTGAATCCCAGTGAATTTAATTTGTCTTTTTGACACTGCTCAGCTCTTTACTGTCAAAGATAGGGCAGATGTCTGCAAAGTGGTCCAAATTAGTTACTAAAATAAGCCCCAAAATAACTGATCTCTTAAGTATTCACTCCCTTCAGTCATTATTAGGAGATGGCAGCTGTGACCACCTTGAGTCTGTGTGCTCAGGTCTTTCTCTATCAGCTCTGCCATTTCTTTCTGTTCTTCTTTGCAGAAATGATTGGCCAGGTCAGGTGTCATGGAGCTCCTGAGTGAGTGATCAGCCTTTGCCAAGTACAGCCACAAATTCTCCATTGGATTGAGATCTGGACTCAGCCACTCCAGGACATTCATGTTGTTGTTTCTGAAGCCATTTCTGTATAACTTTAGCTTTATGCTTGAGGTTGTCATCTTGCTGGAAAAAACAAATCTTCTCCCATGGTGTGGGGTTCTTGTGGACTCCATCAGGTTTTTTCTCTTTGTCACCTTCCAGTAAAACTGCAACTTGTGAAGCACCTGGGCACAGTTCTTGTCTGCACAGTCTCTTCAATGTCAGCCGCTGTAGCTTGTGACTTCTTTTAGGGTTCTCAGAGGACTATCGTTGGCCCCCCTCATTAGTCTTCTTATATTTTTGTGGACCGCCTGCTCTGCCATATTCTTTCCATCTTTTCATGATTAATTTAACTGGATGTTCAGTGACTTGGATCTTTTCGTGTCTCCATCCATTGACTTGTGCTTTTCATGGAGTTGCTTGATGCGTTCTTTTGACTTCACTGTGTAGGCAAGACCACCTGACTGATTCGCCACAAGTTGGGCCATCCAGATACAATCAATGTAATCCCAGAGAGCTGACCTCCATTGCACTGATAGTGTGACTTCTAAAATCCAGTGGGCTGCACCAGTGAGGATTTAGGGGTGTCACATTAATGGGGGCAAATACTTATGCAACCAGTTATATATTTTTATATATAAAGTTTTATATATTATATATATTGTCACGCACGTGCACACGCATAGGGAGCCACGTAAAGACCCGAGGTGCAGCGCGAAAACTCCTGCCAAGGGGGAAAAGCGGGGTACTAACCTCTCTCTCTTTTTTCCTACAGAAAGAAAGAAGCAGCGCCGCCATGAATGACTCCCTAACCACGTTCCGCCACTTCCGTGTTCTCTCCCTTCCTTCCATCTACCTCTGATGACGTCATGGTGCCCATCCACCACCTCGGTTCCTTCCCAGCATTCCTCTGTGTCAATTCTGGTCCCACTCCATAAATGTTCCCCATTCGCCATTTCTAACTGTCTGTTGTATTTTGGAAAATCACTGACCTATTGAACAAGCTGTGCAGTATACGGGGCCGGACATCCCCAAAACCTTTATGCTGTGTTTGTTATTTATTTACTATATATATATATATAATATATATCTATCTCTTCTTATATTTATATATATATATATATATATATATATATATATATATATATATATATATATATATATATATATATATATATATATATCTTCATATATATATATATATATATATCTTCTTATATATATATATATATATATATATATATATATATATATATATATATATATATATATATCTTCTTATATAATACGCTACTGTGGCTGTCCGTTTGTCTGTCCAGGATTTTAAATCACCTGTCGCTCGCAAACCGTTTGACCGATTGACCTGAAATTTGGTACACAAATACTACGTGACGTCTACTATCCGCTTTTAGGGTGATGATTGACCTCCAAGGTTATTCCTTTTTTTATTTTTATTTTATTGTAGAATCAAATCTTGGCAGTGGCCAGCAGGGCGAGCGTCACTTCCCCTACCTCTTCATATCTTAAATCATTCTTGAGGCAGATTGAACACTTAAGTGCCAACTTAAGTGAAAAATTAAAGAAAACGTACTAAGTAATTGCAACACAAACACTGACTTGATCAGTTTTAACACGAAAAGATTAGCCGACGGAAGAAGAGAAGAAGCGGGTGGAGAAAAGAAGAGAAGCTCAGGAAGCAGCAAGCGCATCAACCTCTGAGCAAATGAATGCTAAACGTACAGAGAAAGAGGAGGAAGACTAGGAATGCTCAAGTCAAGTGTATTCACTGCACATTATCAAGCATTGCGCCGTTACGTGTATATGTGTGTATATATATACAGTGGTGTGAAAAACTATTTGCCCCCTTCCTGATTTCTTATTCTTTGCATGTTTGTCACACAAAATGTTTCTGATCATCAAACACATTTAACCATTAGTCAAATATAACACAAGTAAACACAAAATGCAGTTTGTAAATGGTGGTTTTTATTATTTAGGGAGAAAAAAAAATCCAAACCTACATGGCCCTGTGTGAAAAAGTAATTGCCCCCTGAACCTAATAACTGGTTGGGCCACCCTTAGCAGCAATAACTGCAATCAAGCGTTTGCGATAACTTGCAATGAGTCTTTTACAGCGCTCTGGAGGAATTTTGGCCCACTCATCTTTGCAAAATTGTTGTAATTCAGCTTTATTTGAGGGTTTTCTAGCATGAACCGCCTTTTTAAGGTCATGCCATAGCATCTCAATTGGATTCAGGTCAGGACTTTGACTAGGCCACTCCAAAGTCTTCATTTTGTTTTTCTTCAGCCATTCAGAGGTGGATTTGCTGGTGTGTTGTGGGTCATTGTCCTGTTGCAGCACCCAAGATCGCTTCAGCTTGAGTTGACGAACAGATGGCCGGACATTCTCCTTCAGGATTTTTTGGTAGACAGTAGAATTCATGGTTCCATCTATCACAGCAAGCCTTCCAGGTCCTGAAGCAGCAAAACAACCCCAGACCATCACACTACCACCACCATATTTTACTGTTGGTATGATGTTCTTTTTCTGAAATGCTGTGTTCCTTTTACGCCAGATGTAACGGGACATTTGCCTTCCAAAAAGTTCAACTTTTGTCTCATCAGTCCACAAGGTATTTTCCCAAAAGTCTTGGCAATCATTAGCTAAGTTTCCATCCAGTTTTTTGCGACGTTTTGTTATCGACAAACAGAATATACGTAAAAAAAATGTGCGAAATTTGCTGTCTCCAGCCTGTTTCCATCAAACTGGCTTTTTATCGATAAAATGGTGTGCGTGATGACGTCATCCCCCCCCAAAACGAACTGTCGCATAACTTTTGTTGTATCGCGAAAAAAATCTGCCCTTGAGCCGTTTCCATACATAATTTTGTGTATGTCGCAAATTATCTACCTTTTGTTTTCCACGTTACACCCCCTCCACTAAACAAAGAAACAAAGAAATGGAGAGATTATTCAGACAGTTTTTTGAAATTTGCCAGCTTACTGTTATTTCAGTTTCACAAATAATTGGAATTGTACATAATATCCGAAGACGACAGCAGAATGAAGCAGTTGCTTGTCTGATAGCCCTAGAGCTCGAAGAAAGTACCCCAGTGCGACGAAACCCACGGGTATGGGAGAGACGACGGAATAAGACCTTCTGGGAGGAGGTGGTGGAGAGACACTTAACAGAAAATCTCTGGCTGCAACATTTTATAATGACACGGCCGACGTTTGAGATGTTGTGTGGATTCATCAGTCCTGATGTTGCGCCCATCACAGGTTGCCACCGACCACCGGTTCCAACCCAAAAGCGGATTGCCATCGCCCTTTACAAGCTGGCAACCTGCGCCGAGTATAGAGTAGTTGGAGAAACTTTCTGGGTTAGTAAAACTACCGTCCATCGATGTGTATATGCTGTGTGCACCGCTATTAAAGAAAAAATAATGCGGCGTTATATCAGACTTCCGACTGTAGCGGAGGCCAATGAAATTGCATACCGCAATTCCTTGGTGCATCTTGTGCCACAGATTTACGGTGCGCTGGATGGCACGCATGTGCCTATTCTTCCCCCGACGGAAGGCTACCGCGATTACATTAATCGCAAAGGGTGGCCATCTATTGTTCTCCAGGCCCTTGTTGATGACAGGTGCATGATACGAGACATTTGCGTTGGCACTCCTGGAAGTGCCCATGATGCAGCTTTGTTTGCAGCATCGGATCTGTACAGGTGAGCCTACCTTTCAACATCCCTTCACAGTGCGATAACAACTGAATTAACCTGCTTCCCTTAAGGTTTTTAATTAAAACTGAAATTTGAATTAATACAAAATAACGATGTTTAATCAAAAAAAAAACTCTCTTCATCAGACCATGCGAGCCGCTCCGCCATTCTCGTTTTGATTGCACGTGATGAAAATGTGACACATTTATTTGCGTTAAAGCCCTTTTTTCCGACAAAAACTGTTTCCAATGTAGTTTTTGCGACATCTGAAGTATCGACATGGAATTTATGCGCTAAAGTTAAACGGAAAAATATTATGTCGACATGTACAACATTTTATCAATAATTAGCATTTCCATCAGCTATATCGGTAAAAGAATTTGAAGCGCTAAATATTTTTTCGCAAAAACTCCTTGGATGGAAACCTGGCTATTGAGATGTTTCTTAGCAAAATTGAGACGAGCCCTAATGTTCTTTTTGCTTAACAGTGGTTTGCGTCTTGGAAATCTGCCATGCAGGCCGTTTTTGCCCAGTCTCTTTCTTATGGTGGAGTCGTGAACACTGACCTTAATCGAGGCAAGTGAGGCCTGCAGTTCTTTAGACGTTGTCCTGGGGTCTTTTGTGACCTCTCGGATGAGTCGTCTCTGCGCTCTTGGGGTAATTTTGGTTGGCCGGCCACTCCTGGGAAGGTTCACCACTGTTCCATGTTTTTGCCATTTGTGGATAATGGCTCTCACTGTGGTTCGCTGGAGTCCCAAAGCTTTAGAAATGGCTTTATAACCTTTACCAGACTGATAGATCTCAATTACTTCTGTTCTCATTTGTTCCTGAATTTCTTTGGATCTTGGCATGATGTCTAGCTTTTGAGGTGCTTTTGGTCTACTTCTCTGTGTCAGGCAGCTCCTATTTAAGTGATTTCTTGATTGAAACAGGTGTGGCAGTAATCAGGCCTGGGGGTGGCTACGGAAATTGAACTCAGGTGTGATACACCACAGTTAGGTTATTTTTGAACAAGGGGGCAATTACTTTTTCACACAGGGCCATGTAGGTTTGGATTTTTTATCTCCCTAAATAATAAAAACCATCATTTAAAAACTGCATTTTGTGTTTACTTGTGTTATATTTGACTAATGGTTAAATGTGTTTGATGATCAGAAAAATTTTGTGTGACAAACATGCAAAAGAATAAGAAATCAGTAAGGGGGCAAATAGTTTTTCACACCACTGTATATATATATATATATATATATATATATATATATATATATATATATATATATATATATATAGATAGATAGATAGATAGATAGATAGATAGATAGATAGATAGATAGATACTTTATTAATCCCAGGGGGAGATTCACAAATTATATATTAATATTATATTATATTATATTAATTAATATTCACAATTATATATATATATATATATATATATATATATATATATATATATATATATACTATATATATTCTCTTCCATATATATATATATTTATATATATATATATATTTATATTATATATTCGGTTTTTAAATACTCCAATGCTGACTTTATATAGTTAGGAATGACTTTATAAATTCCGATGCTGACTTTATATATTCCAACGCTGACTTTCTATATTCAGGAATAACTTAATATATTCCAACGCTGACTTTATATATTCAAGCTTTGACGTTATACTGTATATTGTGGCAGGTGGCTGGGGCCCATGCTCAGCCGGGACGCCCCTGCAGCATATCTTCCAGGGAAGCAAGGATGGGAAACCCAGTATCTCCCCATGGACGCTAGATGGCAGCCACCCTGGGTTGCTTTAGTGCCTCGAACTCCCCCAGGGCTTCATAGGGGTTGGAGTTTTGTGCAGCCGTGTTGGGTTCCACAGGCGCCACCAGGGGGTGCTGCAGCTGGTGCCACACCCCGAAGTGCAGCCGGATGTCAGCAATCAAACACCTGGAGCAGTGGTGGTGCAGGAGAAGAAAGTGTGTGGTGTGTTGGAGTTTTGGGACTGTGCTGTAGCTGGGGGACATGGGGAAAACGTGCCCTCCAGCTGAAGAAAAATAAAAGTCTTATTATTGTATATGTGCCTCCGTGTCCATCTATGTTGGGACAGGCGCCTATATAGCGCCTTTTGTTACAATATATATTTGGGAATTACTTCATATATTCCGACTCTGACCTTATATATTCAAGTTTTGACTTTATATATTCGGGAATTACTTTATATATTCAGAAAATCATTAAATATATATATTTATGCATATATACAGTGCGTCCGGAAAGTATTCACAGCACATCACTTTTTGCACATTTTGTTACGTTACAGCCTTATTCCAAAATGGATTAAATTCATTTTTTTCATCAGAATTCTACACACAACACCCCATAATGACAACGTGAAAAAAGTTTACGTGAGATTTTTGCAAATTTATTAAAAATAAAAAAATTGAGAAAGCACATTTCCCCTGATCATCCTTGAGATGTTTCTGCAGCTTCATTGGAGTCCACCTGTGGTCAATTCAGTTGACTGGACATGATTTGGAAAGGCACACACCTGTCTATAGAAGGTCCCACAGTTGATAGTTCATGTCAGAGCACAAACCAAGCATGAAGTCAAAGGAATTGTCTGTAGACCTCCGAGACAGGATTGTCTTGCAGCACAAATCTGGGGAAGGTTGCAGAAAAATTTCTGCTGCTTTGAAGGTCCCAATGAGCACAGTGGCCTCCATCATCCGTAAGTGGAAGAAGTTCGAAACCACCAGGACTCTTCCTAGAGCTGGCCGGCCATCTAAACTGAGCGATCGGGGGAGAAGGGCCTTAGTCAGGGAGGTGACCAAGAACCTGATGGTCACTCTGTCAGGGCTCCAGAGGTCCTCTGTGGAGAGAGGAGAACCTTCTAGAAGGACAACCATCTCTGCAGCAATCCACCAATCAGGCCTGTATGGTAGACTGGCCAGACGGAAGCCACTCCTTAGTAAAAGGCACATGGCAGCCCGCCTGGAGTTTGCCAAAAGGCACCTGAAGGACTCTCAGACCATGAGAAAGAAAATTCTCTGGTCTGATGAGACAAAGATTGAACACTTTGGTGTGAATGCCTAGCGTCACGTTTGGAGGAAACCAGGCACCGCTCATCGCCAGGCCAATACCATCCCTACAGTGAAGCATGGTGGTGGCAGCATCATGCTGTGGGGATGTTTTTCAGCGGCAGGGACTGGGAGACTAGTCAGGATAAAGGGAAAGATGACTGCAGCAATGTACAGAGACATCCTGGATGAAAACCTTCTCCAGAGCGCTCTTGACCTCAGACTGGGGCGACAGTTCATCTTTCAGCAGGACAACGACCCTAAGCACACAGCCAAGATATCAAAGGAGTGGCTTCAGGACAACTCTGTGAATGTCCTTGAGTGGCCCAGCCAGAGCCCAGACTTGAATCCGATTGAACATCTCTGGAGAGATCTTAAAATGGCTGTGCACCGACGCTTCCCATCCAACCTGATGGAGCTTGAGAGGTGCTGCAAAGAGGAATGGGCCAAACTGGCCAAGGATGGGTGTGCCAAGCTTGTGGCATCATATTCAACAAGACTTGAGGCTGGAATTGCTGCCAAAGGTGCATCGACAAAGTATTGAGCAAAGGCTGTGAATACTTATGGACATGGGATTTCTCAGTTTTTTTATTTTTAATAAATTTGTAAAAACCTCAAGTAAACCTTTTTCACGTTGTCATTATGGGGTGTTGTGTGCAGAATTCTGAGGAAAAAAATGAATTTAATCCATTTTGGAATAAGGCTGTAACATAACAAAATGTGGAAAAAGTGATGTGCTGGGAATACCTTCCAGAAGCACTGTATATAGTTTAATATTTGTAATTAATGAAGACTAGTTTACAGAGATATCACGATTAATCACATCCAAGAAGGCAACTTGCTGGCGTAAATGTTGTTTTGTGAGTGGACATGAAACCTCCGGAACTGCCTCAGTAACCAACAACTAATAGAGAAATACTGTACAGGCTGCCTAGAAGTGAAGCAATAGGCCCCCTTGGTCTAGTGCAGGGCAAAATGGAAAGAGGAACGCACTGGATTTTTGTCCTCAGTCTGCACCTGCTGGCAGCTCTCTGTTTCTGTTCTGACCATCAGTGATGAACGTGGCCTGAGCCAGTGTCCCGTGTGCAAATCTTTGCAAGGCAAGGAGCAGATTACTGGAGCGCCATTGAACGCTACAATTCCTAACACTGTGGGCTCAGATCCCACTTCTAACACCTGTGTGACCAGCAGCGAATCACAATGGAAATGTAACCAGTTGTGTGTCAGCTGTAATAAGTTACACAGAATAGAGTAAACGCATTAGACAAGACCTCAGCACAGCCTGCATTCTTTGATGAGTCCTCAGATGAACAATAAGCTGAATTGAAAGCTTGAGAAGTCTGGTTGACCTCTGGCAAATGCACCAATGTACCGCAGAGCACTCAGAAGAGAGTACAATAATAATAATAATATCTCTATTATAATAAAAAAATCTTGGGAAGAGAGACGAGACGTGACTTTCTCAGAGAGACACTTTCACGTCCTGCGAGAAGAGACTTTGTGCCAAGAGATTTAACCACGGAAATAAAATACAAAGAGTAGAAGACAAAGTAGAACATTGTAAAGAATTCAAAAACGTTGGCGTGGTACACATGCAAAGCAGGTTAGAGATAATGGAAGTACGAAAATTTCTAAAGTCTCAAAAAAGGATAGTAAAGATCACATTAGCACACACAAATGGAAATTATTGTTAGGATTAAAACTTTTAGTCGGAGACTTGTAGATCATCTAATTCATGTTGCCATCAGTGAAAAGTAGTGTGTCTTCCCAATGAAGAGGTGTATCCGCGAAAATTAAAAGATTGGTTGTTTGGTGAAAGTGAAATCCACATCTGCGAGAGGCAATTTCAAGCCCCACGAGACAAGACTTTAAGCAAAAAGATTTGGAAAAGTCCCGCCCAGATCTAAAACATTTACAACTGTGCCCACGGTTCAATCATTTCTCATTTGTGTGAATGCTGTTGTCAGACAGAGTTCGTGTAGAAAGAAAGAAAGAAACGATTTTCACTCACGGGCAGTTATACATTGCGTTGTCATGATGTAATTCCAAACACAGAATCAAAATTCAATGCGATATTGACGAAAAGGTTAAAGCGAAAAGAGATTGAATATATGGATATACAGTAGGTGATATGACAGAAGTATGTAGATATTGTTTGACTTTAAACTTTAAGTCGGAGACTTGTAGATCATCTAATTTGTGTTGCCATCAGGGAAAAGTAGTGTTTCTTCCCAATGAAGAGGCCTATCCACGAGAATTAAAAGTTTTGTTGTTTGGTGAAAGTGAAATCCACGTAAGATGCTGGTGCGTTGCACAGGCGGGGGGTTGGTGAGCAAAGCGAGCAGGGGTCTAAGCCCCCTAGTAATAATAATAATAATAATAATAATACTGCAGTGGGTTGGCACCCTGCCTGGGGTTTGTTTCCTTCCTTGTGCCCTGTGTTGGCTGGGATTGGCTCAAGCAGACCCCTGTGACCCTGTAGTTAAGATATAGCAGGTTGGATAATGGATGGTTGGATAATAATAATAATAATAATAATAATAATAATAATAATAATAATACAATGTCTTGTTTGACAGTAAAATTAGTTTTCATGACATTTTAGATGTACCGGCATGTTTATGATTCCAAAGATTAATAAAATAGCAACGGGAGGTTGAGCTTTTACTTACAGGGCCTCAAAGCTGTGGGGTGGTCTGCCTGCTACCATAAGAGATGCCCCTTCAGTCTCAGCTCTTAAATCCCAGCTGACGACTCAGGACTTTAGTTTAGCACACCCCGACTAGAGCTGCTGATTAGCTGTGCAGACTGCATGTCCGTTGTTAGTCATTAGTATTAAAATATACAGTAAGTCACATGATGCTTTATAAACTGTTACTAACCCTCGCCTATCCTTTTTCTCTTCTTGGTGACCTCAAGTGGCACTTGGTCTCCGCTGACCTACTGCCAAGTTGTTTGCCTGCCTATGAAAAAGTCATCTCAGGTAAAGGAGCACTGGAGTCATGGGGTAGAAGGGTTCTTTCATCTGATTGGCTGGCCCAGCACTTAATCAGCTGCAGAATAGCCAATGGTTCATCATGGTTGTGGTATAGCGGGTCCACGGCTCAGAAAAAAGTGGCTTGCTTGTAATAAATAAATAATTGGCCCGGCTCATTCACCATGGGTGTCCAGGTCATTCAGAGGATTTCTGGGTCATCTGGAAACCAGGGCAATCCTACTCCGGCAACCTCCAATGACATCGCTGCGTTTCTGGACTCCAACTGCCATTCTACCCTGCAGATGTCCTGATCAGGTTTAGCTCTGAGGGACACTGCCACCTGTTATCTGGAGGAATGATCTGCACCCAGTGAGCCCGTTTGCCAGCTCCATCCATTATGGCCTCAGGCACCTGCAAAACAAAAACATATTCAATAACAAAATGTGCAAAAAATAAAATTTAAAGCATGTTGAAAAGATTCAGTAAAATGAAAACACATCTGAGACGAGAATGAAACCCCGAAGTACTTCCTAAGAAAGAGCTGGAGGTTCAAACACCACATAAAAGAAGAGCAAAATCTTAAGAAACAAAAGGAGTCCAAGGATGGGTGCTGAACGACATGGGAGTGTGGCACAGTGCATAAGAATTTGGACCTCAAACCCCAAGGATTTGGGTTTACATCTGTATTATCGTAGTATTTCCCTCTACTTACCCTTTACCTGTTTTCCTTCAAGGGTAAGTGTACTCGTCAAGTTCGTTACCATGTTGGTCTACTGTTGCACTTTAAGATTAACACACACATACATAGACATACGCAGACACACAGACCCTAACCACAACAGTGCCCCATAAATGACACAGACAGAGCTGGTTAACCTTTAGCACTTTAAAATACAAAAGTGCTTTAGGAATAACACAGCCTGTCACTCTCTCAGCACTTCAAGAGACTTACTTAATGTCGGTATGAACAACATACGATGTTTTAAAGATATCTCAGACCTAAATATTACTGTTGGTCTACAAGAATACATTTAAACATACGTACAAAGGTTCAGCACTCCTGACTATCGGTCATTTATCAACCTAGAATGCCTTACTTGACATCCTGTTCCCTACTATTGGGTGGAGCTCTCACCCTCAGCCTTAATAAACCTCGCAACATGAAGCGTATGGCAAACCTCCGGCTGCTCCAGGTGCTCAACAAAATCTAACTTATTACTTCAATCACTCTATAGACATTAAGACAAAGCATAGAAAGTTAAAAGCAGCATAATACAACTGGAACAAAGAATAATAGAAAATAGGACTGATAGTAAATCCTAGAAATTTGATTCTGTTCATCTGGACAAAGTTTTTTAAGTGGGAGAAATATTTCGAGACTTATCCAAGTCTCTTCCTCAGTCTCAATTGACTGCAGGTTTCCCCAACCCAATCCTTACCTGGATTATTGAGCATGCATCGAGAGATTGATAGTAAAGTCTGGATATATATAGTCTTTAGGAAAAGCTTACAAAAAAAGTAGAGATGACAAGGATGACTGTCGCAGGTGGCTTGTGATCTAGCACTCGTAGTTGCTCATGATGCTTTTCTGACAACCAGTGACATCTTCGTCCCTTCTTCTTCCTCCTTCCTTCCTTACTTCCTTACTCACTTACTTACTATATCACACCTCAGACGAGACATATTTATTCTAAAATTCTACTAGGGGGTTTTGCGAGATGTGATTGTTAGATATTCTGATTGGCTGGCTGTCAATATGATGAATGAATTCACTGTCCGTTTTCCCAAACAATAAAACTTTTTATGTTTTCTGAGGTGTCACTTTGTCTTCCTTTCCCAGGCTGTAAAATAATTAGACGTCCATCCTTTCTCAGGTTATAAAGTAATTGAGCCACCAGTATGTCCTCCTTTCTTTGTTGGAACAGCTGTTTAAAAAGTGAGATATAACTGGGAAGAAGACATGCTTTGATTTGTCCTGAATGTGGTTCATCTGTTGTCTTGTCTTGAACAAAATATAATGGAAATATAAACCAAAATGTACAGATTCTGTACCCCACAACAAGACCAGAGTGACCTGTGTGAACGGGTCACATCACCAGCCTGTGCTCCAACTGGAAAACCAGTTCAGTCTCTCAAAAGTTGGTGGGCACGGTAGTGCATGAGCGGTGCTGCTGCTGCTGCCTCGCAGTAAAGGAGACCAGAGATCACATCCCAGATCCTGCCTGTGTGGAGTCTGCATGTTCTCCCTGTGTCTGGTGCTCCAGTTTCCTCTAGCAGTCCAAAGACATTCAGATTGGTTTTGGTGTGTGTGTGTGTGTGTTCACCCTGTGATGGATTGGCGCCCTGTCCCGGCCTTGTACCCAATGTTTCGTGAAACAGGCTCCAGCCCTCCATGCCCCTGCTTAAGCGTTTTTTGGAAGATAAAAGAATGAATTCTGGGTAATTTACTTGTTTGTCTGCTACTTTTGATTGAAATTGCCCATTCCCCCTTTTTTTGGTTGCTAAGCAACGTCCACTCTGCTTTAGGTTATGCCACGCCCCCTGATCTGCTGCCTGGTAACGGCTCTTACAGCTCACAACACATGTGCTGCCCATTAACTATTTAAGTTTAGTCTACCGGTGGGTCACCAGCGTCTCGACTAGGCTTGGTACCCCCCTCCTGCTCCCAGAACTACTAAACTGCCAACCCACAGCCCTGAACTGGATAAGCCAGTTGGAAAAATAAAATTGTAACAATAATAATTAATTACATTTACATAAAGCTTTACTAACCTACCCAAAGTGCTTTTACACGGACAGTGGGGAGCCACTTCAAACACCACCAATGTACAGAATCCACCTGGATGATGTGACGGCAGCCATTCTTATGCCAGTTCGCCCACCACACATTAGCTCTTAGGTGGTGAAGAGGTGAAAGAAACGGTGAATTAGAGTCAGGGGATGACTAGGGGGGGCGCGCAGAAAGAATGAGGTAATGGTGGGCAGTCAGGAAAACAGGAAACACCCCGAGATCTTTTACAACAAATCCAAGTTTTACAGCACAATGCCCCCAATTCAGCACTGGGGACATGGACCACAGGGTAAGCCCTTCCACAACCCCCTTATCCCCCCACCCCCTTACACTGCCCTCACCAACACATCTTTCAGAAGCAACTCAAGCTACTCCTAGATGTTCTCCTGTCCAAGTACTGGCTGAGCCCAAACCACACTTAGCATCAGGAGGATCACCCATTCAGAAGTGTAGGTGGTGTGACTGCCTGCTTTTGATGGATGGATTTCTGCAAGGCTGTCTTGGTGTTCTGCAGGTCACCTGCCAGTGTTCCTCCAAAATTCTTCCTTTTAATGACTGCTCTTCTTTGAGTCATCTTGTGAGTTCATTTCTTCTACTTTGTCTGACAACTTTTTTTTAACTCCTTTTTGACCATCTGTTTTATTGTCTCCAGATCTGAGTCAAACTACTCGTGTTGTCATTGCATCAAGTTGCTGATGCCCACGCAACCACTGGAGGTCTGACTAACAAGAGCATGTGAGTGTGATTACCCGGCACTACCATTTGGTGCTTCTGATTTTCCAAACGCTACATGCCAGGACACCATCATGCCTGTGGGGCTAAAGGGCAGGACCTCCTTATGTGAGAGAAGAGTTGATAAGATGTGGTCAGCAGGGGATGCCATGCTCCGTAATCACATCACATGGCCTGGAAGGCCTAACAGTAGCACAAGCCATGTTAAAAACACATAAAAGGCACTATATAATTTATATAGATAGATAGATAGATAGATAGATAGATAGATAGATAGATAGATAGATAGATAGATAGATAGATAGATAGATAGATAGATAGATAGATAGATAGATAGATAGATAGATAGATAGATAGATAGGAAAGGCATTATATAAAATAGATAGATGGATGGATGAAAGGCACTATATAATAAGTAGATGACATGAAATGCACTATACAATAAAAAGGAGATGGATATGAAGAGCACAATATAATACAGTAGATATGTGGGAAAAACATATTATAATAGGCAGAGGGTGTGAAAGGCACGATAGATAGATAGATAGATAGATAGATAGATAGATAGATAGATAGATAGATAGATAGATAGATAGATAGATAGATAGATAGATAGATAGATAGATAGATATTTTAGTATAGTCAGCAAGATAGATAGATAGATAGATAGATAGATAGATAGATAGATAGATAGATAGATAGATAGATAGATAGATAGATAGATAGATAGATAGATAGATAGATAGATGAAAGGCACTATATGATAGATAGATAGATAGATAGATAGATAGATAGATAGATAGATAGATAGATAGATAGATAGATAGATAGATAGATAGATAGATGTGAAAGGCACTATATGATAGATAGATAGATAGATAGATAGATAGATAGATAGATAGATAGATAGATAGATAGATAGATAGATAGATAGATAGATAGATAGATAGATAGATAGATAGATAGATGAAAGGCACTATATGATAGATAGATAGATAGATAGATAGATAGATAGATAGATAGATAGATAGATAGATAGATAGATAGATAGATAGATAGATAGATAGATAGATATTTTAGTATAGTCAGCAAGATAGATAGATAGATAGATAGATAGATAGATAGATAGATAGATAGATAGATAGATAGATAGATAGATAGATAGATATTTTAGTATAGTCAGCAAGATAGATAGATAGATAGATAGATAGATAGATAGATAGATAGATAGATAGATAGATAGATAGATAGATAGATGAAAGGCACTATATGATAGATAGATAGATAGATAGATAGATAGATAGATAGATAGATAGATAGATAGATAGATAGATAGATAGATAGATAGATAGATAGATAGATAGATAGATGTGAAAGGCACTATATGATAGATAGATAGATAGATAGATAGATAGATAGATAGATAGATAGATAGATAGATAGATAGATGAAAGGCACTATATGATAGATAGATAGATAGATAGATAGATAGATAGATAGATAGATAGATAGATAGATAGATAGATAGATAGATAGATAGATGTGAAAGGCACTATATGATAGATAGATAGATAGATAGATAGATAGATAGATAGATAGATAGATAGATAGATAGATAGATAGATGAAAGGCACTATATGATAGATAGATAGATAGATAGATAGATAGATAGATAGATAGATAGATAGATAGATAGATAGATAGATAGATAGATAGATAGATAGATAGATGTGAAAGGCACTATATGATAGATAGATAGATAGATAGATAGATAGATAGATAGATAGATAGATAGATAGATAGATAGATAGATAGATAGATAGATAGATAGATAGATAGATAGATGAAAGGCACTATATGATAGATAGATAGATAGATAGATAGATAGATAGATAGATAGATAGATAGATAGATAGATAGATAGATAGATAGATAGATAGATAGATAGATAGATAGATAGATAGATAGATATTTTAGTATAGTCAGCAAGATAGATAGATAGATAGATAGATAGATAGATAGATAGATAGATAGATAGATAGATAGATAGATAGATAGATAGATAGATAGATAGATATTTTAGTATAGTCAGCAAGATATATAGATAGATAGATAGATAGATAGATAGATAGATAGATAGATAGATAGATAGATAGATAGATAGATAGATAGATAGATAGATAGATAGATCAGGTGTAAGATTCCCCTCAATACAACTATTTCTGCTACTTCGTTTCTCTTCACTGTTTTGGAGAACAAGTTGCTTTTTGTTAAGCTTTTGTCATCCTCAGCTTTTTCTTTTGCTGAATTCGGGGACGGTTCAATCGCGCCCCCTACTGGTGAGCAGTACTAACTTGTCCGGCTGTCCACACTCGAGCATTTCACGAGCGGCACTCGGACTCCTCCAGAGTTTCTAAACGCGTGAAGTCCCCGGCAGCTCCAACTTGAATTCTTCAAAAAACAAAACGGGGGCGCGTCTGGCAGGCGGCCAAAAGCGGCGTTCTGAACAGATGCTGGTAAAGGCGCTCAGGGGGGGGCCGTTGCTAAGCAGTGTGCCACAAAAAGTCACTTGCAGGGGACCTTGAAGTCCAATCTCGACGCTGCCGGACTCTTGGGCTCTGGGCGGCTCAGAGAGTTTCGTATCTTTTTTTTCTCTTTTTTTCTTTTCATTTTTTCCAGTACTCCAAAGACCCCTTCATGCCTGCAACTGGACTGCCTTTTATTTTCCTATTTTAATGAAAATCAAGACAAAAGCAGCAGCTTGAAAAGAGCCGAACTCTTTGAAACGCGCGCTGCCGGGCGGCTCGACTTTACATTAACCTCTCTCAGCACGTTACGCGCGCGCACGTGCGCACGCCCGCCTGCCACTTTCTCTTTTGCGCTCAGATGTGTTCCACTGAAACGACTTCACTCCCGGAGACTGATGGCGCGCCGGCTAAGTGGTGACGGCCGATAATTTGCCATGTAAAGGCAATTTATCGGCTTTTGCAGATAATACTTGAGTCATTTCCCCCTCGTCCAATCGCGCCCGTTGCCGGCGCCCCGTTAAAAGGCGCTCGCATTCTTTAAACATGTCATTAGCGGGACTGCAGTCGCGCAAGAACAATTTCGAGCCTGTTGGACAAAAATCAGATTTGCGTAATTTGCCCTGAAATTGCCTCGAGGGTTTGGTAATTACATGAATCAAAGCTCGGGAGGGTGCTGGATTTGTCAGAGATGGATAGCAATCTACAACTTGAAGGAAAATGAACGGTTTCAGTTGAAGAGAAGCCGAGTTAGTAATGGCAGGGTTGCAGAAACTCCTAGCCAGCGCTCATCATCTAAAAGTCAGAAAAGTCCAGGTAGGTGCTGATGACCAAGGGCCTCAATGGCAGCAAGTAAGGTCATAAATAAGGGTGGCTGATGACGGACCAGGGTGGCTATCTTGGATGTTGTGTAAAGGTCCTTAAAGAATTGGCTGAACTTGGGTGCCCAGCTGGAACACATCTTGGCAAGGGAATGCCAACCCTTGAAAAAGAAGAAATTTTTTAAAAAAAAATAAATTAATAATAATAATAATAATAAGGCAAATCCTGCCAGAGTAAAGTCTGGAAATTGACCGAAAGGTGGACAGAAAGGCCTAAAGCCAAAGAAGGGTCAGAGACAAAAAGACAGTTTTTGTGAAGACTAAAAGGCCAACCAATCCTCAAAGTGAAAAAGAGTGAAAGATTAAAATTTACAAAAAAATCCCAAATGTTTAATATTCCTGTGAAAAAGTAAGTACACCCCATGATTTATTTTTTAACATATGTGGACATCTCAAAGTTTGATTAATATTTAAACACATAAGGGTGATTTACCCCTCTAAGCTCATCATGAAGCTCAGGCATTTTATAGTTTGGCTGTTTTTTTTTTTTTTAACTTCCTGACAGACAGACCCCTGAGGCCTCATTAATTAAGCTTGCATACGCATGAAAAGAGGCTTGAAATGTGTGTACGCAACTTCCAACAAAATTTTGCGATAAAAGAAAAACTTACAGGTGACCTTGTGCATATTTACAGCCACTCTGAGCCATCTGTATACAACATTTAGGAAAAACTGCGGTGTGGCGGACGGTTGGGGCTCATGCCCAGTTGGGACGGCTAGAAGATGGAAGGACTGGGAGAGGAGCAGTACCTCTCCTTGAACACGAGAAGGCAGCCTACCCCCTGGGGCGCCTCCCGTAAAGATCACTGAGCAGAGTTACATTTAAAAGGACAGTCCATAATAATCCATACGCTAAATTTAACACATAATATCTCAAACATAATTGAAAAACTATAAATATACTTTACTATGTAACACCCGTGGTTTTAACTCCCACATTTGTGTTATACTGTAGTTAGCATTTTTTGCACATGAAGAACTATTATTTTCTTCATGTTATACTTCTCCTTATATGTTTTTAGGGTTGGCGAATGCGTTTTTTAGAATAACATTGTTTTAATTTTTAATAATGACTAGGGGGCATCCGCCCCCTGCTCGCTTTGCTTGCCAACCCCTGGGCAGGCGCTACACGCTCGCGGCTCTACCGCCCGCATATGGGGAAGCAGATGTACAATTTAAACAGATTTCTATTGTCATGGGAATTGTTACATATACATAATAGAACTAACTATTTTACATTACAGCGAGTAATTAACCACAGTAAAAAAATAGTAAAACACAATAAATTGAAAGAAAATTATGTTTTATGTTGCGTTAGAGGTATTTGTTGCATTATACGTTTTACATTCTGTTTGGCTTTGAAATTAACATGCAAATACTTTTTAAACTTACAGTTTTACTGTAAAACTTCAGTAAAAACAATATTTGGAATTAACCTTTTGTCAATTCTGCATTCAATTTTGATTCCGTGTTTTTGGTCTTTCATCATGACATCCATCCATCCATTTTCCAACCCGCTGAATCCGAACACAGGGTCACGGGGGTCTGCTGGAGCCAATCCCAGCCAACACAGGGCACAAGGCAGGAAACAATCCTGGGCAGGGTGCCAACCCACCGCAGGACTCATCATGACATCACAACGTATAACTGCCCGTGATTGAATTTCATTTCTTTCTCTCTAATAAATGAACCAACTTTTTCAAATGTTTGTCCCGGTGATTTGTTGATTGTCATAGCAAAAGCTATTCTAGCGGGAAGTGTAAATGTTTTAATACGGATGACGTATCAAGATCTCCTTTGGTGTCTAATGTTATTTGCGGAATATGTACTAATTTTACATGTCAGAATTGTTCGACCAATTTTCAATACAACTAATCTTGTCCTATTGCAGAGCCCATAACTCAGACATAAATTATGCAATAACATTACAATACATCCTTCTTACAACAGTAATTCGAGCGATGGAAGACCAGACGATGTTAACGGTTGTCGATATTATTCAGGATATTGTAAGTTGATGTTTTCATCTTGCGTACCATGACAATCAACTGTTTCAGCAGAGTCTATTGATATGCATTTAACCAATTTCCTATGTCACCCATTTTCATTTTTGGTGTTAATTCATTTGACGTCATCGTTTTTCGGTGCTAGGATTGCTTGTGTACTCATTTCTTCTGTTGATAACCCTTTGTGATGAAATTCTTCAATAAGATTTGGACATAATACGTCTTCTTTTATTGGGAACTTAAAGTGAGGAAAACGTAAAAATTTAAAAGAGCTGAGAGAGCAGGAACTGAGTCTGACAAAAGCATTCACACGAATGAGAGATGAGAGGGCCGCGGGTGTGGGCCGTGAACCGGAAATGGTTGAGAGGACGGCGGGACCCCCTCTACCAACCAAAATCTCTATCTCTATTTCTTTTATAATAGAGAGATTATTTTGTGCTTTTCCAGTGATGTCATTTTATATCGTTACAGGCTTTAGTGTTATTGTCACAAGATAATGTGAATCATTTTAGCACAAGACTGCAACCGAACAAAATGTTTTAAAAAGTGAAGGGGTCTGAAGACTTTCTCAATCCACTGTATGTCAGAGAGGGTATCTCTCTGGAGTAGTAAGGTATCAGCAGAATATTAAGAATTATTTTCTGAATGTTATGGGTAATTCAAAAAGGTGATTAGCTCTGTTTTGCAGAGCAAATCTGCAAATGGTTCAAGGGATAGAGTGAAAAGGAAAGGGGATAAAGGAGACCTGTTGAGATTTACACACATACAAAATGGCAAGAATATGAGAGGCCTTCAGAAAGACCCACAAAAATCAGGGGAGAATTGGCCTGTCGCAAAATAGGCCTCACCCCAGTGGAGCTTGAGCTTAGGGAATGGTGTAGCTTCAGGCCCGTCTAGGCCTCAAAATGGAGAAACGGCTTTAAAAGCTTAATGTTCACAAGAGAGTCTGAAAATATCTGACAATCTGTCCCCACAAGTGGGAGAACTATGAAACTCTGTTTTTTATAGAGACAGGTTACGCCAGAACCTTTATAAATGGGGGGATTTATTAACAAATTTGGCAAAAATATACAGTCAAAGTAAAAAGTATTTGAACCCTTTGGAATGATCTGGTTTACTGCATGAATTGGTCATAAAAAGTGATCTGATCTTCATCTAAGTCACAGGTACTGATATACACAATGAGCTTAAGCCAATGACACACAAAAAAATCTACTCTTTCATGTCTTTATTTTACAAACGCATTAAACGTTCACAGTGGTGGTGGAAAAAGTAAGTGAAACTTGGGATTTAATAACTGGTTGACCATCCTTTGGCAGCAATGACCTCAACCAGGCGCTTCCTGTAACTGCAGATTAGACCTGCACATTACATGGAGTGGATTTGAGCCCATTCTTCTGTGCAGAACTGCCTTAACTCTTCCATATTTTTTGGTTGTCTTCTGTGTATGGATCCTTCTCTTCAAGTCAGTCCACAGCATCTCAATAGGATTGAGATCTGGGCTCTGACTGGGCCACTCCAAAAGGGTGAGTTTGTTCTTCTGAAGCCATTGTGTTGTGGATTTGCTGCGATGTTGGGGGGTCATTGTCCTGTTCTATCACCCAGCCTCTTCTGAGCTTAAGTTGATGGACAGACACCCTCACATTATCCTGGAGAATTTGTTGATAAACTTGTGAATTCATTTTCCCCTCAATGATGGCAAGCTGTCCAGGCCCTGATGCAGCAAAGCAGGCCCAAATCATGATGTTCCCTCCACCATACTTTACTGTAGGGATGAGATTTTGATGTTGATATTCAGTGCCCATTTTACTCCAAATGAAGTTCTGCTTGTTCCTCCCAAATAGTTCAATTTTGGTTTCATCACTCCACAAAACATTTTCTCAGTACCATTGTGGAGTGTCCAAGTGCTCTTTCGCAAACTTCAGGCGTTCAGCAATGTTCTTTTTTGATAGCAGTGGCTTCCTTCTTGGTGTCCTGCCATGGACTCCTTTCTTGTTCAGTGTTTTGCGTATAGTTGACTCATGAACAGAGATGTTAGCCAGTTCTGATGACTTCTTCAAGTCCTTTGCTGTCACTCTAAGGTTCTTCTTTACCTCATTGCTGACTTTGCGTTGTGCTCTTGGGGTCATCTTGGCAGGGCGCCCACTTCTAGGCAGAGTAGCCACAATACCAAATTGTCTCCATTTATAGACAACTTGCCCAACAGTAGGCTGATGAATATCTCAAATCTTTGAGATGACTTTGTAACCCTTTTCAGCCTTATGTAGATGAACAATTCTCAATCGTAGCTCTTCAGACAGCTCTTTTGTGTGAGGCGCGATTCCCATCGTGATATGCTTCTTGTCAAAAGCTCAGACTCAAACTTTATAGTGTTTGTGATCAATCAAAGTCATTCTAGGACACCACACCTCTGAACTCGTGTCATTAAATGGACTCCAGGTGTGCGAAATTCGGACTGCAATGAGCTTTTTAAGAAGTCGTTAGCTTAGGGGTCACTTACTTTTTCCAACCTTCAGTTTCACAGATTTATTCAATATGGTCAAAAATTCTCTGAAGATCTGTGTATCTTTAGTTATAGGAGACTGTGTTTGTTCATTATTGTGACTGACATGAAGATACAACCAGGTTTTATATGGGAGTTAGACATAAATATAGAGAATTCCTAGGGGTTCACATACTTTTTACTTTGACAGTATATCAAGAAGAAGGCAAAAAGGATTTGACTAAAAGGCGATCTACAGCAGTCTGGATCTACAAAACCAGTAAACATAATCCAAAGACAGTCAAAAATATCCAAGAAAGCAAGAAGATCAAGCAAAGTGTCACACATGTGTGCCTTGGGGGCAGCTTAAAGGCTTTGGTGGTGATAATGCCTCACTGATCCACAGGGTGGCGCTGTTTTTATTTCTCCCTTTAAATACTTGATGATCGATAGCCCTACTGATGTCACTGCCAGTGTCCATCCCCCTGGACCCGCCTCTTCCTGTCCGGCCTGGAGTTAACCGGAAGTGTCGCCATCTTGGAGCAGTCACATTGAGACTCTCATATGTTAAAATTTGTTTTTCTTCCTTTCTTGACACATTTATACTTTGCATTAATTTTCAGTTATATGGGGTTTGACTGTGGGTGCCCCAAACCCTTTATGCTTGTTTGTGTTTTTCATTACAAGAGGTTACACTGACGAGGACAAATCTCCACTCCGCCAAAGCAGATACAAGCGGACCAGAGAAGGACTTCACTTCCCAGCATGCCTTTTTTGGCTGGAGGTAATCCGTAAACGATGATGGACAGGTGGCCCCGCCTGCTTAGGGATCCACCCACAAAATACAAGATACACCAGAGAGCATAATTACACACATAGAAACTATTAAATTCAAAGAAAATAAAGATATGACCTTTGGATTTGCTGGTCTTCAAAATCTTCAAAACAATTGGAAAACATTTTAAAGACCAAAGAACAGACAGAAAAATTTCAAGCCACCAGCCAGATCATGACACCTGTCCCAGAGGCAACCTGCATCTCATTCGGGGCTCCTGACGTCAGAAATGAGATCTATATTACTAAACGACAGTTGTATATATGCACGGACGCAGGATGACGGACGCAGGATGACGGACGCAGGACGATGGATGCATCGAAGTGCACGTGCACTGCGCCTCAGCGCCCCAGAGTCAAACCCAGCGGCTTCCCAGACTCAGTAGGTGGCGCCCAAACAACACATGACAACCTGTAAACTAAACTTCAGGTCACAATACAACCGCTGCCTGAACGCGCACACCACTGCATATAAAACCTTCGTTTAGTAATGTTTATGAAGGTTGTATATATACACAGACGCCAGACGCAAGCCGTGCCAAAAGCGCACAGTGCCCAACAGTCAAACCCAGTGGCTTCCCAAAGTCAGTAAGTGGCGCCCAAACAACACAACACAACCTGTAAACTAAACGGTTCTATTCAATAAGGGCGCGCACAAAAAGGCGACCTTCAAAAGGGCGACCTCAATTGGGCGTGGAGAATAAAGGCGCACGTAAATAAAGGCGACCTTCAAAAGGGCGACCTCAATTGAGCGCCGAATAAAGGCGCCCGTAAATATAGGCGAGCTTCAAAAGGGCGACCTCAATTGAGCGCTGAATAAAGGCGCCCGTAAATATAGGCGAGCTTCAAAAGGGCGACCTCAATTGGGCGCGGAGAATAAAGGCGACCTTCAAAAGGGCGACCTCAATTGAGCACTGAATAAATGCGCGCGTAAATAAAGGAGCGCTTCAAAAAGGTGACCTCAATTGAGCACGGCAAATAAAGGCGTTCGTAGATAATTTAGTTGAAATGGCTCTGGAATATGTGAAGAGCAACAAAGGTGCAGATCTACTCGTAATATAGAGAGCTTTAGAAATAGTTCATTAGAAGTAGTTCGTTAGAAGTTCATGCATTAATTAATTGGATGTTTTAATATTCTTGCTTTCACTTTTTTATATGTTCAATCATTGCCTTTATCTAATAAATTTTCTGTAATAATTTTGTTGCGTTTGCCTTTATTCGGCGCTCAATTGAGGTCGCCCTTTTGAAGATCGCTTTTATTTATGTGCGCTTTTATTCGCCGCGCCCAATTGAGGTCGCCCTTTTGAAGGTCGCCTTTTTGTGCGCGCCCTTATTGACGGATACCAACTAAACTTGAGGTAAAGCGCGTACGCCAACAAGTTGCCATGGTGACATATTTAAACATTGACATAGAATAACTAGACGCCCCATGACTAGCAGCATCGTATGTCAACGTCGCCGCCATATTGTGAGTGGCACTGCTGTGGAGTGAAGCAATGACTAATGTGCTGCTTGGGATTGTCCAAACCGCTGTACGCTCCACACCAGATCTCGGGGGATTACATTTCATAGGTATGGCTGAACAATTGTTTTGGTTATATTTGGCCGTTAGAAAATCCCGTTTTATAATCTTTACTTTAGCTAAGCTAGCAAAGCTATGCATTTATGTGCTCAAGTGAGCCTCCAAACAAAGTTTTGGCTAAATGTATTTAGTCACTAACTATGTAGATTGTTGTTAGCTGTTAACATTTCTCAAACTTGATGTGTTTTTTCTCAAGGAGCACTTTGAGGAAACACAGTTTGAAATTGACAACCATCATTTTATGCTCATGTCTTTAGTTGTGTCTGTCTTCCACAAACTAAGGCTGCACCATATTGCCAGACTGAATACTCTCAAATTACAAGATCTGAGTGAGCGAGAGGAGTGTGAAGGCAGTCCCCGAAATGTTACTTATATGGGAGGAATGGTTAATGATAATAATAATTATAATTATTATTATTTAATAATTGCCATTATTAGTGTATAAATGGATATTAATAATTGCATTTAAACGATTTGCCAAAATCTGTTGTATGTAAACGATACTGTTTTAAACGTTATTGTTTTTTCATCAGAAAACCCGGTTTCCACGTCTATCTGTATTAGTTTAAATGGCACTTTTGCCACTCGCAATAAGGCTGACGTATCGTGTCTACTGGGAAACACAGTGAATACGGCGTCTATCTATATATGTATATGTATTTAAACTTGAGGTAGTGGTGACTACTGACAGTGCCAGCAGTCAGCTACTCCACAGTGCCAGCGGTCAGGGGTTCAATTATGATTCCTAACAGCAAACGACGTCTAGCTAACAACACACCCATAGAAAAACAAAAACGAGACCGCATGGATAAAAACAATGAACGAAGGCGCCTACAACGCGCTTCTGAAACACCAGAACCAAAGGAGTCATGGCTCCAAAAAGAAACAGCTTTACTACAAATATATTTCTTTCATTAAATGAAAACTTTCCCAGGATGCTCCCACCCTCCATGATCTTACATCCCTACAAAGATTGGAGGGAACAGAAAGTAATTGCCATTCTTGGATTTGCGATTCTTTAGAGAATCGGGGGTTTACTGGTTGAAATATAAAGCGGAGAAAAGAAGTATTGAACGCCTCAACGTTTTTCTCAGTAAATATATTTCTAATGGGGCTATCGGCATGAAATTTTCACCCGATGTCAGTAACAACCCAAGTAATCCACACATACAAAGCAATCAAAACAAATAAGTCCATAAATTATGTGGAATAAAGTGGAATGACACAGGGAATAAGTATTGAATACACTTACTGAAACTTATTTCATACTTAGTAGAAAAGTCTTTGTTGGTAATGAGAGGTTCAGGTCTCCTTACTGCGAGGCAGCAGTGCTACCCACTGCGCCACCATGCTACCCAGCTACTGGTTTTCTCTCCTGTAAAGCTGAGTCTGTGAAAGCTACCCAAACACCTCAGTCCATGACCACTTACAGCAGATGATCTCCGTGGTCCATGGTTCTATGTTAATAGTGAACGTAATAATTAGCCTCAATGACACAACGTTATTTATTACAAAATAAAAAGCAGGAACAGAGAGAAATGTGATTGGTGCTCTTTACTACCAATCAAGGTATAGCACACAGTTAGTCCACCAATGAAATTCTTTGTTTTCCTGGGTGGGTAGGTGGGGGGGGGGGGGGGGGGGGTGAGAGTAGAGAGTTAAACGATGGCATAAGAAAAAGTGAGAGAAAGAAATAAGCGCAGGGTAAAGAAGACTAAAGTCGAGAAAGAGAGAGCTTTGTAAATTAAGAGAAGAAAAGTTTCTGTTTGTGTTCATGTGAACCGTGAGGAGGTACTGAGCAGGTTTGACTCACTGCAATGCGGATGAAAATGGAGTTCAGTTTTGGGAAAAAGGTCGGACGGCTGAAACGTCGGATACCTGCCTGGTTGCAATTTGCTAGCGAAAAGAAATGAGAAAAAGAGTGACGTGAATTCGTCCCGCATCAGGATGAAGATGCTGGCAGTTCCTAAAGGCAGAGCTGCGAGATTCCTGTGTTTTATCACAGACTAGACAAAGAGCCCGTTTCGACAACGTAAGATGAAACGGACACAAGTGGAATAGTGATAAGTATAACCACCACAAACCTGATATAGGTGTATTGAATGAATGTGTAATTAGGCCTCAAGCTGTAGTTGAAATCGCCTTTCAGGCCTCTAGAGCTTTAATCGAAGTCGCCTTTCTCTTTGAATTTTCGCGGCCGTAAATCCGCCGCCTGCCGCGATGTCGGCCTCGTAAGGTTTTTCGAGCAGCTGCGCAGAAGGCAACTGCATATTCGGCTTCGGACATGCGCAGAAGGCGACGTGCGCAGAAGGCAACTGCGCATTCGGCTTTGGATGGATATGAGTGAGTGAGTGAGTGAGTGAGTGAGTGAGTGAGTGAGTGAGTGAGTGAGTGAGTGAGTGAGTGAGTGAGTGAGTGAGTGAGTGAGTGAGTGAGTGAGTGAGTGAGTGAGTGAGTGAGTGAGTGAGTGAGGAGACTGGCGAATTATGTATTAAGATATTAAAGTGGAGTACGCCACTTTAGGAAGGAAGCCAGGAGTAACATAAGGATTGTGAACTACATATCAGCTCCAACTAAGAGCGGCAACGATTTCCTTTTCATTTGTGTTGTTTTTTTTATTATTATTGATTTCCACTGGTGAAACATTGACTGTGGCGTAACTCATATAAAGTAATTGCGTTGAGTTAAACTGCGATATCTCCTGAGCGGTGTGTTTAATAAATATGTTTCATTATTTTATTTATTTTTTTTTTTTACATATCCCCGATTATGTGCCGTACTTATGCTCTGGTTGTATAGAGATATAGAAATTAGTGAATATGTTTATATGTTGTCACATACATGCAATTGGGTGGCTTAAATAATAGTAGTACCACCCCAGACCAGGGGGTGGTGAGCTGCACTAACTTTCTCTGTCCATCCTCTGCAGACTATCCACGGGAAATCCCACTAGGTACCAGCACTATTGATGACGTCACTTCTGTTACAGACGCTACGGATGATGTCACTTCCGGTCTCGATGACATCATTTCCGGGCCCAGTCCATATGACGCCACTTCCTGTCACGGCCTTTAAAGCCGCCATGTTATCAAACTAAAATAAGTTCTGTTTTGGATTTCAACCTGAACACAACTCACAAAAAATACCTATTTTGCAGCCAGGACATACAGTATGATACGGGTGGCTGCCCAAACCTTTGATGTCTCTTTGCTATTTTTGTCACAATGTATTGTGAAGGACAGCCAGGACCCTCACCCATCTGGGACATCCTCAGAGTGGAAATGAGTTGGGGAGATAGGATATACAAGGCCTTGTCTCTCCCGGATTTCTAGATGGCAGCCCACCTGGGTTGCGACAGTGCTACAGATTCCCACAGTGCATCATGGGAACTCAAGTTCTTTAGCTCAGCCCTGTTGGGATCTGTGGGCACCACCAGAGGGTGCAGACAGGACTATTGAGCCCTACTTTATCGAGCTCCAGCCTATCCCAGAAGTGCTCCAGGACCACGATCATTAGAAACTAGAAATACTCCGGAGTTTCACATAAAAGAAGCCCCCTGCCTCAGCTCCAGGAGCCAGAATCGGTAGAAGGAGGAAGACAACACTTGCTGGGAGGAGTGGAGGAGGCTGAGAGAGAGGAGAAGACAAACAGCAGAGCGTTACTGTGTGTGGCAAGCGGCTGGGGGTAGTACCCAGCCGGGATTCCCAGAAGGACCGGAGGAGGAATTACGCCTCCTCCAGACCACGAGGTGGTGACCGCCCTAGTGGCTTTGGTGACCATGGGAACAGAGCTTAGAAGCTCAACCCTATAGGGGCCCATGGTCACCACCAGGGGGTTCCCCGATGCCTGAAGAGTCCCGGCCCTCAGCACTTCCACCACACCCGGAAGTGCTGGGGTGAAGAAGACCAGGGACTCCCGGCTTCGGCACTCATTGGGAGGCACCTGAAGCACATCCGGGTGGGGATAAAAGGGGCCGCCTCCCTCCATTCGAGGGCTGGAGTCGGGTGGAAGAGGACGGAGCTCGGAGGAGAGGAGTGGAGGTGGTCAGGAGAAGAGAGGCATTGTAAAGAGGCCTGGACTAAGGGTGATTGATGCTGAGGCACTGGGTTGTACGTGCCACACTTTATGTAAATAATAATGAATAAACATGTGTTGGTGTTTGAACCTTCGGTGTCTGCCTGTCTGTGTCCAGGCTGTTCCCCACACGTGTTACTGAACCATGCTGTATCTGTGCTTGGTGCTGTGGAAAACACTTACTAGAATAGATTCCCATGAGTAAAACTCTTGTTTATGGCAGACTTGGGTCTGAGCCTGTGTGAGTCAGGTGTTTGGGGAGATGCAGCGCCCCCTGGTGGCCACAGTATATATATGCAGAAAAAGAAATGGGCATATTGTCTAATTAACTAAAGGGTGAGGGTTCACAACTTTGCAAGATCATAACAGCAGGTATAAATATAATTGATTAATGGGACCCATTGGTTATTTAATTTAAATGGAGTGTATTTAATGTGCATGCCACCAGTGAAATTTCACCCTATGGCCTAAATAACGTGCCAGTTTAACGGCGGGATGGCCACATACACAATTTGAATCTGATTTCATGATTTCATGGGATTCCTCACTAGTGACGTCTGCCTCATGTAATGTTCTGAGGTTGCCACTTGAGGGCAGTATCAAAATGGTGCGGGTGATCGTTTTCCACTCCCATTCTAGGCCTGCTGTTAAACGTTCACCATCCATCCATCCATTATCCAACCCGCTACATCCTAACTACAGGGTCATGGGGGTCTGCTGGAGCCAATCCTAGCCAACACAGGGCACAAGGCAGGAAACAAACCCCGGGCAGGGCACCAGCCCACCGCAGGGCACACACACACCAAGCACACACTAAGGACAATTTAGGATCTCCAATGCACCTAATCACACACACTTAAAACATTTTTGTAGGCCTCTATAGATGTGGTTTACCCATCCAAAAATTGTCCAGGATAATGGACAACGTTTCAAGTCAAGGACTTTCTGGGACCCTCTCCTGGATATAGGAAGCTGATGTTGCTCAGCTCCAGCCCCCTGAATAGTCTTTGTGGGATGAGGCAGATGAATCTGTTTACTAAAGGGATCCAATTTTGGATAATCTGCGGCCACATCTCAAAGGGCCAGCATTTGGCTGCATTGCTGCTCACCAGATGGAAGTGTTTACTCCTTCAAGAGCTGCAATTCCCAGGATGACAACAAGCCGTATCACAAGGGATGGATCATCTGTTGACAATTCACAGAAGGATGAGGATTATATTTGACTTGACAAGAGCTGCCTGCTTGGCAATAAGACGTCAAACTGATCGGACACGAGCGGAATGAGATGAAGGGATCCACCATCGTGCCATCCGTAGAAACGGCAGGATGGGATTGAGTTAAGGATTCAGGTTTGAAATCCTCATAATAGGAGACTACAAGGAGTTTGCTTATTTGTTTTATTATTTAATGCAAAAACAAATGGCTTCAACGAAATGTATGGCTGAAGCTGCATATTGTTTAAGTTTCTTGGATTGCACTGTGGAAACAAATACGAGCCGATTGTGTTTACACTATAAGCGAACATTATACAGTGCATCTGGAAAGTATTCCCAGCGCATCACTTTTTCCACATTTTGTTATGTTACAGCCTTATTCCAAAATGGATTAAATTCATTTTTTTCCTCAGAATTCTACACACAACACCCCATAATGACAACATGAAAAAAGTTTACTTGAGATTTTTGCAAATTTATTAAAATTTTAAAAATTGAGAAATCACATGTACATAAGTATTCACAGCCTTTGCCGTGAAGCTCAAAATTGAGCTCAGGTGGATCCTGTTTCCCCTGATCATCCTTGAGATGTTTCTGCAGCTTCATTGGAGTCCACCTGTGGTAAATTCAGTTGACTGGACATGATTTGGAAAGGCACACACCTGTCTATAGAAGGTCCCACAGTTGACAATTCATGTCAGAGCACAAACCAAGCATGAAGTCAAAGGAATTGTCTGTAGACCTCCGAGACAGGATTGTCTCGAGGCACAAATCTGGGGAAGGTTACAGAAACATTTCTGCTGCTTTGAAGATCTCAATGAGCACAGTGGCCTCCATCATCCATAAGTGGAAGAAGTCTGAAACCACCAGGACTCTTCCTAAAGCTGGCCGGCCATCTAAACTGAGCGATCGGGGGAGAAGGGCCTTAATCAAGGAGGTGACCAAGAACCCAATGGTCACTCTGTCAGAGCTCCAGAGGTCCTCTGTGGAGAGAGGAGAACCTTCCAGAAGGACAACCATCTCTGCAGCAATCCACCAGTCAGGCCTGTATGGTAGAGTGGCCAGACGGAAGCCACTCCTTAGTAAAAGGCACATGGCAGCCCGCCTGGAGTTTGTCAAAAGGCACCTGAAGGACTCTCAGACCATGAGAAAGAAAATTCTCTGGTCTGATGAGACAAAGATTGAACTCTTTGGTGTGAATGCCAGACATCACGTTTGGAGGAAACCAGGCACTGCTCATCAGCAGGCCAATACCATCCCTACAGTGAAGCATGGTGGTGGCAGCATCATGCTGTGGGGATGTTTTTCAGCGGCAGGGACTGGGAGACTAGTCAGGATAAAGGGAAAGATGACTGCAGCAATGTACAGAGACATCCTGGATGAAAACCTGCTCCAGAGCGTTCTTGACCTCAGACTGGGGCGACGGTTCATCTTTCAGCAGGACAACGACCCTAAGCACACAGCCAAGATATCAAAGGAGTGGCTTCAGGACAACTCTGTGAATGTCCTTGAGTGGCCCAGCCAGAGCCCAGACTTGAATCCGATTGAACATCTCTGGAGAGATCTTAAAATGGCTGTGCACCGACGCTTCCCATCCACCCTGATGGAGCTTGAGAGGTGCTGCAAAGAGGAATGGGCGAAACTGGCCAAGGATAGGTGTGCCAAGCTTGTGGCATCATATTCAACAAGACTTGACGCTGGAATTGCTGCCAAAGGTGCATCGACAAAGTATTGAGCAAAGGCTGTGAATACTTATGGACATGGGATTTCTCAGTTTTTTAATTTTTAATAAATTTGCAAAAACCTCAAGTAAACTTTTTTCACGTTGTCATTATGGGGTGTTGTGTGTAGAATTCTGAGGAAAAAAATGAATTTAATCCATTTTGGAATAAGGCTGTAACATAACAAAATGTGGAAAAAGTGATGTGCTGTGAATACTTTCTGGATGCACTGTAAATGCAGGGACCAGTATAGCTTGGCCACTAACCTGTCCCTGACTCTGCCCGCTTGCTTTTTCTTTGTATAGGAGAGCAGTAGATCCCACTACAATGAATAACCGTGCTGTTCCTGTTTCAAGCTGGTTTTGTTAAAGTACTGAGGCTCAGCCTCGTGTTTTGGTGTGCAAGACAGCGACTCACACGTCACAATATCTTTCAATTTTAAAAGAAAACCTTGAGACGAGACTATTGCCAAGAGATGTTTTCAAGTCCCGCCCTCCTCTTAACCATTTACGATTCACAGCCCACACCCACGGTCCTCTCACCTCTCATTTGTGTGAATGTTTTTGTCAGACACAGTTCCTGTGCTCTCAGCTCTTAAAAATTTTTACATTTTCTCTCACTTTAAGTTCCCAATTAAAGAAAACATATTATGTCCAAATCTTATTGAAGAATTTCATCACAAAGGGTTATCGACAGAAGAAATGAGTACACGGGCAATCCTAGCACCGAGAAACGAATTAACGCAAAAATTGTCGATCGGTTACACGGCAAATTTGTTAAATGCGTATCAATAGACTATGCTGAAACAGTTGGTGGTGATGGTGCGGAAGATGAAGACATCAACTTACAATATCACGAAGAATATCGACAACCATTAACACCGTCCGGTCCCCACCGGCCGAATTACTGTTGAAAGAAGGATATATCGTAATGTAATTGTGTAATTTATGTCTGAGTGATGGGCTATGCAATGGGACAAGATTAGTTGTATTGAAAATTGGTCAAACAATTCTGACATGTAAAATTTTAACAGGCGACAAGAAAGGTCATGTAGTACATCTAACATTAGACACCACAGGAGATCTTGATATGCCATTCCTATTAAAACGTTTACAGTTTCCCATTAGAATAACTTTTCCTATGACAATTAACAAATCACAGGGACAAACATTCGAAAAAGTCGGTTTATTTATTAGAGAGAGAAAGAAACGAAATTCACTCACGGGCAGTTATACGTTGCGTTGTCACGATGTAAGACCAAACACGGAATCAAAATTCAATGTGATTTTGACGAAAAGTTAATTCCAAATATTGTTTCTACTGAAGTTTTACAGTAAAAGTGTAAGTTTAAAAAAATGTGTGTTAATTTCAAAGCCAGACAGAACGAAAACATATCATGAAACGAATACCTCGAACGCAACATGAAACATAATTTTCTTTCAATTTAAAACAATTTTTAACTCTGGTTAATTACTCGCTGTAATGTAAAATAGTTAGTTCTATTATGTATATGTAACAGTTCCCATGAAAATAACAAACTGTTTAAATTGTACATTCGCTTCCCCATACGCGAACGGCAGAGCTGCGAAGTGGTTAGCGCATACTGCCCACCCGGAGGTTGGCAAGCGAAGCGAAACACAAGGTGAGACACAAAAATAACCACATTGGAAAAAAAATATATATTTATTGATGAATTACAGCATTCTAAACCTTGTCACCGTCTATAGACTCCCCCTCCCAATCTCTACACCGCTCCATACGTATCTTCCATTGATTGAAACAGTGCTCGAGGTCTTCTTACTTGAGGCTCTCTGTCTTCACTTCATCCATTGAAGACAAATGTGTTCCCTTCAGGCCACTTGTGATTTTCGGGAACAAGTAAAAATCGGGTGAATAGGGAGGAGGATCGAGGACAGGAATGTTTTTGTCAGTCAAAAACTGCTTTAACCGAGAAAGCAGAACGATCATATCGAACAATCTGATTCACCGTTTTGAAGTTTTCATCCGTCCGAGATGAGCGTGGGCGACCTGGGCATTGAACGTCTTCCACATTTTCTTGTCCTTCCTTGAAACGGTTGTGCCGCTCAAAAACTTGTGTGTGAGACAAACTGTTATCACCGTACTCTGTTTTTATCATTTCATAAGTTTCTGTGGCCGTCTTGTTCAATTTTGTGAGAAATTTGATGTTGATTCGCTGTTCGATTATTTTCACCAGACATTATAGCGGCAACTCGTGTAGCGATTGTTGTCCAAATACTGACTGGGCTCTTCACAGGATATATCTAACCGGTCGGCGGTTTGAGAGGGAGTGTAGGAGGGGATATAATTGTAGGATTCATGTCCAGCTGACCTCCAGACGGTTTCCAGGAAACCCCCAAGCCCAGTCCAGTTATTTTTGTGTCTCACCTCATGTATATATTGTGGTGGACAGCTGGGTCCCATGCCCGGCAGGGACGCCCCTTCTGCATCTGTTCTGGGGGATCAACCATGGGCAGCTCAATACCTCCCCAGGGACGCTTGGTGGCAGCCTCCCTGGCGGACAGTGATCCCCCAACCTGTCGCATGGCTCCATGGGAGATGGTGTCCTCCACAGCCTGGTTGGGGGCTCGGATGGCGGCTAGGGGGAGCTGCATGGAGTCAGCAGCCCAGCTGGATGTATCTTCAGCCCCACCCGGAAGGGCAATTAGGACCAGGTGGTCAAGCACCTGGAACGCTTACGGGTGGGATATAAAAAGGGCCAGCCACCACCACTCGAGGAGCCAGAGTTGGGAGGAAGGAGACGAAGCTTGAGGAGGAGTGGTGGTAAAAGGGAGAAACTGTTGGTGTTGTGGTAATTGTGCTTGTGGACTGTGTATTGCCTGTGGGTCACGGGGAAGACGTGCGCCCACGGGTGAAGAAAAATAAAAGTCTTGTTTGTTTATACGTGCCTCTGTGTCCATCTGTGTTGGGTCAGGCGCCTATATAGCGCCTTCGTTACAATATATATGTATATACAGTATATATATATATATATATATATATCTATTATAAAAGACAGACAGACATCATTTTGAAGTCCCAACACATGTTTATTTACCCTATATACAATGTCCAATTATGCATACAGTCCAAATATGCACAACCCAGTGCTACAGCACCAATCACCCCAATAGTCCAGGCCAGGCCAGGCCAGTCCACAATACCTTCAGGCCGCCTCCTTCTCTCCTCTCTCACTCACTCTGAGACCTCGTCCTCTTCCACCCGACTCCAGCATTGAATGAAGGGAGGCGGCCCCTTTTATAGTCACCTGGATGAGCTCCAGGTGGTTCCCGGCAATCTTCCCCTGACACGCCCCTGTGTGGCGGAAGTGCCGGCTGCCTTTCCGGAAGCACTCCGTGTGCCTCTTTTCTTCTTCCCCCCAGCACTTCCTGGTGTGGCGGAAGTGCTGGGGTCCTGAGTCCTCCAGGCATGGTCCGGAGGAGGCATGAGCCCTCCTCCTGTCCTTCTGGGCGTCCCGGCTGGGTACCACCCCCAGCCGCCTGCCACAATATATATATATATATATATATATGTATATACTAGCTGTGTAAGCCGGGCTGTAAAAAGCCCGGGGTCCTAGAAACTATTGAAATCATCAGAAAAAAAATGGACATGTAGAGCAGCTCTGAGCAGCTCTGGGCATCTCTATCCTAGGAGGTTTCATGTTGCAGACGTGCTCACATCTCTTGTGCATCAGTGGTTAAGCAACTGTCTTTCTTCGGATGTTTCATTTTACCGACGTGCTCACCTCACTTGGGTATGCTTGGAAGGGGAGCCCTTACCCTGACTCCACCTCTCACGTCTGGGCCTGAGAGACACACACACTTCCATCCCATCCATCCATCCATTCCGCTGAATCCGAACACAGGGTCACGGGGGTCTGCTGGAGCCAATCCCAGCCAACACAGGGCACAAGGCAGGAACCAATCCCGGGCAGGGTGCCAACCCACCGCAGGACACACACAAACACACCCACACACCAAGCACACACTAGGGCTAATTTAGAATCGCCAATCCACCTAACCTGCATGTCTTTGGACTGTGGGAGGAAACCGGAGCGCCCGGAGGAAACCCACGCAGACATGGGGAGAACATGCAAACTCCATGCAGGGAGGACCCGGGAAGCGAACCCAGGTCCCCAGGTCTCCCAACTGCGAGGCAGCAGTGCTACCCACTGCGCCACTGTGCCGCCCCCAATCCCATATATTATAAATAAAACACAGGTATTGATGCATCGAAAACAAAAGAAAGTATTGTATTGATGCAAGCCACTAAAGCTGACTGTTCAAGATGGCAGAGTTCTTGGCAGGAAGAGGTGGATCCAGGCAAGCAGACACCGGAAGTGATGTCAGAAATGTCATGGTCATCAATCTTCCAGTCTGCAGAAGAGGTATCAGTTGACAGCGCCCTCTGGCTTTCCGGCAGGACAGTATAGTTATCTAAGCACTTAAACGGTCCCCCATGCACACGCGTGTGATAATATATATATATATATATACAGGGTGGCCAGTATTTATGTATATGACGTTTCACAGGCTGTAGATTTAAACTTCTGCGTGAAAAGTATCGAAAATGGCATCACTGTCTAGCCTGAGAATGGGAGAACGATGTGCTGGACTGAGCAACCCCTGCTGTGTTCAAATACAGAATGTTACGTGATGTTACTTGATAATAACATTGGTAGTTTCCTGACAATAATGCCTTTACAATCATATAAATAAATATGGGCCACCCTGTATATATATATATATATATATATATATATATATATATATATATATGATATATATATATATATATATATATATATATATATATATATATGATATATATATACTATATATTTATACAGTATAGTTTTGATGAAAATAAACAATAACTAGAGGTCAATTCATTTTGGCAGTTTTAATGGCATCTGACATGAAGAGCAGACAACTGTTCCATAGTTCCATACTTGTAGGTCTACAACATCAGCAGTGTATCTGATGAAGCTGGAAAATTCTTGTGATATTTTCCAACCAGTCAAACAATAAACTATTTGTGTTGCTGGTCTTTTGTCAGTATGTCATTGTACTGTTTGATGAGACTTATTCCCTTTTTCAGCTGTATTGTTCATTACCGTGATGCATGCCAACCGTTCACAAAATCTGTTGAAGATCGGATCATCTGTTCCGGTGATTTCTTGACTAACGACTGAGGCTTCTCTTTGTCTTTTTCAAAAAGATCATCACAGAAGGATGTTGTTCCTCCAGATCCTCCAGCTTCAGCTGTTCAGATTCATTTGTCTGAGTGAGACATTGAGGAGTGTGTGTGTTTTTCTGAGATTCTGTACTCAGAAGAGGCTAAAATAGAAAATCCTACTTACTACTAGAATGGTCTGAGGTGAACGCCACCTTAGTACTGGAATGTTTTCTGCCTTTATTTTTTACTTGTTTACTAATCACTTAGCCAGTTAAAAACCTCATTCAGGAGTACGTATGTAGTAACAGTACAAATTAAATGTTCAGAGTGGAGCGACCTCAAATTGTTTCACAATCAGTTCGAAATTTCACAGGTAAGCCAATTAACACTAATGAACGAAAAAAGCTATGTGGAGAAATGATTTGACAAACATCAATTCTTTTCATTGGTTTGTGGATCATGCTTACTATGCATACATATATCTTATATATAAACGTCTCCATGTGGAAGTGTGCGTGTCTGTCTGCCCGGCCTGGAAATGAGAGGTGGAGTCTGGGTAAGGGGTTCCACCTCCGAGGAAACAGAAATTCGCTTAGCCGCTAATAACACAAGTGAGGCAAACACATTGGTAAAACGAAACCTCCTAGGAGAGAGACACTCTGAGTAGTTCCTATTTTTACAGCACAGGCTTACACAGCTAGTATATACTATACAGTATACAGTATATATATATATATATATATATATATATATATATATATATATATATATATATATATATATAAGGCGGCACGGTGGCGCAGTGGGTAGCGCTGCAGTTGGGCAATCTGGGGACCTGGGTTTGCTTCCCGGGTCCTCCCTGCGTGGAGTTTGCATGTTCTCCCCGTGTCTGCGTGGGTTTCCTCCGGGCGCTCCGGTTTACTCCCACAGTCCAAAGACATGCAGGTTAGGTGGATTGGCAATTCTAAATTGTGCTTGGTGTGTGGGTGTGTTTGTGTGTATCCTGCGGTGGGTTGGTACCCTGCCCGGGATTGGTTCCTGCCTTGTGCCCTGTGTTGGCTGGGATTGGCTCCAGCAGACCCCCGTGACCCTGTGTTGGAAAATGGATGGATGCATATATATACAGTGGGTACGGAAAGTATTCTGACCCCCTTCAATTTTTCACTCTTTGTTATATTGCAGCCATTTGCTAAAATCATTTAAATTAATTTTTTCCCTCATTAATGTACACACAGCACCCCATATAGATATGAATAGTCAGGACCATGTGATATTTCAGGTTTTCTTTTTTAATAAATCTGCAACAATTTCAAAAATTCTTTTTCTTGTCTGTCAATATGGGGTGCTGTGTGTACATTAATGAGGAAAAAAATTAATTTAAATGATTTTAGCAAATGGCTGCAATATAACAAAGAGTGAAAAATTGAAGGGGGTCTGAATACTTTCCGTACCCACTGTATATATATGTATATATATATATATATATATATATATATATATATATATATATATATATATATATATATATACTAGGGGCTCTGCTCCCTCCTCGCATTGCTCTCCAACCCCTGGATGGTCTCTATACGCCAGCCACTTCACGTCTCTGCCGCTAGCATATGTGCATTTCACTTTCACCAAACAACAAATCTTTTATTTCTCATGGATACGCCTCTTCATTAGGAAGAAACACTACTTTTTCCTGATGGCAACACAAATTAGACGATCTATTAGACGTATTCTGTCATACCACCTATGTCCATATATTCAATCTCTTTTCGCTGTTCTTTTATTTCACCGAGTAATAATTTCCGTTTATTAGCGCTAATTCAGTCTTTACTGTGATTTTTTGGAGACTTTCATATTTTAGTACTTTCATTATCTCTAACCTGCTCTGCATGTGTATTGCACCAACGTTTTTGAACCTCTTTACAACGTTCTACTTTGTCTTCTACTCTTTGTCTTTTATTTCCGACCCCACTTGGAGCTGAGAGCGCAGGAACTGTGTCTGACCATAGCATTCACACGAATGAGAAGTGATTGGACTGTGGGCGTGGTTGTAAATGTTTGGCAAAAGTCTCATCTCGCGGGACCTGAAATTATCTCTTGTGGGAGTTGAAATTATCTCAGAAAAAGTCTCATCCCAGGATTTCCTTTTATAATATATATATATATATATATATATATATATATATATATATATATATATATATATATATATTGTTACAGGAGGCTGGGGGACAGACCTGGCCGGGACGCCTGGAAGGACCGGGAGGTGGCGTATACGTCCCCCAGGCCACGAGAGGGCAACCGCCCTGGATCTTGAGGGGACCACGGGAAAGGAGCAAGGAAGCTCAAGCCCATTGGGGCCCGTGGCCACCGCCAGGGGGCACCCCGAGCCTCAGAGGGCCTGGGAAACATTCACTTCCACCACACCCGGGAAGATGGAGGAAGATCCTTCCAGGGACGCCCGGAGTGCTTCCAGGTGCAAGAGAAGCACTTCCGCCACACCAGGAAGTGCTGCCGGAAGAGCATCATCAAGCACCTGGAGCACGTCTGGGTGAACATAAAAGGGGCCACCTTCCTACAGTCTGGGAGCTAGAGTCTGGAGTGGGAGCAGGATGAAGCTCACGTGGAGAGAGGAAAGGCGGCCCACGGACACTGAGGGAAAGGCCCGTATTAGGGGTGATTGGTGCTGGGAGCACTGTGTGCTGTGTGAGAACTGTGAATAAACGTGTGCTTTTTATAAAGATGTGGTCTCAGTCTGGTGGTGTCCGGGCATATCTCACTATATATATATATATATATATATATATATATATATATATATATATATATATATATATATATATATATATATATATATATATATATATATCTGCGGTGGGTTGGCGCCCTGCCCGGGATTGGTTCCTGCCTTGTGCCCTGTGTTGGCTGGGATTGGCTCCAGCAGACCTCCGTGACCCTGTGTTCGGATTCAGCGGGTTGGAAAATGGATGGATGGATATATATATATATATATATATATATATATTGTTTTAAAGGAACAGACACGACACACTTAAAAAGGTTTGGGGCAGCCACCCATAGAATAATCCTGGCTACAAATGGTTTTTTAAATAGCATCAGAGCTGTTCACAATACTAAGTCCAAAACAGAACTGACGAGGGTTGGAAAAGATGGCGGCTTTATGGGATTAGACTGGAAGTGATGTAGAGGAACTGGAAGTGATATCCTTCTGACGTCAGCCTGTGCACCAGAGGTGATGTTCTTCTGGGTGCTGGAACTGGTATCATCACCACTGAACCAGATAGGTTTTCCCGTTGCTGGTCTGTAGAGATAACAGGAGACGGTTTAGAGCACCCCTCCACTCCCTGGCCTGGCGTAGAATTACCTTTGCATGGTCCACACAACATCCCCCTACTCGCACGTGTGTGACAATATATATACATATATATATAGAGAGAGAGAGAGGGAGAGAGAGATGGCAATCTCACCACTATAAAGCTAAGTAGTTCCCAGCAAGGATCATCTCATTCCAAAGAAATGAGCTCCTGCCCGAGTGATGACTGCTCTACAGGGCCTTGAACCTGGCTGATTACTGCCATTATTTATTTTCTCATTTTCATATTATTCTAGGCACCTTTCAGCCTATATACTGCTCAATAAAATGAAAGGACCAATTTTTAGTCCGAGTATAGCATCAAGTCAATGACACTTGTGGGCTTTTGATCTGGTCAGTGAAGTAGCAGAGGGGCTTGTTCATCAGTTTCAGTTGCTTTGGTGCACTTGAGGGGCAACAATGAGATCACCCCCAAAACAGGAATGAATGGTTTAACAGGTGGAGGGGAGGCCACTAACATTTTTCCCTCCTCACTCGTTTTGCATTTGGCTACGGTCAGTGTCACTACTGGTAGCATGAGGCCATACCTGGACCCTACAGAGGTGGCACAGGTAGTCCAACTTCTCCAGGATAGCAGGCTCATCAATACGTGGCATTGCCAGAAGGTTTGTTGTGTGTCCCAGCACAGTCTCAAGGGCATCGAGAAGATTCCAGGAGACAGGCAGTTCCTCTAGAAGAGCTGGAGGTCCTTAACCCATCAGCAGGACCCACCGGTTTCTGCTCCTTTGGGCAAAGAGGAACAGGATGAGCACTGGCAGAGCCTACAAAATGACCTCCAGCAGGCAGGCCGCTGGTGTGAATGTATCTGAGCAAACAATCAGAAACAGACTTCATGAGGGTGGCCTGAGGGCCCGACGTCCTCTAGTAGGTACCATGGAGCCCGATTGGCATTTGCCATAGAATACCAGAATTGGCAGGTCCACCACTGGCAGGTATCCTGTGCTTTTCACAGATGAGAGCAGGTTCACCCTGAGCACATGTGACAGACGTGAAAGGGTCTGGAGAAGCTGTGGAGAACATTATGCTGCCTGTAACATCGTTCAGCATGACCGGTTTAGTGGGGGCGTCAGTGATGGTCTGGGGAGGCATATCCATGGAGGGACGCACAGATTTCTACAGGCTAGATAATGGCACCTTATCTGCCCTTAGGTATCGGGATGAAATCCTTGGACCCATTGTCAGACCCTATGCTGGTGCAGTGGCTCCTGGGTTCCTCCTGACAATGCCCGGCCTCATGTGGCGAGAGGATGAAGGAATTGATACCATTGACTGGCCCCCACCACGCTCACTCGCCTGACCTCAATCCAATAGGACACCTCTGGGTGGGACATTATGTTTGGGTCCATCTGACACCTCAGATTGTCCAGGAGCTCAGTGTGATGCCCTGGTCCAGATCTGGGAGGATCCCCAGGACACCATTCGACATCTCATTAGGACGTTGTCAGGCATGGGGGGGAGGGGTGGTGCATAAAAACTACTGAGTATGATTTGGAGTTGCTGCAATGAAATTTTGTCAAAATGGACTCGCCTGCCACCGCATCATTTTTTTTCCCTTTGCTTTTCGGGGTGTCTTTGAGTTCAGCCCTCACTCTGTCGGTTGATCCTTTTCATTTCCATCCTTTTGTTCCTAACACATCACCATATCAGTCCATAGCAGTAGAGATAGCCAGCAGGATTTTTCTTCCCATTGAGATCTGATGGGTTTTCAAAGTGGTCCTTTAATTTTTTTGAGCAGTTTATATACTCTAGATGAAAAGGTTTGGGGCAGCCACCCGTATAATTGGTTTCCTGGCTGCAAAGTCGTAAATTAGATACAGCACTGATGTGCACAAAACCGAGTCCAAAACAGAACTGAGGGAATAGGGAAAAGGTGCAGGCTTTTAAAGGGGAAGACAGGAAGTGATGTCAAAGGGTCGGGCTCATGAGGGTCTTCAGCCATAGGCTCTAGCCCGGACGTGACATCACAGGGGGAGGAGCCGGCAAAGTCTTCTTCCATAGGCTCGGTCCCGGAAGTGAAGTCAAGAGGGCCAGGTGGAATCTCCCGTGACTGGTCTGCAGGAAAGGAAGAAAAAGAGTCAGTGCACTCTGTCACATCCTGGTATGACTCGGAACTGCCGTCACTCAAACCCTTTAGCTGCCTCCCATGCGCACGTGCGTGACAATATATAGTGGGGCAAAAAAGTATTTAGCCAGCCACCAATTGTGCAAGTTCTCCCACTTAAAAAGATGAGAGAGGCCTGTAATTTTCATCATAGGTATACCTCAACTATGAAAGACAAAATGAGAAAAAAAAATCCAGAAAATCACATTGTCTGATTTTTGAAGAACTTATTTGCCAATTATGGTGGAAAAAAAGTATTTGGTAAATAACCAAAGTTCATCTCAGTACTTTGTTATATACCCTTTGTTGGCAATGACAGAGGTCAAACGTTTTCTGTAAGTCTTCACAAGGATTTCACACACTGTTGCTGGTATTTTGGCCCATTCTTCCATGCAGATCTCCTCTAGAGCAGTGATGTTTTGGGGCTGTCGCTGGGCAACGCAGACTTTCAACTCCCTCCAAAGATTTTCTATGGGGTTGAGATCTGCAGACTGGCTAGGCCACTCCAGGACCTTGAAATGCTTCTTACGAAGCCACTCCTTCATTACCCGGGCGGTGTGTTTGGGATTATTGTCATGCTGAAAGACCCAGCCACGTTTCATCTTCAATGCCCTTGCTGATGGAAGGAGGTTTTCACTCAAAATCTGACAATACATGGCCCCATTCATTCTTTCCTTTAAACGGATCAGTCGTCCTGGTCCCTTTGCAGAAAAACAGACCCAAAGCATGATGTTTCCACCCCCATGCTTTACAGTAGGTATGGTGTTCTTAGGATGCAACTCATGACGAGTAGAGTTTTTACTAAAAAGTTCTATTTTGGTTTCCTCTGACCATATGACATTCTCCCAATCCTCTTCTGGATCATCCAAATGCTCTCGAGCAAACTTCAGACGGGCCTGCACATGTACTGGCTTAAGCAGGGGGACACGTCTGGCACTGCAGGATTTGAGTCCCTGGCGGCGTAGTGTGTTACTGATGGTAGCCTTTGTTACTTTGGTCCCAGCTCTCTGCAGGTCATTCACTAGGTCCCCCCGTGTGGTTCTGGGATTTTTGCTCACCGTTCTTGTGATCATTTTAACCCCACGGGGTGAGATCTTGCGTGGAGCCCCAGATTGAGGGAGATTATCAGTGGTCTTGTATGTCTTCCATTTTCTAATAATTGCTCCCACAGTTGATTTCTTCACACCAAGCTGCTTACCTATTGCAGATTCAGTCTTCCCAGTCTGGTGCAGGTCTACAAGTTTGTTTCTGGTGTCCTTTGACAGCTCTTTGGTCTTGGCCATAGTGGAGTTTGGAGTGTGACTGTTTGAGGTTGTGGACAGGTGTCTTTTATATTGATAATGAGTTCAAACAGGTGCCATTAATACAGGTGACGAGTGGAGGACAGAGGAGCCTCTTACAGAAGACGTTACAGCTCTGTGAGAGCCAGAAATCTTGCTTGTTTGTAGGTGACCAAATACTTATTTTCCACCATAATTTGCAAATAAATTCTTTAAAATCAGACAATGTGATTTTCTGGATTTTTTTTCTCATTTTGTCTCTCATAGTTGAGGTATACCTATGATGAAAAGTACAGGCCTCTCTCATCTTTTTAAGTGGGAGAACTTGCACAATTGGTGGCTGACTAAATACTTTTTTGCACCACTGTATATAGTCACTATATAGTCACTATATATAGTCACTATATATATATATATATATATATATATATATATATATATATATATATATATATATATATTATATAGATATATATAGATATATATAGATATTTATATATATATATATATATATATATATATATATATATATATATATATATATATATATATATATATAGTGTGTGAAAAAGGCGCTATATAGGTGCCCGTCCCGACACAGACTGGGCACGGAGACACACATAAAATAAACAAAAAGATGTCTTTATTTCTTCACCTGTGGGCGCACATCTTCCCCGTGGGCCACAGGCAGTACACAGTCCCAAGCACAAACACACAATAAGGCACTCTTTCTCTTTCTCCAGCTCTCCTCCCTGGCAACCTCGTCCTCCTCACACCCAATTCTGGCTTCTCGAGTGGTGGCTGCTGGCCCCTTTTATGGTCCACCCGGAAGTGCTCCAGGTGCTTGATTGCCGACATCCAGCTGCACTTCCGGGTGTGGTGAATATGCTGCCTAGACGGGCTCAGGAATCCCAGCTGCTTACTTACGTGACCCAACAGGGCTGACCCCAACTCCAATTCCCATGGATCCCTGCGGGAAACCGAGGCACCACTCCAACCCAGGGGGGTGGCCTTCTAGCATCCATGGGGAATGTATTGTACCGTCCTTGGCTGTTCCCCCTGAGCATATAACGATGGGGTGTCCCGGCTGTTCATGGACCCCGGACATCCGCCACAATAGTCACACACGTGCACATGGGAGGCAACTAAAGGGCTTGAATGAGAGTAATTCCATGCCAGACCAAGGGGTGACGGAGTACACTGACTCTTTTATCTCACTTCTCTGCAGACCAGTTACAGGAAATTCTTTCTGGCCCAGATGATGATGTCATATCCAGTTCCAGCCCCATTGATGATGTCACTTCCAGCCCAGGGCCTGATGACACCGCTTCCGGTTTTGGCCCCATTGATGATGTCACTTCCTCTGCTTGCCTTTTAGAACCGCCATCTTGACCATCTCAAATCAGGTCTGTGTTGGACTCGAGTCTGTACACATTTGTACAACTAATTTATCCATTTGCAGCCAGAAATATTAGGTGGGTGGCTGCTCAAAACCTTTATTTTTGGCTCTCTTATTTGTCTGTCGTTGACAATATACAGTACTGTGGAAAAGTTTTAGGCAGGTGTGAAAAAATGCTGTAAACAAAGATTGCTTTCAGAAATATAAATAATGATTGTTTATTGTTATCAATTTACAAAATGCAAAGTGAGTGAACAAAAGACAAATCTAAATCAAATCAATATTTGGTGTTCCTACCTTTTGCCTTCAAACCAGCATCAATTCTTATCGGTCCACTTGCACAAAGTCAGGGATTTTGTAGGATTCTAGTCAGGTGTCTGATCAACCAATTCTACCAAACAGGTGCTAATGATCATCAATGTCACACGTAGGTTGAAACACAGTCATTAACTGAAACAGAAACAGCTGTGTAGGAGGCTTCAAACTGGGTGAGGAACAGCCAAACTCTGCTACCAAGGTGAGGTTATGGAAGACAGTTTCATGTCATGGCAAGATTGAGCACAGCAACAAGACACAAGGTAGTTCTACTGTATCAGCAAGGTCTCTCCCAGACAAAGATCTCAAAGCAGACTGGGGTTTCAAGATGTGCTGTTCAAGCTCTTTTGAAGAAGCACAAAGAAACGGCCAACGTTGAGGATCGTAGACGCAGTGGTCGGCCAAGGAAACTTAGTGCAGCAGATGAAAGACACATCAAGCTTATTACCCTTCGAAATCAGAAGATGTCCAGCAGTGCCATCAGCTCAGAACTGGCAGAAACCAGTGGGACCCAGGTACACCCATCTACTGTCCAGAGAAGTCTGGCCAAAAGTGGTCTTCATGGAAGAGTTGCAGCCAAAAAGCCATACCTCTGACATGGAAACAAGGCCAAGCGACTCAAGTATGCACGAAAACATAGGAACTGGGGTGCAGAAAAATGGCAGCAGGTGCTCTGGACTGATGAGTCAAAATTTGAAATATTTGGCTGTAGCAGAAGGCAGTTTGTTCGTCGAAGGGCTGGAGAGCTGTACAATAACGAGTGTCTGCAGGCAACAGTGAAGCATGGTGGAGGTTCCTTGAACATTTGGGGATGCATTTCTGCAAATGGAGTTGGAGATTTGGTCAGGATTAATGGTGTTCTCAATGCTGAGAAATACAGGCAGATACTTATCCATCATGCAATACCATCAGGGAGGCGTATGATTGGCCCCAAATTTATTCTGCAGCAGGACAACGACCCCAAACATACAGCCAAAGTCATTAAGAACTATCTTCAGCGTAAAGAAGAACAAGAAGTCCTGGAAGTGATGGTATGGCCCCCACAGAGCCCTGATCTCAACATCATCGAGTGTGTCTGGGATTACATGAAGAGACAGAAGGATGTGAGGAAGCCTACATCCACAGAAGATCTGGGGTTAGTTCTCCAAGATGTTTGAGCCGAGCTCCTTCAAAAACTGTGTGCAAGTGTACCTAGAAGAATTGATGCTGTTTTGAAGGCAAAGGGTGGTCACACCAAATATTGATTTGATTTAGATTTCTCTTTTGTTCATTCACTGCATTTTGTTGATTGGTGAAAATAAATGATTAGCACTTCCATTTTGGAAAGCATTCTTTGTTTACAGCATTTTTTCACACCTGCCTAAAACTTTTGCACAGGACTGTATATTAAAAATATTTTGAGCAGTTGCCAGTAGGCAGGTAATACAACACAAAAATTGGGGGTAACAACCAGGTAACCCTGTTTATTTTCTAACTCAAAAAGAAAATCCAGTAACAGAAACGGTCTAAAATGAATGCAGGCTTTAAACATCTGAAACGATCTTTAACTTGAACAGGTAATGTAGCAGGTATTCGACCCTCCAAATTCCTCTCATCTCCGAAGTCACGATGCCACCTTCCCAGGGTTCAGGATGTCCCTGAGACTGGATCAAGTAGGACTTTCTTCTGACTATACTGTAGGACTTGGTTGCCCTCACTGGACGTGTTTTCTGGACTGCTAGAAAAGGAGAGGATAGCATTAGCGACAACAACCCCCAGATCCATCCATCCATCCTTCCATTATCCAACCCGCTATATCCTAACTAGAGAGTCAGGGGGTCTGCTGGAGCCAATCCCAGTCAACACAGGGTGCAAGGCAGGAAAGAAACCCTGGGCAGGGTGACAACCCGCATATAGTTATTCATTTAATTGAAATATAGTAATGCATTTCAAAACTTAAAGACCTTAGTCCCACTCCCCTTGATGGCTGGAGTCATACTGGGTGTCTACTGTTTGTAGGTCATAAGGATGCACCGAAGCAGATGCCCTGATAAACGTGAGAGCACACAGCCAGCTTGATTGTGATCCTCCATTTTTTTTTTGTTCGTTTTTATCTTTTATTTTTTTCCAGTTGGCAGGACTTTGGCTTGATAGCGATCTCATATTGACCCACTCCTGCCACTTTGCTTGAGACAAAAGTAAAGATGTGCTGGCGATCAATTGGCTCCTTCTTTATCTGCCTTGCTCTCCTCAAGCCCGCTTTTTTTTTTTTGAGCAGGAGCACAGCATCGATCCTCTCGCCGCTGACCTTCATTTCAAAGTCGATGGGCGACCTTTCCTCAGCCACATATACAAGAGTTCTAATTAGCTGGGTGCAGACGTAAAAGCCTCATTAAGGGCTACAAAACGATTCTCAGATATGAGCAAAATCTTTCAGGTTTGTCACGCCGGTAGGAGACTTTTTTTTTTTTTTTAAGTTTTTCCAGCTTGGTGTATTTGGGGAACGGTGAATGGAATCACACACTCGGCACATCTCAGTTTTCCGCGGTTAGATAATAACTAAGCTGTCCCAAATTCTCATCTTCTCAGCTTTTTTTAAGCTGTCAGGGATGCCACTTCAATTGCAGTATGTGATTCTCTTGTTTTTTTCTCTTCCCGATTCCCTTGACAAGAACGGATGCCTGGTTTCCATCTCTAAACAAGGCTGTTTGATTGTGGGGTATAAGAGGGGCTCTCTGTGCTAGCTTGGCACCCTGGGACTATGTGCCAGCGGGGCGCTGACATATTGACTGTTTGACTAGGAAAAGGGCTGTCCGAGGTACTGAAGTTTTTAACTTTAGGATGTTGCCATTTGTGGCTGCCTTGGTCGCTTCAGGACTCCAGGACCTCAGACAGCTGCTGCAGGAAAACCAGAAGGAGAGCTGATATCATCTTCAAGACGCCACTTGATGTCACTCATAACTCACACATCAACGTCGTTATCAGAAGTTGAAATTAACGGTAGTCAGTTTATTGACAGAGTTAGAAACAGAGTAAGAGTTAGAGGTTGGGTTGTTAGAGAGAGCATCTGCTGAAAGCATGTCGTCGCACTTTTATTACAGTAAAGAGTAAGTTGAAAAAGTATTTGTGTGTTAATTTCAAAGCCAAACACAACAAAATTGTATTACACAATGAATACCTCGAACGCAACATGAAACATAATTTACTTTCAAAGTATTACGTTTTACTATTTTTTACAATGGTTAATTACTCGCTGTAATGTCAAATAGTTCTATTATTCATACGTAACAATTCCCATGAAAATAACAATCTGTTTAAATTGTAAATCTGCATCCACACACGCGAGTGGCAGAGCAGCCAAGTGGCTAGCGAGTAGCACAGGCCTGGGGGTGGATGAGCAAAACGATTATTATTACAGTATTATTATTATTGTTGTTGTTGTTATTATTATTGTTGTTGTTGTTATTATTGTTATTGTTATTAAAATTGTTGTTGTTGTTATTATTGTTGCTGTTGTAGTTGTTATTATCCATCCATTCATTATCCAACCCGCTATATCCAAACTACGGGGTCACAGGAGTCTGCTGGAGCCAATCCCAGCCACCACAGGGCGCAGGGCAGAAAACAAACCCCAGGCAGGGCGCCAGCCCACCGCAGGGCGCACACACACACCAAGCACACACTAGGGACAATTTAGAATCACCAATGCACCTAACCTGCATGTCTTTGGACTGTGGGAGGAAACCCACGCAGACACGGGGAGAACATGCAAACTCCACACAAGGAGGACCCGATTATTATTATTATTATTATAATTGTTGTTGTTGTTATTGTTATTATTATTATTATAATTGATATTGCTGTTATTATTATTATTATTATTTTGTTGTTGTTATTATTATTATTATTATAATTGATGTTGCTGTTATTATTATTATTATTATTATTATAATTGACATTGCTGTTATTATTATTATTATTGTTGTTGTTATTGTTATTATTATAATTGATGTTGCTGTTATTATTATTGTTGTTGTTGTTGTTGTTGTTATTGTTATTATAGTTGTTGTTTTTGTTGTTGTTATTGTTATTATTGCTGTTTTAGTTGTTATTATTAGTATTATTGTTGTTGTGTTTGTTATTGTTCTTATTATTATTACTATTATTATTACTATTGTTGTTATTGTTATTATTGTTGTTGTTATTATTATTACAATTGTTGTTGTTGTGGTTGTTATTATTTTTGTTATAGATAGATAGATAGATAGATAGATAGATAGATAGATAGATAGATAGATAGATAGATAGATAGATAGATAGATAGATAGATAGATAGATAGATAGATAGATAGATAGATAGATAGATAGATAGATAGATAGATAGATACTTTATTAACCCCAAGGGGAAATTCTCATACTCCAGCAGCAGCATACTGATAAATAACAATATTAAATTAAAGAGTGATAACAATGCAGGTATACAGACAGACAATAACTTTGTACAATGTTAACGTTTACCCCCCTGGGTGGAATTGAAGAGTCACATAGTGTGATGGAGGATCGATCTCCTCAGTCTGTCAGTGGAGCAGGACGGTGACAGCAGTCTGTCGCTGAAGCTGCTCCTCTGTCTGGAGATGATCCTGTTCAGTGGATGCGGTGGATTCTCCATGATTGACAGGAGCCTGCTGAGAGCCCGTCACTCTGCCACAGATGTTAAACTGTCCAGCTCCGTGCCTACAATAGAGCCTCCCTTCCTTACCAGTTTGTCCCTCTTCTTTATGCTGCCTCACCAGCACACCACCGCGTAGAAGAGGGCGCTCGCCACAACCGTCTGATAAAACAGCTGCAGCATCTTATTGCAGATGTTGAAGGGCGCCAGCCTTCTAAGGAAGTATAGTCGGCTCTGTCCTCTCTTACACAGAGCATCAGTATTGGCAGTCCAGTCCAGTTTATCATCCAGCTGCACTCCCAGATATTTATAGGTCTGCACCCTCTGCACACAGTCACCTCTGATGATCACGGGGTCCATGAGGGGCCTGGTCCTCCTAAAATCCACCACCAGCTCCTTGGTTTTGCTGGTGTTCAGTTGTAGGTGGTTTGAGTCGCACCATTTAACAAAGTCCTTGATTAGGTTCCTATACTCCTCCTCCTGCCCACTCCTGATGCAGCCCACGATAGCAGTGTCGTCAGCGAACTTTTGCACGTGGCAGGACTCTGAGTTGTGTTGGAAGTCCGATGTATATAAGCTGAACAGGACCGGAGAAAGTGCAGTCCCCTGCGGCGCTCCTGTGTTGCTGACCACAATGTCAGACCTGCAGTTCCCGAGACGCACATACTGAGGTCTGTTTGTAAGAAAGTCCACGATCCATGCCACCAGGTATGAATTTACTCCCATCTTTGTCAGCTTGTCCCTGAGGAGCAGAGGTTGGATTGTGTTGAAGGCGCTAGAGAAGTCCAGAAGCATAATCCTTACAGCACCACTGCCTCTGTCCAAGTGGGAGAGGGATCGGTGTAGCATGTAGATGATGGCATCCTCCGCTCCCACCTTCTCCTGATATGCAAACTGCAGAGGGTTGAGTGTGTGGCGGACCTGTGGCTTCAGGTGGTGAAGCAGCAGCCACTCCATGGTCTTCATCACATGTGACGTCAGAGCGACAGGCTGGAAGTCATTCAGCTCACCAGGACAGATACCTTTGGGACTGGGGTGATGCAAGATGTTTTCCAAAGCATCGGAACTCTCCCCTGTTCCAGGCTCAGGTTGAAGATGCTTACCTGGGGATGTCTCTACTATGCTGGTATCAGCAGAAGGATGGGTGGAGGGTGCAGTACTCCGAAGTGAGTGTGGGTTAGGGTGGTCAAACCTGTTAAAGAATTTGTTCATCTGGTTTGCTCTCTCCGTGTCTCTCTCGATGGTGGCACCCCACTTCGAGATGCAGCCAGTGATGATCTTCATCCCATTCCACACTTCCTTCATGCTGTTATTCTGCAACTTCTGCTCCAGCTTTCTCCTGTACTGCTCCTTCACCGCCCAGAGCTGGACTCAGAGTTCCTTCTGCACACGCCTGAGCTCATGCTGATCACCGCCTTCTTTTGGTTCAAAAGGCCCTTGATGTCACTTGTAATCAATGGCTTGTTGTTAGCATAGCAGCATACAGTTCTTACTGGAACTACAGTGTCCATATAGAAGTTGATGTAGTCAGTAGTGCAGTCAACAACCTCATCAATGTTCTCACTATATGATCACTGCAGGAAATCCCAGTCTGTAGTTCCAGTCTCTCAGAGCCTGCTCTGCCTTAGGGGACCACTTCCTGAATGAGCGTGTGGTTGTAGGTAGCTCCCTCACTCTTGGTTTGTAGTGAGGCTGAAGCAGAACCAGGTTATGATCTGCTCTCCCAAGCGCAGGCAGTGGGGTGGTGCTGTATGCGTCTTTAACGTTTGCATACAGTAAGTCAATAGTCCTATTATAGTGTTATTATAATTATTAATGTTGTTGTTGTTGCTGATGACCACACGAATTAGACAATATACAAGTCTCCGACTTAAAGTTTAAATCCGAACAATATATTCGATCTCTTTTCACTGTTCCGTTATTTCAACAAGTAATAATTTCTGTTTGTTTGCGCTAATGCGATCTTTAAGATCATTTTTTTGGAGACTTTTGAATTTTCGTACTTTCATTATCTCTAACCTGCTCTGCGTTTGTATCATGCCAACTTTTTTGAATTCTTTACGACATTCTACTTTTTCATCTACTCTTTTTCTTTTAGATAGATAGATAGATAGATAGATAGATAGATAGATAGATAGATAGATAGATAGATAGATAGATAGATAGATAGATAGATAGATAGATAGATAGATAGATAGATAGATAGATAGATAGATAGAAAAGGCACTATATAAAAGATAGATAAATATGAAAGGTGATACATAAAAGATAGATAGATAGAAAAGGCACTATATAGAAGATAGATAGATAGATAGATAGATAGATAGATAGATAGATAGATAGATAGATAGATAGATAGATAGATAGATAGATAGATAGATAGATAGATAGATAGATAGATAGATAGATAGATAGATAGATAGATAGATAGATAGATACTTTATTAATCCCAAGGGGAAATTCCCATACTCCAGCAGCAGCATACTGATAAAGAACAATATTAAATTAAAGAGTGATAACAATGCAGGTATGCAGACAGTCAATAACTTTATATATTGTTAACGTTTACCCAAACCCCCCCCCCACCCCAAACCCCCCCCCCCCCCCCCCCCCCCCCCCCCCCCGGGTGGAATTACAGAGTCGCATAGTTTGGTGGAGGATCGATCACCTCAGTGTGTCAGTGGAGCAGGACGGTGACAGCAGTCTGTCGCTGAAGCTGCTCCTCTGTCTGGAGATGATCCTGTTCAGTGGATGCAGTGGATTCTCCATGATTGACAGGAGTCTGCTCAGCGCCCGTCGCTCTGCCACAGATGTCAAACTGTCCAGCTCCATGCCTACAATAGAGCCTGCCTTTCTCACCAGTTTGTCCAGGTGTGAGGTGTCCCTTTTCTTAATGCTGCCTCCCCAGCACACCACTGCGTAGAAGAGGGCGCTCACCACAACTGTCTGATAGAACATCTGCAGCATCTTATTGCAGATGTTGAAGGATGCCAGCCTTTTAAGGAAGTATAGTCAGCTCTGTCCTTTCTTACACAGATCATCAGTATTGGCAGTCCAGTCTAATTTATCATCCAGCTGCACTCCCAGGTATTTATAGGTCTGTACCCTCTGCACACAGTCACCTCTGATGATCACGGGGTCCATGAGGGACCTGGTCCTCCTAAAATCCACCACCAGCTTCTTGGTTTTGCTGGTGTTCAGGTGTAGGTGGTTTGAGTCGCACCATTTAACAAAGTCCTTGATGAGGTTTCTATACTTCTCCTCCTGCCCACTCCTGATGCAGCCCATGATAGCAGTGTCGTCAGCGAACTTTTGCACATTTTTATTTTACTTTTTATTTCCGGCCCCGGGCCTGGTTAAATCTCTTGGCACAAAGTCTCGTCTCATCTGTCTTCCCAAGATTTCTTTATAATAATAGAGAGATTTGACGCTTTTTATACTCTCACCTTATGACGCCAGTAGCAGCAAATCCGGCAAACAAGTGGTGCTGCTAAACGTAAGGCACGCCTGCAACAGGAATTAAAGAGCGCTACGCTTACCGAGATTTCTACCTTTCTTAAAACTGAGTGATGGCCAGCGGTAGGAACTGAGAATGCTGATGCTGGTGAATCGTCACGACGGCCACAAGCAGGTTATGCAGACAGTGCAGTGGTTGCAACTACCGAGTCTGCAACAAGTGCTGTCTTCTGAAACCGTTAAAAATGGAGAAACTAAAGACAAACAAGCAATATATATGACCAAGCAATCTCCTACCGACAAGGCAAATTTCTTGGTACCACTGACTCCTCACATTATGACGTCCATTTTCTTAGAACTTGTTTAAAACGGGTCGATGGTGTAGTGGTATCCTGTCAGCCGGTATTGTCGTTTTAATTTGTTACAAACTGAAATGGCTTCATTTTAGAGCAAAGAACAGTTTCTACTTTCTAGCTTACGTTACATTTTAATTATCTTCCTTCACAAAGTTGTCTTGGAACAATAAGCGGGTCCACATCTTACATAGATTTATGTACTACTACTACTACTACCCGCACATTCCATTCCCATAATTTATTTTATTTTTGCTAACTTACAGCTGCTGTAATAAAGCGATTAACTAAATGATTACAAATTCCATTTGGAGAGCCGGTTTGTTTGTCACCAGCATGTGATCTGATAGTGACACGGTCCTGGACACCACTGTCCAGCCAGGCCCCTAGGGTCTAGTTGTGAATAAATGACTAACAGGAGGGGTCCACCTCAGGACGCTGCACAGGGGTCTTCAGCAAGCCAGCTACGCCACTGGTGTGGAGGGAGTGCCACCAGATTGTCAGCTCGTGCTAAGGGCTACAACCACGTGTCTTTCATTCAAGCTATTAGGAAGACACATTGTCACCTAGCAGGTCACTCAGTCCCATTTGGTTTCTCCTTCCTATTTTTACTTCGTTTCTTCTGTTTTCCCCCATCATTGTGCAAGGCTACACTCTTCATTTAGTGGCTCAGTACCTGTAGGTCACAGAGGGGTTTCTCACTTGAAACCGAGCAGGCTGCCAGCAATGCAACGCCTCCATTAATCTGAAGTTCAAAAAGAGATCCTCATCAGCCACACCACATCTCCATTCAAAATGGGACTTAGTGGCCTTTGGAATTGGACTCTCGTGATATACATCTGACATTAGCCCTCCTGGCAGGAACAAGGATTACTCCAAGTGTGACTAATTGCACCCCGCTGAGATGGATTATGCAGGTTAGCATAGGGACAGGCGGAACAGAGATCCATTAGAGTGAACCTCAGATCATTTGTCATCTGAACGTGTCCACGATGGCGCACGAGGCTTATTAAGTCGCACACCAAGAAAAAACGTTCCATTCGCTGCCGCACCTTTTCATTTAATGCTCATAATTGGGAGTTAGCAGCTTTGGAGTCGATGACTTTTCTTCCTTTAGTTTTATTTTCTCTCATTTACAAGGTGAATGAAAAAGGTGGAGCACATCCTGGGTGTTAATTACTCACCCTGCATTAGAATTGCCTTGCAAAAGAAATGTGTGCATATTATTGGAATCAAGTGAGGTGTTCTTTGTAATATTTAGAGCCAAACTGCTTACTAGAAGAAGAACGAAATCGAGTATGGTGTACCTCTGCTCGCTCACTGAATGAATGAATCTATACTAATAAAAGGCAAAGCCCTCAATGACTCACTCATCACTGATTCTCCAACTTCCCGTGTAGGTAGAAGGCTGAAATTTGGGAGGCTCATTCCTTACAGCTTACTTACAAAAGTTAAGCAGGTTTCATTTCGAAATTCTACGGCTAACGGTCATAACGGTCGACAACGTCCACCATGCTAAACTTTCTTATTTATGGCCCCATCTTCACGAAATTTGGTAGGCGGCTTCCCTGCACTTAACCGAAACCGATGTACGTACTTATGTCGGTGGTATGACACCACTGTCGGCCGCCATATTGAACTTTCCAACGGTCTTTGTTACTTATGGGCCCATCTTCAAGAAATTTGGTATGCGGGTTCCCAACGCTAACTGAATCCTACTTACATACATATATATGTCCATAGCCTATAGCTCGGTCGCCGTGTGAGGCACCGTTGGGTCCCCCATCCCCACGCCTCCCACGTAGTTGGCTGCCTGCCTATATACTGTGAATCCGGAAAGTATTCACAGCGCATCACTTTTTCCACATTTTGTTATGTTACAGCCTTATTCCAAAATGGATTAAATTCATTTTTTTCCTCAGAATTCTACACACAACACCCCATAATGACAACGTGAAAAAAGTTTACTTGAGCTTTTTGCAAATTTATTAAAAATAAAAAAATTGAGAAAGCACATGTACATAAGTATTCACAGCCTTTGCCGTGAAGCTCAAAATTGAGCTCAGGTGCATCCTGTTTCCCCTGATCATCCTTGAGATGTTTCTGCAGCTTCATTGGAGTCCATCTGTGGTAAATTCAGTTGACTGGACATGATTTGGAAAGGCACACACCTGTCTATATAAGGTCCCACAGTTGACAGTTCATGTCAGAGCATAAACCAAGCATGAAGTCAAAGGAATTGTCTGTAGACCTCCGAGACAGGATTGTCTGGATTTCTGCTGCTTTGAAGGTCCCAATGAGCACAGTGGCCTCCATCATCCGTAAGCGGAAGAAGTTCGAAACCACCAGGACTATTCCTGGAGCTGGAACAGGCAACCTAAACTGAGCAATCAGGGGAGAAGGGCCTTAGTCAGGGAGGTGACAAAGAACCCAATGGTCACTCTGTCAGAGCTCCAGAGGTCCTCTGTGGATAGAGGAGAACCTTCCAGAAGGACAACCATCTCTGCAGCAATCCACCAATCAGGCCTGTATGGTAGAGTGATCAGACGGAAGCCACTCCTTAGTAAAAGGCACATGGCAGCCCACCTGGAGTTTGCCAAAAGGCACCTGAAGGACTCTCAGACCATGAGAGAGAAATTTCTCTGGTCTGATGAGACAAAGATTGAACTCTTTGGTGTGAATGCCAGGCATCACGTTTGGAGGAAACCAGGCACTGCTCATCACCAGGCCAATACCATCCCTACAGTGAAGCATGGTGGTGGCAGCATCATGCTGTGGGGATGTTTCTCAGCGGCAGGGACTGGGAGACTAGTCAGGATAAAGGGAAAGATGACTGCAGCAATGTACAGAGACATCCTGGATGAAAACCTGCTCCAGAGCGCTCTTGACCTCAGACTGGGGCGACGGTTCATCTTTCAGCAGGACAACGACCCTAAGCACACAGCCAAGATATCAAAGGAGTGGCTTCAGGACAACTCTGTGAATGTCCTTGAGTGGCCCAGCCAGAGCTCAGACTTGAATCTGATTGAACATCTCTGGAGAGATCTTAAAATGGCTGTGCACCAACGCTTCCCATCCACCCTGATGGAGCTTGAGAGGTGCTGCAAAGAGGAATGGGCGAAACTGGCCAATGATAGGTGTGCCAAGCTTGTGGCATCACATTCAAAAAGACTTGAGGCTGGAATTTGTGCCAAAGGTGCATCGACAAAGTATTGAGAAAAGGCTGTGAATACTTATGGACATGGGATTTCTCAGTTTTTTTATTTTTAATAAATTTGCAAAAACCTCAAGTAAACGTTTTTCACGTTGTCATTATGGGGTGTTGTGTGCAGAATTGTGAGGAAAAAAATGAATTTAATCCATTTTGGAATAAGGCTGTATCATAACAAAATGTGGAAAAAGTGATGCGCTGGGAAAACTGTCTGGATGCACTGTACGTACATGTATATGTCCATAGCCTGCAGCTCGGTAGCTGTGTGAGGCGCCGTTGGGTCCCCCATCCCCACGCCTCCCACGTAGTTGGCTGCCTGCCTATATAAGGCCGTCTGTCGCTCCGGTCTCTTCATTCCCTTCCTTGCTTCACCACGGTATTCACATCTCCCTGCTGATAACTGCAGCCTTTTTATTTAATCCACGGCTTCTCTGGTGTTTTATTGTTCGTTTATTACGATTATAGTTATTGTGTAGGAATTTTAGACTTAGTTTACATTGTTCAGGTACTCATTTCCTTTATCATTCCAACTGTACCCCCATTAACATGTCTATCGAGGTGATCACCATCGATCAAACATCTGTCACTTACCGAGTGGTTTCCATGCCCGGAGATGGCGCCTGTCTTTTCCATTCTCTGTGTTACATATTGCACGGCCATATCAGGCTCACTCTTGATATGCAGAGGAACATTGTGTCTTATGTATTGAATGACCGGGACAGGTCCAAGGTGTGGACTGATGACAGTACAGGAGATAATTATACTACACAGGAGCACTAGAAGAGTGAAATGCTTAAGCCCTTCACCTATGGTTCTGTATGTGAGTTGATGGCTGACACTGAATTGTTTGGTTGTCACTTTCAAGTGTACCGAAATGGCCAAATATTTTACACCTTTGGACATCCACCAATGCCTCTTAAACATCTTAGATTCACAGGTGACGATTTGAGAAGTGGACACTTTGATGTTTATGAATGTTTCAACTCTGAAAAGCTGGATGCCAAGTTATCGATGAAACCCATTTCAATTCAAACGCCTCCAATTTCCAGTGAGGCTCTGCTTCGCAATGACAATTAATAAGTCTCAGGGACAGACCCTACAAAAGGTTGGCATTGATTTGAGGCGAGATTGCTTTTCATAAGGCCAACTGTACGTTGCATGCTCAAGAGTAAGCTCAGTGCACAGCTTGGTCATATTACAACCGGAGGGCCGAACTGACAACGTAGTATACAAAGAGATCCTTAACAAATAATTATTGGGATATTTCCCTCAGTTTAGAAAGGTTTACTTTTCTTTTTAATAAAAATTTTAAAGCAGTACTTCGCCGCTGCAAAGCGCGGGTATTTTGCTAGTGAATGAATAAATGAATGAATGAGCAAGTGAATTAATAATGGATGAATGAGCAGTGCATTAATGAATGAATAAGCAAAGTAATAGATGGATGAATAAATGAGTGAATGAATGAGCAAAGTATTGGACAGGGGAATGAATGAATGAATGAATGAATGAATGAATGAATAGGCAACAGATAAATGTGCAAAGGATTAATGAACAAAGTAATGGGCAGATGTGCAAATAATTATATGAATAAAGTAATGGACAGGGGAATGAATGAATGAATGAATGAATGGGTAATAGAAAAATGTGCAATGAAGAACTGAACGAATGAATACATGATTAAAGTAATAGACGAATGAGAAAATACATAAATTAACAAGGTAACATTTGAATGAGAAGATTAATGGATGGATGGACAAATGAATTAAATGAACAAAGTAATAGATAGGGAAATGAATTAACTAAATAATTGATTGATTGATTGATTGATTGATTGATTGATTGATTGATTGATTGATTGATTGATTGATTGATTGATTAACAGATAGGGTAAAGAACAAATGAATGAGCAATTGAATGAATTAATAATGGATTAACAAGCAGTGAATGAACTAATGAGCAAAGCAATAGGTTGATTATTGAATGAATGAATGAATGAATGAATAGGGTAATGGATAAATGAGCAATGAATGCATGACCAAAGTAATGAGCAAATGAGCATGAGAATGATGGATAAATGAGCAGTAAATTAATCATTTAATAAAATAATGGATGAATGAACACATTCATGAATAAATCAACTAATGGATGAACAATGACAAGAGTTATGGATATAAGTAAATTAATGAATGCGGAACCTAATGGATGACTTAGCAAATGAATAAATGAACAAGGTAATAGATGTATTGGCAAATGAAAAATAAATAAGGGATGAACGAACAAGGAATGGATTAATGAACAGAGTAATGGATGGATGAATGAATGAATGAATGAATGAATGAATGAATGAAGTTATGACTGTGGCAATGAATGAATGAATGAAAATGTAGTAAATACATGAACATTGAATGAATGAACAAAGTAATGGACAGATGAGCAAATTAATATATTAATAAATTAATGAATGAAAGAGAAAATAAATAAATGAAAAAGGTAATATTTGAATAAGTGAATGAATGAATGAATGAATGAATGAATGAATGAATGAATGAAAAACAATGAACAAATGAATAAAGCAATGGATATATGAGAGAATGAAAAAATTAATAATGGATGAATGAGCAGTGAATAAATTACTGAACAAAGTAACGGAAGAAAGAATGGACAGATTAATGAATGAATAAAGTAACGGATGATAAGCAATCAAGAAAGTAATGGATTTGAGCAATTAATGAATGAATGATGCAATGGGTGACTAATGCCTGAATAAGCAAGGTAATGGATGAATGAGAAAATGAATACATGAACAAAGCAATGGATGAGTGGGCAGTGATTGAATGAAGGAGCAAAGTAATTGACAATCGAATAAAGAAAGAGTAAAATAATAAATATTCTGAAGACCAAGGTGTTCCTTGAAACCATTTGTGCTCATGCGGAAGAGCTTTGCAGACTGCCACGCAGGAGAGGACATTCATGCCTGGCCAGGATGCCTCATCATTCCATCTGTCCATCCAAGGTTGTGGATCAGCTGGAGCCAATCCTAGCAAACATCTGCCTCAAGGTTTGAGCGGTCCTTGGACAGGTGGACATCCCAATGCAGGGTGAGCATCAGGGCCAATTTAGCTTTGCCAGTCCACCTAACCTGCATGTCTTTGGATTGTAGGAGGAATCCCGAGCACCTGGAGAAAACCCACATGGACACAAAGAAGAACATGAAAACACCATGGAGGGATCAGCCAGTATTTGAACCCCATTGCCCTTACTGTGAGGCAGCAGAGCCATCACTGTGTCACCATGCCATCCCAGTACTACAAAACAGCAAGACTACCTGCCGATTTTGTCCAAACTTTTTGCAGTGGCTCATGGGAACCTGGTCCCTGGTCTGGCATGCCAGTTCTATTCTTAAGACCTTTCTGCAGTTTCCTCATTGCATGTGTGTGACAGCGCGTAATTTGAAGAGTGTTTTGTATATCGTTGATTTCAAATACTGTATTACAAATGTGTCAGTCTCCTTTGAAAAATTGTGGTACAACTCATGAAAAGTGATGACCAGTGAAAAGCCCTTGTCCCCTGTGTGCCTGCCTCACTTTGAAATGTCATTGAGCAAAGCAAAGCGAGTGTGACAATTGATCAAGTGTTGCTTATTCTACAAACATCTCTAAGAAAGGGCTGGACACATTTGTTGGGACCCCTAGAGAAGATTCTAAATAATTGGATTTGAGTGAAAACTCGCTGTTTTCTTGAATTCGTATCCAAATGTGCAGTCAGTCATTCAGCCGATTTAAATGGAGAAAAATCGTCACTCTGCTGTTTGATGTCATTGTGTGTCCCACACTGAACATGGGCCAGGGAAAGCAAAGGAGAGAGATGATTGAGGAGACTAGAAAGAAAATAATAGACAAGCATGTGAAAGGCAAAGGGTAGAAGGCCATCATCTCCAAACAGCTTGATGTTCCTGTGATAAATGTTAGAAACATTATGAAGAAGTTGAAGGTCCATGCGATTGTAACCAACCTCCGCAAGAGGAAAATCAACCCCAGAATGGGCAGAAGGATAGTGAGAATGGTAGTCAAAAAGACAAGGACAACTTCCAAAGAAATACGAGCTGAACCCCAAGGTCAAGGTCCATCAGTGTCGGATCACACCATCCATCGCTTTTTGATGGACAGTGGGCTCAATGAGAGAAGACCCAGGAGGACTCCATATAAAAAATCCAGACTGGAGTTTGCTGAAATTAAGAACACTTCCTACCCCTGAGCCATACGAGAACTGAAAACTACTGAACACTTACAATGACTGACAATGACCAAGATAACAACTGTCTCTTGCACTACAACTTTATATTCTTTGCAAGTTATACTATTTAACTATTTCTATTATTGCACTCAATTAATATTTTCAATTCATAAGCCCATTGTAGCACTTCTTGTGTGATTTTGGGCTATACAAAAATAAATTGTATTGTATTGTATATGTGCATTATACCTAAGTGCAATATTTAGTTATTCTATTGTATTGTATTACATTATATAGTTAGGTCCATAAATATTTGGACAGAGACAACATTTTTCTAATTTTGTTTCTGTACATTACCACAATGAATTTTAAATGAAACAACTCAGATGCAGTTGGAGTGCAGACTTTCGGCTTTAATTCAGTGGGGTGAACAAAACGATTAAATAAAAATGGGAGGCAACTAAAGCATTTAACACAATCCCTTCATTTCAGGGGCTCAAAAGTAATTGGACAATTGACTCAAAGGCTATTTCAAGGGCAGGTGTGGTCAAGTCCGTCGTTATGTCATTATCAATTAAGCAGATAAAAGGCCTGGAGTTGATTTGAGGTGTGGTGCTTGCATGTGGAAGATTTTGCTGTGAACAGACAACATGCGGTCAAAGGAGCTCTCCATGCAGGTGAAAGAAGCCATCCTTAAGCTGCAAATACAGAAAAAAATGATTCGAGAAATTGCTACAATATTACAAGTGACAAAATCTACAGTTTGGTACATCCTGAGAAAGAAAGCAAGCACTGGTGAACTCAGCAACGCAAAAAGACCTGGACGTCCACGGAAGACAACAGTGGTGGATGATCGCAGAATCATTTCCATGGTGAAGAGAAACCCCTTCACAACAGCCAACCAAGTGAACAACACTCTCCAGGGGGTAGGCGTATCGATATCCAAGTCTACCATCAAGAGAAGACTGCATGAAAGTAAATACAGAGGGTGCACTGCAAGGTGCAAGCCACTCATAAGCCTCAAGAATAGAAAGGCTAGATTGGACTTTGCTAAAGAACATCTAAAAAAGCCAGCACAGTTCTGGAAAAACATTCTTTGGACAGATGAAACCAAGATCAACCTCTACCAGAATGATGGCAAGAAACAAGTATGGAGAAGGCGTGGAACAGCTCATTATCCAAAGTATAGCACATCATCTTTAAAACACGGTGGAGGGAGGCAGTGTGATGGCTTGGACGTGCATGGCTGCCAGTGGCACTGGGACACTAGTGTTTATTGATGATGTGACACAGGACAGAAGCAGCTGAATGAATTCTGAGGTGTTCAGAGACATACTGTCTGCTCAAATCCAGCTAAATGCAGTCCAGTTGATTCATGATACAGATGGACAATGACCCAAAACATACAGCCAAAGCAACCCAGGAGTTTATTAAAGCAAAGAAGTGGAAAATTCTTGAATGGCCAAGCCAGTCACCTGATCTTAACCCAACTGAGCAGACATTTCACTTGTTGAAGACTAAACTTCAGACAGAAAGGCCCACAAACAAACAGCAACTGAAAGCCGCTGCAGTAAAGGCCTGGCAGAGCATTAAAAAGGAGGAAACCCAACATCTGGTGATGTCCAGGAGTTCAAGACTTCAGGCTGTCATTGCCAGCAAAGGGTTTTCAACCAAGTATTAGAAATGAACATTTGATTTCCAGTTATTTAATTTGTCCAATTACTTTTGAGCCCCTGAAATGAAGGGATTGTGTTCAAAAAATGTTTTAGTTGCCTCACATTTTATGCAATTAAAGCTGAAAGTCTGCACTTCAACTGCATCTGAGTTGTTTCATTTCAAATTCATTGTGGTAATGTACAGAACCAAAATGAGAAAAAAGCTGTCTCTGTCCAAATATTTATGGACCTAACTGTATACTGTAGTACTGCATTATAATTTAATTATGTCCATTATATGGGTTGGAGACGGTAGCACTGACCAGAAAGTAGGAGACAGAGCTGGAGGTGGCAGAGTTAAAGATGCTAGGATTTGCATTGGGTGTGACGAGGATGTGCAGGATTAGAAATGAGGACATTAGAGGGTCAGCTCAGGTCAGAGAGGCGAGATTGTGTTGGTTTGGACACGTGCAGAGGAGAGATGCTGAGTATATTGAGAGAAGGGTGCTAAGGATAGAGCTGCCAGGGAAGAGGAGAAGAGGAAGACCTAAGAGAATATTTATGGATGTAGTGAGAGAGGACATGCAAGTGATGGGTGTGACAGAACAAGATGACGAGGACAGAAAGATATGGAAGAAGATGATCTGCTATGGCAACCCCTAACGGGAGCAGCCGAAAGAAGAAGAAGAAAGAAGAAGACAGTATATGGGGACGGTTCCCCAACAGAAGTAACATTCCATACAAACACGTTAAACTTAACAAACTAAATTCAATTCAACGCCCACCCAAAAGAAAGAGAGGAAGGCCAACAGCCAGAGTAAAACTTTAAGAGTAAAAAACAGGTAAGAGAATCCTTTCCCCTAAAATAAATACTGTGAACATCTCAGACCCGGACACAGACAGGCAGACACCAAATGTCTCAAATCACACACGTTTATTTACAACCCCTTTTCCCGACACCACAAACAGTGCAGTAGTCACCACTAAAAGTCCTCTAGACCTCTTTCTCTCTCTTCAGCCTCCTCCAACTCCTCACTCGCAAGCTCCGTCCTCTTCCACCCGACTCCGGCTTGCCGAATGGAGTGAGGCAGCCCTTTTTATAGTGCATCCAGAAGTGCTCCAGGTGCTCTACAATTAACATCCAGTGTGGTGGAAGTGCCGCTGACCACAGTTCCGGAGCTGTCCAGGCACTCCCTGGTGGTGGCCACGTCCCTCCATAGGGTTGAGCTATCATTCAGGATTTGGCCCAGAAGTTGATTGCCAGCCTGCCAGAGGTCTTGAAAAAGAAAGAAGGGCCAACACTGCAAATATGGACTATTTGCATAAACTTCATGTAATTGTCAACAAAAGCCTTTGAAACTTCTAAGATGCTTGTAATTCTACTTCAGTCTAACACAGAAACATCTGACAAAAAGATCTAAAGACACTGAAGCAGCACACTTTGTGAAAACCAATACTTGTGTCATTCTCCAAACTTTTGGCCACAACTGTAGAGCCGCTGTTCCTCCACATCAAAACAAACCCGTTGAGGTGGTTCATCTGATTAGGACGCCTCCTGGACACCTCTCTGTGGAGAATTTTATTTTTGGACCTGTCCAACTGGAGGGAAACCTTAGGGCAAACATTCTGGAGACAGCTGCCCACCTCAATGTGTTTTATGGCCTTTGGTAGACTCAAGTGTTCTCAATGATATTAGCTGTTTGAATTTTGTAAAATGGGACGTGTGACTCACTTGCATTTTGTTGCAAGCTCTTCCCTTGCGGTGATCAATTTTATCCCCTTGTTCTGTAGCTCTTCTTCCCAAATAGCCCACCAGACTGATGTTACCTCGATTATGTTGACCTCTTTTGTAAGTCAATTGGGATAAAAGCATCAGCTACGCAAATAAATGGAAATGTTATGCGCCCTGTTCCCTTTATGTTGAGCCTAATGAGGCAGGGCCCCACCGAATCTGTAGTTTAGGGAGAGACACTCCCAGAATTTTATAAGCCTGCAATGAACAGGCATAGCATTCTGACCAATCAGGCACAGATCCCCGTGGACCACCCATAACGACGGGTCCATAGATCAGATAATAGAGAGCCTGCTGTATAATTTGGACAGGTCGGCTCCACGTCGTGACTCTTCCCATTGCTGTTTTGGAGGATAGTTCTAAATGCGGCTGTGCTGAGCTGTGTATTTATTTCTTTATTTTGCAGATTATTAACATCCTGTCATGAAGTGATAAACAAAAATGATGATTTCAATTATTATTCCATTACTATTTCCCCTGCAATTAGATAATAGCTGCAGCAGAACATTCAAAGGTATAAATAGGTCGGTGATTACTTCCTAATTGCTCTCTGTTATAAATTGTCATTTTAATTTTAAATGGGTAACGTTAGACTCATTTTATTTTATTTTTTTCATGCCCCCCACTTCAGAAAAGCACAACGTTACGTTAACGGAGGCTTGCCAGGTTTAAAATCACCAATTTCATTTCAGCTGTGCCATCAATAAAATTTGGGCTAATTCTTTTCCAGCGGTAAATGCTCCAGGAGATTACATCCTTAAATACTCTGATGAGTATAATTAATATTTTAAAGCATAAGCTGAGCATTAAAAGGTCGGCTGAAAAAGTAATTATTTTTTTGTTTTCTCGCTATTTTAAGACTTTATTTGTGTGCTGACAGTGATGTCCTTCAAGCAAACCAGTGGAATCTTCTGGAAACTCCTTCTTCATTTTTTTCCCTCTTCGATATTCCCAAGGAGCTGCCTGTCGGCAGTAATGAGGGCTTTGATTTGAGGAATGTGCAAGGATAATTCAGAAAACGAAAGAAGAAAAATGTTAGTCTTTATGTTAGCCTTTATGGTGCAATTATCATTTATTTCATCATGGACAGAAGGTGCTGAGCTGGAACGTTTAACAGCTAGAGGGGGGTAACGCCATTAATATTTAACACACTCAAAAAACGCCCACCTTAAGGGTTGCCAGAATCTGTGTCCCACCGTGATCAGCCTGGATGGACATGGCCCTTATTACCTTTATAGGGGGGGACCAGCAAATACAGAATCACAGATGATGTGGGAGTGCTAAATATGGATGCTCCCCCTGACCTTTACATCTTCATAATTATCCTCCTCATACACTAAAAAGACAGAGTTGCGTCATGATGGTCGCTTAGTGGTCAAGTGCAGGACCTCAGGATGTTTTTTTTTGCTCTGCAAACGGAATGAACAAATTCCAAGTGACACGAAACTGAATGGAAAGCAGCCGTCTGCCAAAATATTTGCATAGCACTTAAGCAAAGAGAAATCTCTGTTCCAACACTGGAGCTTGCAAATACGGGAATGAGCTCCGGCGCTTCCATCAATTCCATTTTTGAAATTAAACAGCCCTCCTGGTTTATTGTAGTGTGGCTCATCATTCTAGGGTTGGTCAGCTCCTTTGTTCTAAACAATGGGCCTGTCCAGTTTGCTGTGTGCTGATTCATTAATTATTGCTTTGCTGCGCATCCCCCAGGAATCCAGGTCAACGATATGGCCACGTCTGTTACTACAAAATACACACCTGCCATGTGGTGGCATCGCTGGCATTAAGATTCTGGTGGAATCAAGAGGACTTGGGAGAGGGAGAGAGAAAGAGAGAAACACATATACGCTGTCATCAGGGTGAGCCTTGAGAAAGGTACTGTCAGAAACGGAAGAGGTTCAGAGAGAGGGGGGCATTATAAAAAACAGCATGGGAGAGGGAAAGAGAGGATGAGAGACAGACAGAAACACTGCCATGAAAGAAAGAGAGAAAGTGAGAGAGAGAGAGAGAGAAAGAGAGAGAGAGAGAGAGAGAGAGAGAGAGAGAGAGAGAGAGAGAGAGAGAGAGAGAGAGACAAAGGTGCTGTCATAAGGGACGGAGCCCAGAGAGAAGTACTATGATAAAGGTCAGGGGCACTTTAAAAAGAGGTGCATCATGGGAGAGAAAGAGAGAGAGAAACACTGTGGTAAGGAGTGGAGCCCTGAAAGTGGCACAATGAGAAAGGGCTGAAGAGTGAGAGATAGCTAGAGGGGGGGAGATGATTTCAGAAGGGGCAGAGCGGCTTGTCAAAAGTTGTCAGAGAAGTTGGAGCCTTCAGACAGGAGGCAGCTGAGAGAGAGTCTTATACTGCCAGTGGTCCCTTTGATGAAATATGTTTTAACAATGATAATACATATTCTTACTATAGAAAAAAATGAACTACACGCATAAAGAACTATGGAAAAGGAAATATCCAGAAAGGTGCTATACAGTAAAAGTCACAGGTTCTATGAAACTATTGAACAGGATTTCTCCTATCTATCTATCTATCTATCTATCTATCTATCTATCTATCTATCTATCTATCTATCTATCTATCTATCTATCTATCTATCTATCTATCTATCTATCTTATAGGGCACTTCATATTCAGCATTATAAATCAATATATACATCTATTTGTTATGTAGCACATTTTTATTTATTATATACAACTTTTCACATCTTACTGTTATATACTGCCATTAATACCAATAAATCTGTTATAGAATATGCTATATATCAGTCTATTATATAGTGCCTTTACTATCTACGTATTGTATAGTACCATTTCTATCTATCTATCTATCTATCTATCTATCTATCTATCTATCTATCTATCTATCTATCTATCTATCTATCTATCTATCTTATAGGGCACTTCATATTCAGCATTATAAATCAATATATACATCTATTTGTTATGTAGCACTTTTTTATGTATTATATACAACTTTTCACATCTTACTGTTATATACTGCCATTAATATCAATAAATCTGTTATAGAATACGTTATATATCAGTCTATTATATAGTGTCTTTACTATCTATCTATCTATCTATCTATCTATCTATCTATCTATCTATCTATCTATCTATCTATCTATCTATCATCCTGCCTACTGTACTAACATTAATTATCTATCTATCTATCTATCTATCTATCTATCTATCTATCTATCTATCTATCTATCTATCTATCTATCTATCTATCTATCTATCTATCTAGTGCCTTTCACATCTATCTATCTATCTATCTATCATCCTGCCAACTGTACTAACATTAATTATCTATCTATCTATCTATCTATCTATCTATCTATCTATCTATCTATCTATCTATCTATCTATCTATCTATCTATCTATCTATCTATCTATTTAATCTACTTTTTTATTTGTTATGTAACACTTTTCCTATCTGTTTTTGATTCTTGTGTTTTCCTATCTGTTTCTGAATTTCCTTGTGCTCTGTCACTTGATCTTATGACTCCAAGCACCACACACACACACACACACACACACACACACACACACACTTAATCAAGCTCACATTTTACAAGGTGCTGGAGCCTTCCCTGACAGCACTGGGCACAATGCAGGTACCGGCCCAGCACAGGACACCAGCCCATCACTTTGTGGTAACTCATATTAAACTCGCCAGTTAACTTTACTTAATATGGAGTACAGTCAGGGGTTAAACATCTTCCAGAGCTTCACACAAAATTTCACAGGCAAGATGAATCCAGCAGCCCTGAGGTTCAAGGTTTAATGTCCTATCAATAATGGACGCCTGCACAGGGAGGTGACCACTCAGCCTAGTGAGCCTGCTGATGGGGCCGAGCCTGTGGCCTAGGAAAGTGTGAATTGTTTTTTTTTTTTCTGCCTAGGTGGTATGACAGTGCCCCCTGGTGGTTCTGCCTGAAATTGCAGCTGATTTGGACAATAAAAACAGAGAACTGCAAAAGGTTAACAAAGGAGGAGAACCCACAGAACCAATACAGTTTCCTCCTATTTTCTCCCATCTTGATCTGGCCAATGCCACTTTTAGGATTGCTGCCTTGGCAGGTGGCAACAAGTAAAAATTTCATTTATATCTTCTTTCATTTCAGGTGTTTTTTCTTTTTATCCTCAGGCTGTGCACCTCATCACCCTAGGGCATGGTATAAAACTACCAGGACTTTCATCATCTCCTGGAGATCACAGTTGTTAAATTTAAACTGAGTTTATTCTTATAAAGCACATTGGTTCAGTGCTTAGCATTGTAACCTCGCAGATCCTGCCTCCTGGGCATGTGGATTCAGCCTGTGTGCAGTTTCTTCCACGTATTCGTATTTTTCCCGCATTATCAAAGATTTGCAATTCCGGAGGACTAGCCACTCCAAAATGTCCCAGGCTGAGTGGACTGGCACCCTGTGAAGGGTCATTAAGTGCCTTGTTCAAAATGCTGGCAGGATAGGCTCTGCTCTGTTACCCTGATCTGGTCTCAGCTGCTTTGAGGATGCAAACATTTTACAACACAAGCCAACCAATGGAAAGACAGACGCCATCCATACTTCCCGCAGCTTCTGTAGCTCCGTGAGCAACACAAAGTCAAACCAGCGGGACCCAAGGATTTTCCGGAGAGACACAGCACTGAAGAGAGTCCAGTCATCATCTCAGGTCACTGGATAGCGTCCATGTCTCGCAACCATATAGCAAAACAAGAAGCACCAGGAAGCTAAAGACTTAGAACTTCGTCCTTTTACAGAGATATCAGGAGCGCCACACTCCCCTTTCCAGTGACCTCATGACCCCCCATGCTCTCCCAATCCGTCTACTGACTTCACAGAAAGAGTCACCGGACACATGAATGTCACTGCCGAGGTAAGTGAACCTCTCAACAAGGTCAACACTCTCTCCGCAGACAGACACACTGCTGATGGCCGTGCCCAAGAGGTCATTAAAGGCCTGGATGTTGGTTTTTATCAGGACCATCACAAGCCCAGACACTCAGACCCCTCACTCAGTCTCTCGAGTGCCCCGATCAGAGCCTCCATTGACTCCGCGACAATCACAGCAACATCAGCAAAGTCAAGATCTGTGAATCTCTCTTCACTAACAGATGCCCAACAGCTGCTGGACCTCATTACCTTGCCCAACACCCAGTCCATACAAGCATTGAACAGAGTAGGAGCAGAGTAGACCACTGATGAACCCCAAAATCAACTGGGAAAAACACAGAGGTCCTGCCTCCACTCTGCACAGCACTTACAGTACCAGTGTACAGGCTGGCTATGATATCCAGCAACCTCGAGGGGATCCCGCGAACCCTCAGGATGTCCCACAGGGCAGCTCGATCAACTGAGATCAATACAAGCATTGAACAGAGTAGGAGCAGAACACACCCCTGACGAACTCCAGAATCAAATGGAGATAAACGCAGAGGTCCTTGATCAAATGTTGAGAATGCACCTGAGAATATCCAAATGGAACTGATTGAACTACAATCAGATCCATATTACTAACCGAGAATATGAACGCAGGTACATGGCATGCCCATGGACGCGGGAGACATAGTGCGCAGGCGCCGACAGCGAGCGAAGTCTGATCCCCCGAGAACGAAGGAGTCACAGCTCAATAATGAAGGAGCTCAACTAACGTAAATAAGAAATGAGGCAACGCGCCCATAGGTAACCACACAGCCACACAATAAAGAGGATTCAGCCCACTGCTCCAGAGTGAAACGGGAAATACTACGGAGTCCACAAAGGTCCACAGCACACAGTATAATCAAATCTGAGATAGTACGGAAAGCGCAACAACGCATTTCTGAACCATAGCTCACCACCGCAAGCGAATTCTGATACACCACCAAAACCGAAAGAGCTCAACTAACGGAAATACAAAATAAAGCAATGAGCACAGACAATACGGAACCCTAACCATCCACACTACACAGCATAGTCAAACCCGACATAGTACGGAAGGTGTGAGCGCCTACAACGTGCGTCTAACACACCGCAGGCAGACCCCTGAGATGGTACAGAAGCCCCAGAGATACGGACTCCACAGCATATGTGAATCACATTACAGTAATACAATAATATGAGTACTCACAGACAAAACAAACATAACAGGCTTTGGCGTCACGCCCCACAATCAAACCAGAGAGAGTACGACGTTCACAAAACACAGCATAGTCAAACCCGAGATAGTACGGAGGGCGCATGCGCCTACAACGACTACCACATGAAACACACACACGACACCGGAGGTATAAAATTAGCTCAACTAACGTAAATAAGCGCCTACAACGCATCACGGCTCAAAAACAAAGGAGCTCAACTACCGTAAATAAGAAATGAGGCAACGCGCCCATAGGTAACGACACAGCCACACAAAATAGAGGATTCAGCCCCCCGCCCCAGAGTGAAACAGGGAAAAAGTACGGAGTCCACAAAGGTCCACCATACACAGCATAATAGTACGGAAGGCGGGAGTTAGTACGAAGGCGAAGGCACCTACAACGCGTAATAAGAATAAACAAACGCTCCGTTTTAAACGTACGTCATCCTCACACGTCCAAACTGTAATAAGAATAAACGAACGCTCCGTATTGAACGTGCGTCATCCTCACACATCCAAACTATACAGCATCAGTGAATCACATTACAGTGATGTATTATTAACAGTACAACCACAGAAACCGCTCCGTATTAACAGTAAGTGCAATTATTCATATTACTAACGGTAAACAACGGAGAACTAATGGAGTCACGATCACGGCTCCAAAACTATACAGCTCCACTAACAGAGCTAAAAACACGAGCCCGCATGGACAAAAACAATAGACGTCGGCGCCTACAACGCGTGTCTGAAACCGCGGAAGCAAAACTGTCTCGGCTCCAAAACCAAACAGCTCGACTAACGGAGCTACAAACATATCTCATACATTCATCAATGTATTTCGGGTTACCCAACACCGGGGGTAGGCGAGCGAAGCGAGCAGGGGGCGGAGCCCCCTTGTTCTATTCTGAAGGCAAAATACAACGAAGTTGGTGTGCCAGGCTTGTATGCTTACCTGCCACCCTCGTATGTGCAGATCCGTAAGTTGGCATCAAGAGTACTGTCTATGTTCGGAAGCACTTACCTTTGTGAGCCATTGTTTTTGTTAATGAAAACTACCAAAAACCCCACATCGCTCAAGACTTACCCTCGAGCACCTTTCATCCCTCATCAAAGTTAGCAGCTGTACAAGATTTCAAGCCTGAGATTGACGAGCTGGTTACTAACAAGAGATGCCAAGTGTCGTGACTAAAGAAACAGATCTCAGACTGTAAGACTCCTATATAAGGACCTAGCTAAGAGGCTAAGACTCTAATTGTACGCTGTTGTACGGAGATTGTATGGAAATAAATAGTTTTTCTTTAAACTTTAAGTGTTACGTTTTTTAAAGTTTTCAGTATTGGAAAGAAAGCTACAGTAACGTTGTATAATAGTATTTGTTACAATGCGGCCTGCTGACGCATGTATGGCAGTCAAAGTGGCCCACCATTGGTAGTGAGTTTGACATGCCTGTTCTAGATGGTTCTTTGTCAAGCAATGGCTCTATGAGGAACCACACAACCCAGTAAATGGTGTGGGAGCTTCGAGGAACTGGAAGTTTTCAGCTGTTGAACTTCCCATCCATCTGGTAGGCGGTCAGGGTGCCTTCTCCTCTGGAGCCGTTTCTTCAGTCCTGCCATTTGCTCCTCTCCCCGTTCCTCTCTTTCACCGTTTTGCTGCTTGTTTCACCTTTATGGTGCAGCATCAGAAATCGGAGACGGATCAGTATCAATACAGGAGAAAGCCTGCCCTCCTGCTCCTCGATCCCTGTTACTCACGGATCCTTATCACTTAGTCTCTCTCTCTCTCTCTAGCTGAACCTGCACTTAATAAAATCAACTCATAAAATTAAATAGTTTTTACATTAGGAGCACAGATGGTATTGATAATTATCCTTCATCATTAGTGGATAACATCATATGCTTTTCCGTCTGTGCCATTAGAAATTTCTTCCTCTTGCTGCTCAGGTTTGTATCAAATGCAAGAAGAAAAGAAAATAAATCTCTTCAGTGCAGAGCATGTGGGAAGTATCAGAGAAAACATGGAGAACAACGTCCAAAAAGATCTAAGATGAGGACCACGGTGGGCCAGCTTCTCGTTCACTCAGTAACAGCTCTCTGCGACTCCCTCTCGCTGCTATTTTTGGCAAGAAGATTTTGGTGGGACCACAGGGACATTGGTGGGATATAGTGAGAAACAGAGAGAGAATGAGAGGGAGAGTCTGAGAGAGTGAGAGAAAGGCCAAAGACAACCTGAGACACTGGCGATAAAAGCAACACATGCAGAGGGTGTGTATGTGAGGGGGCAGAAGGGGTGGAGCCTAAGTGTGAGAAAGTGAGAGAAAGAGACACTGCCAGAAGGGGAGAGACAGATGCTGTCAGAAGGGGAGGAGTCTGAGAGATTGAGAGAGAGAGAGACTATCAGTGGAGGAGGAGCCTGCGAGAGGGAGAGGATGGGCTTAGAAAACTTAGATACTGGCCACAAAAGCAGTCGGTGCAGAGGGTGTGTATGTGAGCGGGCTGAAGGGGTGGAGCCTAAGTGAGTGAGGGAGAGAGACAAATTGTAAGAACGAGTAGAGCATAGGAGAGTGAGAGAGAGAGAAAGAGAAAGATAGAGAGAGACACTGTCAGAAGGGCAGAGACAGATGTTATCAGAAGGGGAGGAGTCTGAGAGATTGAGAGAGACTATCAGAGGAGGAGGAGCCTGAGAGAGAAAGAGAGAGAGAGAGAGAGAGAGAGAGAGAGAGAGAATGGGTTTAGAAAATCTTAGATACTGGCAGAGGTGCAGAGGATGTGTACAGTATGTGAGTGGGCTGAAGGGGTGGAGCCTAAGTGTGTGAGAGAGAGAGACATGTTGTCAGAAAGGGCAGAGCTGTCCTGAGACACCACTTATTAAAGCAATCCATGCAGAAGGTGTGTATGTGATGAGGCTGAGAGAGAAAGAAAGAGCCTATCAGAAGGGGTGGAGCATAGGAGAGAACCCATTTGAGAAGGGGAGGAGCCATCCTAATAATCATATAAAGAAGCCTGTGCAAAGAGTATGCATGTGACTTGGATGAAGGGGTAGAGCCTAAGTTAGAGAAAGAGAGAGAGAGACAGCAAGGCAGAGAGACTGTAAGGAAGAGCAAAGCATAGGAGAGAGAGAGAGAGATACTGTCACAAGGGGCAGAGCCATCTTGAGACATCTGTCATAAAGAAGATCATTTAAAGGGTGTGTATGTGATGAGGCTGTGAGGGAGAGAGAGAGTGAGAGAGATGGACCTTATGAGAGATCCCATGTAAGAAGGGGAGGAGCCATTCTGAGACACCTGTCATAAAAAGAAGCCTATGCAAAGGGTATGCATGTGACTTGGATGATAAGGGGTGGAGCCTAAGTTAGAGAATGAGAGAGAAACAGTGAGAGAAACAGAGACTGTAAGGTGGAGCAGAACATAGGAGAGATAGAGAGAGAGACTAACAGAAGGGGCGGAGCATAGGAGAAGGGGCAGAGCCATCCTGAGTCTCCAGTCATTAACTCTTTTAGGGCGAATGTCAACTTTGTCAACAGGAGGGGTTGAGGGCGCATGTCGACAAAAGTCAACGTTCAGTGGTAGAGGGCGACAATCGGTTGTTAATGGCGACAAAACTCACTATTACGTCACAGGCATTCCCTCTCTGCTTGGAGGAATGTTACACTCATTGACTCAGCATCTAATCCTTGCGTGTGTGTGAGTTACGAAATGTAAACAAATGTAAAGGCAAGATGACATCTCAGGAGGGAGCGAAGCGAGTACAGAAAAGAAAATACTCAGTGAACGATGTTTTGCGCATTATCGCTGAGACGGACTCTGATTTTTCAGAATCTGATTTTGTTGACAGTGATCAGGAGATCGAGCAAGAGAGTGAGGAACTGGCATCAGCTGATCGGACACCAGCCGCTGCCGCCCCAGCTGAGCGCATTCGCGCAGTCGATGCACCTATGGCAAGGTTCATGTGGGAGGAATACACAGACATTGATCCGTGGGAGCCGAACTGGCTACTGGACTTCACAAGACAGCATGGCTTGCTGTTGGACTCGACAGATTACCAGCCGCCGGACTACTTCAGGCTGCTCTCTCCTGAGGCTGCCTTTCAGCTACTGTCAGACAAGACAAACAGGTAGGCAGAGCAATTTTTTGAATCGCGGGCTGCGCTTGCACCGCAATCTCATTTTTCAAAGTGGAAACCCACAACAAAAGATGAGATGAAGGACTTTGTGGCATTACAAATAGAGATGGGAATAGACTGGCGATGTAACTTCAGGGAGCATTGGTCCAAACGTGCTTTGTGCCCTGGTGGCTTTGGACGGGTTATGCCGCGTGATAGGTACAGTATGTGCTCCTGCAAAGTTTTATTCACTTTTGTGACAACAAGAAGCAAATACAAAAGGGGTGAGCCAGGCTATAACCCCATGTCTAAAGTTCAGCCCCTGCTTGACATTGTGGAACCGACAGATAAACAATTTTATCAGCCTGGCTGTGACTTGTCCGTGGATGAATCTATGATAAAATACAAGGGACGCCTTTTTTTCTGACAATATATGCAAGACAAGCCCACAAAGTATAGCATAAAGGATTTGGTACTGGCAGGAGCAAACACTGGTTTCTGCCTGAAAATAATTACATATACAGGAAAGTATTCCTTTCAAAGAGAGAACTGTCCCTTGACAAGTCAGGTTGTGCTGGAGCTGCTTTAGGGCTATGAAGATTTGGGTCATGTTGTGTACATTTGGACAATTTTTATACATGCCCAGAATTGTTCATGGAGCTACGGAGCAGGGGAATTGACTTTCCCTACGAGAAAGAAAATCGGACTCAGGGAGGTCTAAAACGTTGAGATTCAACAAAATCTCAAGGTCGAATTTCTGGACCATTACAATACTTTGTAATAATTTGTAAGTGCATGCGCTATTCTGATTCCAGGATGCCCGCAGTGTTGCAAGGCATTGCAAACTACATTAAGTGAAATTTGAAACTATTAAAATTAAAGTGCTTCTCACAATTATTAGAGGTATTAAATAAATACAGTACTGTGTATGGAGTCTGAAGATTCACACCTACCTTTTTTTCTATTTCTATTTTTTTATTTTACACGAAAATTCGACCCTTACAGAAGTGCTGCCTTAGGCGATCGCCTCGTTGCCTCACTCCATGCACTGTCCCTGAATTTAACCCACAAGTCTATTCACTCTCCCTGTGATCCAGTGGGTGCCTACACGTGAACATTGAGAAGATTCATAGAGAATAAACAGATTGGCCAGAACAGAGTGGGCTATTAATGGTACCATATAAATTAAGGAATGGTTGGTTCAAAAATCTTAGCCCAACAAATCCACAAGCAGGAAGTCTGTAATGCAATAACAGCAACTAACAACACAGATGGATATAAAATAATTGATTAAAAAAATATAACTGACACGTTTAGAGATTGCTATAAGACCTTGTGTTTTACTCAGTTTAAAGGCAATAAGACACCATCTAACAAGATTCTTGATACCACAGCTAGATACTCTTAGTGCTGCAGAACTGGATAAACCTCTACAGTGCATCCGTAAAGTATTCACAGCGCATCACTTTTTCCACATTTTGTTATGTTACAGCCTTATTCCAAAAATGGATTAAATTCATTTTTTTCCTCAGAATTCTACACACAACACCCCATAATGACAACGTGAAAAAAGTTTACTTGAGGTTTTTGCAAATTTATTAAAAATAAAAAAATTGAGAAAGCACATGTACATAAGTATTCACAGCCTTTGCCATGAAGCTCAAAATTGAGCTCAGGTGCATCCTGCTTCCCCTGATCATCCTTGAGATGTTTCTGCAGCTTCATTGGAGTCCACCTGTGGTAAATTCAGTTGACTAGACATGATTTGGAAAGGCACACACCTGTCTATATAAGGTCCCACAGTTGACAGTTCATGTCAGAGCATAAACCAAGCATGAAGTCAAAGGAATTGTCTGTAGACCTCCAAGACAGGATTGTCTCAAGGCACAAATCTGGGGAAGGTTACAGAAAAATTTCTGCTGCTTTGAAGGTCCCAATGAGCACAGTGGCCTCCATCATCCGTAAGTGGAAGAAGTTTGAAACCACCAGGACTCTTCCTAGAGCTGGCCGGCCATCTAAACTGAGCGATCGGGGGAGAAGGGCCTTAGTCAGGGAGGTGACTAAGAACCCGATGGTCACTCTGTCAGAGCTCCAGAGGTCCTCTGTGGAGAGAGGAGAACCATCCAGAAGGACAACCGTCTCTGCAGCAATCCACCAATCATGCCTGTATGGTAGAGTGGCCAGACGGAAGCCACTCCTTAGTAAAAGGCACATGGCAGCCTGCCTGGGGTTTGCCAAAAGGCACCTGAAGGAATCTCGGACCATGAGAAAGAAAATTCTCTGGTCTGATAAGACAAAGATTGAACTCTTTGGTGTGAATGCCAGGCATCACGTTTGGAGGAAACCTGGCACCATCCCTACAGTGAAGCATGGTGGTGGCAGCATCATGCTGTGGGGATGTTTTTCAGTGGCAGGAACTGGGAGACTAGTCAGGATAAAAGGAAAGATGACTGCAGCAATGTACAGAGACATCCTGGATGAAAACCTGCTCCAGAGCGCTCTTGACCTCAGACTGGGGCGACGGTTCATCTTTCAGCAGGACAACGACCCTAAGCACACAGCCAAGATATCAAAGGAGTGGCTTCAGGACAACTCTGTGAATGTCCTTGAGTGGCCCAGCCAGAGCCCAGACTTGAATCCGATTGAACATCTCTGGAGAGATCTTAAAATGGCTGTGCACCGACGCTTCCCATCCAACCTGATGGAGCTTGAGAGGTGCTGCATAGAGGAATGGGCGAAAGTGATGCGCTGTGAATACTTTCTGGATGCACTGTATATGCTATAAACTCACTTCAAAGCGGGAAAGCAGCCGGCCTTGATGGCTACCCAGAGGAATTTTATAAAAAAAATCTTAAATACGTTTGCTCCACTATTATTAGCAACGTTTATAGAAGCTAAAGACAAAAAAATTCTACCTCGAACTTTTCATCAAGCATTAATTACCATCTTTCCTAAGAAGAAGAAGGGCCTACTATAATATGCATCATAAAGACCAATCTCTCTTCTGAATAACAATGTTAAGATACTCTCCAAAGTCCTAGCCAGAAGGATTGAGAAAGTGTTTTCTTCTGTAATATTGCAAGACCAAACCGGATTTATTAAAGGAATGGTTGTTTCTTTGGTTCAGTGTTTGAAGTCAGACAGTACACAATAGTCAATAACTCCCATTAGCTAAAGAAGCCAAGACAACTGTATTGCCCTCTGTTCTTTTTTTCTGCTTCAACTTACTGGATTGGTTGATTTGTGCTTTTTGGTGGTGTTAGTATGAAATTCCCCTCCATGAATTGCTTCCTTATTGTAGTGGAGAGGCTTGTTTGTTCTAGTGATCATTGCAACTATGTAGTTCAGGACAGTTGTCCCTAGATTGGTCACACAAAGCAGATTGGTCCTAGGTGAGTAATCAGACTAAGTGTGGATCCTGTGACCTTTATGAGAAGAATTATTAAGGACCCAGTAACCTCGCCTGGAATAGGGAAACTGGGGCCCCACCCTGTAATCAGGCCCATGGTGATCCTCAGTGAATGCCTGGTGCTGGGGTCATGGCTGGGCACAGCCTGAAAGAGCAACATGGGGCCTTCCTTCAGTGAGCCAACACCTGCAGGATGAGTTGAAGGGATGTACTTTAGCAGACTGAGCCCCGTGTGCCGAAACTGACTCTAGGGACATGGAGTGTGACCTCTCTGGTGGGGAAGGAACCAGAGCTAGAGTGGGAGGTAGAGAGGTCCTGTCTAGATACTGTCAAGATCACCTCAATTCACAGCAAGGCCTATGGCGCCAAACATCTGTAGAGAAGCTGGACTTGATTGCTCAGAATGTGTGGGCTTACTTATCCCCCCCCCCTCCCCCGAGCGTGTACATTGAATTTTACTCCTGTAGATGAGAGAGTCTCTTCCCTGAAACTTTGAATCAGGTGAAGTGCTCTGACTGTTGACTGGACTTATACACGTAATAGGCCCTCTTGGAGACTTTGGTTGGAATGCTGCAAGATGCTAATCATTCTACTGGGGGACTTTAATGGTCATGTGGGCAATTGCACCCAAAATGGCTATATTCCATTCTCTTCATGGATGAAATGGCTGTGCAAATTGCCCCCGTCACCCAGACCCAGATAAGCAGAGGAAAATGAATGGATGGATGGATGGATGGATGGATAGCATGGCCTCCATCCAGGAGTTCTTCACTTGCACCTCTGAATAGATTTTTCCAAGGGAGGTTGTGGAGATTGAACCCAAACAGGATAATGTTCCATTCTTCCATTGATAAGTAAGCCATGCAAATTGCCCCTGTGACCAAGACCTGGATTAGCGGAGGAAAATGGATGGATGGATGGATGGATGGATGGATTCTTAGCATGGTCTCCATCCAGGAGATCTTCATTTGCACCTCTGAATAGATTTTTCCGAGGGAGGATTGGGAGATTGAACCCAAACAGGATAATGTTCCATTCTTCCATTGATAAGTCAGCCATGCAAATTGCCCCTGTGACCAAGACCCGGATTAGTAGAGGAAAATGGATGGATGGATGGATGGATGGATAGCATGGTCTCCATCCAGGAGATCTTCAACTTGTACTTCCAGATGCATTTTTCCAAGGGAGGGTATGGAGATTGAACCCAAAAGAGTTATGTTCTGTTCCTCCATTGATGAGACGGCCATGCAAATTGCTCCCTTGACCCAGGCCCGAATTAGCAGAGGAAAATGGATGGATGGAAGGATGGATGGAATGGTCTCCATCCAGGAGATCTTCAACTTGTACTTCCAGATGAATTTCCCCGAGGGAGGGTAGAGAGGTTGAACCCAAAAGGGCTATGTTCTGTTCCTCCATTGATGAGAAGGTTGCCCCTTGACCCAGACCCAGATAAGCAGAGGAAAATGGAAAGATGGATGGATGGATAGAATGGTCTCCATCCAGGAGATCTTCAACTTGTACTTCCAGATGAATTTTTCCGAGGGAAGGTAGGGAGTTTGAACCCAAAAGGGCTATGTTCTGTTCCTCCATTGATGATAAGGCTGTGCAAATTGCCCCCGTAACCCAGACCCAGATAAACAAAGGAAAATGGAAAGATGGATGGATGGATAGCATGGTCTCCATCCAGGAGATCTTCAACTTGTACCTCCAAATGAATTTTTCCAAGGGAGGATGGAGAGATTGAACCCGAAAGAGCTAATGTCCAATTCCTCCACTGATAAGACGGCATTGCAAATTGTCCACATGATGCAGACCCAGATAAGCAGAGGAAAATAAATGAATGGATGGATAGTACGAAATTTACAGTAGAGTGGGGTCCAACTCATTTTGCATTATTCTTTTAGTGGATGAAAACGTGAACTGAACGAGAAGCCTCCTCTAATCCATGTGATATTTTGGTACTTTTTTCTGCCAGGGTTAGGGTTAGGGTTAGGGTTGTGCAGAACGGTTTGCTCCTATTTGTGCTTTGCTAAGCCTGTTGCAGTAAATCGCCATCCACCCATTTTTCTTAAACCTGCTTGAACACTTTTCTCCATTTAGGAGTCTGAAGGTCTACTATCCATAAGCTCTGAGCACAGGGCTGGTTTTGAAATGCTTAGGCTGCTGGGGCCCAGTTAAGGGCAGGGTGGGTGACGGGTCCCCTTTTGACATTTCCAGTAGCATGACAGCACAATCTATAAGTGAGCAGGGTGGGGTTTCCCCTTCACATTCCCAGGAGTGTGATTGACAAGTGGGGTGGAGGCAAATTTCACTTTGACGTTTCCTGCCACACAACGTGATTTGGGGAGCGGGGTGGGGGGAATGATAAATTTCTGGTAGTGGCATAGAGTGCCCCCCTCCTACATTCTGCCATGCCTGGGCAATACATACTAATTGACATTTTCCATTTGACACATCCATTTTGTAGCACAAGACACTATGAAAAATAATTGTAACATTTATTACAAGTTTCTAAAGTGCGGCAGGCCACCACAGCCTGGCCAGGAGACCATCGGCTTGTGTTTAAATCTTCCTGTCAGAGAAGAAACCAAACTAGAGGATCAGAAAAGAAATTTCATTTGACTCTCTGGCACACAGGAGGGAGGCGGACACAAAAAAGGGATTTATCATACCGTCAAATTAAAATGCCTTTAATTCCACCTACAGGATTGTGTTGCCGGGGGGCGTTGAGGTGATAAATAAAGATCAGCCACAAAGTGTTTGAGAAAATCAATAAATTCGCAGAAGATCTCTCTGCTTGGACTTTTCTCATAGTTTCTATCCCCGCATGCGGAGCAAAGCTGTTGAAATGTGCCCTGGAGAAGAAACACCTTTAAATGGCTTTCAGCATCCCCATCTATTGCGGAGTATTTTCCATGGAGCCCTCGATTCCCTTAGACCGACAATTGAGGCAGGCGACTCCCAGCCCACAAATCTCTTAGTCAGATAATTTGCTTCAAAACCAGGAGTTTTTGGGATGGTGTTGCCCTGTGGGACATCCTGAGACTTTATGGGATCCCCTCAAGGCTTCTGGATGTCATGGCCGGCCTGTACACTGGTACTGTGAGTGCTGTGCGGAGTGGAGGCAGAACCTCTCTGTTCCTTCAGGTTGATTCTGGGGTCCGTCAGCGGTGTGTTTTTGCTCCTACTCTATTCAATGCTGGGTGTTGAGCAGGGTCGTGGGGTCCAGCAGCTGTGGGGCATCTGTTAGTGAAGAGAGATTCACTGATCTTGACTTTGGTGATGATGCTGCGATCTTTGTGGAGTCAATGGAGGCTCTAATTGTGGCTCTTGAGAGACTGAGTGAGGAGTCTGAGTGTCTGAGCTTGCGTGGGTCCTGTGTCACACGCTTGCGAGTAGGAGGAAGTGGTATGGACCAAGTGAAAGTAATTCCAGGACAGGCCATTCTTCTGTTGTCTCTGCAGACCAGATGTGGGAGAACCTTCCTGACTCATCCATGAAGACATCACTTCCAGTTCCAGTGTCTGGGACGAAGTCACTTCCGGTTCTGGCACCCAGGATGATGTCACTTCCGGTTATGATGTCAGATGAAGATCACTTCTGGTTCCTATAGGTCACTTCCGGTCTTGGCTTATAAAGCCGCCATTCTTACAACCTAGACACAGTTTGCTTTTGGACCCCATTAAAAGACACTTCCATCTAATATTCAAAACCCATTACAGCCATGGACAGTACACAGGTGACTGCCCCCAACCTTATTGAGTGTGTTGAGTCTGATCATTTCACACCTGATTGAAACCAAAGAGCCAGGCCTTTAATGACCTCTTGGGCACGGCCATCAGCAGTGTGTCTGTCTGTGGAGAGAGCGTCCACCTCGTTGAGAAGTTTACGTACTTTCATGTCTCTGGTGACTCTTCCTATGAGGTCAATAGACAGATTGGGAGAGCATGGGGGGGTCATGAGGTCACTGGAAAGGGGTGTGTGTGGCGCTCCTGATATCTCTGCAAAAGGACGAAGGTCCAAGTCTTTAGAGTCCTGGTGCTCCCTGTTTGTGAGACATGGACGCTATCTAGTGACCTGAGACAAAGACTGGACTCCTTCAGTGCTGTGTCTCTTCAGAGAATCCTTAGGTACCGCTGGTCTGACTTTGTGTTGTTCATGGAGTTCCAAATGAGGCACATGACCTGCACTGTGAGGGAGCGTCAGCACTACAGCCATGTGACGTGATTACCCACAGCAGCCAACGAATGGCACACTTGGTTTAATTGGCCTGGCGGCGGTCCTACAGGTGGCCCCACCCCGTTAGGCTCAGTTTAAAGAGGATTTCTAAATACACCATTAACATAAGACAACACCACAAAATTCACATCCAGCTCGAAAAACCTCAAGTAAACATTTTTCACATTGTCATTATGGGGTGTTGTGTGTAGAATTCTGAGGAAAAAAATGAATTGAATCCATTTTGAAATAAGGCTGTAACATAACAAAATGTGGAAAAAGTGATGCGCTGTGAATACTTTCTGGATGCACTGTAGGGTATCACAAACATTTTTAGTTGTAAAATGCATTTCACTTTTCACTCCAACAGGTGGTGCATCAAAAACATTACCACTTTTATGAATTCCATACCAAATGACATATAACAGAATCAAATGCACTACATTTGTTATTTCAACAGATGGTGTTTCACAAACATCCATCCATCCGTCCATTATCCAACCCGCTATATCCTAACTACAGGGTCACGGGGGTCTGCTGGAGCCAATCCCAGCCAACACAGGGCGCAAGGCAGAAAACAAACCCCGGGCAGGGTGCCAGCCCAGCACAATCACAAACATCTTTAGTTGTAAAATGCATTGCATTTTTCATTCCAAAAGGCATCAAAAACATTAACGCTTTTGTGAATCCCATACCAAATGACATATAACAGAATCAAATGCATTGCATTTCTCATTCCAACAGATGATGTATCACAAACATTTTTAGTTGTAAAATGCATGGCAAATTACAAACGACAAGACTGGAGTCAAACAATAGACTGTTCCAAAATGGTGGAGGAGCCCCTTAAGAAGTAGCCCGACTGAATGGGGTGACACCAGGAAACTTACAGAGAAATGACATCACTGGTGCTGCCAGTAGGGGAGAGAGGAGAAGCATCAAGCAACAGAGCCCGCCCTCGACTCGGGTTGGAATTACCATCAGATAAGACTTCAAGTTGTCTCCCAAACGCCTGTGTGTGATAAGGGGTGGTGACCACGGGTGGAAAGGAGCCAACAGATCATCATAGGGCTGACACCGTCACACACCCACGCTCTTTCCAACATGCCAGATTTACAGTCACCGAGAAAATTAATACAAAAGGGAAATTAGAAAGACCACATTTCAAGCCTCGCGTCATCTGAACCCCAGCCACGTGCTGAATGGCATGAGACCATCAGATGGGCTTCATTGTTTGGGAAGCAAGACATGCCGGTTTGAGTCTGCTACAATGTATAACGTTATACATATTTTATACTCTAAATTGCTGAATTACGCAAAGGGATTTCAACAGAAATGAGATTTTAAGCTTCGGTGGACAAAAGTCAGAAACAATGATATGAAATGATTAAAGAATAAAAAGTCTGCCATGCAAACAATGAGTAGAGGGGGGTGCCATGGTGTGTGCCTCTCCAGAGAGGCGTCTGTATGGGTGCCGAGCAGACACTTAACCCCGGGACACGCAGATGACACGCTCTTAAAGAGATTTATCTGATGGGCCGTGTCGTAGAGTCTGAAATGAGACGACACAAGTGAGAGCTAAAAGGAACTGTGAGCAGAAGAGAAAAGAAAAGAAGAAATCGAGTGTGCTGTGAGAAAAAGAGTTCAGCAGGGTGACTAACCAACTATTGATTCAGGGGTAAAAGTACCAGCAAACAAAGAATGAGACCAGTGCCAATGTGTGTGTGCTGTCAAATGGCGCCCAGTCTGTGGTGGGACCAGCTAGCAAGAATTCATGAACAATGAAAATGATGAAGCTCATGTGGTGTCAAAAATAAAAACTTATCAAAGTGAATGGGGAAATCCAGAACCTTCCTTTAAAAGATAGATAGATAGATAGATAGATAGATAGATAGATAGATAGATAGATAGATAGATAGATAGATAGATAGATAGATAGATAGATAGATAGATAGATAGATAGATAGATAGATAGATAGATGAAAGGCACTATATGATAGATAGATAGATAGATAGATAGATAGATAGATAGATAGATAGATAGATAGATAGATAGATAGATAGATAGATAGATAGATAGATAGATAGATGAAAGGCACTATATGATAGATAGATAGATAGATAGATAGATAGATAGATAGATAGATAGATAGATAGATAGATAGATAGATAGATAGATAGATAGATAGATAGATAGATAGATAGATAGATAGATAGATGAAAGGCACTATATGATAGATAGATAGATAGATAGATAGATAGATAGATAGATAGATAGATAGATAGATAGATAGATAGATAGATAGATAGATAGATAGATAGATAGATAGATAGATAGATAGATAGATAGATAGATAGATAGATAGATAGAAGGCACAGACACTTGGGTCTGAGCACACACCAGAATGACTAAAAGAAAGGAAATTAAAAAGAAATGAAAAGTTCTGCCTTGCCAGTCCCAGTGAGGCGCTATACAGTACACACATATTGCTGTTGGCATAACGGAGCCCCCATCACATTTCTTGACGCACTTCTTCTAAATAATTCATTGGCTGAAAATCCTCAGTGTTGGTGTGTCAGAGTGAGGATGTGCAGCGTTGTCCATAATGGCATTCAGTTTTGTTTCCATTCACTTCTCTTCTCCAGGGGTTCCAGACTGTGTCCTATAACTGAGCCTGCCCTTTCAATTCGCTTGTTGATTCGGTGGTCCTCTCTCAAAGTGATGTCACCAGACCAGCTCACTCCACTGGCCATCACAGAGTGAATAGAAGATGTGACTGAATTGACTGTCCACACTAAAGGAGTGTCGTCTTTATTGTATTTTGTGTCAAATCAATTTATGCATAACATTTTATAATTGTTCATAATCTGTCTTAGTTCATCTCCACAATAGAACACTAAAAAGCTTCTCTTCATACAGAAAACCTCAGACACTTGGAATACGTCATCAACTAGTGTGGTAGAACTTCAGGTACCTTCAGCACTTAACTCGCTGTTATTTTGAAATTTTTTTTTTTTGTAAAAAATCAGTAAATTAGACCGTCAGGTTTTGTTGATTAGAATGGCCTGCACTGTGAAAATCATTCTAAGGTTCTCAAACCAGAAATCCTCACAGGAAATGAAGAGTCAGGGCTCAGGGATTTCATTTCTGATGAGTGTGAGTTCTTACCTGCGGTTCTGTAAAGAATGAAATGCTCATCCTGGATTACCTGACTTATCTTACTGTGTGCACTAATTAGATTTGTTCACTGACATTTTCTGGTCGGTAACTGAAAAAAAATTAGCACTAACAAAATGAAAAGTAAAACATTACTGTATCAGTGCCACCTGAACTAGCAAATGCAAAAATTGTTCAGGATAATTTAATTTTCAGCATCTCATTGACGAAGTTTCATTAAAGCTGCTTTTGTAACAGTACACTTTTCAAATTAACTGTATCATCAAGTCACTTAGCCAGATTCATAACATTTGTTGTTGCTTGATTTATGTTTGCAGTTAATAATGGGTACTGAAAAATAACATAGTATAGTATAATATAGTATAGTATAGTATAGTATATTACAGTACAGTACAGTACAGTACAGTACAGTACAGTACGGTACGGTACGGTATGGTATGGTACGGAATAGTATAGTATAGTACGGTAAGGTATAGTATAGTATAGTATAGCATAGCATAGCATAGTATGGTATGGTATGGTATGGTATGGTATGGTATGGTATGGTATGGTATGGTACGGAATAGTATAGTATAATACAGTACAGTATGGTATAGCAAAATATACTCTATTCTATCCTAGCCTAGTCTAGTATAGTATGGTACGTAAAGTGTACTATAGTATAGTACAGTATAGTATAGTGTAGCATAGATAGATAGATAGATAGATAGATAGATAGATAGATAGATAGATAGATAGATAGATAGATAGATAGATAGATAGATAGATACTTTATTAATCCCAATGGGAAATTCACAAATATATTCATAGTATAGTATTGTATGGTATAGTATGGTATGGTATAGTATAGTATGATATGGTATAGTATAGTATAGTATAGTATAGTATAGTATAGTATAGCATAGCATAGCATAGCATAGCATAGTATGGTATTGCATAGTATAGTATAGTATAGTACATCATTGTACAGTATGGTATGGTATAGTGTAGTATTAGCATGGTATAGTATAGCATAGCATAGCATAGCATATTATGGTATAGTATAGTATATCATTGTACAGTATGGTATGGTATAGTGTAGTATTAGCATAGTATAGTATAGCATAGCATAGAATGGCATGGCATGGCATGGCATGGTATGGTATGGTATGGTATGGTATGGTATGGTATAGTATAGTATAGTATAGTATAGTATAGTATAGTATAGTATAGTATAGTATAGTATAGTATAGTATAGTATAGTAAAATGTAGTCTAGTCTAGACTAGTATAGAAAAATAGAAAAATAAATAGCATGAAGAATGTCTGGAATGGACTGGGCCTCATTGGGGCTCAGGTTCTAGAGGAGGATGTACACAAAGCTAAAGCCCTGAACCAATTCTTTAACAGATTTTCCATCCACTGCCATTTCCTTCTCATGACCAGACCTCCCTCAACGTCATCCCTACTACATCATCAACTCTTTCCACGTCGACTGGAATGTCCAGTGACAAGTCCACCTCTCATCATCAGTGTGGACTCTCCATAACTGAAGACCAAGTAAGGAGACAACTGAGGAAGCTACAAACAGGAAAAGCTATCGGTCCAGATGGAGTCCATCCTCGAGTTCCTCAGGCCTGTACTGACCAGCTTTGTGGTGTCCTCTGTCACCTGTGCAGTCAGTCACTAAGCATCCAGAAAGTGGAGAATATGCTACATTGTTCCTGTTCCAAAGAAGAGCGCCTCTTCTCTTCACCTAATGACTACAGCCCAGTGGCACTTGCGTTTCACATCATGAACACCTTTGAGAGGCTGGTCCTGGACTATATGAGTCCTCTCGCTGTAGACCACCTGGACCCACTGCATTCTAACAATCAGAGGAAGATTGGAGTGGAGGATGCGATTATCTATCTGCTCCACAAGGCTTATTCTCACCTGGAGAAAGCTGGCCACGCTGTGAGGATTCTGTATTTCGATTTCTCCAGCACCTTCCGTACCAGCCAGCCATCCCTGTTAAGGGGTCAACTCAGAGATACGGAGGTGGACGAGGCTGTGGCTGTCAGCTCTCACACACACAGAGACACCGCTACGACTGAAGACAAAACCAAACCTGTTTGAGGGGCGAGCGGCACACTGGCTGGAGTGAGTCGCTGTGCTGGGTATGTCAGACTACACGACCACTGCTCCTGGACCTGCGCCATCAACTGCCTCTAACGCCATAAGATCATGTAAATGAAATCAATGACTGTCAAAGTGAAAGTCATGTAATGTGACGGGACCTTAAGGGGCACATGGCTGGTTTGGACATTCTTTCCTAATCCCCTTTAAGAAAAGAGGTTAGATGGTATGTTTCACGGCGAGTGATCTGGTAACACAATGAAAGAGTCGACCACCAAATTAGAGAAGTCCAACCGAAAATGACTAAGGGGACGTGTGGGCCATTCTCGTCACTTTCTATACATAATGTATTTGTTTTTATTTTTTGTCGTGAAAAATGCTGCATGACGTCGGGTGAAGCACACCCACATCTTGCCATTCCCCATTAAATTCGATCAGATAATTCATTTATCAATCCACTGTTCTCACTCATTTTCCAATAAATTGTAGAGTTGTATTTATTTAAACTGCGTCTTGTACCACCAAACTCGATTAGGCCTTCATTCGCCGCTATCATTTTCTGGTTCCACATAATTGTAGATAATGCACTCTTCTTAAATAACAGACTTTTGCTTCATTACCATTGTAATTATATGTTGATCCAGAATGCAATTATCTATATTTTGATTAGCTCTTTGCTTTAAGAAGAAGCTGTATTAATGCAACTTTGATGAGTCAGAAACAAAAAAATAAAATAAATAAATAAATAGAAAATAACAGCAGTGAGCCTCTCCTGGAAACTGACTTCCTATACGCTGTAGGGCTTTATGTGGATTCTTAAAAAAAATATAAATGAATTGACTTGTGTTTATATTGGAGGGCTGTGTCATTATTTATTTATTTATTTTTGCATTTTATTGATTTTATTAAAGCAGGGTTAAAAAAAAATCGACCCACACCCATGAGAAAGAGAGCAGGGCCAGCAGAGTAAAACTTTAAACTAGTAAAAAGAAGTAAATAGATAAATTAATAAATGAAAAAAAAAATACAGTAGAGCAAAAAAGATGGGAGAGAAATCGCTTCCTCAATTTAAATGCTTATTCTAAAATGTCTGCCAGATAGATAGATAGATAGATAGATAGATAGATAGATAGATAGATAGATAGATAGATAGATAGATAGATAGATAGATGGATGAAAGGCACTATATGATAGATAGATAGATAGATAGATAGATAGATAGATAGATAGATAGATAGATAGATAGATAGATAGATAGATGAAAGGCACTATATGATTGATAGATAGATAGATGAAAGGCACTATATGATTGATAGATAGATAGATAGATAGATAGATAGATAGATAGATAGATAGATAGATAGATAGATAGATGAAAGGCACTATAGATAGATAGATAGATAGATAGATAGATAGATAGATAGATAGATAGATAGATAGATAGATAGATGAAAGGCACTATATGATTGATAGATAGATAGATGAAAGGCACTATATGATAGATAGATAGATAGATAGATAGATAGATAGATAGATAGATAGATAGATAGATAGATAGATAGATAGATAGATAGATAGATAGATAGATGAAAGGCACTATATGATTGATAGATCCTCTAAGTGAGAATTTGATCTTTTTTCAATTTCAGATAATATACGTTTAATGAAGTCCAGTAGGCAGCTTGCCTCCCACAGATCTCTGTCTTTCTGGTCCTCCATAGGCACATCAGCTACACGATCGGCTGAGGACAGATCCACTGATGCAGGTACCCATCTTTTGTTATATATCTGTCTGTGGGGTCCTCCCAGATAAACGTTGCTGTAGGTGCTTTCTCTTCTGTTATTTTTCCAGTTTTCTGTGGCGCTGATCTGCGCCACCACCACCTGATCAGGGCACCATGATGTCTCTCCATTGATGGATTTAAGGCCAGAAGTCCACATGACCGTCATCATCAAGTTCTTCCATGTGAACCCTGAATACCATGAGGACTGATTGAGGTCATTGAAGTCAGGTAGAGTGCCTAGAGGGGCTGGGTGGTCTTGTGGCCTCGATGCCCCTGCAGATTTTTTTTTTTTGTTTGTTTTTCCTGTGGCGGCACGGTGGCGCAGTGGGTAGCGCTGCTGCCTCGCAGTTGGGAGATCTGGGGACCTGGGTTCGATTCCTGGGTCCTCCCTGCGTGGAGTTTGCATGTTCTCCCCGTGTCTGCGTGGGTTTCCTCCGGGCGCTCCGGTTTCCTCCCACATTCCAAAGACATGCAGGTTAGGTGGATTGGCGATTCTAAATTGGCCCTAGTGTGTGGGTGTGTTTCTGTGTGTCCTGTGGTGGGTTGGCACCCTGCCCAGGATTGTTTCCTGCCTTGTGCCCTGTGTTGGCTGGGATTGGCTCCAGCAGACCCCCGTGACCCTGTGTTCGGATTCAGCGGGTTGGGAAATGGATGGATGGATGTTTTTCCTGTCCTCCCTGGCCATCGGACCTTACTTATATTCTATGTTAATTACTATTGCCTAAATTTATTTCTTATATATTTTGTCTTTTTTTCTCTTTCTTCATCCTGTAAAGCTCTTTGAGCGACATCATTTGTATGAAAATGTGCTATAGAAATAAATGGTGTTGTTGTTGCTGTAGGTGTGTCAGCTTCACAAGCATTTTCAGCACTATGATCAGTTGGGGACAGATCAGCTGATGCAGATACCTGTCTTTCATTTTTGATTTACAGATCATTTGCATCAAAATCAGAGATCGATAAGTGTCTATGTACAGTAGTCCTCCCAGGCGAACGTTGCCATAGGTGGGTCACAGCGGGGCACTGATGTACTGAGTTGACTAACAAAATTATTCCTTACTCCAAAATCCTACACCATCATCATAAGAAAACAGAGAATTCTGACAAGTAAGAATTTCACTGTGCTTTGTACATTCATGACATCAAACACCACCACATGGCACTGCCCAGCCCAAGGGCACAGCAGGGCACTGACATACCGGGCTGATTAATAAAATTATTCTTCACTTCAATATCCTACACCATCATTGTAAGAAAATGGAGAATTCTGACAAGTAAGAGTTCCTCTGTGCTCTGCACATTCATGACATCAAACACTACCACCTGGCACTGCCCAGCCCTAGGGCACAGCAGAGCACTGACATACCAGGTTGATTAATAAAATTATTCTTCACTGCAATATCTTACACAACTGTCAATGGAAAATGGAGAATTCTGACAAGTAAGAGTCTCTCTGTGCTCTGTACATTCCATAACATAATACATTACCACCTGGCACTGCCCAGCCCTGGGGCGATTGGGGCATTGACATATCAGTTTGATTAACAAAATTATTCTTTACTCCAATATTTTACACCATCATTATAAGAAAATGGAGAATTCTGACAAGTAAGAGTTCCACTGTGTTCTGTACATTCATGACATCAAACACTACCACCTGGCACTACCCAGCTTTAGGGCACAGCAGGGCACTGACATACCAGGTTGATTAATAAAGTTATTCTTCACTTCAATATCCTACATTATTGTCAATGGAAAATGGAGAATTCTGACAAGCAAGAGTTTCGCTGTGCTCTGTACATTTGTGACATCAAACACTACCACCTGGCACTGCCCAGCACTGGGGCAAGTGGGGCAGTGATATATCGGGTTGATTAAAAAAATATTCCTTATTCCAATACCCTACCCCATCATTATAAGAAAATTGAGAATTCTGACAAGTAAAAGTCCCACTGTGCTCTGTACACTCTACCGACTGGCACTACCCAGCTTTAGGGCATAGCAGGGCACTGACATACCGGGTTGTTTAACAAAATTATTCCTTTTTCCAATGTCCTACACCATCATTATAAGAAAATTGAGAATTGTGACAAGTAAGAGTCGCACTGTGCTCTGTACACTCTTACCACCTGGCACTGCCCAGCCCAGGGGCACATGATGTACTGCAATGGAGAATTCCAAGTCTCAGTGTGTAGGCTGCTGAGCTCCTTCAAGTCCATCTCTGCCCTTGTTAAGTCAGTTAGTTGGTGGCTTTAATTGCCGTATGTGGCGAGGGCTAAAAAAAGATTTAAGTGGGATGCACTGACTCAGGGGGTTTCTCTAATTACTTGCAAGAGATTTACACATTTTATGCTAATAGGAATATGCCATCAACTTTTACTTTAAGTCAAATAAAAAAAGGAGAATGTTACATTGTAGCACATATCACAATCACAACGGGAATACCGCCAGGCATAGGAACACAGTCATATCACAAGGCGGCCCAAACACGGTGACAAAATCGCATCGTGGTGTGCCGTCCAACTCATAGAAAGCATTTTGAAATGTTTAACTGGAAAAGATTTCACTCTTCTCTAATTTGTACGGAAGGCGTTCTCCCACCACAGGAATTTTTTTCAAGAACCAGGGGCTTCTTACTTGAACTTTTGCAGCATTACCACCATAGGACCTCCGGCCATTTGTCTTTCCTGGGACTTTTTTTTAGCTCCAACCAGGAACTATTGTGGGCGGGGCTTAGGTGATGAGCTGTGCTGATTGGCTGACCCCAAGTACTGATGCCATCTAACAGTTCTGCTAGTGGTTTGGACGTCGGAGAGTAATCAGTGAAGATGGAGCTGAATGCAGAAAAATGGACGGATAGTGAGATTCAGCATTGTGTTTGTGAATTGGAGTCATCCATCCGAAATGATAACATGTTTTTAAACATTTTTCTACTGTTTGGCTGAACTGGGCATTAATCACAGCACAAACCAGTGTCAGGAACCAGGAATACAAAAACAAATTAAAGAAAGACCATAATAATAAAAGTGAAAATTACACAAAAACCAATCTGTCATTTCACATGCTGGATGCTGTTCTTGATCACAGACCAGAATATTCTGGAAACGTTGGAACAAAAGATTCAGTGACAGTTCTTTTAGAGTCCATCATAGATGAATGGACAGACGACGCCCCTGTGGTTTATAATTCATGGCATCCGTGTAGGGGACACTGAATACTGTAGCCACTAGGGGGCCACACTAATGCCATTTTCTGCAAACCCCATCTAAGCCCCCTAATGGCTAATGGTGGTGTAGATCAAGCTTGAAGTCTTGTGGCTTTGCAGTCCAGAGCACCAGCAATGGGTTTGTGGGGTCGGGGGTTAAGGGGGGTCATATTTCTTCCATTACATTTGTAAACCCACAAACATGAGGCAGACTGAACTTAACGTCTTGTGGCTTACAATCAAATGTCATACTCAGTAGGAGGCCACGCTCCCTCCATCTTTTATATCAACTCAGCTGCATGCTGGAGATTGAGTTCTGCCGCTGTACTGCTGCCTTATGTTTGCAAAGCTTCCCTAAGACCACCACCATAGTGGTTTGGTGTAACTCCAATTGCATTCTGTACACTGAACTTGAAGCTTTGTGGCTTACAATCGATAGATAGATAGATAGATAGATAGATAGATAGATAGATAGATAGATAGATAGATAGATAGATAGATAGATAGATAGATAGATAGATAGATAGATAGATAGATAGATAGATAGATATGAAAGGCACTATATGATAGATAGATAGATAGATAGATAGATAGATAGATAGATAGATAGATAGATAGATAGATAGATAGATAGATAGATAGATAGATAGATAGATATGAAAGGCACTATATGATAGATAGATAGATAGATAGATAGATAGATAGATAGATAGATAGATAGATAGATAGATAGATAGATAGATAGATAGATAGATAGATAGATATGAAAGGCACTATATGATAGATAGATAGATAGATAGATAGATAGATAGATAGATAGATAGATAGATAGATAGATAGATAGATAGATAGATAGATAGATAGATAGATAGATAGATAGATAGATAGATAGATAGATATGAAAGGCACTATCGATAGATAGATAGATAGATAGATAGATAGATAGATAGATAGATAGATAGATAGATAGATAGATAGATAGATAGATAGATAGATAGATAGATAGATAGATAGATAGATAGATAGATAGATAGATAGATAGATAGATAGAGTAACAATGGCACTATATAGCGCCCGACCCGGTACAGATTTCACTTTGAGACATGTATAAAATAACACAGTTTGTTTCTTTTCTTCACCTGTGGGGCACGTCTTTACACAGTACCAAAAGCACTTGCTACCAACACACAACCCTGTCCTTCTGGCACCACCACTCCTTCCTTGAAACTTCGTTCTCCCCTCCCGACTCTGGTCCCTTGCGTAGTGTCTGCAGGCTCTTTTTGTAGCCTTCCCGGAAGTGCTCCAGGTGGTATTTGGCCTAATTAGGCTGCACTTCCAGGTGTGGCTCCATTCCAGCCCAAAGAGGCTCATTAAGCCATGCAGCTCCTTCGGGTGGTGGCCACGGAGCCCAACAGGTCTGAGTCCTGAAGTTCCACACCTGTGGCCCCGATGTAACCCAGGAGGGCTGCCACCTTGCATTTTGGGGGACGTAAAATGCATCCCATGGCTGCTCCCCCGGATCCAGTGTTGAAGGGGCGTCCTGGCCGGCTCATCACAATAGATGGATATATATGGTGGGTGTAGTAGAACCACAAATCCCAGAAACAATATATATATATATTATTATATATATATATATATATATATATATATTCAGACTACGAATGCCGTGAATGTAATTACCCCGATCTACATGCTGTCAAATGAACGAACCACACGTTAGGGGCTTCGCCTCTAGCGCTGACGTCCGAGGTTCGATTCCCGAGAGGGAGTGCAGTGAGTGTGTACGCCTGATGAGCCCAGAATTAGGGCGAAACACGTGTTGCGTACTCTTTGCATTATTTGACAGTAAACTATTTCAACCATTCTATGATCTGCTTCTTGCAACTGAAAGAGGGCACCGTGGCAGATGTTAGCCGACTTGCTGACCAACCACAAGCGTTACCTGGTAGGTAACCACCCATACAATCAGATTGTGATTCAGACTATGAATGCCGTAAATATATATATATATCTGCGGTGGGTTGGCACCCTGCCTGGGATTGGTTCCTGCCTTGTGCCCTGTGTTGGCTGGGATTGGCTCCAGCAGACCCCCGTGACCCTGTGTTAGTATATAGTGGGTTGGATAATGGATGGATGGATATATATATATATATATATATATATATATATATATATATATATATATATATATATATAGTATATACTTACATATTGTCTGCACAAACTCCACAAAGAGCCATAGCAAGGTTTAGGGCAGCCACCTGTATATTTGGTTTCCTGGCTGCAAATTGAGATTTAAGTGATAGCACTGCTGTGCACAAAACCGAGTAAAAAACAGAACTGAGGGAATAGGGAAAAGGTGGAGGCTTTTAAAGGGGAAGACAGGAAGTGAGATCAAAGGGGCCGGGCTCATGTGAATTTCCCATTGGGATTAATAAAGTATCTATCTATCTATCTATCTATCTATCTATCTATCTATCTATCTATCTATCTATCTATCTATCTATCTATCTATCTATCTATCTATCTATCTATCTATCTATCATGAGGGTCTTCAACCATAGGTTCAAGCCCGGACATGACATCACAGGGGCTGGAGCCGGCAAGATCTCCTTCCATAGGCTCGGTCCCGGAAGTGACGTCAAGAGGACCAGGTGGAATTTCCCGTGAATGGTCTGCAGGCAAGGGAGAAAAAGAGTCAGTGCACTCTGTCACATTCCGATATGTCTCGGAACTGCCCTTACTCAAGCCCTTTAGCTGCCTCCCATGCGCACGTGTGTGACAATATATATATATCTATATCTCTCTCTATATATACAGTTAGGTCCATAAATATTTGGACAGAGACAACTTTTTTCTAATTTTGGTTCTGTACATAACCACAATGAATTTTAAATGAAACAACTCAGATGCAGTAGAAGTGCAGACTTTCAGCTTTAATTCGGTGGAATGGACATTGTGTGTTTTTGACACAGCGCAAGCTACTGAAGTACGATTACAAAATAAAGCAAACTCTGCATGCTGCGAAAATGTACTTCTCCAGGTAGATTCCATGCTCAGAACAATCAACCCCTTTCGCTAAATCATACAAACACCTGCTCAGTCCAATCCAACAGCATCTGTATGAATGGTTTTCAAGGAAAACCCTGGGTAGGATTTACGACGATACAATGCCCCGACATGTCACACCGATGTTGTAGCGATTTTCATCGGAGAAGATGGCGAAATGTCAGCCGAAAGGGACATTTGCATCTCTCCCATAGGCAACTCCTGTAAAACAGATTTCCACGCTCAATATGAATTGCGATCCTATGGTTTTATTTCCTTACAGAGACATTGGCTGGCACAAAGATTTACAACATCCATCCATTTTGCAACCCGCTGAATCCGAACACAGGGTCACATGGGTCTGCTGGAGCCAATCCCAGCCAACACAGGGCACAAGGCAGGAACCAATCCTGGGCAGGGTGCCAACCAACCGCAGGACACACACAAACACACCCAGCACACACTAGGGCCAATTTAGAATCGCCAATCCACCTAACCTGCATGTCTTTGGACTGTGGGAGGAAACCCACGCAGACACGGGGAGAACATGCAAACTCCACGCAGGGAGGACCCGGGAAGTGAACCCAGGTCCCCAGGTCTCTCAACTGCGAGGCAGCAGCGCTACCCACTGCGCCACCGATTTACAACATGTTCCCGATAAAAGAACCGCCAAGTGAATAAGGCTTACTCAATGCCAATTTTACGCGTACAGATTAGCAATGAGGAATACATTTAGTATTTTTGCACTCCAGCAGCAAACTCTTCCAACAGTACGTCGTAGATGCGTATGTTAAAACAGAGGGCGTGCGTCTCAACTATCTCAGATGACATCAACAAGATCTGCGCTTCGAACCATCAGACGCACTGCAAGCAAATGCTGAAAATAACAACGTGCGTGTAGGCAAAATGATCATATTACCGTCCACATTTCCAGAAAGTCCAAGATACATGCAGCAAAACTATCAGGATGCCATGGCCATAGTATGTAAATTCGGAAAGCCTGATTTATTTATCACTTTCACGTGTAATCCTGCTTGGCCGGAAATTCTACATGCACACTGCGTCGTTCAAGAAGTATTTATTTCTTCTTAATTTCTGAATTCCTTTCTCACCGTTTTCCATTACTATTCTTACACCTCCGTATGCTACGGCGGGCGTCGGCTATATATATATATATTTAGATATCTGTATCTGTATATATATATATTTAGATATCTATGCGCAGTGGTAGTGCTGCTGCTTTGCAGTAAGTAGACTGTGGAAGATTGTGGGTTCGCTTCCCGGTTCCTCCCTGTGTGGATGGCGCTTTGAGTACTGAGAAAAGTGCTATAAAAAAATGTAATCCCTTGCTATATTGCGCTCCGCCATCGCGGATTTTATATGTAAGCATATTTAAATATATATCGCGGATTTTTTGCTGGTTCGCGGATTTCTGCGGACAATGGGTCTTTTAATTTCTGGTACATGTTTCCTCAGTTGGTTTGCCCAGTTGATTTCATACGCTATTGGCAGACGGCTGAGAAGCTACCCAGCTTACTTTTTTCTTTCTTTTGCGCTGACTTTCTCTGATCCTGACGTAGGGGGATTGAGCAGGGGGGCTGTTCGCACACCTAGACCATACGGACGATCGTCTAAAAATGCTGAAAGATTATCTTCACGTTGCTATCTTTTGTGCAGCTGCTTCCTGAAACGACATGCTGCACGGTGCTTCGCATACTTAAAAGCTCGAAGGGCACGTATTGATTTTTGATTGAAAAACAAACTCTGTCTCTCTCTCTCTCTCTCTCTCTCTCTCTCTCTCTCCCTGCTCCTGACGGAGGGGGTGTGAGCTGCCGCCTTCAACAGCTTTGTGCCACGGTGCTTCGCATACTTAAGCCAAACAGCCCTATTGATCTGTATGCTTTTCTCTATCTCTGTGACATTCTCTGCTCCTGATGCGCACTCCTTTGAAGAGGAAGATATGTTTGCATTCTTTTAATTGTGAGACGGAACTGTCATCTCTGTCTTGTCATGGAGCACAGTTTAAACTTTTGAAAAAGAGACAAATGTTTGTTTGCAGTGTTTGAATAACGTTCCTGTCTCTCTACAACCTCCTGTGTTTCTGCGCAAATCTGTGACCCAAGCATGACAATATAAAAATAACCATATAAACATATGGTTTCTACTTCGCGAATTTTCTTATTTCGCAGGTGGCTCTGGACCGCAACCCCCACGATGGAGGACGGATTACTGTAATGAATTATTATTATATATATTTATATAATCTATATATAGAGAGAGAGTACCTGTCAAATACATACACAACACATTTTTCGCCCTATTTGGGGCTCATCAGGTGTACACACCCTTGCGGGGATCTAACCGCAAGCGTCAGTGCTTAAAGCAAAGCCGATCTTCACCCGGTCGACTAACCAATCCAGCCGCTGTGGCACAACATCTTAATCTTTGCCTCAGGTGTTGATGTCCAAGGTTCGATCCCCATAAGGAGAAGCAAAGGTGCGTACACCAGATGAGCCCCAATTAGGGAGAAATTTGTGTCGTGTACTCTTTCTTTTATGTGATGTCGATGAAGAAGCCTTTGTGTTCTTTTAACCAGGAGAGGGGAGCTGGACCACCATGTTTGACAACTTGTGTGTTTATCTGCTGCTGATAATCCCCCTCTGAATAAAGTCTCCTGTCTGTACCTGCCACATCAGCAATAAAGATTTTGTACCTTGCAAACTTGATCTCTTCTCCAGTATCCTGTGCAACTCTATGACCCGAGCCTGACCACATTTATGACCGAACTGCTGGTCAACAAGTGACTCCGTGAGAACCCTAACTACAAAGAGGACTATTTCATTTATGTTAGGTAGAATGCCCAGAGGGGACTGGGTGGTCTCGTGGCCTGGAACCCCTACAGATTTTATTTTTTTTCTCCAGCCGTCTGGAGTTTTTTTTTTTGTTTTTTCTGTCCCCCCTGGCCATCGGACCTTACTCCTTTCTATGTTAACTAATGTTGTCTTATTTTAATTTTGTATTTTGTCTTTTATTTTTCTTTTCTTCATCATGTAAAGCACTTTGAGCTACTTTTTGTATGAAAATGTGCTATAGAAATAAATGTTGTTGCTGGTCTAGACTTGTGGTGATGTCACTTCCGCCGTGAGACGGCTGGCTTAGACCTGCGGTGAAGTAGGGTGCTGTGGCTCTCGTGGATATATAGCGCTTCAAAGAGGAGGTCAGACCTGTCTGATGTTGTCATATCTTAAAGACAGACCTCAGTATGTGCGTCTTGGGAACTGCACGTCTGACATTGTGGTCAGCAACACAGGAGCGCCACAAGGGACTGTACTTTCTCCGGTCCTGTTCAGCCTATATACATCAGACTTCCAATACAACTCGGAGTCCTGCCATGTGCAAAAGTTCGCTGATGACACTGCTATCGTGGGCTGCATCAGGAATGGGCTGGAGGAGGAGTATAGGGACCTAATCAATGACTTTGTTAAATGGTGCGACTCAAACCACCTACACCTGAACACCAGCAAAACCAAGGAGATGGTGGTGGATTTTAGGAGGCCCAGACCCCTCATGGACCCTGTGATCATCAAAGGTGACTGTGTGCAGATGGTGCAGACCTATAAATATCTGGGGGTGCAGCTGGATGATAAATTAGACTGGACTGCCAATACTGATGCGCTGTGCAAGAAAGGACAAAGCCGGTTATACTTCCTTAGAAGACTGGCATCCTTCAACATCTGCAATAAGATGCTGCAGATGTTCTATCAGACGGTTGTGGCGAGCGCCCTCTTCTACGCAGTGGTGTGCTGGGGAGGCAGCATTAAGGGGAAAGACGCCTCACGCCTGGACAAACTGGTGAGGAAGGCAGGCTCTATTGTAGGCATGGAGCTGGACAGTTTGACATCTGTGGCAGAGCGAAGGGCGCTCAACAGGCTCCTATCAATTATGGAGAATCCACTGCATCCACTAAATAATGTCATCTCCAGACAGAAGAGCAGCTTCAGCGACAGACTGCTGTCACTGTCCTGCTCCACAGACAGATTGAGGAGATCGTTCCTCCCCCAAATTATGCGACTCTTTAATTCCACCCGGGGGGGTAAACGTTAATATTTAACATTATACATAGTTATTGTCTGTTTTTTCACCTGTATTATTATCATTCTTTAATAATATTATTTATTGTATCAGTATGCTGCTGCTGAAGAATGTGAATTTCTCATTGGGATTAATAAAGTATCTATCTATCTATCTATCTATCTATCTATCTATCTATCTATCTATCTATCTATCTATCTATCTATCTATCTATCTATCTATCTATCTATCTATCTATCATAGCCAGTCATAGATTAGTTGTTCCAAGTCATTGCGTCTTTCACATTAGTGTTATGTATTGAAATAAATTTAATAATGACCAGGGAGCGCCGCAGTGGGGTTAAGATATATCGTTGGACAAGTGGTTGCAGAAAAAGTACTTAGTAAAAGACTACTGTGCAGTTAACATAACTTCTGGCCTCAGTGTCTATCATTGAATGTCTGCCATCATCAACCTCAAATAACCGAACATAATAATTAGACGATCGGCTACGCGGAGCGCACCACCGACTGCCTCCGACTGGCTAGGATTACCTAAATGAAGGCTATGACTGAAAATTGCTGAAAAAGTCGTATAATGTGAAGTGGGCTTAAGTCGTAGTGATCGGAGTTGGGGAGACGCGGAGAGGGATACAGGACGCGGAGTATAATTTTATCAAAGGGAGGCACGGTGGTGCAGTGGTTAGCACTGCTGCCTCACATCACAGGTCACATTATTTCTGGACAAAATAATCAGTCCAGCATAACTGGCAGACGCCTCTCTAGCCCACACTTACACTTAAAAGACCATCGCATCATTATAACCCACTCATGAACTATGACAAAATTCCCGAAATGTTCCGCATTTTTTCGTCAGACCTCGAGGCTCGCTCATCACTAATAGTCACTGGTGTGTGCTCTAAAGGGCACAATAAAAAAATACAGTTTTAATATTTTGTGTGAATTCCCGCTTTGCTTCGATTCCTTGTTAACCCCCAATCCCCCGCTAACTCCCCCCTCACTCCCGACGAGGTCTAGTCAGCCCCCACTTTCCCGAACATCTGGAATGTCGCGTGCCGCTCACACATCCAAGAGGCGCCAGCGTGATGATTCACAGCCCCTACGGCGCGCTCACCAGGGCTTTGTCTGTTTTTGTCTTATGCAATTTTAAAATGTCTTTCTCTCAGTCTCTGTCTCTCTTTAGTTCCCAGATGCTCAGCAAACACCAACGTGAAACTCATCCCGCTGTCACCGGAGGATTGAGGCAGGCGGCTCTGACAAGACGCTCGAGTGTTCGCGGTTGTCTGTGACTGTCATCTTTTAAAATCGCTATCATAAACGGGCTTAATTAAGATCTAATTTATTCCCTCATGCATTTGCCGGCTTTCTCATTCCTTTTTTTTTTAAACCCAACTCGTCCCACTTGTATTCGAAGTAGCGCAGAGGAAGAAATAAAAAAGTGTTTACTGACTCCGTTCTGAAGAGTAACAGATGCCGACAACAGAAAACACGGAATAATAAAAAGTGAAAAGAAGGCCCTTTGAAATTTGTAGAGTCATTTAAAAGTAGGTCCAGTCGAGCTGAAATCTTCCCCCGCTGCCCATAAATAAGAAAAGAAATTCATGAATAAATGAAAAGAGGATACACTCAGTTATTTCTTATAGCGAACTGGAAAAGCCGCGCGGGATGGAGAAGAAGCAAAGCGAGTCCCGCGGTGCCCGTGCGGCGCCACATGTGCAAATGAAAAAAGAAACGAACAACCCCGCGGACAAGACTCGTGCCAAGCGTCTCAGTTGTGAAGTACGGCCGTTCATGACCGCGTGCTTTGATAACAATAAGCTGTTCAGAAAGTGTATGGCCAGCCTTATTTGATATAGCGCCTTTCGTTAGTGAGGCAATTCAAAAATACACAGAGCTAATGAAAGACGTGTGTGATTTCAAATGGACTTCAGACTAAGTGACATTCTCGATGAATTCGGGGTGGTGTGTGTGTAGGGGGGGCGGGGTTATATGTTTCTATTTATATAGCGCCTTTCTGCACTGCGCACCATTCCAAGGTACTTCAAAAAACGTATGTTTAAACGGCGTGTTTAAAAAGGTTAGTTAGGGTGTATGAGGAAGGCATTTATCCAAAACATTTACGATTTTACAGTATATAGCGGCTTTTAATGAGTACCTACTCTAAGGCAATTCAAGACTACGGAGCTAAGGAGTCACGTGTGTGATTTCAACTGAAATTCGAATTAAGCTGCGTTTTCAATGAATTTGGAGTTGGGGGAGGTTGGAGGATTAAGTAACATATTTGTTATGAGTCTGAATCACCCCCTTAGTTCAAGGTGGACAGCTCACAGTGCTTAAGTTACAATGAAAAGCCGACAAAGCAGGATGTCCATAACAACCCTCTAATTCTCCATGGCAATGGGCGGCACTTCCACTCTCGCTCGAGCCTCACCCAACAGCCTTCTAAAACTCCATTTTATACTACATTAGATAGAAGTAGCTGGTAAAGAATGCCAAGCTCTTGGCATTCCGTCTGCCGGTTAGTCTGACTTCAGTCTGTTAAGATGTTGCATTTGCATTGAGCCAGCAGGTGGCACTAGTGTGCAAACTGTACCATACAGGAAAAAAATATATACTGGGATTCTCCAGGTCAAAATTTTGGGGTCAAAAGTAATTTATCACGTCTATGTGGCCCTGGAAAACAACTATGCTAAATTTGTTTCAGATCACTCAAAAGATGTAGGGTTGCAATACGTAGTCACAGTCAGTAGGTGGCACTGATGTGCAAACTGTAGCACACAGAGAAAAAAAAAAACACTGGGGTTCTCAGCATCAATATTTTGGTTTCCAAAGTCCTGCCCGGGGTTTGTTTCCTGCCTTGCTCCCTGTGTTGGCTGGGATTGGCTCCAGCAGACCCCCGTGACCCTGTAATTAGGATATAGCGGGTTGGATAATGGATGGATGGATGGATGAAGTATTCCATCTTGTCCATGTCTTTCTAGAGAGGAATTATGTAAACGATCAAACAGTGTAGGATTGTAATACTTGTATTGTGCCAGCAGGTGGCACTGGTATGCAAACTGTAGCACACAGAAAGAAACAAAAACGCTGGGCCACTCAGGTTCAATTTTCTGGGATCCAAAGTAATCTATTATATCTGTGTGGTCCTTGAAAACAACTATGCACAATTTGGATTAGACAAAGGGTGTAGGATTGCAGTACTTGGTCTGAGCCAGCAGGTGGCACTGGTAGGCAAACTGTAGCACACAGAAAGAATAAAAAAAAAGAAAAGAAAACACTGGGACTGTCAGCATCAACATTTTGGGTTCTAGAGTATTCCATCTTGCTATATGTTTCTAGAGAGGAACTAGCCAAAAATTGGTCGAGATCAGTCAAACAGTGTTTCCAGCTGTGTCCCCGTGTTCTTGATGAACTCATTTTAAAGTCACCGTCTCGATCCACTGGACTAATTCCCTTCATAATTTAAAACACTTCAGTCAGCTCTCCTCTTCATCTCTGTAAAGGCTCAGCTCTTTAAATCTTTCCTCATAATCACTCTAGTCGCTCTTCTCTGGATCTTCTCTAGTGCTGCTATGTCCTTTTTGAAGTCTGGAGACCAAAACTGCACACAGGACTCCAGATGAGGCCTCACCAGTGTGTTATAAAGCTTGAGCAGAACCTCCTGTGACTTGTACTCCACACATCAAGGCGCTATATAACCTGACATTCTGTCAGCCTTCATAATGGCTTCTGAACACTGTCTGGAAGTCGATAGCTTAGAGTCCACTATGACTCCTAAATCCTTCTCATAAGGTGGACTCTCAATTTTCAGATCTCCCATTGTGTAATCAAACCTCACATTCTGACTTCCTATGTGTGATTCTTTACATTTACTGACATTAAATTTCTTCTTCCAAATATCTGCCCGAGCCTGTCTACTGTCCAAGTCCCTCTGTGAAGATTCAACAGATTCCAAATATCCAGATATCTGCCAATCTACCTATCTTGGTATCATCTGCAAACTTAACCAGCTTGTTATTTATATTCCTATCTAAATCATTTATATATATTTTAAAGTCACCGTCTCGATCCACTGGACTCATCACTTCATAGTTTTGAACACTTCACTCAGGTCTCCTCTTAATGTTCTTTGTCTTAAACTGTAAAGGCTCAGCTCTTTTAATCGTTCCTCATAACTCATCTCCAGTAGCCCTTTAATCATCCTAGTCGCTCTTCTCTGGACCTTCTCTAGTGCTGTTATGTCCTTTTTGTAGCCTGGAGACCCAAACTGCACCCAGGACTCCAGATGAGGCCTCACCAGTGTGTTATAAAGCTTGAGCAGAACCTCCTGTGACTTGTACTCCACACATCAAGGCGCTATATAACCTGACATTCTGTTAACCTTCTTAATGGCTTCTGAACACCGTCGGGAAGTCGATAGCTTAGAGTCCACTACGACTCCTAATTCCTTCTCATAAGGTGGAGTTTTGATTTTCAGACTGTCCATTGTGTATTCAAACCTCATATTTTTACTTCCTTCATGTAATTCTTTATATTTACTAACCTTAAACTTCATTTGCCACAAATCTTCCCAAGCCTTTCTGCTGTTGAAACCGCGGAATCTTTTCTTGTGCTGCTATGTCCTTTTTGTAGCCTAAAGACCAAAACTGTACCCAGGACTCCAGATGAGGCCTCCCCAACTTGAACAGCACCCCCTGTGACTTGTACTCCACACATCAAGGCGCTATATAACCTGACATTCTGTTAGCCTTATTAAAGCCATCCACACAATCGGAGTTTACATACCCCGCTAAGGAAGCGCTCTAGGAACTGTACAGCGCCATCACAGACATACAGAACACACACCCGGATGGACTGGTTATTGTCGAAGGAGATTTCAATCACACGAATCTCAAGTCAGTGCTCCCTAAAATCCATTAGTTTGTGGACTTTGCAACGAGAAGGACGAACACGCTGGATCTTATATATAGAAACATCCCTGCCGCGTACTGGGTGGAGCCCCGCCCCCTTCGGAAACTCAGATCACATCTCAGTCACGTTAATTCCATCATGCAGACCACTTGTCAGACGCACCAAACTGGTTCTGAAGCAGGTGAGAAGCTGGCCAGCAGAAGCCATCTCTGCTCTTCAAGACTGTTTTGAGTGCACTGACTGGGAGATGTTTAGAGAGGCTGCAACCAACAGAGACTGTATCAACTTGGAGGAGTACACGTCATCAGTGACCAGCTACATCTATAAATGCATTGATGACGTCACTGTCTCCAAGTACATCACTGCACGCCCCAACCAGAAACCGTGGATTACAGAGGAAGTGCATGTGCTACTGAAGACCTGGGACTCTGCCTTCAGGGAAGGTGACGAAATTGCCCTGAGAACAGTGAGGGCCAAACTATCCTGCACCATCAGACCAGCAAAGCGTGCACATGCCCAGAGAATCCATGGACTTTTCCTACATGACAAAGACGCACAGAGCATGTGGAAAGGCATCCAGGCTATCACTAATTACAGGACAACACCACCCACCTGTGACAGTGACGCCTCCCTTCTAGATGTGTTGAATAACTTCTATGCACGGTTTGAAGCACAGAATAATGTGGTGATGAAGAAGACCACCTCTCTTCCTAGCGACCAGGCATTAAATCTGACTGTGGCCGATGTGAGAAATACTCTACGAAGAGTCAACCCACAGAAGGCTGCAGGACCAGACAACATTCCTGGCAGAGTACTAACAGAATGTGCATACCAGCTGGCAGACATTTTTACTGACATCTTCAACATCTCCCTGAGCACCGCCATCATCCCAGCCTGCTTCAAAACCACCACCATAGTTCCTGTGCCAAAAAAATCACAAGTGTCCAACCTCAATGACATACTGTCCCGTTGCACTCACATCCATCATTATGAAGTGCTTCAAGAAGCTTGTCATGAGGCCCATCAAAACCCTGCTGCCCCCCTTAGTGGACCCCCTGCAGTTTGCTTACCGCTGAAACCGTTCAACAGATGATGCAATAGACACCACTCTCCATCTGGCTTTCGCTTATCTGGACAATAAAGACACATACATTCGAATGCTGTTTATCGACTTCAGCTCAGCATTCAATACGATCATTCCTCAGCAGCTGATGGAAAAGCTGAGCCTGCTGGGACTGAACACCTACCTCTGTAACTGGATTCTGAGAGACCGCAGTCAGTCAGGATTGGAAACAACATCTCCAGAACCACCACACTGAGCACTGGAGCCCCTCAAGGCTGGGTGCTCAGTCCATTACTGTTCACACTGCTGACTCATGACTGTGCAGCAACATACAGCTCTAATCACATCATAAAATTTGCCGATGACACGACTGTGGTGGGTCTCATCAGCAACAACAATGAGTCAGCATACAGAGAGGAGGTGAAGCGGTTAACAGACTGGTGTAAAGCCAGTAACCTGTCTCTGAATGTAGACAAAACAAAGGAGATGATTTTTGACTTTAGGAAGACTAAGAGTGACCATCTGCCACTGAACATTGACGGCTCAACTGTGGAGGTCATCAATAGCACCAAATTCCTGGGTGTCCACCTGGCAGAGCTCCTCACCTGGCCCCACAACACCAGCTCTTTAGCCAAAGAAAGCCCAGCAGCAGCTCTACTTCCTGCGTAGGCTGAGGAAAGCCCATCTTTCACCAGCTATTCTAACAACATTCTACAGAGGAACCATAGAGAGCATCCTGAGCAACTGCATCACTGTCTGGTTTGGAAATTGCACGGTCAGGGATCACAAAGCCCTACAACAGATAGTGAAGACAGCTGAGAAGATCATCGGTGTCTCTCTTCCCTCCATCATGGACATTTACACCACACGCTGCATCCACAAAGCCACCAGCATTGTGAATGATCCAACACACCCTTCACATTCACTGTTTACACTCCTAGCATTGGGAAAAAGGTAACAAAGCATTCAGGCCCTCACCTCCAGAATGTGTGACAGTTTCTTCACCCAAGCAGTGAGACTCATGAACACTCATGGATCGGACTGATATCTGATATCTGTGTTCTGTTCTCCAGTGTTGCACATGGTTGCACATGTTTGCACCTTTGACTCACATGCACCTTGTTATATATTATGTGTCTTTATGTTGTATGTCGTGGATTCTTCGTTGTCCTGTGTTTTATGTAGCACCATGGTCCTGGAGGAACGTTGTTTCGTTTCACTGTATGCTGTACTACTGTATATGGATGAAATGACAATAAATACTCTTGAATCTTGAACGCTGTCTGGCTATTGATAGCGATGAGTCCACTATGACTTCTAAATCCTTCTCATAAGGTGGACTTTGATTTTCATACCACCCATTGTGTATTCAAACCTCACGTTTTTACTTCCTACATGTAATTCACCCAAACCTTTCTGCTGTCCAATTCCTCAGATCAACCTAGTTGCTCTTCTCTGGACCTTTTCTAGTGCAGTTATGTCCTTTTAGTAGCCTGGAGACCAAAACTGCATACAGAACTCCAGATGAGGCCTCACCAGTGTGTTATATCAAGCTGTGGGGGTGCAGGGCCTGGAAGACTGGTCCGAATTGAGGGAAAGATGAATGCAGCGAAATACAGAAAGTTCCTCAAAGAAGACCAGTGAGCACACCACCTCAGTCTTGGTTGAAAGTTCACCTTACAGCACAATGAGTTGAAGCATCAGGCCAAGACCACACTGGCTGGAAGTTGATAGTATCAAGTTCACTACGACTCCTAACTCCTTCTCATAAGGTTGACTTTTGTTTTTTTCAGACCTCCCCCTGTGTGTTTCTAATGTCACATTTTTACTTCTTACATGTAATTCTTTTCATTTACTGACTTTAAACTTCATCTGCCACAAATTCACCCAAGACTTTCTGCTATCTAAGCCGTGGAATTGTCCTAGTCAAGGCCTTCTCTTGTGCTGCTATGTCCTTTTTGTAGCTTGGAGACCAAAACTACGCCCAGGACTCCAGATGAGGCCTCACCAGTGTGTTATAAAGCTTGAGCAGAACCTCCTGTGACTTGTACTCCACACATCAAGGCGCTATATAACCTGACATTCTGTTAGCCTTCTTAATGGCTTCTCAACACTGTCTGCCAGTTAATAAAAGTGTTCCACTACGACTCCTAAATCCTACTCATGTGGTGGACTTTCAGTCTTCAAACCTCAAAATGTGTATTCAAACCTCACATTTGTACTTCCTACATGTAATTCTTAACATTTATTGACATTAAATTGCATCGTCCACAAATCTGCACAAGCCTGTATGCTGTCCAAGGCCCCTCAGCGATGACTCGACTGATTCTCAATTTTCTGCCAATCCACCAATCTTGGCATCATCTGCAAACTTCACCATCTTGATACTTATATCATCACTTATATCTTCATACAAATCATTTATATACAGTATACAGGTATATTAAAAAACAGCAGCAGCTCAAGCCCTGCCCCCTGCTGGACACTCTTAACATCACCCAATTCTGATAAGGTTCCTCACACACCACACCATGAATTCCCACTTCTTTTAGTTTGATGTCCACCCTCTCATCAAATCCTTTCTGAAAGTCCAGATCAATACCATCTATCTATCTATCTATCATCTGCTCCACTTTGGTCGTATCCTTTGTTGCCTCCTCATAGAATTCCAGCATGTTAGTAAAACATGACCTCCCTCTTCTGATCCCATGCTGACTGTTCCTAATAACTCCTGTCCTTGCCAGGTGTTGCTCAATCTTCTCCTTAAAAATTCCTTCCATTAATTTTCCTGTGATCCATGTTAAGCTTACTGGCCTACAGTTGCTTGGATCAGCCCGGTCACCCTTCTTATAGAACGGGATAATATCTGACATTTCCCAATCCTTTGGAATTTCCGCAGTGCACAGTGACTTCCTAAAGATATGCATCAAGGGTTTATATTTTTTCACAATTTATTCATTCTTCAATCTGACCTGCTTGTACAACACATGATGGATTCCCCCCCACCCCCCCACCCCCCCACACACACACACACCCGCTGTTTTAATTTATATTCATGCACAGCTTGCTCAAAAACCCATGTTGGGCCACCCCCAAAACCACCCTTTGTTTTTCCAACTTATGTTCAAGCACTACTCACACTAAACTCTACTGGGGACCCATCCCAAAGCTCTTCAGTCTGACCTGCATGTTTAACTCACATGTAAGCCCATGATGGACGCCCTTCTCCTTGCTGATCAAATTTACATTTATGTTTGGCTTGCTTGAAAACCCACTGTGAACTCCCACCACTATTCAAAATGATGTTCATGACTCACACGAAAACCTACTGGGGACTCATCTCAAAGCTCTTCGGTCTGACCTGCATGTACAGCATTGCTCAGCAACCCATGGTGGTCCTCCACCCCAGCTGCTTCATTTTACATTTATGTAGAACTCGCATGATAACCCACGGGACAAGCTCTTTAATGTGATCTCTGTGTACAGCTTGCAGAAAAATCCAATAGGACCACAACCCCCCCACACTCCAAATCCCCTTCCCACTCTTCCATCTGATGTATTACTTACATGATAATAAGAGGGGGCTAAGCCCGTGTGACAACGCACCTGTTTGAGCATAAGCAAAATTTTAATATGGAATCTAAACAATGTGATCCAGAGCAGCCCGCCATTTAACCTGGACATTAAGAAATGTGAAGTCCAGTTTGTCGCAGGCCCAGCACGACATCAGTTGATGCCATTTTGACGTCACTTGAATTGGACTCCACAAGCCGATTTGGGCTCTGTGTTTAACAACATGACACAGTAAGGCCGGGTTTATACTTCACGTGACGTGACACGTCCTCCAGCAAACGCTCCTGCTACACAAGTGTTGTACTGTTTGTACTTGGCATGTACTTGGACCCAATCAAGGACTTTGTGAAATGGTGTGACTCAAACCACCTACACCTGAACACCAGCAAAACCAAGGAGATGGTGGTGGATTTTAGGAGGCCCAGGCCCCTCATGGACCCCGTGATCATCAGAGGTGACTGTGTGCAGATGGTGCAGACCTATAAATACCTGGGAGTGCAGCTGGATGATAAATTAGACTGGTCTGCCAATACTGATGCTCTGTGCAAGAGAGGACAGAGCCGACTATACTTCATTAGAAGGCTGGCGTCAACAACAACAACATTTATTTATATAGCACATTTTCATACAAAAAGTAGCTCAAAGTGCTTTACATAATGAAGAGAAGAGAAATAAAAGACAAAATAAGAAATTAAAATAAGACAACATTAATTAACATAGAAAGGAGTAAGGTCCGATGGCCAGGGTGGACAGAAAAAACAAAAAAAAAAACTCCAGAAGGCTGGAGAAAAAAATAAAATCTGCAGGGGTTCCAGGCCACGAGACCGCCCAGTCCCCTCTGGGCATTCTACCTAACATAAATGAAATAGTCCTCTTTGTAGTTCGGGTTTTTCACGGAGTCACTTGATGGTGATTGTCATACAGACTTCTGGCTTTTAATCCATCCATCATTGTTGGAACATCATGGTGCTTTGGGTAGATGGTGGTGGCGCACGCCACCACCAACAGGACACCGGAAAAGGAAACAGAAGAGAGAGTAGGGGTTAGTACAGATTTTGAATGAATAGTTATTATAAATGATTTGGATATACAGAGTATCAGGATTAAATTACAGTGAAGTTATGAGAAGGCCATGTTAAAGTAATGTGTTTTCAGTAGTTTTTTAAAGTGCTCCACTGTATTAGCCTGGCGAATTCCTACTGGCAGGCTATTCCAGATTGTAGGTGCATAACAGCAGAAGGCCTCACGCCTCACCACTTCTTTTAAGTTTTGCTCTTGGAATTCTAAGGAGACACTCAGTTGAGGATCTGAGGTTACGATTTGGAATATAAGGTGTCAGACATTCCGATATATAAGCCGGGGCGAGATTATTTAAAGCTTTATAAACCATAAGCAGAATTTTAAAGTCAATTCTGAATGACACAGGTAACCAGTGTAGTGACATCAAAACTGGAGAGATGTGCTCGGATTTTCTTTTCCTGGTAAGGATTCTAGCAGCTGCATTCTGCACTAGTTGCAAACGATTGATGTCTTTTTTGGGTAGACCTGAGAGGAGTGCGTTACAGTAATCTAGCCGACTAAAGACAAACGCATGAACTAATTTCTCTGCATCTTTTGATGATATAAGAGGTCTAACTTTTGCTATGTTTCTTAGGTGAAAAAATGCTGTCCTAGTGATCTGATTAATATGCGATTTAAAATTCAGATTACAATCAACGGTTACCCCTAAGCTTTTTACCTCCGATTTGACTTTTAATCCTAATGCATCCAGTTTATTTCTAATAGCCTCATTGTATCCATTATTGCCAATCACTAAGATTTCGTTTTTTTCTTTATTTAATTTGAGAAAGTTACTATTCATCCATTCTGAGATACAAGTTAGACATTGTGTTAGCGAATCAAGAGATTTGGGGTCATCAGGTGCTATTGATAAATACAGCTGTGTGTCATCAGCATAGCTGTGGTAGCTCATGTTGTGCCCAGAGATAATCTGACCTAATGGAAGCATGGAGATTGAGAAGAGCAGTGGACCCAGGATAGAGCCTTGTGGAACACCATATAGAGTATCATGTGTCTTTGAGTTGTAATTACCACAACTAACAAAGAATTTTCTCCCTGCCAGGTAGGATTCAAACCAATTTAAGACACTGCCAGAGAGGCCCACCCATTGACTAAGGCGATTCTTAAGAATATTATGATCAATGGTGTCAAATGCGGCACTCAGATCTAAGAGAATGAGAACAGATAAATGGCCTCTGTCTGCATTTACCCGCAAGTCATTTACTACTTTAACGAGTGCAGTTTCTGTGCTGTGATTTGTTCTAAAACCTGACTGAAATTTATCAAGAATAGCATGTTTATTGAGGTGCTCATTTAACTGTATAATGACTGCCTTCTCTAGAATTTTACTTAAGAAAGGCAGGTTAGAGATGGGTCTATAATTTTCAAGAGCAGAGGGATCGAGATTATTTTTCTTAAGTAGGGGTTTAACTACCGCAGTCTTAAGACAGTCTGGGAAGACCCCCGTATCTAATGACAAATTTACTATGTCAAGAACATTATCACTAAGCACGCCCGATACCTCTTTGAAAAAATTTGTTGGTATTGGGTCAAGGGCACAGGTGGAGGGTTTCATTTGAGAAATTATTTTATGTAAATCAGGTAAATCTATCCTAGTGAAAGACTTTAATTTGTTTATTATGGGGTACTGGGGTTTAGGAGGATCCTTAGTGTTGGGGAGATATACTCTGTTATTTCTAATATCATTAATTTTTTGATTGAAAAATACAGCGATAGCCTCACAGGTTTTACTGGAAGTACTTAGGAGGCATTCCTTTGAGTTACCTGGTTTAACAGATGATCAATTGTCGAAAATAAGACTCTGGGATTACTAGCATTGTTATTTATAATCTTAGAGAAATAGCAGCGCCTCTCAAGACGGACTGTGTTATTGTATTCTGTTATTTTAACTTTTAATATTTCATAGTCAATAGTTAGTTTAGTTTTCCTCCATTTACGCTCAGCTCTACAGCATGTTCTCTTTAAATCAGACACTCTTTGGGTCTTCCATGGTATAACAATGCTAGAAGATTTTTTAAATGTCTTTTCAGGTGCAACTAAGTCAACAGCATCCCTCACTTTAGTATTAAATCTTTCCACCTTACTATTTACATTCTCCTCGCTATTATAGTTGGCACTATAAACGGACTGATTGGTTAGAATGTTTGAAAGTTTTAAAGCTGCTGATGAGTCAAAGAAGCGCTTTTTAACAATATGCTTCTCATGAGTGTTTTCTATCATTATTTCTATATTAAAAAGTAGAAGAAAATGGTCTGATAGACCAATATCAATGACCTGCTTTATATCAACTTTTAGTCCTTTAGTAATTACTAAGTCTAACATATGCCCTGCTTTATGTGTAGGCTGATTAACGAGCTGTCTCAAATCAAAAGAGTCCAGGAGGTTCATAAATTCTTTTACTTTCTGGTCACATTGATTATCTATATGAAAATTAAAGTCGCCGACTATTAAGAGTGTGTCATAGTTCGTAATTAAGATTGACATCAAGTCAGAGAATTCCTCAAAGAAAGACGCAATAAGATGCTGCAGATGTTCTATCAGACAGTTGTGGCGAGTGCCCTCTTCTACGCGGTGGTGTGCTGGGGAGGCAGCATTAAGAAGAAGGACGCTTCACGCCTGGACAAACTGGTGAGGAAGGCAGGCTCTATTGTTGGCATGGAGCTGGACAGCTTGACATCTGTGGCAGAGCCACGGGCGCTGAGCAGGCTCCTATCAATTATGGAGAATCCACTGCATCCACTAAACAGTGTCATCTCCAGACAGAGGAGCAGTTTTTAAGTGATGATTTTATTTATTAAGGAGAAAAACAACTATCCAAACGTACATGGCCCTATGTGAAAAAGTAATTGCCCCCCTAAACCTAATAACTGGTTGTGCCACCCTTAGCAGCAACAACTGCAATCAAGCACTTGCGATAACTGGCAATGAGTCTTTCAGATTGCTGTGGAGTAATTATGGCCCACTCCTCTTTGCAGAATTGTTTCAATTCAGCCACATTGGAGGGTTTCCGAGCATGAACCGCTTTTTGAAGGTCATACTACAGCAAGTCCAGACTTTGATTAGGCCACTCCAAAACCTTCATTTTGTTGTTTTTTTAAGCTATTCAGAGGTGGACTTGCTGGTGTGTTTTGAATCATTGTCCTGCTGCAGAACCCAAGTGCGCTTCAGCTTGAGGTCACAAACTGATGGCTGGACATTCTCCTTCAGGATTTTTTGGTAGAGAGCAGAATTCATGGTTCCATCAGTCACAGCAAGTCATCCAGGTCCTGAAGCAGCAAAGCAGCCCCAGACCATCACACTACCACCACCATGTTTGACTGTTGGTATGATGTTCTTTATGTGAAATGCCGTGTTACTTTTATGCCAGATGTAATGGGACGCACACCTTGCAAAAAGTTCAACTTTTGTTTCGTCAGTCCACAGAATATTTTCCCAAAAGTCTTGGGGATCATCAAGATGTTTCTTGGTAAAAGTGAGATGAGCCTTTATGTTCCTTTTGGTCAGCAGTGGTTTTTGCCTTGGAACTCTGCCATGCATGCCATTTTTGCCCAGTCTCTTTCTTATGGTTGAGTCATGAATACTGACCTTAACTGAGGCAAGTGAGGCCTGAAGTTCTTTAGATATTGTTCTGGGTTCTTTAGTGGCCTCTTGGATGAGTCATCGCTGCACTCTTGGGGTCATTTTTGTAGGCCAGCCACTCCTGGGAACACTGTTCCATGTTTTCTCCATTTGTGGATAATGGCTCTCACCATGGTTCGCTGGAGTCCCAAAGCTTTAGAAATGGCTTTGTAACCTTTTCCAGACTGATAGATCTCAATTACAGTGGAACCTCAGTTTGCGAGCATAATTCGTTCTGGAAACGTGCTCGCAGTCCAAAGCACTCGTATATCAAAGTGAATTTCCCCATAAGAAATAATGGAAACTCAAATGATTCATTCCTCAACCCAAATCTATTCATATAAAAATTAATTAATACAAAATATAAAGTAAAAATACATAAAACAAATTAACCCGCACTTTACCTTTGAAAAGAATCATGGCTGGTGTCAGTGAGTTTCTAAACTCTTGTGGGATTCCACCCAATGTGACGACATGCGGAAGAGCGTCCCAAAGCAATCGCAGTCTCCCAGCGCTGTAGCAGTTCGCCGTAAAAGCGAATCCAAAAAGATCGCGGACATGCTATAAGCACCTGCCATCGATGGGTGATACAAGGAACAAGGAACATTATAAATGCACAGGGCACAGTACTACTTGGCCACGGCCCTGCCTGACTGCTGTGTCTGTGTATAGGAGAGTGGCAGATCCCGCTACAATAAATAAGCGCTGTTGCTGTTTCAAGCTGAATAAGATAGATAGATAGATAGATAGATAGATAGATAGATAGATAGATAGATAGATAGATAGATAGATAGATAGATAGATAGATAGATAGATAGATAGATAGATAGATAGATAGATAGATAGATAGATGGATAGATAGATGCTTTATTAATCCCAATAGGAAATTCACACTATAAATAAAGCTGGTGTTGCTAAAGTACTGAGACTCAGCTTCGTGTTTTAGGGTGCAGGACGGGGACTCGCACGTCACAGCACACACATGCGCGCGCACGCACGCATGCACGCATGCACACACGCACGCACATGCACACAGTCACAATGCTGTAGTAAACAGTATACGCTCGTACGGATGTTGACTAAATGAGTGAGACACACCGACTCAGATGGAGAATAGGAGACGATTGCCCATAATCCTGCAGCGAGAGAGAAAGAGAAGACCCATCAGCTCAGTTGTGATCACATGACGCTCAGCAGACAAAGAGTATACATACTACTCGTATTGCAAGACCTCGCTTGTTTATCAAGTCAAAATTTATTAAAAATTTTAGCTCGTCTTGCAAAACACTCATAAACCAAGTTACTCGCAAACCGAGGTTCCACTGTACTTTGTTTCTCGTGTCTCGATGCATGCTCAATAATCCAGTTAAGGAAATTCTAGAAAGTTGATTCAGTTCATCTGGACATAGCTCTTTTCCAGGGAGATACGTTACATCTCTCATCCAAGTGACTCCCTCAGTAATGAAGATGTGCACATCCTGGACAGGGAGGAATGCTGGTTTGAGCGAGGAGTCAAGGACGCCATTTACATTAAAAAAAATAGACCATCTCTGAACCGAGGAGGGGGCCTAAGGGTACATCTTTCACCATCTTACAATGCTGTGATTGCAGCCATTCCTCAACTCTCTGTGAATGGTACTCATGGCCATTGATCAATGGACAATTTGCATATCATTGATCACACGGCCCACTGTTAGTCAATGGTGCCAGTTTTGGTCATTATGCAAAGGTACTGTTTATAAGGTTGGAGAAACCTGCAGTGAACTGAGACTGAGGAAGTCACTTGGATGAGTGATGTAACGTATCTCCCTGGAAAAGAACTATGTCCAGATGAACTGAATCAACTTTCTAGAAGTACTTTGTTTCTCATCTTTTCCTGACTTTCTTTAGATTGTGGCATGATGTCTTCCATTTTGGGATCTTTTGGCCTACTTCACTTTGTCTGACAGGTTTCTATTTAAGTGATCTCCTGATTCAACGGGTCTGCCAGTCATCAGGCCTGGCTGTGGTTAATGAAATTGAACATAGCTTTCCAAACATATGTGATTAACCACAGCTACTTCATGATTTAACAAGGGGGGCAAATACTTATTCACATAGGCCCATATAGGTTTGGATAGTTTTTTTTGTTTAATAAATAAAATCATCATTTAAAAACTGCATTTTGTGTTAACTTGGGTTATCTTTGTCTAATATTTAAATTTTTTTGATGATCTGAAACATTTAAGTGTGGCAAACATGCAAAAAATAAGAAATCACAGCACTGTACATACTTGAACACATTTCATCATGAAAGTGATATCAAGTATAAATCTAAGGATTCTAAATGTGCCGAGAGCTGGAATATCATAAATGTAACGTCTTCTGTATGGCGATGCTGCTGTCAGGTCAGAAGGAAGCCCCAGAAGTGCACGTAGCGATTAACAACTGAGTCAGTTTTATGTTGATGTTTACGACGGTCGACTTTAATGATAAAGTAAACTACGAGATTAAAATGGACATTTCGAGATTTAAGCTAAAATTTCCATTTTAATCACAACCTACACCTTTTCACCGTGTCCTTAATTTTTTTTCTCTCCGTGGCCCAAATACGCCAGCGTACATTCTGATGCTGTTGTGAAGGTGCAAAAGAAAAAAAAAAGACAGCCCAGAAGATGGTAAGTGAGACGTTTAAAATGTATCGTGTCATTACAATGGGGAATATGCGACACTTGAATATAAAACCACCACAAATGCATTTGTATGTTGGCATTGTTTTTTTTTTTTTTTTTGTGAACAATTGGGATGGTTTTTGGGAAAGGCCTGGATTTTTCAAAAGAGATGGTCTTCATCCTAACTGGAGGGGATCTTATGTATTATCCCAAAATATGGCAGCAAAACTGCCTGGTTGACTGATTAGAGCACCTGCCAGCCTGCAGTCATGTGATCTTAAATCACAGGCTGTTGTTTATCCCACCTGTTACTATCCTGAAGCTGTTACCCATAATCCCTGTTGTAGGGCATCCAGTAAATTTAGTCCTTGATGCAAACCTTAAATTACTTGATAACCAAAAAATAAGGTGTATAATTAGACCAAGGGATAAAACCAGACCCTCCACCAGGGGCATCTGTAACAGAAATTTACTTCAAATTTACTGTGCTTGGTGTGTGCTTGGTGTGTTTGTGTGTGTCCTGCGGTGGTTTGGCACCCTGCCCAGGACTGGTTCCTGCCTTGTGCCCTGTGTTGGCTGGGATTGGCTCCAGCAGACCCCCTGTGTTCGGATTCAGCTGGTTGGAAAATGGATGGATGGACTCTGTGCACTCCTGAATATAATAAATCAGGATGTAACCATAACTTACAGCAATCTATGTATGACCTCAAAATGAACTGCCATGTTTTTCTCTCTTTGGTTAATGAATAAGCTAGGTAATAAAAAGAGAGGATTTCTTCTTTTAGGCAGGCTGTCTGATCTGACGAGTCAGTGGCACTGAGCTGGGGGGGTGGGCAGTCTCTTTGATTCACCAAGAATAAAGAAATGGCTTTTTACTTTAAATTGGTGTTTGTTTTCCATTGTTTTTGACTTCAGCATCCACATATACAAGACCGTAAGAAAGGGGTGGGTTAGGGCTGATTTCACCCTACAGTATTTTTAGTCGAACATTGAGAAACATGTGTACCAAGTTTCAAGAAAATCGCTCCAGCCGTTCAGACGTGATGTTGGAACATACATACATACACACATTGACTTTTACAGTTAGGACCATAAATATGTGGACTTTTTTCTAATTTTGTTTCTGTACATTACCACAATGAATTTGAAATGAAACAACTCAGATGCAGTTGAAGTGCAGACTTTCAGCTTTAATTCAGTGGGGTGAACAAAACGATTGCATAAAAATGTGAGGCAACTAAAGCATTTTTTGAACACAATCCCTTCATTTCAGGGGCTCAAAAGTAATTGGACAATTGACTCAAAGGCTATTTCATAGGCAGGTGTGTGCAAGTCCGTCGTTATGTCATTATCAATTAAGCAGATAAAAGGCTTGGAGTTGATTTGAGGTGTGGTGCTTGCATGTGGAAGATTTTGCTGTGAACCGACAACATGCGGTCAAAGGAGCTCTCCATGCAGGTGAAAGAAGCCATCCTTAAGCTGCGAAAACAGAAAAAACCCATCTGAGAAATTGCTACAATATTACGAGTGGCAAAATCTACAGTTTGGTACATCCTGAGAAAGAAAGCAAGCACTGGTGAAGTCAGCAACGCAAAAAGACCTGGACGTCCACGGAAGACAACAGTGGTGGATGATCACAGAATCATTTCCATGGTGAAGAGAAACCCCTTCACAACAGCCAACCAAGTGAACAACACTCTCCAGGGGGTCGGCGTATCGATATCCAAGTCTACCATAAAGAGAAGACTGCATGAAAGTAAATACAGAGGGTGCACTGCAAGGTACAAGCCACTCATAAGCCTCAATAATAGAAAGGCTAGATTGGACTTTGCTAAAGAACATCTAAAAAAGCCAGCACAGTTCTGGAAAAACATTCTGGCAAGAAAAAAGTATGGAGAAGGCGTGGAACAGCTCATTATCCAAAGCATAGCACATCATCTGTAAAACACGGTGGAGGGAGGCAGTGTGATGGCTTGGGCGTGCATGGCTGCCAGTGGCACTGGGACACTAGTGTTTATTGATGATGTGACACAGGACAGAAGCAGCCGAATGAATTCTGAGGTGTTCAGAGACATACTGTCTACTCAAATCCAGCTAAATACAGTAGTCAAATTGATTCATGATACAGATGGACAATGACCCAAAACATACAGCCAAAGCAACCAAGGAGTTTATTAAAGCAAAGAAATGGAAAATTCTTGAATGGCCAAGTCAGTCACCTGATCTTAACCCAACTGAGCAGACATTTCACTTGTTGAAGACTAAACTTCAGACAGAAAGGCCCACAAACAAACAGCAACTGAAAGTAAAGGCCTGGCAGAGCATTAAAAAGGAGGAAACCCAACATCTGGTGATGTCCAGGAGTTCAAGACTTCAGGCTGTCATTGCCAGCAAAGGGTTTTCAACCAAGTATTAGAAATGAACATTTGATTTCCAGTTATTTAATTTGTCCAATTACTTTTGAGCCCCTGAAATGAAGGGATTGTGTTCAAAAAATGCTTTAGTTGCCTCACATTTTAATGTAATCGTTTTGTTCACCCCACTGAATTAAAGCTGAAAGTCTGCACTTCAACTGCATCTGAGTTGTTTCATTTAAAATTCATTGTGGTAATGTACAGAACCAAAATGAGAAAAAAGTTGTCACTGTCCAAATATTTATGGACCTAACTGTATATATACAGATGTAACTGAGTTTTGATTCAACAGAAATTGTCAAATAAGAACACAAATGACAGAGGCATGGACAGTAATGACAGGACATTCATATTTTGTTGCACAACCTTTAGAGGCCATCACTTCAAACGCACCGGTCTTCTGACTTCTGCACCTGTCCACTGTTCATTTGTCGCAGTCGTCCTGAGCAAACTGCTCCAAGTTGTGTCAGGTGTGAAGAGGGTCTTCTCCAGACTGCATGTTTCAGTTCTTTTCATAAATGTTTGACGGGATTCAAATCTGGGCTCATAGTAGGCCACTTCAGAACAGCCCGAATAGCCTTAGGACCCGCACAACCCTAAGGCCACCACTGGCAGTAGGAAAAAGGACGAGCCATGTGGACACGGGGAGAACATACAAACTTCACATAGCAAGCACCGGGGATGTGAACCCTGGTCTCTTTACTGAGAGGCAGCAATGCTAGCACTTTGCCACTGTGCCACCCCAGTATTAACATTGTAAGAAATCAGCCTCAGCTCAGACAGACATGGACTCCAGATGTCTTCAAAACACGCACCTTTTGTTTTGTGACACACACAACAACACACAGTGTCCAGATCACCACGCTATACTCAGTCCTTTCCTTCTCTTCAGACCGCCTCCACTCCTTCTCGTAAGCTCTGTCCTCTTGCACCCAACTTCAGCTCCCCGAAACGGAGTGAGGCGGCCCCTTTTATCACACCCCAGATATGCTCTAGGTGCTCTGAGATGGTCTTCTGGCAGCACTTCCTTGTGTGGCGGAAGTGCTGCCCTTGCACTCTGAAGAACTCCGGGCGTACACAGTTCCTGGAGCTGCAGTACTTCCTGGTGTGGTGGAAGTGCTGTCCTCCAGGGCTCGGGAACCAACCAGGCGCCCCCAGGGGTTGGCCATGGACCCCCGCAGGGTTGAGCTTCCCCGCTCTGTATTCCATGGTCCTTGATGGAAATCAGGGGGGGCTGCCCTCTTGCACTCAGGAGAGATATTGCCCCTCTCCCGGTCCTTCCCTGCTCCAGGCTTCCCGGTGGGGCAAAGGTCCCTGGTCGTCTGCCACAACATACAAACTTGGAAAAATGTGTTGGCACCCCTTGACGAAAACAAGAAGAACCCACAACTGTCTCTGAAATAACCTGAAACTGACAAAAGTCATTGGCACCCATCATTGTGTATTCCGCATTTAACAAAGATCAGACTTTGCTTTAGAGTTTGGATTCAACAGAACATTTCAAATAAGAACACAAATGACAATGGCATGGACACAAATGATGGAACCCTTAACCTCTTATTTTATTACACAACCATTAGAGATTGCAATCACCATAAACAAGCGATTCCTGCAGCTCTCTATGAGACTTCTGTCACCTGTCCACAGGTTGTTTGGCCCACTCGTCCTGAGCAAACTGCTCCAGCTGGGTCAGGTGTGAAGGGGGTCTTCTCCAGACTGCATGTTTCTCTTCTTTCCATAGAATTCAAATCAGGGCTCCAAGAAGGCTACTTCATAATAGTCCAATTTTTTCTTCTTCACCATTTTTGGCTGTTTTTAGCTGTGTGTTTTGATTCCTAATCCTGTTGGAGGGTCCGTGACCTGCAACTGAGACCGAGCTTTCAAACACTGGGCAGGACGTTTCGCTCCAGAATATCTTGATGGGCTTGGGATTTCATTGTTCCCTGCACAGACTCAAGGTACCCCATGCCAGATGCAGCAAAGCAGCCCCCAAACATAAGTGAACCTCCTCCGTGTTTCAAAGTAGCTATGGTGGTCTTTTCTTTGAAAGCTTCATTTTTTCATCTGTGGACATAGAGCTGATGTGACTTGTCAAAAAGCTCCAGTTGTGTCTCATTTGTCCAAAGGACATTCTACCAGAAGCATTATGGCTCGTCAATATGTATCTTAGCAGACTCCAGTCTGGCTTTTTTATGTGGGGTCCTCCTGGGTCTTCTTCCATTGAGTCCACTGTCACTCAAAAAGCGATGGACGGTGCGATCAGACACTGATGGATCTTGACCTTGGAGTTAGTATCTCTTTGGAAGTAGTCCTTGCCTTTCTGTCTCCCATTCTTACTATCCTTCTGCTCATTCTGGGGTTGATTTTCCTCTTGCAGCCGCATCCAGGGTGGTTGGCTACAGTCCTATGAACCTTCAGCTTTGTGGTGCCCGGCAGGCATCCATTCCCGGCCGGGACGCCCAGGAGGAGTGGAGGAGGGCTTGTGCCTCCTCCAGGACACGAGGGGGCATCCTCCCTGGTGGCTTTGGGGACCACGGGTACGGAGCTTGGAAGCTCAACCCTGTAGGGGCCCGTGGTCACCGCCAGGGGGCGCCCCGATGCCTTGGGAGCATTGGCCCTCAGTACTTCCGCCACACCGGGAAGTGCAGGGGGGAAGAGACTTGAGGACACCCGGTGGACTTCCGGCTTCACCAGGGGAGCTTCCGCCACACAGGGGTGTGGCTACGGGGACCCTGAGGATGCACCTGGAGACCATCCGGGGCATATAAAAGGGGCTGCCTCCCTCCAGTCAGGGCGAGAGTTGGGAGGAAGAAGACGAAGCGTGTTGGAGAGGAGTGGAGGTGGACCAGAGAGAGAGAAAGGCATTGTTGTTGTGGCCAGGACTTGAAGGGGTGATTGGTGCTTTGGCACTGGGTTGGTGCACTATTACTGTAAATATAATGTATAATAAACGTGTGGTGGACTTTAATATGGTGTCCGTCTGTCTGTGTCCGGGCAGCCTATCACAGCTTCCTCATAATAACTGCAACTGTTGTCACGGGAACATCAAGCTTCTTGGAGATGATGGTCTTCTAGCCTTTGTCTTTAACATGCTTGTCTGTCATTTTTTTTCTGTTCTTCTCAGACAACTCCTTTGCTTACTCTGGTCCATGATGGACACCAAACAGCAGAGTGACGACTGTTCTCCATTTAAATCGGACGAATGATGACTGATTACATGACTGGATATGAATGTGTGATACAAATTCAAGAAAAACAGAGCAATTTGAATCCAATTATTTAGAATCTTCTCTAGGGGTCCCAACAAATGTGTCCAGGCCATTTGAGAAGATCCTTGTAGAAGAAGCCACACTTGATTTATTGTCACATTTGCTTTGTTTTACTAGATGACATGTCAAAGGTATGCAGGTACTCAGGGGACAATTGCTTTTCATTTTGTTACTTTTCAGGAGGCACATGGCACTTTTTCAATGAACTGTAAGGGGACCCACAAAGGTTTCCACTTCTACTAACACATCTAATTGCATTTCATTATTAATGTTATACTTTAACATGATGTGTTGTTACAAAAATATTTATCTAAGGAAATCGTGATACCCGACACTTTGAGGAAGTCACTAATAAAAATGTGAAATGCTTCCAGATCAGTCAACTAAATCCATCCATCCATCCATTTTCCAACCCGCTGAATCCGAACACAGGGTCACGGGGGTCTGCTGGAGCCAATCCCAGCCAACACAGGGCACAAGGCAGGAAACAATCCTGGGCAGGGTGCCAACCCACCGCAGGACACACACAAACACACCCACACACCAAGCACACACTAGGGCCAATTTAGAATCGCCAATCCACCTAACCTGCATGTCTTTGGACTGTGGGAGGAAACCGGAGCGCCCGGAGGAAACCCACGCAGACATGGAGAGAACATGCAAACTCCACGCAGGGAGGACCCGGGAAGCGAACCCAGGTCCCCAGATCTCCCAACTGCGAGGCAGCAGCGCTACCCACTGCGCCACCGTGCCGCAGTCAACTAAATGCACCTGCATATTACATTTTTCTAATTTGTTTTATGTTGCTCTTCTACCAGGACTGAAAATTTCTCCAAATCAGACACTGGGAGCAGAGATAAAAGACGCTTCTTCATTAGCCATTCTTATCTTCCCGACCCGTCCTTCTGCCTTTTATCAAGCTCTCCAAGTCCAAATTACCTACCGAGCCGCTCTTACCACTTCATTGGTGCGACTTGTTTTCACCCTTTTAAATCTGTCGCTTGAAAACCTTTTAATCAAGAGAAATTGAAAGCAACGCTTTAATCAGGGGGAGCGGAAGAAGAAATGAGGCACTCACCTTGTGATTAGTTGTTGGCCTTCTCTGCCTGGAAGATGAGTGTTGTTTCCCAACTAATGAGCTCTCTTGCCGTCACACCTCCCTTTCAATTTCCCAGCTGCCTTCAGACACGGCGTGGGCTCTGAGGCGCTTAGAGATCTGCTGAGCATGTGACTGAGCAGAATGTGGGGAGGCGGGGCTCTGTGAGTAGGCGGGGCATGTCCCTTAAGTTTTGTTCAATTGAGTGACAACTTGCTGCTCAGTGCTATCATCGAGCACCAGATGCTTCGGGGCATTTTGGTCTGACTGAGTGTAAAACAGCAGACCAGGAGTTTCACTGCCTGGAATGTTCATGGAGGAAAATGTGATCAACAACATGAAATGTAGGTATAAATAATTAAATGTGTCAGCAAATATATTTGTTGTAGGTTGAAATCCTTTCCTTATGTTAATATTTAATTCTTCTCCTTCCTCTTTATCTTTTCCCACTTCTCTGTGAGGTTGATGTTCTTGATCAACTTTCTCCTCGCCGATCGGACCTTTCAGATCTTCCATTTACTTTATCCATCCATCCACCTCCATTTTGGCCTCCCTCACTTTCTGTTCTCCTGGACTTCCATTCCCATCACTCTTTTCCCCACATCTTGATTGTCTCCTCTCATCACATGTCAGTAGTACCACTTCGTCCTGCTTTCCTGTCCTTTCTTAGATGTCTCTCCCACCTTTGTTGTACCTTTGATTGTCTCATTTTTTGTAACTCCACATATCCATCTCCACATTCTAATTTCTGACACATCCAACTTCTTCTCCCTTTACTACCCATGTCTCAGCTCCGTTCATCATTGCTGATCTTACCACACTCTTAAAAGTTTTACCTTTAACCGTCTTCTTAATTCTTTGATGACATAATACTCCTGGTGACTTCTTCCAGTTGTTCCATCTACACTGCACTCTATGGGTTATCTCAGCATCTCATTCTCCATCTGTTCCTAGATATTTAAACTTCTCCACTTGTTTCAATGACTCCCCCTGCAGGCTCACTTCTGAATTCTGATCATTATTAACTCTGTCTTCCAAAGCCCTTCTCCATTCTTCCAACTTCCTCTCCATTTCCTCTTGTCTGGTGCTACACAAAACAATGTCATCAGCACAAAGCCTGCACTGGGGGGACTGGTCTTTTATCCCATGAGTCAACACATCCATAATCAGATCAAAGAGAAAAGAACTTCAAGAAGACCCCTGATGCAGACCTCCTCCAACTGGGATCTTGTCTGTTACCCCAGCCCTGCTTTTAACACTAGAATTTCTGAAGCCTACGATAAGCTTGCTGCTTGTGCTGATCGACGCATTTACAAAACAAAATACGCTGATGGTAGAAGTGTGAAGGGATTTAAGGTAGGCCAGGATAATGACTTTTTTCGTAGGCTTCAGGAATTCTAGTGTTAACTTGAGTCCTCTCTCACTCAAACATATCCCTGACAATCCACACACACTTCTCTGGTCCTCCTTTCTCTCTCATGCACCTCCAGACCTCTTGACCTGGCACTCCATTATAAGCCTTCTCCAAATCAGTAAACACCATTTCTGTTTTCCTTGATGCTTCTCTATCCCCTCTCTCAATGCAAAGACTACATCAGTTGTTCCAATCACTGGTATGTATAGTGAATATAAATGTTCATTTTTATCTGACTCTCACAGACACCCTGAAAGCCGTCCATGGACCTCAGACTAAGAACCCCTGCTCTATACTTTCCCCATTCCTGAGAATCTCCTTTCTCCTTTTAAACAGGTACAATCCACTCTATTCATAGATGTTCTGCATTAGATCCCACAACACATCTACTCCCTCTTCTACAAAACTCTTCAATAATTCCGTTGGTATTCCATCCGGTCCTATTGCCTTTCCATTCTTCATTCTTGTCAGCGCTTCCTTTACTTCCTTGCTCTTTATTCTTGGTACGAAACCTTTATTTGGGACTCCATCCCCAAATACTACTCTTTCTTCAACAACTTTTCAAAGTACCACCTCCATCTATTCCTGATCCTGTCTCACTCAAGACCACACCTTCCACCTTCTGCTTTGTCTGACTAACTTCCTTCCCAGCCTTGTTCCTTGTCTTCAATATTCTACAAATCCTTCTCTCTCTGTTTTGTCTTCAGTATTTCATACCCGTCCTCCAAAGCATGTCCCTTGGCTCTTGATACTGCCATCTTTACCTTCTTGCATGTCTGCCTATACATTTCTTGATCTTCCTCCCTCCCCAACGTCAACTTGCAGCAAACCCCAACTTCTTCAAGAGTGCAGAGGTTACCACCAGATTTGGGTAGAGAAGAAACCGCAATGCTTTTAAAAAGAGGGACGGATAGAATCAGGCCAAAACCTAAGCCCAACAGTATTCCCATCCCGACTCCCAAATATTAATAACAAGTCAGGTCAGGTTTAGGTTTAGCTTGGGGAGCATGCACTGGTATACCATAGCTGCTGCACCCATCACACAATGAAATAGCTCGGGATCCCGGTTGGCAGCCCACCAGGCAGACACGTGGTCCAGTCCCACCCTCCGGAAATGATCCTCTATCTGCCGCCACCAGGTATTAGGTGGGCGTCCCCTTAGCCTGGTCCACCCACTCAGGTCCTCAACAATGAGGGTCCTGCGAGCTGGATCACCCTCACGGAATCGCGCCACATGGCTGTAGTGACATAACTGACGCTCCCTCACAATGCAGGTCATGTGCCTCATTCAGGACTCCGTCAGCAACACAAGGTCACACCAGCAGATTCTCTGAAGAGACAGACATGAAGGAGTTCAATCTTCATCTCAGGTCACTGGATGGCATCCATGTCTCACAACCATATAGCAAGACAAGAAGCACTAGGATTCTAAAGACTCGGACCTTCGTCCTTTTGGAGAAAGCGCCACACACCCCTTTCCAGTGACCTCATGACCCCCCATGCTCTCCCAATCCATCTACTGACTTCATAGTAAGAGTCACTGGAGACATGAATGTCACTGCTGAGGTAAGTAAACCTCTCAATGAGGTTGACACTCACTCCGCAGATAGACACAATGCTGATGGCCGTGCCTAAGAGGTCATTAAAGGCCTCTATCTTTGTTTTTTGTCAGGACATTCACAAGCCCAGACACTCGGACACACCAAAAAATTACCAAATAGATTACAAATATTCAGCCAACAAATTTATGTACCGTGCATCCGGAAAGTATTCATAGCGCATCACTTTTTCCACATTTTGTTATGTTACAGCCTTATACCAAAATGGATTAAATTCATTTTTTTCCTCAGAATTCTACACACAACACCCCATAATGACAACGTGAAAAAAGTTTACTTGAGGTTTTTGCAAATTTATTAAAAATAAAAAAATTGAGAAAGCACATGTACATAAGTATTCACAGCCTTTGCCATGAAGCTCAAAATTGAGCTCAGGTTCATCCTGTTTTCCACTGATCATCCTTGAGATGTTTCTGCAGCTTAATTGGAGTCCACCTGTGGTAAATTCAGTTGACTGGACATGATTTGGAAAGGCACACACCTGTCTATATAAGGTCCCACAGTTGACAGTTCATGTCAGAGCACAAACCAAGCTTGAAGTCAAAGGAATTGTCTGTAGACCTCCGAGACAGAATTGTCTCGAGGCACAAATCTGGGGAAGGTTACAGAAAAATTTCTGCTGCTTTGAAGGTCCCAATGAGCACAGTGGCCTCCATCATCCGTAAGTGGAAGAAGTTCGAAACCACCAGGACTCTTCCTAGAGCTGGCCGGCCATCTAAACTGAGCGATAGGGGAGAAGGGCCTTAGTCAGGGAGGTGACCAAGAACCTGATGGTCACTCTGTCAGAGGTCCTCTGTGGAGAGAGGAGAACCTTCCAGAAGGACAACCATCTCTGCAGCAATCCACCAATCAGGCCTGTATGGTAGAGTGGCCAGACGGAAGCCACTCCTTAGCAAAAGGCACATGGCAGCCCACCTGGAGTTTGCCAAAAGGCACCTGAAGGACTCTCAGACCATGAGAAAGAAAATTCTCTGGTCTGATGAGACAATGATTGAACTCTTTGGTGTGAATGCCAGGCATCACATTTGGAGGAAACCAGGCACCGCTCATCACCAGGCCGATACCATCCCTACAGTGAAGCATGGTGGTGGCAGCATCATGCTGTGGGGATGTTTTTTCAGCGGCAGGAACTGGGAGACTAGTCAGGATAAAGGGAAAGATGACTGCAGCAATGTACAGAGACATCCTGGATGAAAACCTGCTCCAGAGCGCTCTTGACCTCAGACTGGGGCGACAGTTCATCTTTCAGCAGGACAACGACCCTAAGCACACAGCCAGGATATCAAAGGAGTGGCTTCAGGACAACTCTGTGAATGTCCTTGAGTGGCCCAGCCAGAGCCCAGACTTGAATCCGATTGAACATCTCTGGAGAGATCTTAAAATGGCTGTGCACCGACGCTTCCCATCCAACCTAATGGAGCCTGAGAGGTGCTACAAAGAGGAATGGGCGAAACTGGCCAAGGATAGGTGTGCCAAGCTTGTGGCATCATATTCAAAAAGACTTGAGGCTGGAATTGCTGCCAAAGGGGCATCGACAAAGTATTGAGCAAAGGCTGTGAATACTTATGGACATGGGATTTATCAGTTTTTTTATTTTTAATAAATTTGCAAAAACCTCAAGTAAACTTTTTCATGTTGTCATTATGTGGTGTTGTGTGTAGAATTCTGAGGGAAAAAATGAATTGAATCCATTTTGGAATAAGGCTGTAACATAACCAAATGTGGAAAAAGTGATGTGCTGGGAATACTTTCTGGATGCACTGTAACAGTAAGTACGCTCGATGCTATAGACGTTTTGGTGTTGGGCGATATGTCTTGTCAATGTCGTAACAGCCGCGATACATTCTTCTCTATTTGTGGCGAATATACACTTGTGCCTCAGAGACGTTGGATGACTACTCTTGTGAAGAAAGCTTATCATCTGTATTTCAGCTGCAAAACTGGTGATCAAGACAAGGAATGGGCACCTGACATTTGCTGTGTGACATGTGCTGTCAGTCTGAGACCCGGGCTCAGAGGCACTCGAAAGACGATGCTGTTTGCTGTTGTGATGATATGGCGAGAACAGAAAGACCATGTGACGGACCGTTACTTCTCTTTGACTAATGTGTCTGGTTTCTCTGCCAAAAACAAGAAATTAATTGAATATTCTAGTCTGCCTTCAGCATTTAGACCCGTGCCACATGACGACAGTCTTCCATTTCCGAAACCACCAGAGGACTGGACCTTAGAAGAACCAGATGAAGAAACTGCAATGCAGGGTACTGATAGTGACATTGACCCGGATTTTGAACCATGCTCATCAGGCGATCCACATCTGATAACACAGTCCGAATTGAACGATTTGGTCAGAGATTTGGGTTTGTCAAAGCAAAAGCCGAGCTGCTGGGTTTGAGACTGCAGGAATGGTGTTTGCTGTCACCAGGTACGAACATTTCTGTGTTTCGAGGCTGACATCGTGATATAACCAGATTTTTTGCACAAGTCGACGGTCTCTGTGTCTGTTGTGACAATTGAAGGATTGTTCTCGACCTTGGGTTGTGATCACAATCCGGAAGAGTGGCGTCTCTTCATTGATTCGTCAATGTTAAGCCTGAAAGCTGTTCTGCTACACAATGGCAACGTTTATCCTTCAGTTCCTTTTGGCTATGCAGCACACATGAAAGAAACGTATGAGAATATGGAACTGTTGTTGAAGCACGTCCAGTATAGCAGGTACCACTGGAATATCTGTGGAGATCTTAAAGTCGTTGCTCTGTTACTAGGACTGCAGCTCGGCTATACAAAGTACTGTTGTTTCATCTGTGAATGGGACAGCTGTGCCAAAGAGTCACACTATTCTCGACCGAACTGGTAACTCCATAAAAAGTTAGTTCCAGGACAGAAAAATGTGGCACATGAATCACTTGTCGACCCAGCAAAGATATTTTTGCCTCCTCTTCACATAAAACTGGGACCCTTGAAGAATTTCGTGAAAGCACTGAACAAGGAAGGCGAAGGTTTTTCGTTATTTAAGACAGATGTTCCCAAGAATAACTGACGCCAAGATCAAAGAGGGCATTTTTGTTGGCCCCCAGATCAAAATATGTTATGAGTGACAAGCGGTTTGAAGATCTGTTAGTCGGGCCGGAAAAAATTGCCTGGAAAGCCTTCAAAGACGTTGTTGACAATTTTCTGGGCAATTACAGAGCCCCAAACTCCATTTAGCTGGTAGACAAACTTCTCAAAGCATACAAGACAATGAAGTGCAACATGTCACTCGAGATTCATTTCCTCCACTCACACTTGGACTTCTTCCCTGCAAATCTCGGGGCTGTCAGTGACGAACACGGTGAAAGGTTTCACCAGGACATTGCTACGATGGAGAGACGATACCAGGGCAACTGGAATCCATCAATGCTTGCTGACTACTGTTGGACACTGCAACGTGAGGCACCAGACATTAAATACAAAAGAAAATCAGGAGCAAACACTTTGAATTCTGTTGAATTTAATAGCTTATGCGTAACATAAACGTGACTAAATACGTTATTGTCAGTAAACATATAAATGTCTATTTCTCAGAGTTCCTACATGATGCCGTAAAACCAAAACTATATTTGTGCATACCCAGTAGGTACCTGTCACAATCAGCAAAAACTGTTCAGGAAGCAAGACTTTTCAAAAAAATTGCTGTGCAGTGAAATCACATTTCTTTTGTCAATGGTGGGCTGGCGCCCTGCCCGGGGTTTGTTCCTGCCTTGTGCCCTGTGCTGGCTGGGATTGGCTCCAGCAGACCCCCGTGACCCTGTGTTAGGATATAACAAGATGGAAAATGACTGACTGACATTTCTATTGTGAAGGAGACCAGAGTGTCAATGACCCAGACCCCCAACACGAACACACCAAGTGTCCCAGGTGGTTTATTCAACCCAAATTCATTCTACAGTAGGGCAATCGTGGTCAAAAGTTTAGAGGACGACGCAAATATTAATTTTCACAAAGTTTGCTACCTCAGTTGTTATGATGACAATTTGCGTCTACTCCAGAATGTTCTGATGAGGGATCAGATGAATTGCAATTAACTGCAATGTCCCTCTTTACCATGAAAATGAACTTCATCCCAAAAAACCACTGCATGTCAGCCCTGCCACCAAAGGACCTGCTGACGTCACTTCAGTGATCACACAGGTGAGAGTGTCGACGAGGACAAGGCTGGAGATCACTCTGTCATGCTGACCGAGTTACAATAACAGACTGGAAGCTGATACTTGAAATCCTTGTTCTTCCTCTGCCAACCATGGCTACCTGCAAGGAAACACATGCAGTGCACACAAAGAGCTTCACCGGCAAGGACATCACTGCTAGTAAGACTGCACCTCAATCAACCATTTATCAGATCGTCAAGAACTTCAAAGACAGAGGATCATGTGTTGTGAAGAAGGCTTCAGGGCACCCAAGAAAGTCCAGCAAGTGCCAGGACCAACTGTCTCCTAAAGATGATTCAGCTGCGGGCACCACCAGGGCAGAGCTTGGTCAGGAATGGCAGTAGGCAGGTGGGAGTGAGGCGAAGACTTTAGGAGGATGGCCTGGTGGGTGTCAAGAAGGACAGCAAAGAAGCCAAGAAAAACATCAGGGACAGGCTGATATTCTGGGATTGGACTGCTGAGGACTGCTGGGGTCAAGTCATTGTCTCTGATGAATCCCCTTTCTGATTGTTTGGGTCATCCAGAAAAAAAGAAAAGGTGAGCGGCGCTACCATCAGTCCTGTGTCAGGCCAACAGTAAAAGATCCTGAGACCATTCATGTCACGTGGGGTTACTTCTCAGCCAATGCAGTGGGCTCACTCACAATTTGGCCTAAGAACACAGCCATGAATAAGGAATGAGACCAAAACATCCTCCGAGAGCAACATCTCCCAACCATCCAAGAACAGTTTGGTGACCAACAATGAACAATCCAGCGTGATGGAGCACTGGGCCATAAGGCAAAAGTGAGAACTAAGTGGCTCAGGGAACAAAACATCGAAATTTTGGAAACTCCCAAGATCTTAACCCCTTGTTGCCTAAATGTACTTACAATTATATAAAAAAAGAAATTATTTGTGTTTTTGCTGTCAAGCATATGTTAAATTCAGGAGAAGGGTCTAGCTGCAGCCTGCAATACCTATGACATATGAAAAAGATTGGGAAGCCCTCTCAGCCTGCATAATAATTGACTCTCCTTTCAACAATAAAGATAACAGTGGTATGTCTTTCATTAACTAGGAACATCTGAGTACTGTGGTGTTTTCCGAACAAAGATTTTTAGTGACGCAGTATTTAGTTGTATGAAATTAAATCAAATGTGAAAAACTGGCTGTGCACAAATGTGGGTCCACTTGTCATTGTGCTGATTTGAATGCCTGTCACTGCTCAATGCTGATTACATGGTGTGATGAGCTCATTACGCCTTGAACTTCATAGACAGGTGTGTCCATCATGAGATATAAAGGTATTTAAGGTGGTCAATTACAAGTTGTGCTTCCTTCCCTTTGACTCTCCTCTGAAGAGTGACAGCATGGGATCCTCAAAGCAATTCTCAAAAGATCTGAAAACAAACATTGTTCAGTCTCCTGGTTTAGGGGAAGGCTACAAAAAGCCATCTCAGAGGATTAAACTGTCAGTTTCTGTAACTGTAAGGAATGGAATCAGGAAATGGAAGGCCACAGGCACAGTTGCTGTTAAACCCAGCAGGTCTGGCAGGCCAAGACAAATACAGGAGCGGCAAATGAGCAGGATTGTGAGAATGGTGACAGACAACCCACAGATCACCTCCAAAGACCTGCAAGAACATCTTACTGCAGATGGTGTATCTGTACATCGTTCTACAATTCAGTGCAATTTGCACAAAGAACATCTGTATGGCAGGGTGATGAGAAAGAAGCCCTTTCTGCACTCACACCACAAACAGAGTTGCTTGTTGTTTGCAAATGCAGATTCATTTTGGAACAAAGTTCTTTGGACTGATGAGACAAAAATGGAGTTATTTGGTCATAACAAAAAGCGCTTTGCATGGTGGAAGAAAACCTGCTACCTACTGTCACATTTGGTGGAGGTTCCATCATGCTGTGGTGCTGTGTGGCTAGTTCAGGGACTGGGGCCCTTGTTAAAGTCGAGGGTCAGATGAATTCAACCCAATATCAACAAATTCTTCAGGATAATGTTCAAACATCAGTCACAAAGTTGAAGTTACGCAGGGGTTGGATATTCCAACAAGACAATGACCCAAAACGCAGTTGGAAATCTACAAAGGCATTCATGCAGAGGGAGAAGTACAATGTTCTGGAATGGCCGTCACAGTCCCCTGACTTGAATATCATCGAAAATCTATGGGATGATTTGAAGCAGGCTGTCCATCAAATTGAACTGAACTGGAGAGATTTTGTATGAAGAATGGTCAGAAATACCTCCATCCAGAATCAGACACTCATCAGAGGCTATAGGAGGACAGCGTCTAGAGGCTGTTAGATTTACAAAAGGAGGCTCCACTAAGTATTGATGTCATATCTCTGTTGGGGTGCCCACATTTATGCACCTGTCTAAATTTGTTATGATGCATATTGCATATTTTCTGTTAATCTAATAAACTTAATGTCACTGCTGAAATACTACTGTTTCCATAAGACATGTCAGATATTAAAAGGAAGTTGCTACTTTGAAAGCTCAGCCAATGAGAAACAAAAATCCAAAGAATAAAGAGGGGTTCCCAAACTGTTTTATATGACTGTATGACATAGGTCAGGTAATGCCCACAATATCAGTCACAAAACGCACTTTAACTCAGATAACCCTCCTACAACCCTAATCTTAACCATAGTGTAACGGGGCCCTAATGCTAATCATAGCCAAATGTGATGGGTGTTACATGACGGATGTTGTGGGCATAGTTCGTAATGTTGAGGCATTACATGACTGACCTCATAGATACTGCGGTCTGCAATTACACTTTGTTGAAATTAAATGTTAATTTGAGTATAGCACGCAAGCAAACAATAAGCTGGTATGTATTTTTATCTTACCACAACTTACCTCAAATTTGGACAATTTCTTGAAAATGAGTAGCCAAAATCCATGTGCATGGCCACACCAACATTTCGCTTCCATCATGACGGATGTAGTTTCCACTACGACTGCTAGATGGCGTGACCAGTGATTCCAGTACAATCTTTGGTACATATTGAATACGCATCAAGTGGCATTGGCAGGATAGATACGCCACCTCGGCTGCATTCAGGCCAGAAGCGGTTTGAAGTGATTTTGCGACAATCGTCTACAAGGTGTTAATCCAATTGAGAAATTGTGGTTAATCCTCAAGAGGCAAAAACCCACCCATTGTGACAAATTCCAACCATTGATTATTTCAAGAATGGGTTGCCATCAGTAAGGATTGGGCCCGGAAATTGATTGCCAGCCTGTCAGGGCGAATTGCAGAGGTTTTGAAAAAGAAAGTAAGGCCAACACTGCAAATATTGACTTTTTGCATAAACTGAATGTCATTGTCAATAAAAGCCTTTGAAACTTCTGAAATGCTTTTAATTCTACTTCAGTATAGCATAGAAACATCTGGCAAAAAGATCTAAAAACACTGAGGCAGCAAACTTGGTGAAAACAAACACTTGGGTCATTCTCAAGCTGCGACTGTACAAAGTAGCACAAGCACAGGCTTCTCTCTTCTTCCAACTCTCACCACCCTCCTCCAGTTGAGTGTTGCCTTTTTACCTTCCAGCGCCAACTCGCCTATACAAGGGAGTGTGGCCCCTTTTATTAAGGACCCTGGACTACTTCTAGTGCCAGGGCCAGTGCCCGATGGAAGTACTTCCAGGTCATGTGAAAGTTCCATTTTAGGTGACATATCTCCCTGCAGGACCCGGGTTCACTTCCCGGGTCCTCCCTGTGTGGAGTTTGCATGTTCTCCCCGTGTCTGCGTGGGTTTCCTCCGGGCGCTCCGGTTTCCTCCCACAGTCCAAAGACATGCAGGTTAGGTGGATTGGCGATTCTAAATTGACCCTAGTGTGTGCTTGGTGTGTGGGTGTGTTTGTGTGTATCCTGCGGTGGGTTGGCACCCTGCCTGGGATTGGTTCCTGCCTTGTGCCCTGTGTTGGCTGGGATTGGCTCCAGCAGACCCCCGTGACCCTGTGTTCGGATTCAGCGGGTTGGAAAATGGATGGATGGATGGGTATCTCCCTGCAGCACCCCCTTGTGGCAACCAGGGGTTCCAGCAGGGCTGTGTTGCTGAACCACACTTCCCAGCATGCCATACAGGGCACAGCTATCCAGGGCCGCTGACATGTTTCTGGACTTCTCTAGTGCCTTCAACACCATCCAACCTCTGCTCCTTAGGGACAAGCTGACAGAGATGGGAGTAGATTCATACCTGGTGTCATGGATCGTGGACTATCTTACAGACAGACCTCAGTATGTGCGTCTCGGGAACTGCAGGTCTAACATTGTGGTCAGTAACACAGGAGCGCCACAGGGGACTGTACTTTCTCCGGTCCTGTTCAGCCATCGGATTTCCAATACAACTCGGAGTCCTGCCACGTGCAAAAGTTCGCTGACGACACTGCTATCATGGGCTGCACAAGGAATGGGCAGGAGGAGGAGTATAGGAACCTAACCAAGGACTTTGTTAAATGGTGTGACTCAAACCACCTACAACTGAACACCAGCAAAACCAAGGAGCTGGTGGTAGATTTTAGGAGGCCCAGACCCCTCATGGACCCCGTGATCATCAGAGGTGACTGTGTGCAGAGGATACAGACCTATAAATACCTGGGAGTGCAGCTGGATGATAAACTGGACTGGACTGCCAATAATGATGTTCTGTGCAAGAGAGGACAGAGCCGACTATACTTCCTTAGAAGGCTGGCATCCTTCAATATCTGCAATAAGATGCTACAGATGTTCTATTAGACGGTTGTGGCGAGCGCCCTCTTCTACGCAGTGGTGTGCTGGGGAGGCAGCATAAAGAAGAGGGACACCTCACGCCTGGACAAACTGGTGGGGAAGGCAGGCTCTATTGTAGGCATGGAGCTGGACAGTCTGACATCTGTGGTGGAACGACGGGCGCTGAGCAAACTCCTGTCAATCATGGAGAATCAACTGCATCCACTGAACAGGATCATCTCCAGACAGAGGAGCAGCTTCAAGGACAGACTGCTGTCACCGTCCTGCTCCACTGACACACTGAGGAGATCGTTCCTCCATCACACTATGCGACTATTCAATTCCACCAGGGGGGTAAACGTTAACATTATACAAAGTTACTGTTCGTAATACCTGCATTGTTATCACTCTTTAATTTAATATTGTTTTTTTATCAGTATGCTGCTGCTGGAGTATGTGAATATCACCTTGGGATTAATAAAGTATCTATCTATCTATCTATCTATCTATCTATCTATCTATCTATCTATCTATCTATCTATCTAAGTGCCTTGAGCATGGGAAAGGCGCTATATAAATAAAATGTATTATTATTATTATTATTATTATTATTATTATTATTATTATTATTATCTAACTAACATATGGGAGTAGTAAACAGTCACAAGTGACATCATCCAGTTCCGATGGGCTGTCCGTCCATCCTGTCTGGCCCTCTCTTTCGGGTCCGATCCCTGTCTCTTCTCCTGCCTATTTGTCTGTTAGGAGCCTCCTGTCCAGGTAAGGAACAATCCTCTCCTCTAGTCGAGATGCCCCTTTGCCATCTACACTCTATAGTGCCTTTCACAGTGTGAGCCAAACGTTCATTACAAAGTGCAGAGAGCCCTGAAAAAGCATCGGAAAAATGATGAGGTGAGTCACTCACCGACGATTCCACCAGAGAAACGAAGACAGATTTATTCAAGCATAAAGCCGGAAACAGAAATGAAGTGTCACTGAGAAAGGATGAGAATGTCGTGTTCTTTAAAATAATAAACAGAGAGACTCCTAGACAGGCCTGAGGTGTGCGCCTCAGCATTCTAAAAAGCCTTTTGGGAACATCTAATAGGAGGATCTGCCTGCGGGATGCGCTTCTTGAAAACTGCATTCTTTAATGATTAATCATGAAACTTCAATGCACTCGGAAAACAAGATGGCTTGATTACTACAGCTAGTACAGCCTTGGGCCCCCTTGGTTGGTGAATAATAAACTGCGAGCACAGCTGAGACAAAGGGGGACAAGCTTGACTTTATATATAGCGCCTTTAACAGTCAGCAGGCTCTTTACAGATGTCTCCTAGTTACAACTGGCGCAAGGTGTGGCAAACTCAGTGAAGCAGAGATGGGTAATTGGCACATTAGCCTTGGGGTCATATATATCGCCTTTCACAGTGGGTAGTGTCACACGTGTGCGCTGGGGGAACACCCTAAAGGTTTGCACAAGGGGGCAGTGTGTTAATAACGTTCTCTCCTCGCCTTGACACTTCACCAGCCGTGACGTCACTTATGGGGTCAGACCACACAGACCCGCCTCTTCCTCCCAGAATCCAACTTGAGAGGAACCAACGGCATCTTGGGCAGAGCACTTGATTTACAGTGCATCCGGAAAGTATTCAAAGCGCATTACTTTTTCCACATTTTGTTATGTTACAGCCTTATTCCAAAATGGATTAAATTCATTTTTTTCCTCAGAAATCTACGCACAATACCCCATAATGACAACGTGAAAAATGTGATGCGCTGTGAATACTTTCTGGATGCACTGTATATATATACGATTCCGAGAGGGAGTGCAGTGGAGTGTGTACACCTGATGAGCCCAGAATGAGGGCGAAACACGTGTCGTGTGCTCTTTGCATTTATTTGACAGTAAACTATTTCAACCATTCTATGATCTGCTCCTCACAAACTGAGGGCACCGTGGCGGATGTTAGCAGATTGCTGGCCAACCACAAGCGTTACCTGGTAGGTAACCACCCATACAATCAGATTGTGAAACAGACTACGAATGCCGTGAATGTAATTACCCCGATCTACATGCTGTCAAATAAACGAACCACACGCCGTGGCGCAACGTTAGGGGCATCGCCTCTGGCGCTGATGTCCGAGGTTCGATTCCCGAGAGGGAGTGCAGTGAAGTGTGTACACCTGATGAGCCCAGAATGAGGGCGAAACACGTGTCGTGTACTCTTTGCATTTATTTGACAGTAAACTATTTCAACCATATATATATATATATATATATATATATATATATATATATATATATATATATATATATATATATATATATATATATATAATATATATATATGCAGCTGGAGATCCACAAAGGGAGAAAAAATGAATCCCGTATCATAAAGTACTTTTTATTCCTGAGTTTTCAACCCCTGCCAGGGGTCTTCATCAGAGGATAATGCTTAGACTTACAAGACTCAAAGGCAATATATAGCAAAACATTACGTGGGGGGGGGTGATGGGGTGGGGGGGGGTATTGGGTGTACAGTTTATTTATTATGTACATGTTCTTCTTAAGTTTGCATATGCTGGATTTATGTCCAAGTGTCTGTTGATGGCGTTCTCATGTGATAGCCAAGATTCGGCCAGCTCTCTGGCACTTTTAGTACTGGCCTTAAATTTTACTTGTACATTGTCCCAGTTAAATGTATGTCCTGTAGATTTAGTATGCGTGTAGATCAATGAAAGTGAGTCCTTTCTTCTGACGGTGTTGTGATGTTCCTGCACACGTGTTGAGATTCTTTTTGAAGTTTGTCCTATGTATACCGCTGAGCAAGAACTGCATGGAATGCTATAAACTGCGTTTCGTGTTTCTGCTGTCGATTTCTTGTTTTTTAGCATTAAACAGGACCGTGCGCAGATTGTTCGTGGGTTTGTGTGCTATTCTGAAGCCTGACTTGGCCAGGATGTGCGTTGTGCCTTCAGACACCTTGTGGTGATAAGGGAGTGAGTGCCAGGTGGGGTGGGGGTTCTGATTCAATTCAATTGTTTTTTGGCATTTTCTGTGTAAACTCTGATTAATGAATGTTTTTGAGTATCCGTTTGAAGTGAAAAGATGGAAGAGATAGCGTCTCTCATTCATTTTTGGTTCCTTCGTATTACAATGGGTGTGGACTCTTCTGAATAGAGTTTTAACACATATTCGGTGAACAGCGCTGAGTTGGCATTACAGCGCTTGAAAGATGTATCCATCGCCAAAGACGAGATCATGGTCTCGTTTGATGTTGTGTCGCTATACACTATGATTCCGATTCATTTGGCCACAGAAACACTATTAATGAGACTGAAAAGCGACCCCACCATAGAGACAAGAACTAAACTGTCCATTAAAGACATAATGCACCTAATATCATTTTGCCAGAAAACTCACTTTCATTTCAACGGCAAATACTACACTCAGAAAGAAGGCATGCCAATGGGATCGCCATTATCAGGACTTCTAACGGAACTGGTAATGCAGCGATTTGAAAACATGGCTCTATCCCAGTTCACACTCAAAATTTGGATACGCTATGTAGACGACACATTCGTCATACTAAAAAATAACCAGCTGAATGAATTCTACAACCACATCAACACAATATTCCCTGCAATCCAATTCACAATGGAAAAAGAAATTAACCAACACATCAGCTTCCTGGACAACTACATCAAAAGAAATAATGAAGCCACCCTGACCACAAGTGTTTACTGTAAAGAATGCTACGCAGACAAGATATTACACTTCACCAGTAACCACCCGGTATCTCATAAATGGAGCTGTGTTAAAACTCTATTCAGAAGAGTCCACACCCATTGTAATACGAAGGAAACAAAAATGAATGAGAGACGCTATCTCTTCCATCTTTTCACTTCAAACGGATACTCAAAAACATTCATTAATCGGGAGCTTACACAGAAAACGCCAAAAAACTCAGCAAACAATTGAATTGAATCAGAATCTCCACCCCACCTGGCACTCACTCCCTTATCAGAGCAAAACTTAAAAGAAGTGGTGAGGCGGGTGGCCTTCTGCTGTTATGCACCTAAAATCTGGAATAGCCTGCCAGTAGGAATTCGCCAGGCTAATACAGTGGAGCACTTTAAAAAACTGCTGAAAACACATTATTTTAACATGGCCTTCTCATAACTTCACTGTAATTTAATCCAGATACTCTATATATCCAATTCATTATAATAACTATTCATTCAGAATCTGTACTAACCCCTACTCTCTCTTCTGTTTCCTTTTCCGGTGTCCTGTTGGTGGTGGCGTGCGCCACCACCATCTACCCAAAACACCATGATGTTCCAACAATGATGGATGGATTAAAAGCCAGAAGTCTGTATAACCATCAGCATCAAGTGACTCTGTGAGAACCCGAACTACAAAGAGGACTATTTCATTTATGTTAGGTAGAATGTCCAGGGGGGACTGGGAGGTCTAGTGGCCTGGAACCCCTACAGATTTTATTTTTTTCTCCAGCCGTCTGGAGCTTTTTTTTTGTTTTTTCTGTCAACCCTGGCCATCGGACCTTACTCCTTTCTATGTTAACTAATGTTGTCTTATTTTAATTTTGTATTTTGTCTTTTATTTTTCTTTTCTTCATCATGTAAAGCACTTTGAGCTACTTTTTGTATGAAAATGTGCTATAGAAATAAATGTTGTTGTTGTTGTTGTTATCACCACAAGATGTCTGAAGGTAAGCGCGCATCCTGGCCAAGTCAGGCGTCAGAATAGCACACAAACCCACGAACAATCTGCGCACGGTCCTGTTTAATGCTAAAAACAAGAAATTGATAGTAGAAACACGAAACACAGTTTATAGCATTCCATGCAGCTCTTGCTCAGCGGTATACATAAGACAAACGTCAAAAAGAATCGCAACACGTATACAGGAACATCACAACACCGTCAGAAGAAAGGACTCACTTTCATTGATCTACACGCATACTAAATCAACAGGACATACATTTAACTGGGACAATGTACAAGTAAAATTTAAGGCCAGTACTAAAAGTGCCAGAGAGCTGGCCGAATCTTGGCTATCAAATGAGAACGCCATCAACAGACAATTGGACATAAATCCAGCATATGCAAACTTAAGAAGAACATGTTCATAATAAATAAACTGTACACTGAATACCCCCCCCCTCCCCACCCCCTCCACGTAATGTGTTGCTATATATTGCCTTTGATTCTTGTAAGTCTAAGCATTATCTTCTGATGAAGACCCTGGCAGGGGTTGAAAACTGAGGAATAGAAACTACTTTATGATACGTGATTCATTGTTTCTCCCTTTGTGGATCTCCAGCTGCAAATATGCAAACTGTATCACAGACCTTCTCTTCCTTATATATATATATATATATATATATATATATATATATATATTGTAGCAGATAAGCGTGTTGTCCACCTCTCGAACCCTCAGGTACCACTCTTCGGACCAGGTGAAAGTATAATAATTCTTTATTATAATACTACACTGTGCACAAAGCACCCTCCACTCCACACTCATTAAACACAATACTCTTCTATAAACAATACTCCTCCTCTCCCAGACACGTCGCCACCCTACCTCCCAGCTCAGCTCAATGTCTGGGCTCACCCAGAGTTCTTTTATAGCCCCTGACCCGGAAGTGGCTCCAAGCCAAACCCACAAGTCCGTTTTCCTTCCGGGTCAGGGCAAAGTCCTTTTCTTCATCCCGGGAGCACATCGCTTCTTCCAGTCACGTGACTGGGATGCACTCCCGGGTTAAAGGGCATGCCAGAGCCCACTAGCCCCCCCTACAGCGACTCCTGGCGGCCCCCAAGGTATCCAGCAGGGCTGTGTCAAAACACTACAAAGTCCATAAGGCCCTGCTGGAACTCGGGGCACAAATATGCTGTCCGGAGGGCTCCTCCTAGCGGCCTGGGGGTGATGACCGGAGTCCATAGCCGGTCGTCTGTCACAGTCCCTCCCCCTTAGCGACGACCAGTGGGGCGGAGCGTTGATTCCCGCGAGGGACGTCTTCCTCCAGGAGAACGCTTTATCCGGACCGTGGCTCTGTTGTCGAGACCCCCCCGGCGAACCTTGGGGGAACGGTGTATCTGCTGTTCCACCACTCCCCTGTCCTCCGGGGACAACTACGCCATACGTGGCCCGGTTGCCGGCAGTTGTAGCACCGCCGACGTCCTCCTGGTGGCCTCTCTTCCCGAGACCTAAAGCACCTCGGGAATTCTGTCAGCTCCACCCTGTCCTCCGCCAAGGAGGGGTTAACAGCCGCTTTGCTGCTCTTGGCCCGTTTCTTTTCCCTGTTAGGAGACCCGCATTTCTGTGTGGGGATCTCCTGCTTTCTCTGGGGCTTGTGCACAACGTGAGGCTCTCTATGGGAAAGAGAGAGCCTCTTTGCTGTTTGCACGCCCGTTGTCCTATATAAACTCGGAGGCGGCGTCATTAGTACCGTATCGCTCCGGGTAACAGCACTATTCAGCTGTCCCGGGACGATCGGTGCTTCCCCCGCCTCTTCATTAACCAACGGCAACCCCTTTATCACGCGGGTCGGGCTCTTACGGTCCGCGTTATCCCGGAGCGGCGTCTGATATCGCCGCCCCGGTTCCATCGGATCGCTGCCCAACCATTCCGTATTTGTACCACACTTCACTGTCGGGCACACAGCGCTTTGACAACCGCAACTTATTAAACGCGGTGCCGATTCACACTGCGTCCCCTTATTATATACGGCGCAGATTTCACTCACCTGCACCGCCGAATCAATCGAGGCCGAGGCTTCACGGCCTAACCGTCGCAGGTATACTTGTAGTTTCCTCAGCGGCGCTTCGACCGTGGCTCCCAGCTCCTCTACCCGTCTCCTCAGGTCCTCGATTCCCTGAAAGAAACCCAGTACGGGCTCGAGTATCTCTTCGAGATCCCGTATCATATAGTTAGTTAAATTATTTGTCTCGGCCGGCAGTAAGGCTACTTCCTTATTTTGGTCACCTGCCGACCGGGAACCAATGAGCACGTCCACTCCTGGCACGTGCTCTGCTGATGAGCGCAAGGGCTCCTGGGATATGGAGTCTTTAGAGGGTCGGGTAGCCTCCTGCGGCTGGCTGCGGTCTGCCTTTTTAATATTGCCGGCAGACACTACAGTCACGTCCCGTCCCTCTTTACCTGTGTTAAATGGTGGCGCTGCTTCGCTCGCCGCCCCCCTTCCCCTTCAGGGAGCGCAGACGCGTTGGGGAATTATTCGCCTCGCCGACGGCTCCCAACTGCTCTTCTTCCTGGTTGCCGGCGCGCGAGGTCACGTGGACATTCTCCGCCAATGGACTCCCTTTCTGCGGACGCCTAGACTGGCTTGCTTTCCTCTCTTCGCGGCCATCTTGTCTAGGTGTGAGGCGGGCGCGTTCTTTGTCCGCTTCGTGCAGACAGGCCCCTGCAAAACAGGAAACAAATACTCCCGGCGTTTCGGGCATTGCCCCAGCACATACCTCGGAACGTTGGCGATCACGCTCCAACTCCCTGTAGTAATCTTCGGGAGTCGCCATCCGGTAACGTTCCGACTGCTGCCCTGCTCGGGTTTGCGTGGCCTTAAACTGCTCCCGATCTTCCTCACTGCCCGTCAGGTAAGTCCACAGCGTCTCCATCGGATCTGGGACCGAAGTCTTCTGGACAACTCCAGCCTTCTTCCCAGTCTTCTTCCCCATGCTTTCCTGCTGTAGAGGACGGCTCTCAGCTGCAGCGCTCTTGGTCGCGGGTGGAGAATTCACCTCCGCGGTTACTAGTGGGACCTTCTTAGGGTTCTCTGCCACAACGAATTTAATTATTAATGCAGATCCTCTGCCTCCAGACGGCCAGAGAATCCTGCCGACTACGCCAGTGTAGCAGATAAGCGTGTTGTCCACCTCTCGAACCCTCAGGTACCACTCTTCGGACCAGGTGAAAGTATAATAATTCTTTATTATAATACTACACTGTGCACAAAGCACCCTCCACTCCACACTCATTAAACACAATACTCTTCTATAAACAATACTCCTCCTCTCCCAGACACGTCGCCACCCTACCTCCCAGCTCAGCTCAATGTCTGGGCTCACCCAGAGTTCTTTTATAGCCCCTGACCCGGAAGTGGCTCCAAGCCAAACCCACAAGTCCGTTTTCCTTCCGGGTCAGGGCAAAGTCCTTATCTTCATCCCGGGAGCACATCGCTTCTTCCAGTCACGTGACTGGGATGCACTCCCGGGTTAAAGGGCATGCCAGAGCCCACTAGCCCCCCTACAGCGACTCCTGGCGGCCCCCAAGGTATCCAGCAGGGCTGTGTCAAAACACTACAAAGTCCATAAGGCCCTGCTGGAACTCGGGGCACAAATATGCTGTCCGGAGGGCTCCTCCTAGCGGCCTGGGGGTGATGACCGGAGTCCATAGCCGGTCGTCTGTCACAATATATATATATATATATATATATATATATATATATATATTGTTGAGGATTGCCAGCTTCTTACTCCGGCCCTCACCCCCAGGCCGCCAGGAGGAGCTCTCCGGACAGCATGGACATGCCCCGAGATCCAGCAGGGCCTCATGGACTATGTAGTTTCTACACACAGCCCTGCTCGATACCTTGGTGGCCACCCATGCTGTCCGGAGAGCTCCTCCTGCTGGCCTGGGGGTGAGGGCCGGAGTAAGAAGCCGGCAATCCTCCACAATATATATATGTATATATATATATATATATATATATATATATATATATGTATAGTGGGAATATGAGTCCCTGTCAACCCCTGAACCCGCAGACAACACGCCCAAACACCAGGTAAAAAATCCCAATATTAAATTTATTATAATAATGTGCACAAAGCACCTCCACTACCACAATACTCAATAATAAATCAATACAATTAATTATTATCACAATCCTCCACTCCACCCAGCAGCTCTGTAGCACTCCCTCCCAACTCCAGCTCAGTCTGCTGGGGTTTCCCATAGTCCTTTTATATTCCTTGACCCGGAAGGGCTTCTATCCCTCAGTCCATGTGATTTCATAGCACTTCCAGGTCAGATGAAAACTTCTTTTCTTCAGCCCAGAAGTAATTCCTTTCTTCCATCTCCGTGACTAGGGAACACTTCCGGGCTATAATAGAAACCATTGTGCCTCCCTGCAGCGTCCCCTGGTTTCCCCCATGGTATCCAGCAGGGCTGTGCAGTAAAACTCCATTGTCCATGATGCCTTGCTGGAATTTGGGGCACCTCCATGTTGCAGGGACGACTACATCTAGCTGCGTGGGGGTATTGGCCGGGATAAACAGCCGGCCATATATCACAATATATAAAAATATATATAAATAGATAAGCCTTGCAGCAGAGGAGTCGCCCCTCTGACAAATAGAGCTAACCTTCTGCAGGTCTGGGTCCCTGCCATCCCATGGCTATGGTAAGCCTCCCTCTCTGGATCTAGGCTTAGGACGCCACTGGCCATGGCGCTCACATTGGAGCTCTCCTCCTAAGCCTCTTTGACCCCCACTGCCTTCGTCTTCTTCTATGGTAAGTCACTTCTTTTAACGCTCATCATTCTGGCTCCACCAATTTTGCTCAGCCAGAGCAATCTTTCCTTCAGCCCCCCCACGTGCCACTCAAGGGGCTCTCCTTCTCAGCTGCCTGCTTTTTCTCCCTCAAGAACGTGGCACAGCTGGGCAATCAGCAGCTCTTGGCATCAGTTAGGGTCACAGACGATCCTATACTTGTGCACTAAGTGCAGGGCCGTCCGCTCCCATATCACCACGACACCATAGCACACACTTACACATGAAGACACGAATCCAGCGATTATTTATTTACTGTAAAACGCCAAACAGCTGCGGACCTCACTCATCATTCTTAAATAGAAGATTTTTGGAGGAACCACAACTCTTCCTATAGCCTGTCACCAAACTGAGCAATCAGGGGAGAAGGGTCTGGAGAGGAGACCAAGAACCAGATGGCTACTCTGGCAGGGCACCACAGAACCTCCATGGAGAGGGGACAAACTTCCAGATAAGCTACCACCACTGCAAAACTCCACAGATATAGATACTTTATTAATCCCAATGGGAAATTCACAATATGTTGACTTACATGGCAGAATGGCCAGATGACAGATGAAAGTGTCCTTGGAGTTTGCAAAAAGGTAGCTAAAGGACTCTCAGAGGGTGAGAAACAGGACTCTCTGTTCTGATGAAGCCAAGATTCAAGGGTCCAGTCTCATTTTCTAAGCATCATGTCTGGTGCAAGCAGGCACTGCTCACAACTTGTGTACAAACACTTTCAACGGTGACGTATGGTGGTTGTTGCATCAGGGACTGGGAGAATAGACAGGTTTGAGAGAAAACTGAACTTACCAAGGTACGGAGATATCTTTCATGAAAACCTTTTTCAGAGTACCCTGGAGACCTCAGACTGGGTGACAGATTCATCTTCCAGAAGAGCAAAGCAAAGACAACACAAGAGTGGCTTAGGGACAGCACTGTGAATGCCCATGGGTGGCCCAGCTAGGACCTGGATTTGAACCCAACTGAACATCTCTGGATTGACCTGTAAAAAGCTGAAAACCGATGTTCTCCATCCAACCTGACAGAGCTTGAGAAGATCTGCAGAGAAGAATGGCAGAAAACCCCCAAATCCAAGTGTGGGAAGATTGGCACATCAAATCCAAGGTGTCTGTTGGCTGCATTTGCTGCCAAAGAGGCTTCAACTCAGTACCAAGTAAAGGGTCTGCATGCTTGTGTCATTGCGATATTTCAGTTATTTCTCTTTGTGGAAATTTCTAGTAGAATTTGGTGTCGCGTTGTCCTTCTGGGATATTGAGTGTTGCTTGATGGGGGAAAAAATGAACTGAAATGATTTTATCACAAGGTCGCAACATAACAAAATACGAAAACAGTGAAAGGGGTTGGAACACTTTCAGTTGCTTGATGTGCATTCCCGCATCATTCTCGATGGTATCCAGCCGATGGGCCTTTGGTCTTCCTTGCTTCCTCTTACCACGGACCATTCCGAGTAGCACCTCCTTTTCTAGTTACTCTGCCCTCATCACATGTCCAAAATAGGTCAGTTTCTGTCTGGTGATCTTGCCTTCCAGGGACAACTCTGGGTTTATATCATTAGGAATATCTTTGTGGGTGATCCTAGCTGTCCATGGGATTCATAGAAGTCTTCTCCAGAACCACAACTCAAAGGCATTATTTTTTTTTCGATCCGCTTTTATGAGTGTTCATGTCTCCAAACCATATGTTTCGATTGGGAACACAATGGCAGTGATCAGTCTTTTGTTTGAAGGTGAATGAGACATCCTTACACTTCCATATTTGGTCCATGCTCACCATGGCTGTGCACCCCAGTGCTAATCAATGCTTGATCTCTGCTATCAAGCTGCCACTATGATCAGTGAGGTACCCAAGGAAAATGAAGCTGTCAACCACTTTTATTTCTTCATTGTTAATCCTCTAGTCATGATCTTGGTCTTCTTGATGTTCAGGTAAAGTCCCATCTTCTCGCTTTCTTCTTCCATCTTCAGGATCAACATCTGGAGGTCCTTCTCACTCTCTGCCAGCAGGGTGGTATCATCTGCATATCTCAAATTTCTGATGATTCTTCCACCCCAAACTTTCACCCCAACGCTCAAAACATCCAAGTCCAGCTTCTTCATGATTCACTTCTCCATAGAGGTGGAAATGAAAAGGAGAGAGGATGCATCCTTGCCTTGTACCCTTTTGGATCTTGAACCATTCTGTGTCTCTCATACTTGGTTCACACTGCAGGTTCTTGATCGTAGTAGAGTGATTTGATTAACCTGCTCAGGTGTGCCGGCACTCCTGCCTCACTCAGTGCTTCCCAGAGCTTATCACGCTCAACAAAGCTTTAATATAATCAATGAAGCACAGTGGCTCCCCACTCATATGTAAAGTGCTGTGAGTAGTGAGAAAAGCACTATATACGGTACATGTAAAGAATTAGTTCTATTATTATTAATGTTCTAATGGTCTAATGAGGAGAGACAATGGAGATGTGGTCCAAAGGGTGACGGGAATGGAAGATCATTGGAAGAGAAAGTGAGGGAAGTCAAAGAGGAGTTGGAAGGATAAAAGAAAAGAAGATCTGAAGGAGAAGAGCTTGGCTGGGTACAGGAACGAGCTGTATGGAAAAAGAAGAAGGTTTTAGATAGCAAAATGTGAAAAACATGAAGCACTCTATATCCATATCATTAGAACTGGCCGATGTTAAGAATCAGTGCTGGGGCTGCTGCTATTTTTAATATTTATAAATGATTTAAATAGGAATATAAGTAACAATCTGGTTAAGTTTGCAGATGATACCAAGATAGGTGGATTAGCAGATAATTTGGAATCAGTTATATCATCACAGAAGGACATGGACAGCAGACAGGTTTGGGCAGATTTGTGGCAGATGAAATTTAATGTCAGTAAATGTAAAGAATTACACATAGGAAGTAAAAATGTGAGGTCTGAATACACAATGGGCAGTCAGAAAATCGAGAGTCCACCTTATGAGAAGGATTTAGGAGTCATAGTGGAATTTAAGCTATCGACTTCCAGACAGTGTTTAAAAGTCATTAAGAAGGCTAACAGAATGTCAGGTTATATAGCGCCTTGATGTGTGGAGTACAAGTCACAGGAGGTTCTGCTCAAGCTTTATAACACACTGGTGAGGCCTCATCTGGAGTCCTGTGTGCAGTTTTGGTTGGGCTGAATGGCCTGTTCTCGTCTCGAGTGTTCTAATGTTCTAATGTTCATATGTCCTCAACCCAAGCCGTGGTCACCTCTGATCTCAAACACCTCAAATGGTGTCTATGAAAGGGGAATTACAATCAGAGGGAGATGGCTTGTTTTGAAAATAAAAGGAGACCCCCATCCACCATGATGAATAATAATATTGTTTTTTATTTCTTTAAATGGAGGAACAATAATCATCTTGGGGCTGCTTTCATTGACTTTAAAATACTGCTAATGGTTTACAAAGCCTTAAATAATCTGCTCCATCCAATATCCCAGAATGCCTCTCACCTGACACTCCAAATTGTAACCTCAGATCTTCAAATGAGGGTCTGCTTAGAATTCCAAGAGCTAAACTTAAAAGAAGTGGTGAAGCGGGCGGCCTTCTGTTGTTATGCACCTCAAATCTGGAAAGGCTGACCGATAGAAATTCACCAGGCTGATATGGTGGAGCACTTTAAAACACATTATTGTAGCATGGCTCTCTCAGAGCTTCATTTTAATGTAACCCTGATATTCTGTATATGCATTGAATTATAATTTTATTCATATCTCCACAATCCGTACTAACCCCTACTTTCTCTCCTGTTCTTTAATAGAACCCCAGGCAAAGCAGTGCACCGAGACCCCTACCTTAGGGTTGACAGATTAGAAACTTTGAAATACGGGACACTCTTAAAATCTCTCTCTATATTACTATATATATATAAATTTATACATGCCCCCTACACACCCAGACCAATATATTATATAAAAGTAGAGACATAATGTGTTGCTTGATATCGGACTTCCCACCATGTTCAATACTGATATTGCAATTACATACACCACAGTTTGCTTCAAAACAGCTTCTCCCTTGTTTGACAAATGTCCATTCGCTGGAATATTCATCACAAAATTTACACTTACGTTTTGGAATCTTGAGATGGCTGGATGGATGGATTAGTTTTTAAGTTAGAAAAAAAGTGGGCCGTAACAAGTAGTAAGAACGCACTTTGTTGAGACTTTATGTTGCAATGCTGATCCAGAACTGCAGAGCAGCGCAGCTGGAGAGCAAAACGGTAAGAGTGTCGCTGTCCTCCGCCAATAGCAACTGAAAAATGCTGCAAACAAACAGGCAGCAAACACTCGTGTCCTCGTTACATTTGGGTTATTTTCATCAAGAGAATCTGAGAAAAGAAAGTATAATTACTTCAAAAGTTACAAATAAGTACCGTAAGTAAAATTTGAAAATGAACTAAATACGGGACATTTGGGTGTCCCTGAAAGGTCAGTACGGGACAGGGGACAAAACGATCAAATATGGGACATGTCCCATATATAAGGGACGTCTGGCAACCCTACCCTACATACATAACCATTCAGCAAGTCACAACATACAAAGATTAGTATGGTCGTGGGGACCCTGGGCACCTGCCCAGGGTATCCATGCGTTAAGATGGCTCTGTTTTCTGGTTTTCTATGGTGGCAATCTGCAACCAAGAGTGATAGATAGATAGATAGATAGATAGATAGATAGATAGATAGATAGATAGATAGATAGATAGATAGATAGATAGATAGATAGATAGATAGATAGATAGATAGATAGATAGATAGATAGATAGATAGATAGATAGATAGATAGATAGATAGATAGATAGATAGATAGATAGATAGATAGATAGATACTTTATTAATCCCAAGGGGAAATTCACTATTTTGAAATTTTGAAAGGGAAGGTCTACAGGATGGTAGTGAAACCTGCTATGCTATACGGGCAGGAAACGGTGGCACTGACCAGAAAGCAGGAGACAGAGCTGGAGGTGGCAGAGTTACAGATGTTAAGATTTGCATTGGGTGTGACGAGGATGGACAGGATTAGAAATGAGGACATTAGAGGATCAGCTCAAGTTGGGAGGTTGGGAGACAAAGGCAGAGAGGCGAGATTGTGTTGGTTTGGACATGTGCAGAGGAGAGATGAGGGGTATATTGGGAGAAGGGTGCTAAGGATAGAGCTGCTAGGGAAGAGGAAAAGAGGAAGACCTAAGAGAAGGTTTATGGATGTGATGAGAGAGGACATGCAGATGATGGGTGTGACAGAGCAAGATGACGAGGACAGGACAATATGGAAGAAGATGATCCGCTGTGGTGACCCCTAACGGGAGCAGCCGAAAGAAGAAGAAGAAAAAGATGGTGATTGATGGATGGAAGGCCAGACATCCACCTGACCATCAGAATCTAATTCTTCCACGTTAGTATTGCCTAATCTTATTTTTATATTGTTCTTTTTTCTTTCTTCATCTTGTAAAGCACTTTGAGCTACATCATTTGTATGAAAACGTGAGCTATAAATAAATGGTGTTGTTGTTGTTCTTCTTCTTGTTGTTGGAAGGAGACCAGGATTCATATCCTGGCTCCTCCCTGTCTGGCGTTTGTATGTTCTCCCCATGTCCATATGAGTTTTCTCCGGCTGCTCTAGTTTTACTCCTGCAGTTCAAAGACGTGAAGGTTAATTGGATTAGTGTTGCTAAATTAGCTGACAGAGATGGGAGTAGATTCATACCTGGTGTCATGGATCGTGGACTATCTTACAGACAGATCTCAGTATGTGCGTCTTGGGAACTGCAGGTCTGACATTGTGGTCAGCAGCACAGGAGCGCGCAGGGGACTGTACTTTCTCCGGTCCTGTTCAGCCTATATACATCAGACTTCGAATATAACTCGGTGTCCTGCCACATGCAAAAGTTCGCTGACGACACTGCTATCGTGGGCTGCATCAGGAGTGGGCAGGAGGAGGAGTATAGGGACCTAATCAAGGACTTTGTTAAATGGTGTGACTCAAACCACCTACACCTGAACACCAGCAAAACCAAGAAGCTGGTGGTGGATTTTAGGAGGACCAGGATCCTCATGGACCCCGTGATCATCAGAGGTGACTGTGTGCAGAGGGTGCAGACCTATAAATACCTGGGAGTGCAGCTGGATGATAAATTGGACTGGACTGGCAATACTGATGCTCTGTGTAAGAAAGGACAGAATCGACTATACTTCCTTAGAAGGCTGGCGTCCTTCAACATCTGCAATACGATGCTGCAGATGTTCTATCAGATGGTTGTGGCGAGTGCCCTCTTCTAAGTGGTGGTGTGCTGGGGAGACAGCATTAAGAAGAAGGACACCTCACGCCTGGACAAACTGGTGAAGAAGGCAGGCTCTGTTGTAGGCATGGAGCTGGACAGATTGACATCTGTGGCAGAGCGACGGGCGCTGAGCAGACTCCTGTCAATCATGAAGAATCCACTGCATCCACTGAACAGGATCATCTCCAGACAGAGGAGCAGCTTCAGCGACAGACTGCTGTCACTGTCCTGCTCCACTGACAGACTGAGAAGATCGTTCCTCCCCCAAACTATGCGACTCTTCAATTCCACCCAGGGAGGGGTTGTAAACGTTAACATTATACAAATTTATTGTCTGTTTTTACCTGCATTGTGATCACTCTTTAATTTAATATTGTTTTTATCAGTATGCTGCTGCTGGAGTATGGGAATTTCCCCTTGGGATTAATAAAGTATCTATCTATCTATCTATCTATCTATCTATCTATCTATCTATCTATCTATCTATCTATCTATCTATCTATCTATCTATCCTGCCTACTATGCTAAAATTAATATCTATCTATCTATCTATCTATCTATCTATCTATCTATCTATCTATCCATCCATCTATCTATCTATCTATCTATCTATCTATCTATCTATCTATCTATCTATCTATCTATCTATCCTGCCTACTATGCTAAAATTAATATCTATCTATCTATCTATCTATCTATCCATCCATCTATCTATCTATCTATCTATCTATCTATCTATCTATCTATCTATCTATCTATCTATCTATCTATCTATCTATCTATCTATCTATCTATCTATCTATCCATCCATCCATCCATCCATCTATCTATCTATCTATCTATCTATCTATCTATCTATCTATCTATCTATCTATCTATCTATCTATCTATCTATCTATGCATGTGTGTGTTCAATCTGCGATCACATAATGTCTTCTGCCCTCACCACGTGTTTGCGTACATAGTTATGCAGCGAGCTAAACACTTCTTCAACAAACACCCAAGGCACTGATGACATTCAGGCATTTAATGAAAGTAGTGTGAAACTGTAAAGTAAAAAGCAATACCTCTCAGAATTTGTTAACTTAATATACATTTTCCCTTAAAAATGCCTTCAAATTTAATACAAACTACTTTGTTATTATTTCCTTATGAAATGGCACAAATATTACAAAACAGATTCTTTAGCGCAAAGACATCCTGCCGATTCATATTCAAATGCATAAAAAATAGACCTGAACAATCATATACATACTGTATATACTTACGTACACACTAAACATTTGCAAAATAGTAAAAGGAACAACTAAAACTCAAAACAATGTATATACTAATAAAGAAACAAAATACCTAGAGATTATGCCTTTACAAGGGCAAATAAACAGCAAATGGAAACGGATGTCTGCCACCTGCTTCTCCATGTGCCGCTTGCTTCAAGATGGAGTCTTAATAGCAGTATAAAACAATACCTAATTTAGCCATTAGAGGTCCCCTATGAACACATTTTAATAGAGGACAGATCATAATGTGTATGAAAACGTGCTCTAGAAATAAATGTTGTTGTTGTTGTTGTTGTTGTTGTTGTTGGTTATGGAGAAATCGAATGCTAAACTTTATGATTTCTGCTACCACCTCTCCTGTTTCAATGAGCCCTTCTGGCTTTGTCTCTCTTGTAAGTGCCCACCACTCAGCTGCCCCTCATACTTTCTGGTTTTATTTTCCCCCTTCTTTGGGACCACCATCTCATTCCATCTTTCCGCCAAGGGGTTTCCCAGCGAACTTGTCTTTGAATAACGATGAGCGACCATTGCAGAGCAATAAGGCGAATTGGCTTTGGAGCGCCATAGTCAATATTGATACGGGCTCACAGAGAGCACTTGCTGCTAAACCATCTTCAATTTTGAGATGAAAATGTGTTTTTCTTTATTTTCTTTTAAATCTGAAAGCTTCTATTATTATTTTTTTTTTTTGCCATGCAGTAAATCATTGTGTTCATGCAGCATGTGAAGACATTCGAGACACATTACAGAATAAAACAATTACCCTGCCATGGAATTTTAAAAGAGAGCACAAGGGAAAGAGACGGTGGAACATAATGAGCGGCCACACAAAGGCAAAATAAATGTTGAGGTGTCCTGGGAGTGACGCGGCGAGGAAATAGAAGAAAACACGAATCGTTATAATAGTAATAAAATTCAGAGTCTCATGATTCGGCATGAGAAACTGAGCCGGGGCCATCCCAGAATTCCCGTTGGTCTGTTCAGACGTCTCTTAGGTCAGGCAGAGCTTCACTAATAACCTCTGCGACTAGTAGAGTCAGGGACGGTGCCACATCATTCAGGTGTACTTGACGGTGGCTTAAGGTGACAACACAGTGATGTGCGGTCAGGGGAGGCAGGTGAGGGTCATCATGAAAAGTAAAAAAAACGAATAATGAAAACATTGTAACAATTCATCCCGCCACGCTGACACGAGACGATCGCTACCGCTAACCAGTTCTAAGTGGCATCAGATGATAAAAAAGATATGTCAATATCACACCCAGTAAAGCCTAATGCTTCCATTAGGTCAGATTATCTCGGGGCATAACGTGAGCTACCACGGCTATGCTGATGACATGCAACTGTACTTATCAATAGTACCTGATGACCCCGACTCTCTTGATTCACTGACACAATATCTTACTTGTGTTTCTGAATGGATGAGTAGTAATTTTCTCAAACTAAATAAAGAGAAAACTGAAATTTTAGTGATTGGCAATAATGGATATAATGAGGTTATTAGAAATAAACTTGATGCATTAGGATTAAAAGTCAAGACGAAGATAAAGAATTTAGGGGTAACTGTTGACTGTGACCTGAATTTTAAATCACATATTAATCAGATCACTAGGAACAGCATTTTTTCACTTAAGAAATATAACAAAAGTTAGACCTCTTATATCATTGAAAGATGTTGAGAAATGTGTTCACGCTTTTGTTTTCAGTCGGCTAGATTACTGTAACGCACTCCTCTCACGACCACCCCAAAAAAGACGTCAATCGATTGCAATGAGCGCAGAATGGAGCTGCCAGAATCTTAACTAGGAAAAGAAAATCCGAGCACATTTCTCCAATTTTGATGTCACTACATTGATTACCTGTGTCATTCAGAATTGACTTTAAAATACTGCTTATGGTTTACAAAGCCTTCAATAATCTGCTCCATCTTATATTTCGGAATGTCTGGCACCTTACACTCCAAATCGTAACCTTAGATCTTCAAATGAGTGTCTGCATAGAATTCCAAGAGCTAAACTGAAAAGAAGTGGTGAGGTGGGCGGCCTTCTGCTGTTATGCACCTCAAATCTGGAATAGCTTGCCAATAGGAATTCGTCAGGCTGATACGGTGGAGCACATTAAAACACGGCTGAAAACACATTACTTTAACATGGCTTTCTCAGAGCTTCATCTTAGTTTAATCCTGATGCTCTATATATTTAATTAATTATCATTATTATTCATGGTGGCTCCAAAATCTGTACTAACCCCTACTCTCTCTTCTGTTCTTTAATCGGTTTTCTGTGTTGTTGATCTGCACCACCACCACCTGATCAAAGCTTCGTGATGCCCCTGCATTGATGGATTAAAGGCCAGAAGTCCACGTGACCATCATCATCAAGTCCTTCCATGTGAACCCTAAATACAATGAGGACTGATTGAGGTCATTTATGTTAAGTAGAATGCCTGGAGGGGGCTGGGTGGTCTCGTGGCCTTGGAACCCCTGCAGATTTTTTTTTTTTCTCCAGCCATCTGGAGTTTTTTTTTGTTTTTTCTGTCCTCCCTGGCCATTGGACCTTACTCTTATTCTATGTTAATTAGTGTTCTCTTATTTTAATTCTTATTTTGTCTTTCTCTTTCTTAATCATGTAAAGCACTTTGAGCTATATTATTTGTATGAAAATGTGCTATAGAAATAAATTTTGCTGTTGTTGTTGTATACACCTTATTTTAAAATGTTCAGTCACCCCTGATGCAAGAGCATTTATAGTCCGAGAAAAAAAGACTAATGGCCAATCTCCATATAACCCTTACAGTATATGTGATGATACAATATATATACTGTATATATATATATATATATATATATATATATATACTGTATATATTCAGAAACTTGACTCAGAGTCATGAAAAGGTTTGGAGCAGCCACCCGTATACTGTAATTGGTTTCCTGGCTGCAAAGTTAAATAAATAAATACAGCACTGCTGTGCACAAAACCGATTCCAAAACAGAACTGAGGGAACAGGGAAAAGGTAAAGACTTTTAGAGGGAAAGACAGGAAGTGAAGTCAAAGGGGTCGGGCTCATGAAGGTCTTCTGTCATTGGTGCGAACCCGGATGTGACAACACAGGGGCCAGAGCTGGCAAGGTCTCCTTCCATTGGCTCGGTCCCGGAAGTGACGTCAAGAGGACCAGGTGGGATCTCCTGTGAATGGTCTGCAGGCAAGGGAGAAAAAGAGTCAGTGCACTCTGCCACATCCCGATATGTCTCAGAACTGTCCTTACTCAAGCCCTTTAGCTGCCTCCCATGCGCACGTGTGTGACAATATTATATATATAATAATATATTCACAATAAGAATATTCCTCCGCCAGTTCCCCTTCCCAAGCTTATAAAAAAGTCTATCAATCTTTAATTTAATATTGTTTTTTGTATCAGTAAGGTGCTGCTGGAGTTTGTGAATTTCCCCTTGGGATTAATAAAGTATCTATCTATCTATCTATCTATCTATCTATCTATCTATCTATCTATCTATCTATCTATCTATCTATCTATCTATCTATCTATCTATTATATAGTGCCTTTCATATCTATCTATCTATCTATCTATCTATCTATCTATCTATCTATCTATCTATCTATCTATCTATCTATCTATCTATCTATCTATCTATCTATCTATCTATCTATTATATAGTGCATTTCACATCTATCTATCTATCTATCTATCTATCTATCTATCTATCTATCTATCTATCTATCTATCTATCTATCTATCTATCTATCTATCTATCTATCTATTATATAGTGCCTTTCATATCTATCTATCTATCTATCTATCTATCTATCTATCTATCTATCTATCTATCTATTATATAGTGCATTTCACATCTATCTATCTATCTATCTATCTATCTATCTATCTATCTATCTATCTATCTATCTATCTATCTATCTATCTATCTATCTATCTATCTATCTATCTATCTATCTATCTACAGTTCCAAACTCTGATGCCAGCTAGCTGACTCTTAGCAGCAATCAAATCATCACAATAAAAACTACACAGCCTGTCTGCTCCATAATACAGAACAGTAAGTCCTTCGACATGCACACCTGAATCCGTGGGAAATAGCGGAACGATCAATTCACCGGTCAAAACACAATTCCTTGCACCTAACCGACAGGACTTTAGAAGCTCCTGGACATCATCTCATGGCCCATGCAGTAGCTGATCTGCTTTGTTTGATTTCTAACCACCCACCCCGTCTTCTTCTTCTTCTTCTTGGCTCTCATCTCTCCCTTTAAACGGCGTGCTTTATGCAAATTGCTCCCCGTAAATGAAAAAAAAAAAAAGGAAACTGGAAGTCCCACCTCTGGGGCACCGCTGTCAATCTCAGTTTGTAAGTACAATCCCCACATCACCTGATCGACAGCAGAATTATTTTGATTTATGTGGCAGTGCTACAACATAAAATAAATTTGTCCACTGGTCAGTGATATAAACTTGTTTTCTGTATGATTCCAATAATTTGGATCATTGTTATAGTCAAAATCGCAGAATTTGCACATTTCCTGTTCAAATACAGGCAGCGATGAGCCTCACCTACCCTCGGACTGCGCTCTCTCCCACACACGCTGGGTTGATGCCTGCAATTGGTGCGTGCCTGTTGCTGTCTCTCATTGTGTCGCCAATATAATGTTTGCAGACACGTTTATTATACACCATGACTTTCCACAGTCTGGCTGATATCTTTAATGAATGTGTGTGACATATTTAGTCTTGCTGATCAGACATAAAACCGCAGTGAAAAGGCACAGGGTGAGGCAGACAGTACCGTACTGCCCTAAAGGGGGCGCATGTGAGCCTAACAGGTGCTCATCACTGCTGTTCTTCTACGCATTAAATATAAAAAAATTGAGAAAGCACATGTACATAAGTATTCACAGCCTTTGCCATGAAGCTCAAAATTGAGCTCAGGTTCATCCTGTTTCCCCTGATCATCCTTGAGATGTTTCTGCAGCTTCATTGGAGTCCACCTGTGGTAAATTCAGTTGACTGGACATGATTTGGAAAGGCACACACCTGTCTATATAAGGTCCCACAGTTGACAGGTCATGTCATAGCACAAACCAAGCAAGAAGTCAAAGGAATTGTCTGTAGACCTTCGAGACAGGATTGTCTCAAGGCACAAATCTGGGGAAGGTTACAGAAAAATTTCTGCTGCTTTGAAGGTCTCAATGAGCACAGTGACCTCCATCATCTGTAAGTGGAAGAAGTTCGAAACCACAAGGACTCTTCCTAGAGCTGGCCGGCCATCTAAACTGAGCGATCGGGGGAGAAGGGCCTTAGTCAGGGAGGTGACCAAGAACCCAATGGTCACTCTGTCAGAGCTCCAGAGGTCCTCTGTGGAGAGAGGAGAACCTTCCAGAAGGACAATCATCTCTGCAGCAATCCACCAATCAGGTCTGTATGGTAGAGTGGCCAGACGGAAGCCACTCCTTAGTAAAAGGCACATGGCAGCCCACCTCGAGTTTGCAAAAGGCACCTGAAGGACTCTCAGACCATGAGAAACAAAATTCTCTGGTCTGATGAGACAAAGATTGAACTCTTTGGTGTGAATGCCAGGCGTCACATTTGAGGTAAACCTGGCACCATCCCTACAGTGAAGTATGGTGGTGGCAGCGTCATGCTGTTGGGGATGTTTTTCAGCGGCAGGAACTGGGAGACTAGTCAGGATAAAGGGAAAGATGACTGCAGCAATGTACAGAGACATCCTGGATGAAAACCTGCTCCAGAGCGCTCTTGACCTCAGACTGGGGCGACGGTTCATCTTTCAGCAGGACAACGACCCTAAGCACACAGCCAAGATATCAAAGGAGTGGCTTCAGGACAACTCTGTGAATGTCCTCGAGTGGCCCAGCCAGAGCCCAGACTTGAATCCAATTGAACATATCTGGAGAGATCTTAAAATGGCTGTGCACCGACGCTTCCCATCCAACCTGATGGAGCTTGAGAGGTGCTGCAAAGAGGAATGGGCGAAACTGGCCAAGGATAGGTGTGCCAAGCTTGTGGCATCATATTCAACAAGACTTGAGGCTGGAATTGCTGCCAAAGGTGCATCGACAAAGTATTGAGCAAAGGCTGTGAATACTTATGGACATGGGATTTCTCAGTTTTTTTATTTTTAATAAATTTGCCAAAACCTCAAGTAAACTTTTTTCACGTTGTCATTATGGGGTGTTGTGTGCAGAATTCTGAGGAAAAAAATGAACTTAATCCATTTTGGAATAAGGCTGTAACATAACAAAATGTGGAAAGAGTGATGCGCTGTGAATACTTTCCGGATGCACTGTAGATATGTGAGATAAGGACCAGGGGCTGGGCACAAGAGTTTAGGGGCTTAAGCCTCTGAAGCCCCCTTTCCTGATACCTCTAGCCTGATCAGTGTACAGTATGTTAAGTAGATAGGTAATAAAAAACAACTTAATGAGATAGGAAGAGAACTAAAACTGGTTAGATAGATAGGTATGAATGACAGCATATAATAAATATGAATCACAATGTATTACAGATAGACAGACAACAGGTGGTTTGGAATGAAAGGCACTATATGACAGATCACTCTGGAATCTTGTCGATAAGAGAAGCCGACTAACATTCCTGCCAGCCATCCCTCACACCTCCTCCTATTTCTGCTGCTACCGTTTAATTAATTGGCTCCAAAGATGCCTTAAAGCAGCTCCACCACAGGCGTACAATTAAGAGAACGCAGTCAACAAAAGAAATCACGGCCACAGAGACGCAGCGCTGTCTCTAATTTAAAAAGAACAGAAATGTCTTATCTTCGCTCCACGATTTACGGGCTCTCTTTTAATTTCTCATCCACAATCGGTTCAAATGAAGCCTTCAGTGTTTTGTTCTCCCGCCATCTTGGAACTTCATTCATTGCATTTATTAAAACTAAACCTGCAGTTCTGATAACATTAAATGGTTTTAAAATGGAAATTACCGGGTTTATTTAAATATTCATTAAAAGAAAGACACAAGGCACAAGGCAGTTTGTGGATATATATTGTCACAAAACCCACAAAGAGCCATAGCAAGGTTTGTGGCTGCCACCCGTATATTTGGTTTCCTGGCTGCAAATCGTCGTTTAAATGATAGCACTGATGTGCACAAAACTGAGTCCAAAACAGAACTGAGGGAATAGGGAAATGGTGGAGGCTTTTAAAGGGGAAGACAGGAAGTGAGGTCAAAGGAGCCGGGCTCATGAAGGTCTTCAGCCATAGGTTCGAGCCCAGACATGACATCACAGGGGCTGGAGCCGGCAAGATCTCCTTCCATAGGCTCGGTCCCGGAAGTGACGTCAAGAAGGCCAGGTGGAATGGTCTACAGGAAAGGGAGAAAAAGAGTCAGTACACTCTGCCACATCCTGGTATGCCTCGGAACTGCCCTTACTCAAGCCCTTTAGCTGCCTCCCATGCACAATATATATATATATGTTATATAGTTTTGTGCACAGCAGTGCTGCATTTATTTACTTAACTTTGCAGCCAGGAAACCTTTTCATGACTCTGAGTCAAGTTTCTGAGATTGGCGTAGTCGGCAGGAAGGAAAAGTCCCGGAAGAGAAGGGGACAGGACCTGCAATGTACCCAGGTGGGAGCGTACCGGAGCCGAGTTTTCAGGCGGGGAGGGTGTCCCGTGGTTCGGCGAGACCCGGTACGGGCTCCGCTCCTGGCACACGTAACTAAAGATGCAAGGGAGTGTGCGGGAGGGGCTCACAGAGTTGGGCTGCTCCAGAGGGGGGAGGCAAATGGGGTTTATTATGCTCTCTCGGAGGAAAGTGCCCGCCTCCCTGTGAAACTAGAGCCCCATTTACCACCTAGGGGTGCCCCAGACTGGCAGGTGTGTAAAATAAAGAACTGGAGGTTGGACCCAGAGCGGCTGACCCACAAACAGGCCTGGTCCTTCTGGGCAATGGTAGGGCAGTGGCTACGGCCATTTGAGAATAAGCTTGCGCCGGCGTCCCCGGACTCGCAGGCGCGCAAACCGCTTGGAAATGAGGAGGGAAGCAGGTGGAGGGGGAGAAGGGGTTGGTGTGCTCTGGCTAACCCGTTGGCGGTCCCACATACAGGCATGGTGATCGTAAATGGGTACAAGACCATGGCCTTATTTGATTCTGGTAGCAACATTACCATTGTTGCCTGCCGATTTGTGCTGCCGTGACAGTGGTTAAAAATTAAGACCAGTATAGCCTGTGTCCTAGGAGAAATCCATTGGTACAGCTCCGCCACTTGTCACATTAGTTACGGAGGATCGGTACGAAAGCTAACCGTGGCCGTCCTTCCGAATTCACCACACCTGGTGATACTGGGGCGGGACTGGTCGAAAATTAAATGCGGTGAGACACAAACCACTCCTGGTGTTAACTCGGGCCTAGTTATAGATGCGGATGAGCCATCTCAGGCTGCTTCCACGCCATGCAAAGAGAGAGATGCAGCAGCCTCCTTGAGTGACGTGGCAACTCCTGGACCGTCGCATCCCAACAGAACGGGAGGAAACCACGCCCCTTGAGGTCGTCCCAGACCCATTCTCCCTTCTGCTGTTTCAATTTAGAGAGAGGCCGGCTTCTTTTAAAAGGAAGCAATGGAACGACGACTCCCTGAAGTTTGAAAAAAATGAAGTGGTCCTAGTCAAAGGCCAGTGCAGTAACCAGTCGATGCCACAGGGCCCTCACTTTGTGTTAGACAACGACCTTCTCTATCGCATAGCAATGCATGATGGGCAGGAGAGACGGCTACTACTAATCCCGCGGACCTTCTGGTGGCAGGTCTGTGAGTTAGCACACGTCCACCTCCTAGGTGGCCACTTGGGCACCAAGAAAACCCTGGAGCGGATCAAGCTCCGTTTCTATTGGCCAGGAATCAATGAGGAGGTTCGTCGCTTTTGCACTTTTTGCCCGGAGTGTCAATTGCGACAAATTACTAAGAAGGACCATGCTCCTCTCGTTCCTATTCCCCTGATTGATATTCCATTTCACCGAATTGGGGTCAATTTAGACGGACCTCTAGAGCCCTCAGCCCGAGGACACAAGTACATTTTAGTGCTCGTAGATTACACTACCAAATTCCCCGAAGCTGTTCTATTGCGTTCAGCTACTTCTAAAGCCATCGCACGGGAATTACTAGGGGTCTTTGCGCGTGTTGGCATTCTGAAGGGGGTCCTGACAGACCAAGGGACGCCCTTTACCTCTGAGACGTTCAAGGAGACTGCCAAGTTACTGAAAATAAAGCATCTAAAGACTGTGGTGTATCATCCTCAAACCGACGGTTTGGTAGAGAGATTTAATCAGACTCTCAAGCAAATGCTTCCTAAGGTGGCAAGCGAGGATGGGAGGAACTGGGACAAGCTCCTCCCCCTTGTTCTTTTTGCCTACCGGGAAGTCCCACAAGCCTCCATGAGGTTCTCCCCTTTTGAATTATTGTATGGGCGACAACCCTGGGGGATATTAGATATCCTAAAAGAAGGATGGGAAGAAGAGGCTCTTGCCCCTACAAACATACTGGAGTACATTGCGCAATTACGCAATAGATTTGGTAAGATTCGGCCCCTCCTTAAAAGTCACATGGAAGAGGCCGAAGCAGCACAGGTCCGATATTATGACCACGGCACGTCTCTCCGGGAGTTCCGCCCAGGAGATCGTGTCATGGTCCTAGTGCCTACCTCCCACTCTAAGTTGCTTGCCCATTGGCAAGGCCCCTATGAAGTTAAGGAGAGGAAAGTACTCGTCGACTATTTGGTGAGTCAACCCAATCGTCAGCCAAGGGAATGGGTTTATCATGTAAACCTGCTGAAACCGTGGAAGGACAGGGATCCTGATCCCTCCTCCGGTCAGCCCTGCTCACTCTTTGCTCACACGGCTAGCCTTAACTTTGGTGTGGATTAAAGTCCCAGACAACGGTGGGAGCTGGAAACAGTTATCCTGTCTGTCCTGGAGGTAGTGAGTGAAAATCCCAGAAGGACCTCTCTGGTTGAGCACAACATTGTGACAGAGCCTGGGGTTATTGTCCGAGAACGCCCGTATCATCTTCCCGAGGCAAAAAGGGCTGAAGTCGAGCTTGAGATCAAGCACATGCTGGAACTAGGTGTGATCGAGGAAGTCATAGTCTCTGGTCCAGTCCCATTGTATTGGTCGCTAAGCCTGACGGGAGTTGGAGGTTTTTCAATGACTTCCATCGGCTTAATCAAGTCTCCCAATTTGATGCCTATCCAATGCCACGAGTGGACGACCTCTTTGAGAGGCTTGGACAGGCTCAATATTTGACCACACTGGACATGACAAAGGGGTACTGGCAGGTTCCTTTAATGGACTCTGCGAAGGTTAAAACCGCGTTTAGCACCCCTAGCGGACACTGGCAGTATCGTGTCCTCCCATTTGGGTTACACGGGGCTCCAGCAACCTTCCAGCGTCTGGTGGACAAAGTGCTCCAGCCTCATAACTCATACAGTGCTGCCTACCTGGATGACGTGGTCATCTATTCCAGCACGTGGATGGAACACCTACAGCATGTCCGAGCGGTATTGCGGATGCTGGGGGAGGCCGGGCTTCAAATTAATCCCAAGAAATGTTTCTTTGGATTGAGTGAAGCCAAGTATTTAGGCTACCTGGTGGGTCGGGGTACCGTGAGGCCACAGTGCTCCAAAGTAGATACCATTTTGAAATGGCCCCATCTGCGAACCAAGCGGCAAGTCCAAGCCTTTCTCAGGTTAGTGGGGTACTACCGCCGGTTTGTGCCCTGGTTCTTGGAGAGAGTGGCACCCTTGACTGATTTGACAACGAAGAGGGTCCCAAACATTGTGGTATGGACTGAGAAAACAGGCGCTGCATTTAGTGACTTGAAGCAGGCCCTTAGGTCCGCACCTATTTTGAAGGCACCTGACTTTTCTTTGCCTTTCATCCTCCAGACAGACGCTTCGGACACAGGCCTGGGAGCCATGCTGAGCCAAAGTGTGGATGGTGTGGAACACCCCATCATGTTCCTGAGCCGGAAACTGTTAGACCAGGAGACATGGTATGCAGCGGTGGAGAGAGAGGCTTTGGCAATTAAATGGGCGATTACTCAGCTGAGATACTACCTGTTGGGCCGGGAATTCACCCTTGTCACGGACTATGCACCTTTACAGTGGATGGCCCTGCACAAGGAGTCGATTCTGTGGGTCACCCGGTGGTTTCTTGACCTCCAGCCGTACAAGTTTTTCCTCGTTCATTGCCGAGGTGCTCTTCACGCCAACGTTGATGCTCTTTCTCGGGTTCACGACCTCTCGGTCAGGGTCGCCTGACCCGATGAGTCTGGGCTGAGGGGGGGACCTTGTCACACACGTGTGTATGGGAGGCAGCTAAAGGGCTTGAGTGACGGCAGTTCTGAGGCATGCCGGGATGTGGCAGAGTGCACTGACTCTTTTTCTCCCTTTCCTGTAGACCATTCACGGGAGATTCCACCTGGCTCTCTTGACGTCACTTCCGGGACCGAGCCTATGGAAGGAGACCTTGCCGGCTCCGGCTCCTGTGATGTCATGTCCGGGCTCGAACCAATGACTGAAGATCTTCATGAGCTCGACCCCTATGATCTCACTTCCTGTCTTCCCCTTTAAAAGCTTGAACCTTTTCCCTATTCCCTCAGTCTTGTTTTGGACTCGGTTTTGTGCACAGCAGTGCTGTATTTATTTATTTAACTTTGCAGCCAGGAAACCAATTATACGGGTGGCTGCTCCAAACCTTTTCATGACTCTGAGTCAAGTTTCTGAATATATACAGTATTAATATATACAGTATTAATATATATATATATATATATATATATATATATATACTGTATATATATATATATATTCATAGCATTCGTAGTCTGAATCATGATCTTATTGTATGGGTGGTTACCTACCAGGCAACGCATGTGGTTGGTCTGCAAGTCGGCAAACATCTGCCACACACTCTCAGTTGCGAGAAGCAGATCATAGAATGTTACATAGTTTATTGTCAAATAATGCAAAGAGTACGCAACATGTGTTTCGCCCTTATTTGGGCTCATCAGGCGTACACACTCCACTACCTCGGACATCAGTGTCGAAGCCCCTTTACGTTGCACCACGGCGTGTGATTCGTTTATTTGACAGCCTGGAGATCGGAGTAATTACATTCATAGCATTCGTAGTCTGAATCACGATCTGAACCACATGCGTTACCTGGTAGGTAACCACCCATACAATCAGATCGTGATTCAGACTTCGAATGCTATGAATGTAATTACTCCGAACTCCAGGCTGTTTGACAAATAAGAGGAGACCATTCAGTCCATCAAGCTTGTTTGATCAGCTAATAGCTAAGCTGTCCTAATATAGCGCTTTACTGTGACCGTCATGTAAGATGTTTTTCTATCTTTTAATTTTCTTCCTTTTTAGTCATTTTGGTGTGTTTTGAGACTATAGGTTTTTTAAAATATCTATCTATCTATCTATCTATCTATCTATCTATCATATAGTGCCTTTCACATCTATCTATCTATCTATCTATCTATCATATAGTGCCTTTCACATCTATCTATCTATCTATCTATCTATCTATCTATCTATCTATCATATAGTGCCTTTCACATCTATCTATCTATCAATCTCTCTATCTATCTATCATATAGTGCCTTTCACATCTATCTATCTATCAATCTATCTATCTATCTATCATATAGTGCCTTTTCTATCTATCTATCTATCATATAGTGCCTTTTCTATCTATCTATCTATCTATCTATCTATCTATCATATAGTGCCTTTCACATCTATCTATCTATCTATCTATCTATCATATAGTGCCTTTCACATCTATCTATCTATCTATCTATCATATAGTGCCTTTCACATCTATCTATCTATCTATCTATCTATCTATCTGTCATATAGTGCCTTTCACATCTATCTATCTATCTATCTATCTATCTATCATATAGTGCCTTTCACATCTATCTATCTATCTATCTATCTATCTATCTATCATATAGTGCCTTTTCTATCTATCTATCTATCTATCATATAGTGCCTTTTCTATCTATCTATCTATCTATCTATCATATAGTGCCTTTTCTATCTATCTATCTATCTATCTATCTATCTATCTATCTATCTATCTATCTATCTATCTATCTATCATATAGCGCCTTTTCTATCTATCTATCTATCTATCATATAGTGCCTTTTCTATCTATCTATCTATCTATCATATAGTGCCTTTTCTATCTATCTATCTATCTATCATATAGTGTCTTTTCTATCTATCTATCTATCTATCTATCTATCTATCTATCTATCTATCTATCTATCTATCATATAGTGCCTTTCACATCTATCTATCTATCTATCTATCTATCTATTTATCTGTCATATAGTGCCTTTTCTATCTATCTATCTATCTATCTATCTATCTATCTATCTATCATATAGTGCCTTTTCTATCTATCTATCTATCATATGGTGCCTTTTCTATCTATCTATCTATCTATCATATAGTGCCTTTTCTATCTATCTATCTATCTATCTATCTATCTATCTATCTATCTATCTATCATATAGTGCCTTTCACATCTATCTATCTATCTATCTATCTATCTATCTATCTATCTATCGATCTATCTATCATATAGTGCCTTTCACATCTATCTATCAATCTATCTATCTATCTATCATATAGTGCCTTTTCTATCTATCTATCTATCTATCTATCTATCTATCTATCATATAGTGCCTTTCACATCTATCTATCTATCAATCTATCTATCTATCTATCATATAGTGCCTTTTCTATCTATCTATCTATCTATCTATCTATCATATAGTGCCTTTTCTATCTATCTATCTATCTATCTATCATATAGTGCCTTTTCTATCTATCTATCTATCATATAGTGCCTTTCACATCTATCTATCTATCAATCTATCTATCTATCTATCATATAGTGCCTTTCACATCTATCTATCTATCAATCTATCTATCTATCTATCATATAGTGCCTTTTCTATCTATCTATCTATCTATCTATCATATAGTGCCTTTCACATCTATCTATCTATCTATCTATCTATCTATCTATCTATCTATCTATCTATCTATCATATAGTGCCTTTCACATCTATCTATCTATCAATCTATCTATCTATCTATCTATCTATCATATAGTGCCTTTTCTATCTATCTATCTATCTATCATATAGTGCCTTTTCTATCTATCTATCTATCTATCTATCTATCTATCTATCTATCTATCTATCTATCTATCTATCTATCTATCTATCTATCTATCATATAGTGCCTTTTCTATCTATCTATCTATCTATCTATCTATCTATCTATCTATCTATCTATCTATCTATCTATCTATCTATCTATCAATCATATAGTGCCTTTTCTATCTATCTATCTATCTATCTATCTATCATATAGTGCCTTTCACATCTATCTATGTATCTATCTAAAATACAAAGGTCTGCCCATCTGTCATGTGATTGATTATTCATGAACTACTGTACTGAGGTTAGAACTTTTTGGTCTTATGACCCGATATGTTTGTATTTCAAACAACGTGATGTAGTGGCGACTTCGACAAACTGACCTGCACTCATCAGATTCTTATAACAAAGTGAAGTGGAATGGCAGATAGAAAAAGAAGACCAGCAACATCTGTTGAGCATCTTCCGGAGGGACAGGAGGCAGTATTAGTGACAGCGCCCCCACTGCTCGTGGGGAGGTACTGCTTAGCTCACTAGAGTTAGAAGGATGACCCCCAGGTGAGTAAGCATGACAGTGTTAAAATCTTTATTACAGTTTTACATGCACATTCTTTTGACTGCAGTTTCTTAAACTATATTGTCTGATTTTGGGTCATGCAGAGTAGGGATTCACAGTCGTACTCAATGGCACAGTTTGCAGAGCGATGGATCACAGTGGGTCGCTGGTGATTATCCAAGGGGGACAAGGATGACGATCAGAGGTGATTATGGGTCGCAAAGACACATGGAAGGTAAATATGTAAGAACCACTGCATGAATGTCGCTGCCAATGTAAGTAAACCTCTCAATGACGAGGTCAACACTCTCTCCACAGACAGACACACCGCTGATGGCCGTGTCCAAGAGGTCATTAAAGGCCTGGATGTTGTTTTTTATCAGGACCCTCACAAGCCCAGACACACAGACTTCTCACTCAGTCTCTCGAGAGTCCCGATCAGAGCCTCCGTTGACTTTTCTAAGAGCTCTGTTAAAATGTTTTGGAGACCTGAGCAGATCGACATTCCTGAGACCTTCATCTTTCTTTATTTTCAGATATTGTATGATGAACACCAGTTGTTTTGGCTCATTTTGTATCTTGTTATCGTTTGGCTGCTAATTAAAGAAAAAGAAACAATTCAGGGGTCTGAGTCTTCAAGAACAAGTGAATTAAAATGAATTCAGAAGAAGTTAATTAGCAGTAAAAACAGGTCACTCATTCAGAAAAAGGTTAGAATGAAAATCTGCAGCCACGGTGGTCCTCCAGGACCAGAGTTGGCGACCCCTGCACCGTGACAAGTAGTGGGGCGCTGTCACTAACTCCATCTTGTTTCCCTCCCGCACTTCAGACAGGCAGCCCCAGGTTGACGCCGAGTGCCCGCCTTCACCTCCGAGATGGCTCTGCCCCTTTCCCGCTTGGCATAATAAAAAACAGGCCACCACCACCACCACCACCACTGAAGGATGCCGGCTCATTCTGGGGACCCACCGAACCTCCCTGACACACAACCTGACTACATTGTGATTGAATCGGCCATTGTTTGAAGCACTGCAACCCTTCTGTTTTCATTTTTTCTTTTGTTTCTGGCCAGCGATGACAATTAAACAGGGTAGCCCGGCGGGTGGCACCCAACTAATCCCACTAGTTCTCTTGTGCAGTCTGTGCAGCGGTCACACACCATCGACTCTCTGTTGTGTAAGCTGGACCCTCCATCCGATGCTTGCATCTCACATTTTTGATTCCTCTTGGCGTGATCCTTCAGATTTTACTGAAACGCTAAATGTGATTTTTATTCAGACTGCATGATGATGACCTCATAATTTTAAAACAAGCTCATCCGGAAGTGTCGGCGGGGCGAGTCATGCAGTTTTTTTTTGTTTTTTTTTATGGGAGAGTGATTTTAGGGTTGGCTGCCTTTTTTTAATGATTCAAATCGAGAGATGGGTAGGGGATTGTTTTAATTTAAATTACAAGCAGCATTAGGTGCCTAATGTGATGAGGGAGGCGCGCTGGTTATTATACTCATGCTGACATTCACATATAGTAGCAGGATATGTAGGGCTAGCCGACACCTCACTGTTCTTATGGCTGGGGCGATGCCAGTCTCTCCTTGCCATCCTGTTTCACATTCAGCTCCAGGCATCGATGGAAACTCAAGGGGTCTCAATTCAGATCTTCAAGGCTCACCAATCGCACACTATACCAGGACGGCTTGATTTGTTGCTTTCCTTTATGATCGTTGGCTTATTTTAATCCAAAGCTTCACTTAAAAAAATTGCCACTGTGACTTTCCAACAAGGATGAGGACGCCTTACCAACCCTGAAAATGCTCCATGGAATAAACTCCAATGCAGCAAGGAAAAGTCATACAGAAAATTCATGGAGGCCTTTGTCTTGGGGTGTATCTTGATGCTGTGTCCAGCAGGGGGCACTAGCTCCCTGGGAATGAGTTTCTTTTGTGATTGCGGCATGTTACGTAACCTGAATTGATACAGATATAACATAATAGGCGATACCCCTCCCTAGTGATACAGTGGTAAGAAATCACGCAGGAGAAATAACTTAACTTTGTTTAATGTCGGCTTACGCTGCATATCAGACGAACGAAGCCAGTGACAAAACCTGGCATGGGAGTAGGGGGCCTGAGCTGTAAAGTCTGTCGGTGTCATCGGTGCAGTGGAAGGCATTTTCAGGAACAGATGATGGTACCTCCCAATCATTTGGTGGTTTCAACGGTGTGCTGGGCAATGTTAAAACATTAGAACACTCGACATGAGAACAGGCCATTCAGCCCAACAAAGCTCGCCAGTCCTATTCACTTATTTCTCTCTATTATAAAAAAAAAATCTTGGGATCTTGGGAGGGAGTCGAGATCTTCTCGGAAGACAATTTGACATCCCGCGAGACAAGGCAGTGAGACAACATTTAAAACAAGTTCACGGACATCTAACCAAGCAGTTGTTTGAATGCTTTTGGCAGAAACACTTCATGTGCTCCCAGCTCTTAAAATAACGACAAGCAGAACACAGAGCTCGCCAGCAGCAGCAGCAACGAGCCAACAGATGATCTGACCGCTTCTCCTTAGCGTGCACTGAGCCACCTACCCCCCCCCCCCCCCCCCCCCCATCCAGTGAGCAGCATTATACGTCCTTCAAGAAAGAGATTTAACCACGCCTGGGGCAGGAAAAAAAGGACAAGTATTGTTTTTACAAAAGTTTTTATAAAAGTAAAAGTTTTTGTAGGTTGGAGACCAATACTGCACACAGGACTCCAGATGAGGCCTCACCAGTGTGTTATAAAGTTTGAGCAGAACCTCCTGTGACTTGTACTCCACACATCAAGGCGCTATATAACCTGACATTCTGTTAGCCTTCTTAATGGCTTCTCAACACTGTTGGGAAGTCGATAGCTTAGAGTCCACTACGACTCCTAAATCCTTCTCATAAGGTGGACTTTGATTTTCAGACCGTCCATTGTGTATTCAGACCTCACATTTTTCCTTCCTATTTGTAATACTTTACATTTACTGACATTTAAATTTCATCTGCCACAAATCTGCCCAAGCCTGTCTGCTCCACAATCTGTACTAACCCCTACTTTCACTGCTGTTCTCTTTCCAGTATTCTGTGGTGTTGATCTGCGCCACCACCGCCTGATCAGGGCACCATGCAGCTCCGACACCAGTGGTTCTCAATCTGTGGGGCGGGCCCCCCTAGGGGGGCACGAAGTAATAAAAAGGGGGGCACAAAGATGTGAAAAAAAGAAAACAAGAATCGAAAATATGAAAAATACATCTATTGAAACCAAAACAAATTAACTTAAACTACATTCTGATACTAGAAAAATAAATATAGAGTTAGATAAATGTCGATAAAAGTTAAGTAGGTATAATAAAATATGCATCTATGATATATCATTAATTAAAAAAAAACAAATTGGTATTAGTGTGTAACGGCTGTGCTCCCTACCCAGCCGGCAGCTACACCTCCAAGACCTGTGGCCTGGATAATTTACTGAGTATGAATTTAACTATCAAGCCATACCTCTAACAAAGTACACTTTTCCCCACAATTGATGGTGTAAATATAAACTCACAAAAGCAGATATGTAAAATTATACTGATTAAATGTATTAAATGAAACAACAAGACATAAATATCCCTCCACCACATCAACAACGAGACACCACCATATATAAATACAACAAAACCCTCCCTTGCCCCTGTAACATATAACGAACAACACGAATAACAAAAAATGAGATACGGAAATGATCGTGAACTTGAATCCGGTTATAAAAACTGTCCTGACTGAACTAATGATAAATGAGTCGTTTGATTTTCCCGCAACAAAATGGAGCAGCCTCACCATGAATCCTTGGTGCGTGGTGGTTGATGAAGTCCGACCCCGGGGTCTCTCGTGATGAGTGTATTGAAGTAAGTCCGGCGAATTGAAAAACAAACTGGATGAAAAATGCGCGATGCAGAATACAGCAGGTAAAGATGGCTCGTGGTTGTGAAAATGAAACAGTCTCCTTCTCTTCTCTTCTCTTCTCTTCTCTTCTCTTCTCTTCCTCCCGGCTATTCCCTCTTGATGGCTTAAATAGTCCTGTGACGGCTGTAATACATACACATAAACAGCAAATGGGACAATGGAAACGAGATGCACTCAGTACTGACATTTGACAATACTATGTAGCCCCGCTACAAGTGGGCTCCTTTCAAAAAAACATTAGGGGTGTGCGATTAAAACTGCTATGAAAACTCGGGTCGCAAATACTTAAAGGTTGAGAAACGCTGTCCTACACTATGACGCTAAGACTGGTGTGATGTGCTGGGATTTTCTTTTCCTAGTTAAGATTGGCAGCTCCATTCTGCACTCGTTGCAATCGATTGATGTCTTTCTTGGGTGGTCCTGAGAGGAGTGCGTTACAGTAATCTAATCGACTGAAAACAAAAGTGTGAACTCATTTCTCAGCATCTTGCAATATTATAAGAGGACTAACTTTTGTTATATTTCTTAAGTGAAAAAATGCTGTCCTGGTAATCTGATTAATATGTGATTTCAAATTCAGGTCCGAGTCAATAGTTACCCCTAAATTCTTTACCTCTGTCTTGACTTTTAAGCCTAATGGATTGAGTTTATTTCTAATACCCTCACTATATCCATTTTTGCCAATCACTAAGATTTGTGTTTTCTCCTTATTTAGTTTGAGACAATTACTACCGTAAATACCCGCATATAGGACGATACCATGTATAGGACGCAGTGGATTTTTGACCCTAAAAACCATGGAAAAACCTGTGTACCTGTTTATAGGACGCATCCTGATTTTGTGTTACCGGGGTACTAATTAAAAGCTGCTGCCGCCAGCGCCAGTGATTGTATCAATGTGTTTGTGTTAGGCTGGAGTATCTCTGAACAACAACAAAGAGCGAGAAACATACCGGTACTAGATGGCGAAAATGACGTATCGGTGACGTGAATACAGTAGTCTCCCGCTTAAGTACGCAACTTGAACCTGCGAAGTTTGTGCGTACTTAGCTGGTAGGTGCGTACTTTAGTTTGGCCACTCCCAAACACAACTTGAACTTGCGAAGGTTGCGCGTACTTAGTCGCTACTCCCAAATAGCTTGCATTTCGCTACGATGTCAAAGAAACCAAACGGCAATGAGTTTTAACGATGCAAAATCATCTCGAAGCTAAGCAAAACGTCTGCACCCAGTAAGAGGGCCATAGCGTGCTCTCGACATCGAGGATTAGCTGCTCTGCTCTAAAGTTCAAATTGAAGCTGATGATACATTCAATGATTTTAACAAATCGTTTGAATCCTTTCAGAGCAATATCCGGGCTGTCTCCCTCAAAGCCAAATGCAAGAAACTTCAAAACCTTCGCCAAATGACGTTTCATGACATGTTTAACTAATAAATCTTGAACACAGAATTTTAGGGAAAAATATGCGTACTTAACTGGGATGCATACTTAAACGGGTGCGTACTTAAGCGGGAGGCTACTGTATTCAAAATAAAACAATTTCCAAATGTTACAATAAGGCATACAGGTGGATGTATAGTAAAATGAGCTTTCAAACGCCGCGTCATTCTCCAAAATCGATACAGTATTAGCGACGCTACATCTGAAAAATACTTTAATTTGAAATGGTGTGAAATGCCAGTGTGGTGGCAACGGCTAATTGCGCATGGACTGAGGCATACCCTGGTAGCTACAATTGCAGCACTGCTAACCGACTGTCGCTTGAAAACAAACCTTGAAATTCAAATTGGATTCAAACCACTCCTCTCTGTCCCCGTCACACAGCCATCGAAGGCGAAGGAGAGGCACTGACACATGCGCACACGATCATAAAGTCCAATATCCCATTACGTAGTTTTAAAGAGGTAGCTGTTCATTATTACCCAGTCAACATGGCGAAGACAACACAACAGAGCTATACTGCAAAGTTTAAACTGGAAGTAATCACGTACGCGAAAGAACACGGGAACCGGGCAGCTGAGCAGCAGTTTGGTACAACAGAATGCGTAATCAGAAAATGGAGAAAAGCCGAAAGTACCATCAAAGAAATGCGAAAAGTAGAGAGGGCGAACAGAGGCTCGTTTGGGAATCGCTGTGTGCAGTGTGTAAAATAGTTTGCGTGTGTGGCAGGAGAAGGGTACCGTAATCACGTTTGGGAATCGCTATGTGCAGCGTGTAAAATAGTTTGCATGTGTGGCAGGAGAAGGGTACCGTAATCACGTTTGGGAATCGCTATGTGCAGCGTGTAAAATAGTTTGCGTGTGTGGCAGCAGAAAGGTACCGTAATCACGTTTGGGAATCGCTGTGTGCAGCGTGTAAAATAGTTTGCGTGTGTGGCAGGAGAAGGGTACCGTAATCACGTTTGGGAATCGCTATGTGCAGCGTGTAAAATAGTTTGCGTGTGTGGCAGCAGAAAGGTACCGTAATCACGTTTGGGAATCGCTGTGTGCAGCGTGTAAAATAGTTTGCATGTGTGGCAGCAGAAGGGTACCGTAATCACGTTTGGGAATCGCTGTGTGCAGCGTGTAAAATAGTTTGCGTGTGTGGCAGGAGAAGGGTACCGTAATCACGTTTGGGAATCGCTGTGTACAGCGTGTAAAATAGTTTGCGTGTGTGGTAGGAGGAGGGTTAGATTTGGCGGGCGGGGCTCTGTCGTGTCGTGCGTAGTGAATTGTTGGTGGGCGGGGCTCGGTGAATTATATATATAGATTTATAATTTTTGTAATAAAAGTATCCATGTATAAGACGCAGCTGGGTTTTTAGGCCTACTTTTTAAGAAAAAAAGTGTGTCCTATACACGGGTATTTACGGTACTCATCCATTCAGAAACACAAGTAAGACATTTGGAGGTCAGTGAATCAAGACAGTCGGGGTCATCAGGCGCTATTGAGAAATACAGACCCCCAGAGGCGCTCCTCAGCACCCCGTGGTGGAAAGAGCCTTTGGCTTAAAGTGCTGGAAGACAGCACCTCCTGAGCAGGATGGAGGGGATTTATCATGATGCCATCAAATTCTACTACCAACATCTTTTCCATATCAACTTCCAGTTATGCCCAGGGTTCGCCCTCTGATGGCACAGCCATACGCAACAAAGCAAATAATAGATGAATGTAATATTAACATAAAACAAAAACACAAAAGTGAACAAACAAAACATAAAACAAGTATTGTGAAGCCCAGCCAGGGGAGTAACCCTGGCCTAAAAAGAACAGTTTTCTAGATTTTTACAAGCTTTGGAACTCCTGTTTCATGATATTACAAATATAAAACCACAAATAACTGATCACATAAGGATTTACTCCTGTCAAGTCAGAATTTATGATTAACAGATGGAAGTTGGAGAAACTTAGTGAGGGGTCTCTGCTTCCTGGCCCACCCGGGGGACACCAAATAAATGTAGTGAAGGGTGTAGTGATGTGAGACGAGCAATTGATTGATTGTGTCAAGTCTCAGCCAGGGTTCCTCCATTATCTGGAGTTCACATTCATGTTGTTTGACTCTTTTAATGTTCAATTCTACTTATGTTGATGTGCATCCTTCTGTATTTTTGGTTTTGTCTCTTTATATAAGACTAGTGGATGCTCCACCAAGAAGTGGGGACACCTGTCAACAGGAACAGCGGGTCAGTCGCAGCTGCTGGTGGTTCACTGTGAGCTGGTGAGTATACTGGTGTTTAGTGGGATTTTTTGTGCATTAGTGGATCTCTGATTTTTTTCTTTACTTGTCTGCTCTGTTTTTTAACTTTGCATTGTGAATTCTGTATTGGGACTTCGATAATCTTTGATTGTCTCGATTACAGGCAAGTCTATCGTGCCCTTGTGCTCCTCTGAGCTTCACTGGGATAGGAATCCTTTATTTGAAGAATAAATCATTAATTTATTGTTTTTTATTCAATTTGACATACTTTGTTAACAACCTGAGCTCAACGGACTGGCAGTAATAGGAACTGAACCGGCAACCTTCTGAATACCAGCGCAGATCCTTAGCCACTGAACCATTACAATTTGATAGAGAAAATGAAATGAAAGGCACTTTATGATGATAGATAGATAGATAGATAGATAGATAGATAGATAGATAGATAGATAGATAGATAGATAGATAGATAGATAGATAGATAGATAGATAGATAGATAGATAGTGTCAGATATGTGCACATAGGTGGACAGCTTAAGGACTCTGTTAATTGTCATTCCCCTCCGTTCCAGGGGTTGGCGCTGTGTTCAAATGCTTGCTCACTTCCTCCCTCTGCAGACTGGATGATTGACAGGTGTAACATCTCTGATGTCATTTCCGGTGTCTGCCTGCCTGAACCCACCTCTTTCCATTTATTCCATTTTGAAATTAGTTGACTCTGGAACTCTTGTCTGAAATGACTGCTTGTTCCTTTCTCATATACGGAGTGTAGGGAAAGTCTTGTAATCGTCCAAAAATTCAGTTTCAAGATTTTGATGAATCTCAACGTTTTAGACCTCCCTGAGTCCGAAAATACCATTTTTCGGATTTCTGTCTGTGTGTTTGTCTGTGTATGTGTGCATGTGTGTGGGTGTGTGTGTGTATAAACACAATAACGTGAATACGCTTTCACTTCGGTTAACCAAATTTTGCATACAAGTATTAGATACAAAACGTAGATTTCTATCAACTTTTGGGCTCTTTCCGTTAGCTAGAAGTGGTATTTTACCATTTATTCATGCAGATGCCGAGTCCGATTTATTCAACTTTACCTTTATAATAATTGTTCAATATATTATTAATTTGATTTGATTTGTTGTTGATGGTTCTTTAGTGTAAATAATATAAAAATATAATCATTGCCTTGCGGTTAACTCCTCAAATATCCATCCCCATATCTGAGTATACGAGAAAGTCGAGGGGAGACCACTCCCGATTTTTTTTTTTTTTTTGCTCTACTGTATTCCAGGTAGGGCGGCACGGTGGCGCAGTGGGTAGCGCTGCTGCCTCGCAGTTGGGAGATCTGGGGACCTGGGTTCGCTTCCCGGGTCCTCCCTGCGTGGAGTTTGCATGTTCTCCCCGTGTCTGCGTGGGTTTCCTCCGGGCGCTCCGGTTTCCTCCCACAGTCCAAAGACATGCAGGTTAGGTGGATTGGCGATTCTGAATTGGCCCTAGTGTGTGCTTGGTGTGTGGGTGTGTTTGTGTGTGTCCTGCGGTGGGTTGGCACCCTGCCCGGGATTGGTTCCCTGCCTTGTGCCCTGTGTTGGCTGGGATCGGCTCCAGCAGACCCCCGTGACCCTGTGTTCGGATTCAGCGGGTTGGAAATGGATGGATGGATGGATGTATTCCAGGTATATGGGGTCACTGGTTGAGGCCCCAACTCTTTATTGTGTTCTTTTTATCTCTTACAATAAACAGGTAGATTGAAGGGAAAAGGTGCTCTACAATAGACAAAGCAGTCCGGTAGATGTTTCCATAACTGTGTTTAATTTGTCATCTTGTGCTGTAAATTCCTCAATGTTGTACTCTTTTATGAAGGACACAGTGTAAGTAAATATTGATACAGTTATTCCTTTGTCATCTAATTTGTAATTCAGATAGATAGATAGATAGATAGATAGATAGATAGATAGATAGATAGATAGATAGATAGATAGATAGATAGATAGATAGATAGATAGATAGATAGATAGATAGATAGATAGATAGATAGATAGATAGATAGATAGATAGATAGATAGATAGATAGATAGATAGATAGATAGATAGATAGATAGATAGATAGATAGATAGATAGATAGATAGATAGATAGATAGATAGATAGATAGATAGATAGATAGATAGATACTTTATTAATCCCAGGGGGAAATTCAGCATGTCCTTAAATGCCATTTGTAATAACTGAAACATATTTCCATGTGACATGTGTACCCATTTTCTCTCACTATTAAACCGAATAAAGCCCCCCTGACCCAACCCCTATTCAATGCCAAGAATGGCTCCCTTTCCATTTGATTTCATTTCCTCCTAAGCCATACATCAAATTAGTTATTTTTTAAAAGTGAGTTAAAATAATCCATCACCAGATTGCTTTCCGGCTCACATCATGTTGTACATTTGCAGGTATTCTTCACTCAGGGCGGTGATATTTTTTTTCTACAGCCCCCTTCATTTCAAGTTCCATCGACAGGCACCTTAACTATCAGACGTTTGTGGTCCTTCATCTGGATGGCTTGAGCTGACTGCTTATCATTTCTGTTTCTTCCTTTCCTCTGTGAGGTTTTGATTTCGCATTAAGTTCTCAAGGACAAAACAGAACTCCTCACAGCCTCAGGGAGCTTTGTTGGAGTATCCAGCCTGACATCTTACAACAAAGTTACATTAATTAATTTTAAATTAGACGGTCCAGACGTACTCCAGTAATTACACATTAAACACTCGTGTGCATATTTAATGGCCTGACTATCACGTCACTGCTCGCTTGTGTACACCACACACCCCCCCCTCACTGGAGATCATCCCCGCTGGCCGTCTTCATGTCAGTGTGACTTCAGAACCCCTCGGCTCCCTTCACATCATTGAGAATTTCTTTGATAATATTGAATTTTGCTGCCAGTTCTGTTTAGAGCATTGGCTCTTCTCTTTCATTTTACTTTTATTATTCATGAAATGCACATTGCAGTTTGTCACTGAGCTCAGAAAAAGACCAAACTACATCTGAATGTGAGCTCCGCTGGGATGATCAGGGGCTTCTGTTGACAGAGGCAATTAGAACTGAAATATCGAGACGAGACTGAGGACCACAGCCTAGTGAGCGGCCATGGATATGAAGAGGAAGAGGAAGAAGAAGAAAAATAAAGAAACAGCAGCAGATGGACAGACGACGTCAAAGACACAAGCTGAATACTGAGGAGAAAACAACTGTCTACCTTACAGCATAGAGGGTCTCTCATAGTGCCTTCATCTATCTATCTATCTATTATATAGTGCCTTTCCTATCTATCTATCTATCTATCTATCTAATAGATAGATAGATAGATAGATAGATAGATAGATAGATAGATAGATAGATAGATAGATAGATAGATAGATAGATAGATAGATAGATAGATAGATAGATAGATAGATAGATAGATAGGAAATGCACTATTAGATAGATAGATAGATAGATAGATAGATAGATAGATAGATAGATAGATAGATAGATAGATAGATAGATAGATAGATAGATAGATAGATAGATAGATAGGAAAGGCACTATATAATAGATAGATAGATAGATAGGAAAGGCACTATATAATAGATAGATAGATAGGAAAGGCACTATATAATAGATAAATAGATAGATAGATAGATAGATAGATCTGAAAGGCACTATATAATAGATAGATAGATAGATAGATAGATAGATAGATAGATAGATAGATAGATAGATAGATAGATAGATAGATAGATAGATAGATAGATAGATAGATAGATGTGAAAGGCACTAGATAGATAGATAGATAGATGTGAAAGGCACTAGATAGATAGATAGATAGATAGATAGATAGATAGATAGATAGATAGATAGATAGATAGATAGATAGATAGATAGATAGATAGATAGATAGATAGATAGATGTGAAAGGCACTATATGATAGATAGATAGATAGATAGATAGATAGATAGATAGATAGATAGATAGATAGATAGATAGATAGATAGATGTGAAAGGCACTATATGATAGATAGATAGATAGATAGATAGATAGATAGATAGATAGATAGATAGATAGATAGATAGATAGATAGATGTGAAAGGCACTATATGATAGATAGATAGATAGATAGATAGATAGATAGATAGATAGATAGATAGATAGATAGATAGATAGATAGATAGGAAAGGCATTTCCTATCTATCTATCTATCTATCTATCTATTATATAGTGCCTTTCCTATCTATCTATCTATCTATCTATCTATCATATAGATCTATCTATCTATTATATAGTGCCTTTCCTATCTATCTATCACATTGCAGTTTGTCACTGCGCTCAGAAAAAGACCAAACTACATCTGAATGTGAGCTCCACTGGGATGATTGGGGGCTTCTGTTGACAGAGGCAATTAGAACTGAAATATCGAGACGAGACTGAGGACCACAGCCTAGTGAGCGGCCATGGATATGAAGAGGAAGAGGAAGAAGAAGAAAAATAAAGAAACAGCAGCAGATGGACAGACGACGTCAAAGACACAAGCTGAATACTGAGGAGAAAACAACTGTCTACCTTACAGCATAGAGGGTCTCTCATAGTGCCTTCATCTATCTATCTATCTATTATATAGTGCCTTTCACATCTATCTATCTATTATATAGTGCCTTTCACATCTATCTATCTATTATATAGTGCCTTTCACATCTATCTATCTATCTATTATATAGTGCCTTTCCTATCTATCTATCTATCTATCTATTATATAGTGCCTTTCCTATCTATCTATCTATCTATCTATCATATAGTGCCTTTCCTATCTATCTATCTATCTATCTATCTATCATATAGTGCCTTTCCTATCTATCTATCTATTATATAGTACCTTTCCTATCTATCTATCTATCTATTATATAGTGCCTTTCCTATCTATCTATTATATAGTGCCTTTCCTATCTATCTATCTATCTATTATATAGTGCCTTTCCTATCTATCTATCTATCTATCTATTATATAGTGCCTTTCAGATCTATCTATCCATCTATCTATTATATACTGCCTTTCCTATCTATCTATCTATCTATGTTAGCAGCTGAACTGGCCTGTTTTCTGTTGTGCCCTCAAGCTCTGAAACCCATTTTTCTTTTTCATTTCTATTTTATGAAGTTGCCCGGCTGGCATGACAACTGTTCCCTGTAGACTTCTCGCATTCTTTGTGTGATTACCACTTATATGTAACCATCGTCTATTATCTTTAAGTTATGAATAAATTGTGTTATTTGAATTATTGTAGCAAACATGTCCGACTTATTTGTTAAAAAGAATTTATTTTATGAAGACATCTATTTCATTTTTAATACAACTATTTTTATAGATGTCTTCATTGTAGGTGGCACATGGGATGGACAGGCATCCCAGCAAGGAGTCAGGAAGATCCTTTACCCGTACAGGTGGCCCAGGGTGAACAGAAAGGCATCCCAGCCAAAACAGGGATGGATGTCGCACCCTGCACAAGTCTACCTTAATGTATGGATGGACAACCTGAACAGAGAAGAAGATTCCCTACCCGGGCTGGAGGTCCCAGGCAGATACACAGACATCCTGACCGGACATTTTTGCAATACCTTCCCTAACCAGGACAAAAGGGAAGGACAGGGTAACAATGTCACTGGGGACTCTTCTTTCCCCCAGGATGCTAGGTGGCAGCAGTTGGAAATAAGTAGGGCATGATGGGAAATGTAGTGTGGCAGAGCAGTTCTGTTGGGTTCCACGGGTGACTCAGAGGGCACTGCAAGACGATGTGCGCCCTGCTATATTGGATTTCCGTATCACCCCGAAGAACTTCCAAAAGGGCAGCAGCCCTGGCACAGGGTGTCCTCCCGGGTCCTCAATAAAAGGGACTGCACTCCCTTGTCCAGGTAAGAAGATGCTGAGAGGAAGGAAGGCAACACTCAACTGGAGGAGGGCAGTGGCGGTGGAGATGTGACCTGGAGGAGAGAGACCCTGTGCTTTATTTGGAGGTTTTGTGTATTAAACACACCTTTATTTGAACCCAGGACTGTATTTGTGTCTTCGTGTTCAGGGTTTGGGGCTCACTGACACCCCGGTTCTATCACATCATATGTGTCTCAGCTGCAAGGTAAAACAGAGGTCCTTGGGTGGTCCTTGGTCTCAGAACAGAACTTGGGGACCACCGCACTTCTTCCATTTTAGCTCTCCTACAGTAACTGATAAGTTTTGTTTTACTATCTGCAAAGCACTGGCTTATGAAAATGTTTCAAAAGAAATAGAAACGTATTGTTATTCCCCCCCCGAGAGGTTTGATGGAGCCTTTATTGTGACAGTATCAATAATTTCATTGAGAATACATGGAAATGTAAAGACATACAAATAATCTATGGAAACACAATTGGCTTTTCACGTCTTATTACCCGAAGCATTTGCTTTGACAAAAATCATTACATGTCAGGCCGCAAAAATTAAAATGTCAATCAACGACTGGCACCAAAGTATGATTTGTTAGCTTAGAGTGGCACGATGGGCAGCACTGCTGCTGCCTCATAGATCCAGTGTGTCCTCTTTGTGATTTCTCGAGTCAAGAGCGGAGTTTAGGGGTGGCAAGTGGGGCGACCGCACATAAGGGGGGGGTCCGTGTGTCCCATTCGAGCGGATTTGTCACGTTATATTCTCCAGTATATATATATATTTTAAAATCCCTCTTCAAGGTTAAATCCCATACATGTACAATGGGTATAGAAAAGAATCCCCCCCATTTGTTTTTGCTTTACAGCCTTAAATGAAAACACACACATAAAATATTTCTTCCCAGCTTTACTTACTCAATGCCACGTCTAACATCCAAGTGAAACATACAGCTACAGTTCAGAAAAATGATAAAAAATCAAAAATAAGACCTACTAAGATTAATAAAGCATCACCCACAATGTCAATGTTATTTTGTTGACCCCCCTTTTGCTTTAATGACAGCCTTGAGTCTCTTGGCATTCTTCTCTATCAGCTTTGCACATCTTGATTGAGCTCCCTCAATATTTACCCCCCACTTTTCTTTACAGTTTAACTGTTCAGGTTCGGTCAAATTGGATGGTGAGCGTTGGTGGTCTGCTATCTTCTAATCTTTCCACAGATTTTCACTGTGATTTACATCTGGGCTCTGACCGGCCACACCAGGACATTCATTTTTTTCTCCTTCAGCCACCATGTGGTCAATTTTGCTGTGTGCTTTCGGTCGTCGTCATGTTGAGAGGTGAACATCCTGCCCATCTTCAAGTTTCTGGCAGAGGGTAGCAGGTTTTCCTCCAGAATTTGACAGGATTTTGCCCCATCCGAGAGCCCCAGGCCCCCCACAACAGGATGCTGCCACCTCCATGCTTTACTGTTAGGTATGGTGTGTTGTGGATGGTGAGCCATTTGGTATTCAGGTCAATTAGTTCAATTTTGGTCTCATCTGACCATAAGACCTTTTTTCCACTTGGCATCCGAATCTTCAAGGTGCATTCTGGCAAAGCTTAAACGAGCCTTCATGTGGCCTTTCTTGAGAAGTGACTTTTTTTTTTTTGTGACCCTCATGACCAAGCCACAATTGTGGAGCGCTTGTGAAATTGTTGTCACATGCACACCGTTAATGACCACTCTTTGCCATCAAATCCTGTAACTCCTTCAAAGTGGCCATTGGCCTCTTGGTAGCCTCTCTTACCAGTTTCCTCCTCGCTCTTCCATCTAGTTTGGAGGGTCCAGGGAGGGTCCTAGTAGTACCAAACACTTGCCACTTATTTATGATGGACTTTACTGTGCTCCTTGATAAAGCCTTTGAGATTTTTTTTGGTCTCCATCTCCTGCCTTACGTTGCAACAATTCGACTTCGAGCACTAGCCTGAGATTATTGCTACCACTATTCTGTCCTATATAAAGGCAGATGAAAAAAAGGATAGGCCAGTATCACACCTTAATAAATTCCCTGGATACCCTTTATTCTAACAAAACAATCCCTTAATATCAATGCATTTATAGGCCACCAAAAACCATAGTCCATATTTATCCTTGCAGTACATCAAATAAACAACAAAATACAATCCCTTACACGTGAATCACCCCCCCCCAACCTAAGTAGCCCTTAAATCTATCTATCTATCTATCTATCTATCTATCTATCTATCATATAGTGTCTTTCCTATCTATCTATCTATTATATAGTGCCTTTCCTACCTACCTATCTATTATATAGTGCCTTTCCTACCTACCTATCTATCTATCTATTATATAGTGCCTTTCCTACCTACCTATCTATCTATTATATAGTGCCTTTCCTACCTACCTATCTATCTACCTATTATATAGTGCCTTTCCTATCTATCTATCACATTGCAGTTTGTCACTGCGCTCAGAAAAAGACCAAACTACATCTGAATGTGAGCTCCACTGGGATGATTGGGGGCTTCTGTTGACAGAGGCAATTAGAACTGAAATATCGAGACGAGACTGAGGACCACAACCTAGTGAGCGGCCATGGATATGAAGAGGAAGAGGAAGAAGAAGAAGAAGAAAAATAAAGAAACAGCAGCAGATGGACAGACAACGTCAAAGACACAAGCTGAATACTGAGGAGAAGACAACTGTCTACCTTACAGCATAGAGGGTCTCTCATAGATAGATAGATAGATAGATAGATAGATAGATAGATAGATAGATAGATGAAGGCACTATCTATCTATCTATCTATCTATCTATCTATCTATCTATTAACAACAAACAACAAAATACAATCCCTTACACGTGAATCGCCACCAACCCGGACCTAAGTAGCCCTTAAATTGCAGCGCCACACACATATACATGTACCTACACATCAACAGTATTCATTCCCCCCCATTTCCCGTTCCATAGATAATAAATAGGTCCGTAGATTGTCCACCGTTCTACCCCTGCAACTGCCGGCAGGCAGACGAGGAGTCCTGAAAATAGCGGACTATAATCCCAATTTACTCTTCGTCATAAACGACATACAGTCAGACTTGCGCCATGATTAAAATATAGTAAGTCCTTTTTTGATAGCTCACCCGAGTCCGTAGGCAATAGCGGAACGTTCGATTCCCAGAAACAAAGAGAAGACCTTCCACCTTCTGACAGGACTGTAGGAGCTCCTAGGCTTCTTTCATGGCCAGTGCAGTAGCTGATCTGCCTTTTTTATTATCCGATGCTCTTCTTTCACACCCCTTCTCCTCCTTCTTTCTCTCTTTAAAACGGCGCGCTTTATGCAAATTACTCCCCGAACTAACCGGAAGTTCCACCCCTGGGGCACCGCTGTCAATCTCTGTCGGAAGACTGTTCCCCCCACCAACACCCGACCGACAGCAGAAAACATTATCTTTATGTGGCAGCGCTACAACGTCTGTCCACAACTCTATTCCTGAGCTCTTTTGAATGTGGTTTGCAACCATAGTCAGTTCTTTGCTGTCATTTACACTACCAAGCAATGGAATGAATGAGCCAGGAACAGCTTCACTAATCGCACTCATTACAACTGATCACAGGGGGAAGGAAGGCAGTAACCGCAATGGAAATGGTGGGCACTGGCACCCGATTGAGTTTACAAGGGCAGGGGATCCTTTATTAATCTCAGGATTTCTTGTTTTCGATTATTTAAAACTAGAGAAAGAGGCCGTTTCGACAACGTCAGATGAAACGGGCACGAGTGCAATAGTAGTAAGTACTGTATAAGCACCATAAACGTGATATTGGTGCATTGAATGAATGCGTAATTAGGCCTCGCGCTGTAGTCGAAATCGCCTTTCAGGCCTCTAGAGCTTTAATCGAAGTCGCCTTTCTCTTTGAATTTTCACGGCAGTAAATCTGCCGCCTGCCGCGATGTCGGTCTCGTAAGGTTTTTCGGGCAGCTGCACAGAAGGCGACTGCGCATTCTGCTTCGGACAGATGTGAGTGAGTGAGTGAGTGAGTGAGTGAGTGAGTGAGTGAGTGAGTGAGTGAGTGAGTGAGTGAGTGAGTGAGTAGGCTGGCGAATTATATATAAGATTCTTCTGAACTGTAGCTGTGACATCTTTGACTTGGATGTTAGAGATTGCATTGAGGAAGTAAAGCTGGAAAAAAATATTAGTTTGTGTGTTTTCATTTAAGGCCGTAAAACAAAACAAAAAAATGGGACTATTTCAAAGGGGGGGATTCTTTCCTATACCCGCTGTACATCTTTGAAGACATTCCATAGACCACCTTCATTGCCCAAAAAGTGTGCCAGTGTAATCCCTTCCTAAAATAGGTCTAGCCCATTAGTCGCTGGGTTGGCTTCTGTTTTGACTTGGGAACAACTGATGGCTTGTCGCTTAAGATTCCTTTGTGTCCGGAGAGCCCACCATCATTTCTTAGTTGAGTCTTTGGTTCAGTTTGCTACAGTATGCCGAGCTGAAACAGTGTGGGAAGTGTTTGGTAGTGGAACCCGCAGCAACGTTTTATTACTTGTTTAGTTGTATCGCTGTCAACGCCATGAGTGGAAGAGATCGTGACGCACTTTTTAATAGATTATATCGTTACTAGGGGGCTTAGTCCCCTGCTCACTTTGCTCGCCATCCCCCCTGGCCTGTGCTACTTGCAAGCCACTTCGCATCTCTGCTGCTCATGTTGTGAAGAGGGGGGCTGAACGCACCCCAAGGAGATGCGGTCGATCATCCGAAACACCCTCTTAAATGGTGATACAAGGGGAAACAAATTGTTTTCTTTTACCTCCTCTTTGCTCGATCAGCTGCTGGCTTGCTGCTGCTGTTGTATCGTGTGATCTGTATCTCTCATGACGCTTCAAACATTTAAAAGCCTGTACAGCAGCTGTCCTACGCTTTGTGTTTTATTTCCGGTCCCGGGCCTGGTTAAATCTCTTGGCACAATGTCTTGTCTTGCGGGACGTGAGTTCTTGATATTTTTTAGTTTATAATTTAAAAACGGAATAAGAATCTGAAAATCTAACAACATCACATTAAAGTTTGATTAATTCTGAAAAGAATGATACCAAACATATATACAGTCATATGAAAATGTTTGGGAACCCCTCTCAGCCTGCATAACAATTGACTCTCCTTTCAACAAAAAAGATAAGAGTGGTATGTCTTTCATTTCCTAGGAACATCTGAGCAAAGATTTTTAGTGAAACAGTATTTAGTTGTATGAAATTAAATCAAATGAGAAAACTGGCTGTGCACAAATGTGGGTCCCCTTGTCATTGTGCTGATTTGAATGCCTGTCACTGCTCAATGCTGATTACTTACAACACCAAATTGGTTGATGAGCTCGTTACGCCTTGAACTTCATAGACAGGTGTGTCCCATCATGAGATATAAAGGTATTTAAGGTGGTCAATTACAAGTTGGGCTTCCTTCCCTTTGACTCTCCTCTGAAGAGGGACAGCATGGGATCCTCAAAGCAACTCTCCAAAGATCTGAAGACAAAGATTGTTGAGTCTCCTGGTTTAGGGGAAGGCTACAAAAAGCCATCTCAGAGGTTTAAACTGTCAGTTTCTGTAACTGTAAGGAATGGAATCAGGAAATGGAAGGCCACAGGCACAGTTGCTGTTAAACCCAGCAGGTCTGGCAGGCCAAGAAAAATACAGGAGCGGCATATGAACAGGATTGTGAGAATGGTGACAGACAACCCACAGACCACCTCCAAAGACCTGCAAGAACATCTTGCTGCAGATGGTGTATCTGTACATCGTTCTACAATTTAGCGAAATCTGCACAAAGAACATCTGTATGGCAGGGTGATGAGAAAGAAGCCCTTTCTGCACTCACGCCACAAACAGAGTCGCTTGTTGTATGCAAATGCTCATTTAGACAAGCCAGATTCATTTTCGAACAAAGTGCTTTGGACTGATGAGACACAAATTGAGTTATTTGGTCAGAACAAAAAGCACTTTGCATGGCGGAAGAAGAACACCGCATTCCAAGATAAACACCTGCTACCTACTGTCACATTTGGTGGAGGTTCCATCATGCTGTGGGGCTGTGTGGCTAGTTCAGGGATTGGGGCCCTTGTTAAAGTCGAGGGTTGGATGAATTCAACCCAATATCAACAAATTCTTCAGGATAATGTTCAAGCATCAGTCACAAAGTTGAAGTTATGCAGGGGTTGGATATTCCAACAAGACAATGACCCAAAACACAGTTGGAAATCTACAAAGGCATTCATGCAGAGGGAGAAGTACAATATTCTGGAATGGCCGTCACAATCCCCTGACTTGAATATCATTGAAAATCTATGGGATGATTTGAAGCAGGCTGTCCATCAAATTGAACTGAACTGGAGAGATTTTGTATGAAGAATGGTCAACAATACCTCCATCCAGAATCAGACACTCATCAGAGGTTACAGGAGGACAGCGTCTAGAGGCTGTTAGATTTGCAAAAGGAGGCTCAACTAAATATTGATGTCATATCTCTGTTGGGGTGCCCACATTTATGCACCTGTCTAATTTTGTTATGATGCATATTGCATATTTTCTGTTAATCCACTAAACTTAATGTCACTGCTGAAGTCCTACTGTTTCCATAAGGCATGTCAGATATTAAAAGGAAGTTGCTACTTTAAAAGCTCAGTCAATGAGAAACAAAAATCCAAAGAATTAAGAGGGGTTCCCAAAGTGTTTCATATGACTGTATGTAGGTTTTGAAATAAGCCTGATTTAAAGCGTGACAAAAAATCGTTCCACAGAATTTTTAGGCTTAGGATTTTATATACATAGAGTAGGTATTTTGATAAAGTCCACGTGTTATCTTGCAAAAATTTAGCTGAATACAGTAATGATAAAATCTGGTGTGTGTTAACGTTATTTTTATTAAATTCGCACGCAAGTTTCTACAGTCCACACATACCGGTAACAGCATTTGATGTAACTGGCCCCACGTGGGGTTGGTCAGCCCAAGGCCCCGCCCACCCCTAGACCCCACCCACCCCTAAGGCCACCTCTGTCCCGAGTAGTGGGAAAGTGCGGCCCCAGTCTACACTCATGAGCCGAAGAGGATCAGCGGAGAGAAGAGATACAGACAAGAATTGAAGGGTGAAAAGGTGCAAGTTTACTGTACAACAAAAACACAGGCAGTAGTGGCAGGCGGGCTTTGATTCACAGTCCTTCAGCACTGACACTCCTTCAAAAAGTAAATGAAAACAAAATGAAAAATATGGTGTATTTACAAAAAAAAAAAAAGTGCACTTCTACCAAATTTACACACAAACACACACACACACACTCCAAAAATGAAGGTAATCTTCCTTCTTTATCTCAGGCTCAGGAAGCTCCTCCAACACAGAAAAAAATACAGTATAAAAAAATGCACAAGAAAAAAAATGTAAGTGCGTAATGTGATGGACGGCCGGCAGCTTTACCTAGTCGGGACGTCCAAAGATTGGAAGGATGGGGTAAGGCAACTACTTTGGGTCACTGCCTCCCCCAGGATGCTAGATGGTGGTTTCCCTGCAGCTTAGCAGTGCCCTGGATTCCCGCAAGGCACCATGGGATTTTGGAGTTCGGCTTCACAGCCCGGGTGGGTACCGTGTGTGCTGTCAGGTGACGCTGCAGGAAGACTGGGGGGATGTTTACCACCAAGTCAGAGGGGACAGAAGCCCTGAAGTACTTCCGGGCTGAAGAAAATTCAAACGCTCCATCTGACCCGGATGTGCTGGCAAGTCACGTAAGAGGAAGAACGGAAGCACTTCTGGGTCAAGGACTATATAAAGGACTGTTGGGAACCCAGCAAGCTCATTGCATTAGAACATTAGAACATTAGAACACTTGAGACAAGAACAGGCCATTCAGCCCAACAAAGCTCGCCAGTTCTATCCACTTATTTCTTCCAAAAAAACATCAAGTTGAGTTTTGAAAGTCCTCAATGTTTTACTGTCTACCACACTACTTGGTCTCTTATTCCAAGTGTCTACCGTTCTTTGTGTAAAGAAAAACTTCCTAAAGTTTGTGTGAAATTTCCCCTTAATAAGTTTCCAACTGTGTCCCCGTGTTCTTGATGAACTCATTTTAAAGTCACCGTCTCGATCCACTGCACTAATTTCCTTCATAATTTTAAACCCTTCAGTCAGGTCTCCTCTTAATCTTCTTTTGCTTAAACTGTAAAGGCTCAGCGCTTTTAATCTTTCCTCATAACTCACACCCTGTAGCCCTTAATCAGCCTAGTTGCTCTTCTCTGGACCTTCTCTAGCACTGCTATGTCCTTTTTGTAGCCTGGAGACCAAAACTTCACACAGGACTCCAGATGAGGTCTCACCAGTGTGTTATAAAGTTTGAGCAGAACCTCCTGTGACTTGTACTCCACACATCAAGGCGCTATATAACCTGACATTCTGTTAGCCTTCTTAATGGCTTCTAAACACTGTCTGGAAGTTGATAGCTTAGAGTCCACTACGACTCCTAAATCCTTCTCATGAGGTGGACTCTCGATTTTCTGACCACCCGTTGTGTATTCAAACCTCACATTATTACTTCCTATGTGTAATACTTTACATTTACTGACATTAAACCTGCCCAAGCCTGTCTGCTATCCAAGTCCTTCTGTAATAATATAATGGATTCCAAATTATCTGCTAATCCACCTATCTTGGTATCATCTGTAAACTTAACCAGCTTGTTACTTATATTCCTATCTAAATCATTTATAAATTTTAAAAATAGCAGCGGCCCCAGCACTGCCCCCTGCTGGTCACCACTCTTAACATCGGCCAGTTCTGATGAGGTTCCTCACATCATCACCCTCTGCTTCCTGTGTCTAAGCCAATTCTATACCCATCTAAAAACATCGCCCTGAACTCCCACTTCTTTTAATTTGATGCCCAACCTCTCATGTGGCACCTCATCAAATGCTTTCTGAAAGTCCAGATAAATAACATCATCTGCTCCACTCTGCTTGTATCCTTTTGTTTCTTCCTCATTGAATTCCAGCATGTTAGTTAAACACGACCTCCCTCTTCTGACCCCATGCTGACTGTTCAGTTAAACTCCTGTCCTTGCCAGGTGTTGCTCAACCTTCTCCTTAATAATAACCTTCCATTAATTTTCCTGTGATGCATGTTAAGCTTACTGGCCAATAGTTGCTTGGATGTGCCCTGTTACCCTATTTATATAACGGGATGATATTTGCCATTTTCTAGTCCTTCGGAATCTCTCCAGTGCGCAGTGACTTCCTAAAAATATGTGTCAGGGGTTTATATCTGCACTCAGAAACCTCCCTAAGAACTTGAGGGTAGATAGATAGATAGATAGATAGATAGATAGATAGATAGATAGATAGATAGATAGATAGATAGATAGATAGATAGATAGATAGATAGATAGATAGATAGATAGATAGATAGATAGATAGATAGATACTTTATTAATCCCAACGGGAAATTCACATTATTAAATTCATATTATCTGGTCCTGGTGATATGTTTGATTTCAGTAAAGCGAGCCGGAGTTGGGTGGTGTGGAGGAGAGAATTGAAAATAATTTTGTATTTATTAATATTATTGTTTGCCTGTGTATGGTGGTTGAGGTGCTTATTACAGGAAAAGGAAGAATTAAAGCATCTTTTTCTCTGTCGGGTTAGAGGAGCGACAGCGCCCTCTTGTGTCACAGTATATATACAAAAAGAAAAAATAAACAATTGCACCAATCCCAAAATCAAGAATGTCCCAACACCAAATAAGTATATATACCTCCACCAAAATTATCATTCAGGGATATATAAATTTATATATTTACAAAGCCTTCAAGTAACACGACTGCTCCTTCAATAGCTCAGCAGTACTTAACCCTACCTCAGCTTTAGGTTCACTGATGACCCTTAAATATAACCGGTAAGATTATCCAGCCATTCTGACACTCCTGTCTACCCCATGCACCTATCCAGGTATGCACTGGCACGTTCACACCACACCCTGAGCAACTTTCTATTTAAAATCGCACCCCTGCAAGTCGCACACATATAACTGGATGACCAATAGCTATGCTGAGCTCAAGCACACCAGTTGCCGACTTACCAGTAAGTAAATCTCATTTATTTACAATACGGGATCCACAGTGGCGTAGCTAGCGTTCTGAAGGCCCCTGTGCAGCGCTCTGAGGTGGGACCCTTCTGTCTAGCATAACTGTTAGTAATTTATTCGCCACTACATCGTAGTGGCCGGCTGGGCAGTGGTGTTTCCAGGACCGCATCACTATCAGATCTCACGCTGGTGACAAACAATCCGGCTCTTTTTAAAATCACTTTATTACAGTAGCTGTAAGTTCCATCCATCCATCCATTTTCCAACCCGCTGAATCCGAACACAGGGTCACGGGGGTCTGCTGGAGCCAATCCCAGCCAACACAGGGCACAAGGCAGGAACCAATCCCGGGCAGGGTGCCAACCCACTGCAGGACACACACAAACACACCCACACACCACGCACACACTAGGGCCAATTTAGAATTGCCAATCCACCTAACCTGCATGTCTTTGGACTGTGGGAGGAAACCGGAGCGCCCGGAGGAAACCCACGCAGACACGGGGAGAACATGCAAACTCCACGCAGGGAGGACCTGGGAAGCAAACCCAGGTCTCCCAACTGCGAGGCAGCAGCACTACCCACTGCGCCACTGTGCCGCCCTAGCTGTAACTTTGGGATTGCTAAAATATAAAGTGCAATATAAATAAAATTTATTATTATTATTATTATTAAGTTAGCAAAAATAAAATACATTGTGGGAATGGAATGTGTGGGTAGTAGTAGTAGTACATAAATGTACAGTCATGGCCGAAATTATCTGCACCCCTGTAATTTTCCCAGAAAATGCACCATTTCTCCCAGATAATTATTGCAATTACAAATGTTTTTGTATCCACACGTTTATTTCCTTTATGTGCATTGGAACAACACAAAAAAACAGAGAAAAAAAGCCAAATCTGACATCATGTCACACTGAACTCCAAAAATGGGTCGGTCAAAAAGCACACAAAGCAATGGTTTCACACATAACTCAACATAAAATACTTATTTATAACAAATGTCGTTCTGTTTTATATTCCATGAGCCTCTACAGCAAGTAAATTCACATAATTATCACATACCTGTTTGTCTCGTCACTTATAAGATCAAAAAACAGCTTAAAATAGTCGAGTGGCTGGTAATCCGCAGTGTCCACTTGCAGGACACATCATTTGGTGAAGTCCAGTAGCCAGTTTGCCTCCCATGGTTCTCTGTCTGTGTAGTCCTACCAGCCGGACATTGCCATGGGCTCATCAGCTACACAAGCACGTTCAGCACTACAATCAGCGGGTGACCGTTCAGCCGGGGTCCGATCAGCCGGGAACTAATTAACTGATGCAGGTACCTGTCTTTCGTTTTCAGTCTCCAGATCATTTGCATCAAAGTCGGAGATCGATAAGTGTCTGTGTAGTCCTCGCAGGTAAATGTTGCCGTAGGCGCGTCAGCTACACGTCCACCCAGGGACCAATCAGCTGATGCAGGTACCTTACTTTCATTTTCGATCTCCAGATCACTTGCATCAAAACTGGAGTTCAATAAGTCAGAGTCCGATTGCACCAATAATACGCAATCAATCGATAAATAAATAAATGAGGGCAGAATGGTGGCTCTGAGGCTAAGGATCTGTGCTGGTATCCAGAAGGTTGCTGATTCAAATCCCCATTACTACCAAAAGAGATCCTACTCTGTTGGGCCCTTGAGCAAGGCCCCTAGCCTGCAATTGCTCCAGGAGTGCTGCACAATGGCTGATCCTGTGCTCTGATGCCCAGGGGCATGTGAAAACTTAACAAATTCCTAATACAACAAATTGTATAAAGCGAACAAAAAAATAAAATTGGGTTTGGTCTCAATTCTCTCATATACTCAAATATGGGGATGGATATTTAAGGATATTATTGCAGAATATTTAAACTGCAAGACAAGGATTATATTTTTATATTATGTATATTAAAGAACCATCAACAACAAATCAAATTAATAAAATATTGAAAAATTATTAAAAAAGTAATGTTGAATAAATCGGACTCTGCAGATGCATGGTGTGATGGACAGCCGGCGTTTCAGTCCGGCCGGAACGTCCCTCAACAAAAGAAGACACCCTTTTTAGGACACTACATCCCCCGGGACGCTAGATGGCAGCTCCCCTGGATGGAAATGGTTCCTCGGATTCCTGCAGGGCAGCATGGGACATGGAGTCCGTCTCTTCAGCCCTGTTGGGTGCCGTGGGTGCCGCCAGGGGGGAACTCACCAAGAACCCGGGGACTTTTACCATTATGCTACCTCGGAAGTACTTCGGGGTCACGAGGACGGAAGCCTGCAGTACTTCCGGGACTATTGATAAAGGAAGATGTGGTGTTGACCCAGAGAAGAAATACTTCCGGGTCATAGACTTTAAAAGGACTGTGGGAAACCTCAGAAGACTGTGCCGAGTTGGGAGGAAGGGTGACTGAGCTGCTGGGAGTGAAGGATTATTGTATTGTGATTGTTATTTTATTGATTTATTACTGGAGAATTGTGGAGTGTGTGGTGCTTTGTGCACTTTATTTAAGAATATTAAAGAGATTATTCTTGGTGATTTTAAATGTGTGTCCTGGATGTCTGTCTGGTGGATTCAAGGGGTGCTATATAGAGCACCTATATATGGATACTGTATATGGATATTTATGGATAAAAGGTAAAGTACCTCTTCTGGTTAGCGGAAAGAGCCCAAAAGTTGATCGAAGTTTTGTGCCTAATCCTTGTATGCAAAACTTGGTTGACCTAAGTGAAAGTGTACTTAAATATCATGTTTACATACACACACACAGAGACATAATTCCAAAAATGGTATTTTCAGGCTCAAGGAAGTCTAAAAGGTCAAGATTCATCAAAATCTTGAGGTCAAATTTTTTTACAATTATAATACTTTCCCTACGAGAAAGTAAATTGGACTCTGGGAGGTCTAAAATATCGAGATTAATAAAAGTCTTGAAATGGAATTTTTGGGACGATTACAATACTTTCCCTACGAGAAAAGAAATCGGACTCAGGGAGGTCATATACGTCGAGATTCATCAAAATCTTATGGTCGAATTTTTGGACGATTACAATACTCTCCTTATACTTTGTAAACAAGAATGTCAGGGATGTCTAAAATATCGAGATTCATCAAAATTTTGAAATGGAATTTTTGGATGATAACAATACTTTCCCTATGAGAAAGTAAATCGGACTCAGGGAGGTCTAAAACATCGAGATTCATCAAAATCTCGAAATTGAATTTTTAGACAATAACAATACTTTCCCTATGAGAAACTAAATTGGACTCAGGGAGGTCTAAAACATCGAGAGTCATCAAAATATCAAAATGGAAGTTTTGGACGATTACAATACTTTCCCTACGAGAAAAGAAATCGGACTCAGTGAGGTCATATACATCGAGATTCATCAAAATCTTGTGGTCGATTTTTTGGACGATTACAATACTTTCCCTATGAGAAAGTAAATCAGACTCAGGGAGGTCGTATACGTCGAGATTCATCAAAATCTTGTGGTCGAATTTTTGGACGATTACAATACTTTCCTTATACTTTGTAAACAAGAAAGTCAGGGATGTCTAAAATATCGAGATTCATCAAAATTTTGAAATGGAATTTTTGGATGATAACAATTCTTTCCCTATACTTTGTATATGAGAAAGTAAAAAAATAATACGCACAGAGTATTTTGCTTGGTGCTTTCGCTTCACTCTCTCACCCAATGTCACTGCCATTCTAGACATTGCTTACTCTATGCCACTCACGCACACACAGGGATTCAACGTCAACTGAACAAGACCAACTGTCCTCCTAGCAAGGAGGGTCTACCTAGAATGTAACATTGAGTTTTATCAACATTTACAGCTTTTTTTTCTCCCTATGCCCCCTGGGTGTTGACTTTAGTCAACATCCACCCTCAAACCCCTTGTGCTGACAAACATCAACGTCCGCCCTAAAAGAGTTTATTGTCACCATTAGGATGCAATGAAGAGAGCAGACAGCACAGAATAAGTGAAAAACAAAAGGTAAACCAACAAAAAAGAAAAACAGAAAAATTTCTAAATATCTTATAACGTAAAATCATACTGCTTTGGTCTTCTGAATACAGAATAACAGAAGAGAGAAAATAAAACACCAGCTAACTAAATGAGATCAGTTGATATCAATTATTATTAGATATTGTGAATCTGGTTGGAACAAAATACCTGCAGCCTTAGGGGCTCCCAAGGACTGCGTTTGGGGGCCACTGCACTAGGGTATCGGTGAGAGTTATTTTTCTTTTGTGTCTCCGCTTATGTTTATTGTGTTTTCTGGATTTTTGACCTTCTGATTGTTGTTTTAGGACTTTATTTGCCTGGGGGTTTCCTTTGCTGGCAACTCCATTTTACTTTCCTTGTATACAAAGTATGGGGAAAGTATTGTAATCGTCCAAAGATTCGATGTCGAGATTTTCATGAATTTTGACATTTTAGACCCCCCTGACTTTCTGTTTACAAAGTATAGGGAAAGTATTGTAATCGTCCAAAGATTCGATGTCGAGATTTTCATGAATTTTGACATTTTAGACCCCCCTGACTTTCTCATATACAAAGTATAGGGAAAGTATTGTAATTGTCCAAAGATTCGATGTCGAGATTTTCATGAATTTTGACATTTTAGACCCCCCTGACTTTCTCGTATACAAAGTATAGGGAAAGTATTGTAATCGTCCAAAGATTCGATGTCGAGATTTTCATGAATTTTGACATTTTAGACCCCCCTGACTTTCTGTTTACAAAGTATAGGGAAAGTATTGTAATCGTCTAAAGATTCAATGTCGAGATTTTCATGAATCTCAACATTTTAGACCTCACTGACTTTCTCGTATACAAAGTATAGGGAAAGTATCGTAATCATCCAAAGATTCAATGTCGAAATTTTCATGAATTTTGACATTTTAGACCCCCCTGACTTTCTCGTATACAAAGTATAGGGAAAGTATCGTAATCATCCAAAGATTCAATGTCGAAATTTTCATGAATCTTGAAATTTTAGACTTCCCTGAGTCCAAAAATACAATTTTTATTATTATATATGCGTGTGTGTGTATGTGTGTCTGTGTGTAATCATATGTAAACTTGAGTACGCTTTCACTGAGGTCAACCAAATTTTGCATGCAAGTGTTAGGTACAAAACGTAAATTTCTACCAACCTTTAGACTATTTCCGCTAACTGAGAGTGGTACTTTACCTTTTATTCATGCGGCTGCAGACTCTGATCTATTCAACTTTACTTTTATAATAATTGTTCAATACATTATTAATTTGATTTGATTTGTTGTTGATGGTTCTCTAGTGTACATAATATAAAATATAATCATCATCTTGCAGTTTACTCCTCAAATATCTATCCCCATATCTGAGTATACGAGAAAGTCGAGGAGAGACCACTCCCGATTTTTTACTTTTACGTCCTCCACGGAGCTTTACGTTATTTCAGAGCATTTTCGTTAAAGATCTTTAAGATTCTACGTGGCCTTCTGTGTAACTGGCCAGGGATTTTTAATGGGATTTCCCCCTTCAATTGTGCATTTTTTGGAACTGTTCAGGAGTTACGTGCTATGTGACTCTCAAAATTGACCACAGCTGACAAAGACTCAGCACTGCCGCAGTATTTTTGTGACACCCAGGCAGCAGATGGCTTCCCCTGAACGAGCTCGGCAGGTCTCTCCTCATTCATTATGTTTTCTCCGAGTCTGATGTTCAGAGGTACCATGGCTACCTAATCATTTATTTTTGTCCGACCCTTTTTTTTCTCATTGGCCACCTGTCAGTCCCATTTCCCTCAAGTGGATGGCCTCACAGCTACTGATCTGTCACCACATCCCACCAGCTAACATTTCTCAGCTTTTTCTTTCTTTCCATGCACGTTGCTAATTGGGTTTGCTAAACAGAGCTTAGAGCCGTAGCAGACACGAGGGTCTTATTGACATCTTACATTTGTTTTCAGCTCCTTTCCCTGCTGCAGGCCTGGGACACACAATCGATTTCCCGCCTTTGACATGGATGTATTAGTTACAGTATTTAAAAATGTATTTAAGGTTATTAGGGTTTTCATTATGCCCTTGAAGGATTAGCCCTTTACGCTGACAGGTACTAAAAAATAGATTAGAATGAAAAAAGTAATTAGGATCAACCCAAAGAATTAGACCAAAGCAGCCAAAGGCAATTTCCAGGCTGCAAACTGAAGAAAAAAAAAAAAATTAAAGTGGCCGGCCATTGTTAACATGTGAAGTTCAACAGGTGACCACAAGGGGGAGACAAAATGAGAACAAGAAGAAAGAAAATGTAAAACTGCAAATAAGCCAATAAAATGGCTGTCTGAGTTCAAGGTCATGGGAAGCTGGTGCCTCAGCAGGCAGCATGGAGTAGCGGTAAAGGCTCTGGATTTTAAACTCTGAGGCTGTGGGTTCAAATCCCATTACTATCACTGCAGGACGCTGAGCAAGTCAATTCACCAGTAGGACTAAATGTTGGATGAAGTGGTCTTGTCAAGTTGGGGAGCAGGCACTGGTACAGCGCGCTGCCGCGCCCACCACATGATGAAACAGCTCAGGGTTGGCAACCCCCCCAGGCAGATACACGGCCCATTCCCACCCTCCGGAAATGACCTTCTATCTGCCGCAGCCAGATGTTACATGGGCGTCCCCATTGGCCTGGTCCAGCTGCTCGTGTTTTCAACAATCTATCTATCTATCTATCTATCTATCTATCTATCTATCTATCTATCTATCTATCTATCTATATTAGGAAATTAAGGCGCTTTCTAAATAAACAGGATTCTGAGAAATTAATTCATGCATTTATCTCTAGTAGGATTGACTACTGCAATACGGTGTTCACTGGATGTTCAAACTGTTCTTTATACAGCCTCCAGTTAATCCAAAATGCGGCTGCAAGAATTATTACAAGAACTAGAAAATACGAACACATAACTCCAGTTCTTAAATCCTTACACTGGCTCCCAGTTAAGTTTAGGGCAGATTTCAAAATCCTCCTTTTAACATATAAAGCATTAAATGGCCGAGGTCCGGCTTACTTGTCTGAACTTATCATGACTTACAAACCTGAGCGCACATTAAGATCTCAAGATGCCGGTCTGCTTATGATTACAAGGATTAATAAAATAACAATGGGAGGTCGAGCTTTTAGTTACAGGGCCCCTAAACTGTGGAGTGGTCTGCCGGCTACTATAAGAGATGCCCCTTCGGTCTCAGCTTTCAAATTCCGGCTGAAGACTCACGACTTCAGTTTAGCACACCCTGACTAGAGCTGCTGATTAACTGTACAGACTGCATCTCTGTTGTTAGTCATTAGCACTAAAACATAAGTAACATGATAGTTAGAATTGGATACTAACCCTCACCTATTCTGTTTCTCTTCTCGGTACTCAAATGTGGCACTTGGTGCCACGGCCCACCTGCCAAGTTGTTTTGCCTGCCTAAGGTAAAGTCATCCCTGATGGAGGATCGCAGGAATCGTGGGAAAGAGGAGTCCTTTCATCGGATTGGCTGGCCCAGCACTGACTCAGCTGTGGAATGGCCAAATGGAGGAGGCAGCTTGATGGATGAGGTCCAATATCCAAATCTTATTATGTGATATCATCTACTGTTAAATTCTGCTCCGTAATCCGTTAAAAACAAGTGAAGAATATGGAGGTTAAAATCCAATAATTAATTCCTTTAAAACGAGGTTACAAACTTTGGCTGGAAGCAATCCTTTTAAAAACAAAGCCTGGTGCCTTCTTTCTGCTGGCGACTCCACTGCTTCTCCCATCCAGGCTATGCACCAGGGGAGTCGCCCTACCTGCAGCTAACTTCCTTTTACTTCTGCTGGTCTGGTGGTCTTCCTATTTCTGGCTCTGGTGGGCTCCACCAGACTGTGACTTGGGCTCCCCAGCGTCCAGAGCACTCACGCTGGGGCTTTCACTTCCCAAGTCTTTGACTCCCGCTGCCTTCTCGGCCTTATGTGGTGAGCCATCCTCGTTGCGGTCACTGCTGCTCCTCACTAACGCTCAGCAGAAGCGACCACTACCAACTTCCCCCGGGTGTCGGCCAAACACCCCGCGAGGGCTTACTGTCCAGCTGCCTTTTGTTCTCGACAGTGAGCATGCCTTCCCTTGCTTACGCACCGGCTTTCTCCTTCCTGCCATCTTCTTCTCCTCCTTTAACCTCTGTTCACTTTCTTTTCTTTCTCTTTCCCTATCTGCACTCCTACTCCTACTATATATAACCAGCAACAGCCCACTGTGCCATAACATGAAGCGAATCCACTTGACTTGACCATTCCTACTTTTCATCCTCTTCCTCTGTACGTTTACCATTCGTTTGCTCGGATGTTGATGCGCTTGCTGTTTCCTGAACAGCTATCCATTTCTCCACCCTAGCGGCCCGCGTCTTCTCTTCTTCAGTCGGCATCTTTTCGCTTTAAAACTGTTTAAGTCAGTGTTTGTGTTGCAATTACTTAGTACGTTTTCTTTAATTTTTCACTTAAGCTGGCAGTTAAGTCTTCAATCTGCCTCAGGAATGATTTAAGATACGCCACATAATTATGTATTGATGGGTGAACACTTGCTGAACGACACAGTTGTCCAAATGGGGTGGGTTTGTGGATACCACTGTGAGTGAATGAAAAGATGGACCTCTGGAGAGAGCAACATACAATTGTCCGTGACTGAAAGCGGGATCGTCTGTGACGATGGAGGCCACGCTGGTGAAAGTTACTTCGTCGGTAGGGATAAGTTTCAGCACTTGTTCATTAAGGTGTAGCGAGTCTTCGTTGTTGACGCTTAATATAGCTTGTGTACTGAATTGTTCCGGAGTCACAGTTGAGAAACACTTTTTTAATGTCTTTTAAGCACAGGGAAAAAAATTAACATGTGAAACATCCGTAATGAGGGGCAGCACGGTGGCGCAGTGGTAGCACTGCTGGCGCAGTGGTAGCGCTGCTGCCTCACAGTTAGGAGACCCAGGTTCGCTTCCCAGGTCCTCCCTGCGTGGAGTTTGCATGTTCTCCCCGTGTCCGCGTGGGTTTGCTCCGGTTTCCTCCCACAGTCCATAGACATGCAGGTTAGGTCGATTGGCGATTCTAAATTGGCCCTAGTGTGTGCTTGGTGTGTGAGTGTGTGTCCTGCGGTGGGTTGGCACCCTGCCCAGGATTGGTTCCTGCCTTGCGCCCTGTGTTGGCTGGGATTGGCTCCAGCAGACCCCCGTGTCCCTGTGTTCGGATTCAGCGGGTTGGAAAATGGATGGATGGATGGAACATCCGTAATGTAATAAGCCACCAAGAAACGTAACATTGCAATATTGCACGCTCTGATCCGATCGCTGTAAAAGGAAGTGATAAGAAAATCAAGCCCGGTGTATTCTTTAACTACCTTGTGGCGCTGTAGTAGTGCTGCTGCTTTGCAGTAAGGAGACTGTGGAAGATTGTGGTTTTGCTTCCCGGTTCCTCGCTGTGTGGATAGCGCTTTGAATACTGAGAACACCGCTATATCAATGTAACGAAGTATTAACAGGAAATTGTCTTCGTATTAAAGTAAAAGGCAAATTATCCGCGACAAACAAACTGTTTTACACGCTGCATACCAATGCCGCATAATCACGCCGCTTTTTTAATGTTTTTTAAGCAGAGGAAAAAATATGAACATTTGCAAAATCCGTAACGCTGCTTTCAGTAAGTACAATGCACACGTGTTTAATTTGCCAGCCACTTTTTGCCAGCCGTCTTTTCTGGTTTGGGCTGCTTTTGCAGTGTTACCGCTTGTGCATATTAAATCTTGAAATCCTTCGAGTAACTAACTGACTAACTAACACCCACCCACACAGACACACAGCTTGTGTGAAAAAAATGCGCCTGTTCTTTCATCATTTTGTTGCAGCCTATCAAAGACTTGCTGATCATGTTTTGTAGACTCAAAATACATTGGCTTTTCACTCAGCGCGGGGGCGCGCATTCATCTCGGATTATTACATCCTGCTAATCTGCTAGACTAATCTGCTACACGGCTGCATTTGAAAAACCGACTTATCCCGGATGAGTTTCACCGGCATTAATGATTAGGAATCTGGTTGGAACAAAACCCTGCATCCACAGGGGTTCACCAGGACCGAGTTTGGGAAACACTCCCAAACACAGACGAAACCGACTCAGGTGAGGAGTTGGGGCGGGCAAAGTGGTTGCAGCTATTGATTATTCAGTGTTGTTTGCCTGGGTGTCTGATCTGCTCGACGGGATCAGAAATAAAAGGAAAACAATGTGAAGGCAATGTCACAGGTGATCCTGTGGTATAGCGGGTCCACAGCTCCCCTTTAAAAGGCCATTTTTAAATAAATGATCATCGCACTCACAGTGTAGCGAGGGGCATGGAAGTTTGGCTGAAACGGTTTCCGGGTGGAGTCGTGCTGCGGGCATTTCTCCCCTGTGCAGTGTGTGAGCGAGTGAGGAGAGAGAGAAAGCCGGTACGTTAGAGTGAGCGAGAGCAGGCTCGAAGGCAATGTCACAGATGTTCCTGTGGTTTAGTGGGTCCATAACTCCCCTTCAAAAGGCCATTTTCAATCAGGTGACTGACAGTAGTGAAGTCAGGCACAGAGAAGGTCAGCTGCTGAAAGAGCGTCTCGACTGTTGCAGGGCCTGAAGCAGGTGAGACGCTAATGAAAAAGAGGCACAGGGCTTATTGATTTTTAAAGACTGCTTCCTTCATTGTGTTTTAACCTCAGTTTTAAAGGATTGCGCGGCTCTCTCTCTCGCGCTGCCTGTGTGTGTGCGCCGCTGTCTCTCTGTGGCGCTGCCTGTGTGTGTGTGTCTGTCTCTCTGTGGCTCTGCGTGTGTGTGTGCCTCTGTCTCTCTCTCGCGCTGCCTGTTTGTGAACCAAGGTTCCACTGAGGTTGACTAATGAAAAGTCAACGTGGCTCAGACATGCATGTGGAGTGTGGCCCAGACAAACAGAAATGACGGCATGTTTTCCGAGGCGTCACGTCCGAGTTGGTGGGCGTGGCTGTGCGAGTTTTCGTCGTATCCAATGGTCTTAGAGTTGGTGGGCGTGGCTCCTTCCTGCATGCTTTCATAGGTGTCTTGCCCGCTCTGGCGGCGGCTTAGAGAATTATATATATAGCTAGATGAAGAGGTAGGCGAAGTGACGGCAAAGATGGTAACGAAGGAGAAGGGAGCCCGTAGGCATGCGCCACACCGCCGCCCTACTGGCCGCTGCCAAGAGTTGATTCTACAATAAAATAAAATAAAAATAAAAAGAGGAATAACCTTGGAGTTCAATCATCACCCCTAAAGCAGACAGTAGACGTCACATAGTATATGTGTACCAAATTTCAGGTCAATCGGTCAAACGGTTTGCGAACTACAGGTGATTTAAAATCCTGCACAGACAAATGGACAGCCACAGTATCGTATTATATAAAAAGATGGGCACGTGGTTCAGATGTGGCGATTAGCAGTTCCTGGCATCAATTACAGATGCGGACGACTCCTTACCTGTGCACTTAAGTGAGGACCACCCGCATCACGAAGCACCCCAGCCACACTACCACACCCCCTCTTTAAGCCGCGTGTTAGGCGATAATCTATTTAAATAAAAAATGGCCTTTTCAATCTGAGCTGTGGACCCGCTACACCACACCCCCGTGCAAGGACACCGTTGTACGATTCCTGACTTGGGGCACCAGTAAATGGGACCGAAAGACCAGGAGATGGAGGAAATGAGACTCGGACTGAAAAAGGACAATCCAAAAACAGGACTCTGTTTTATTCCAGCCGTGTCAAAATTATTTACAAAACAATTGCCTTGAGGGGCGGCACGGTGGCGCTGCTGCCTCGCAAGTAAGGAGACCTGGGTTCGCTTCCCAGGTCCTCCCTGCATGGAGTTTGCATGTTGTCAGCGTCCCACAGTCCAAAGAAATGCAGGTTAGGTGGATTGGTGATTCTAAATTGTCCCTAGTGTGTGCCCTGCGGTGGGCTGGCACCCTGCCTGGGTTTGTTCCTGCCTTGTGCCCTGCAATTGGCTCCAGGTGACCCTGTGTTAGGATATAACGTGTTGGACAATGACTGATTGACTGACAATTGCCTTGCAAAAAATATTTAGAGAATGCAAGGACACTTTCAAAACAGAAGGAAATGAGTGCAGGGGCCATCTTTATTATTAATACGCTACCGTGGCTGTCCATTTGTCTATCCAGGATTTTAAATCACCTGTAGCTTGCAAACCGTTTGAACTATTGACCTGAAATTTGGTACACATATACTACGTGACCTCTACTGTCCTCTTTCCAGGTGATGATTGACCTCCAAGGTTATTCCTCTTTTTTTTCCATTTTATTTTATTGTAGAATCAACTCTCAACAGCTTCTTACACAGCAAACATCAGAAGCTAAAAATGATCGTGAACACATTCGAGAATACAACTCTTCTCTAGCGTTTGCTTCAATCTGTGCACAGATAACTCAACCTCCTGGTCACGGACCATACTGTTTTAAAATACACGGGCAAAAATATCACCAAATCTCTCCACTACACGCTAACACTTCTACCCCTCCAGGATATGGACAGTTGTGTGTTTTTGACACAGCGCAAGCTACTGAAATACGATTACAAAATAATGCAAACTCTGCATGCAGCGAAAATGTAATTCTTCTCCAGCTAGAGTCCATGCTTAGAACCATAAACCCCTTTCGCTAAATTATACAAACACCTGCATGAAATCGCTCAGTCCAATCCAACAGCATCGGTATGAATGGTTTTCAAGGAAAACCCTGGGCAGGATTTACGACCATACAATGCCCCGACATGTCACACCGATGTTGTAGCGATTTTCGTCGGAGAAGATGGTGAACCGCTTGCCGAAAGGGACATTTGCATCTCTCCCATAGGTTACTCCTGTAAAACAGATTAACACGCTCAATATGAATTGCGATCCTATGGTTTACCCGCTTTTATTCCCTTACAGAGACATTGGCTGGCACAAAGATTTACAACATGTTCCCGATAAACGAACCGTCAATCGAATAAGGCTTACTCAATGCCAATTTTACGCGTACAGATTAGCGATGAGGAATACATTTAGTATTTTGCACTTCAGCGGCAAACTATTCCAACAGTACGTCGTAGATGCGTATGTTAAAACAAAGGGTGCGCGTCTCAACTATCTCAGATGACATCAAGAAGAACTATCAGACGTACTGCTAGCAAACGCTGAAAATAACAACGTGTAGGCAAAATGATAAGGTTACAGTCCACATTTCCAGTAAGTCCAAGATACATGCAACAAAACTATCAGGACGCCATGGCCATAGTACGTAAATTCAGAAAGCCTGATTTATTTATCACTTTCACGTGTAATCCTGCTTGGCCGGAAATTCTACATGCACACTGCGTCTTTCTCAAGAAATATTAATTTCTTCTTGATTTCTGAATTCCTTTCTCACTGTTTTCCATTCCTATTCTTACACTGGGCGTCAGCTAGGTATTATTATTAAACCCGAAGACCTGCTCAAATGACGACCTCATTTCGGACCACGGTTTTATACCGTGAGCCCTTTTGTCCATCCAGTCCTCCTTTACGTTACCCGCTGTCTCCCATCAAACCGTCGCGTCGTCAGGCGCAGTCCACCCGATTTAAACCTGCGCGCAGGGCCGGATTTTCCTATAGGCTAACTAGGCTTCAGCCTAGGGCCTCAAGATCAAGAGGGGCCTACATTCAAATTGTTAGCAAAATTTTATTATCTCTCATGTAATTTACAAACTTAAAAATGGAAGGTGAAAGGGCCTCATAAGTGGAATAGCCTAGGGCCTCTTTTCATATAAATCCGGCCCTGCCTGTGCGCACACGCGCGTACCTGTCTTTCTTGGTGACGTGATGGCGACTCGATCAGCCTCTGGTAAGTAAGTGCTGTGTACTTTCACCTGCTTTGTTTCCATTCTTTATCACCCTTTGCCGGCTACTCTGAAAATGAGCTCTCTGTTCCTCTGAGTTTCAACAGAGCGCTTTCTCCTTGTTTCCTGCCGCGGTTACGGGAGCGCGCCTCTGCGCTCGCCCGTTAGAAACTGTGAGCGCGCTCGAAAGACGGCTTCAGACGCGTGTCTTGGCGTCGGCCAGTTGGAGCCCCACGGCCTGCTCTCAAAGTGCTTGTGGGCCTCCCGGCAGCTATTCGAGCATCGTTGTGCTGAAACGCCCTTGAAACTTTGTGCAGATGCCGTGTTAATCTAGGAAGGGAGTTCCAAAACAGGTAAATGAAAACTATTTCTCCTAACAGTTTTCCCATGTCTGTTATAAGCTGAGCGGCTGTGTATATATCTATCTATCTATCTATCTATATATATATATATATATATATATATATATATATATATATAATTCACTAAACCAGCGCAAGCAAGACACCTATGGAAGCACGTAGGACGGAGCCACGCCCACCAACTCTAAGACCATTGGATACGATGACAACTCGCAGAGCCACGCCCACCAACTCGGAAGCAGCAACTCACAAAACAGGGCGTCATTCGCGTTCGTCTCTGCTACACTCCGCATGCACCTCTGAGCCACGTTGACTTTTCATTATTGTTTTCGGTTATGATGCACGACCGTGTCCACCATCGCAAACTGTTTTACACGCCATGGTCTTAGAGTTGGTGGGTGGGTCTCCGTGAGTTGCTCTTGCAAGCCGGCACATGACCAGGCGGTGTGTATGCTTCGAGAACGAGGGTGGACGCGGCAGGACCATCTAAGAAGAGGCATGTTTGTCGCGGATGTGAATCGCTGTATGCAGCATGTAAAACAGTTTGTCGCGGATGTGAATCGCTGTATGCAGCGTGTAAAACAGTTTGCGAGGGGTATCCCATGGTTTTAGAGTTGGTGGGCGGGTCTCTGTCAGTTGCTCTTGCGAGCGGGCACATGATCAGGCAGTGTTGTATGCTTCAAGAACGAGGGTGGACGCGGCAGGACCATCTAAGAAGAAAAATGTTTGTCGCAGATGTGAATCGCTGTATGCAGCGTGTAAAACAGTTTGCGAGAGGTATCCCATGGTCTTAGAGTTGGTGGGCGGGTCTCCGTGAGTTGCTCTTGCGACTGAGCACATGACCAGGCAGTGTGTATGCTTTGATGTGAATCGCTGTATGCAGCGTGTAAAACAGTTTGTTTGTCGCGGATGTGAATCGCTGTATGCAACATGTTAAACAGTTTGCGAGAGGTATCCCATGGTCTTACAGTTGGTAGGCGGGTCTCTGTGAGTTGCTCTTGCGGCCGGGCACATGACCAGGCTGTGTATATGCTTCGAGTGCGAGGGTGGACACGACAGGACCATCTAAGAAAAATCATGTTTGTCGTGGATGTGAATCACTGAATGAGCGTGCGACGGCGGTCCTCCAATTGTCAGTCATGGACATGTTGCCCTCTCCAGAGTTCCATCTTTTCATTTACCTACAGTCGTATCCTCAAACCCACCCCATTTGGACAACTGTGTCTTTCAGGAAGTGTTCACCCATCAATACATAATTATGCGGCGTATGCTACGCTGCGAGTTGGCTAGTTTTCTTTATTTCCACAGCCACTAAACTTGGCTTATCATAAAGGCGTTGAAAAATTCATTCAGAGTTTTGTTTTTAGTCGTCTGGATTACTGAAATGCTCTCCTAACAGGACTACCTAAGAAAGACATCATTTGTTTGCAATTAGTGCAGAATAATATTTTTTTTTTTACATTTATATAGCACTTTTCCCATTACTCAAAGTGCTCTCCATGCTGGGAGGACACAGGACACAAACCCATGAACTCCTTACTGTGAGACAGCAGCAAAGATCTTAACTAGAAAAAGAAAATCTGAGCATGTCACACCAGTATTAGCATCATGGCATTAGCTACCCGTGTCATTTACAATTGACTTCTATGATATAGAAAGCTTTAAATAATCTGCCCCTTCCTATATCTTGGAGTGCCATCCCCCCTACACTCCAAGTCGTAACCTTAGATCTTCTAATAGTGCAAGAGGAGAGGACAGAGAGCACAGAATCCGGTGCTTGTCAGGTGTACAGTTGAAATTTCTTCTCGACAGAGGACTAGTAGTAATATGAATCCCTCTTGCTGTGGTTTTTATCTTGTTCTCTGTTGCTTCTAAAGCTGGCATCTTCTAATCTTTCTTGCATGTATTATAACTTGCTTTGCAAGTCACTTTGGTCAACATCATCTGATAAATAAATTAACAATTCTCCATCTTAATAAAAGGACAAGTGCCAGTGTATCTGTTTATCAGTAAGTCCATCCAGTTGCTATATCTCTGTCATTTCAACTGATGGTTCATCGCAAACTTGTAGTAGTAAAATGCATTGCATATTTCATTCCAACAGATGGTGCATTACAAACATTTGTAGTAATAAAATGTATTGCATTTGCTGTACCAACAGATGATGCATTACAAACATTTGTTGTGATAAAACACATTGCACTTGTCATTCAAACAGATGGTGCATTACAAACATTTGTAGTAATAAAATGCATTGCATTTTTCATTCCAACAAATGGCACATCACAAACATTTGTATTAATAAAAAGCATTCCATTTGTCATTTTAACAGATGGTGCATCACAGGCATTTGTAGTAATAAAATATAAAACATTAGTCATTCCAATAGATGGCATATCACAGACATTTGTATTAATAGAATGCATTGCATTTACTACACCAAGAGATGATGCATTACAAACATTTATTGTAATAAAACACATTGCATTTGTCATTCAAACAGATGGTGCATCATAGACATTTGTAGTAACAAAATGCATTGCATTTGTCATTCCAACAGGATGGCACATCACAAACATTTGTATTAATAACACACAATGCATTTGTTATTCCAACAGATGGCACATCTTGTCTTACTCCTGTTCTGACTCCAAACCACTGAGACCTCTCTTTGAGGAATCCCATACCAAATGGCATATAACATAGACATATGCATTGCATTTGACATTCCAACAAACGGCGAGTCACAAACATTGGCATTAATGCATTTTATTACTACAAATGGTTGTGTTGCGCCATCTTTTGGAATGACAAATTATATTACTACATGAATTATAAAATACAATCCAATAGATGGTGCACACTAACATTAATAATAATAATACTATTAATAATACATTTGATTTATTTAGCTCCTTTCCCATGCTCAAGGCACTTAACACTGAAGTCTTTGTCGATTTCTTAGATCTCAACCAGGTAGCACATCTAGTTGAATAATAAATAAACATCAAATTAACACAGAAACATTGTGAATTGTGAACTAAAATTAACAAAAACAACAATAAAATAGAAAATATGCCGGCTGACACATAAGTCATCGCATTTTAAGAAAGTGGAAAAATCCACACCTTGTGTTTCCTTGGAAATTGACTTAGCTGCCATATGATGGAATTGCTCTTTCCAGTCTGTGGTTTTCTAGTATCACACGTGCACTGACCTGTGAAGATGAAGTGCGGCGCATGTATTTGGTAATTGTAGCGTATTGTTGATACATTACATTACACTTTTCAAAGGGGACCACCATGTTGTTCCTCAGCTAAGTGCTACCGGCCTGGTTATCTAAGGTCAGATCGTATCTGCAGCTTGAACAGCGTTATCCCAGAATGAATAATCCTTTTACATGAATATAACATTATCGCATCTGTTTATTCTGAATATAAGGAAAAAACTTAATTGCTAAAAAAAGCAATGAATCAAAGCCAAGGTCTCGAGTCAGCGAGGTGCAAGCCGCATACCTGCAGTGTGTTCAGTTGCTCAAGTGCCGCGAGGTTAACCGAGCGACATCCACTTCTGCTAAGTGCTGTTTTCAACGCGGCGGCCGAGTCACCCCACTTATACAAATGATTGACAGCAGGAAAACCGCTTTCACAGCTGGGCATCCAGCAATATGCCTCTAATAAATATTTAATGTGCCAGCATATGCAAGTTCCGCTTGTCGTTAATTTGTCATCCTTTATGTTCAGGGTAATTTGACGGGCTCCTGGGGAACATCAGGCAGGTGTTGAGAAAGGTGAGCACTTTCTATATATATATATATATATATATAGATAGATATATTTAAACAGCACACATATAAGGAGTCATTGTAACATGGACATTTTCGAGGGTTTATTAACTGCTTTTGAAGTTTGTCAGGTAAAATTCAGAACCAAAAAAAAAAAAAGAATTAAAAATTAGGAAAGAAAAAGATCGGCTAGCGTAGTCGGCAGGAATCTTTATCATTACTGTGACCTATTTGGCTGGCGTCCAAATTCAAGTGGGCCAGTGAGGTGCATCATTCACACCTCAGAAGAGGGGGAGGACAGCACCTGCCCCCAATCGGTGGTTATAAAAGGACAGTAATGGTAGATTGAGGAACTCGGATCAAAATATTCAAGGATCAGACCCAAAAAAAAAAAAAAGAATTAAAAAAAAATGTAGGAAAAACAAATCGGTTAGCGTAGTCGGCAGGAATCTTTAGAATTACTGTGACCTAGATGTGAGATGATCTATCGACAAAGGTGTGACCCGCCAGTGCTGTGATATGAGCTCCCTGGCGAAGCACGATTTAAATAAATAATCGAGTCCTGGAGCGTGTAGGTTCGGTGCGGGTGCACGTTTGAGCAGGATTGGGGTGCTTGGCTGATGTGCAAATGTGAACAGTTCAGTTAGGTGCTTCATTCACACCTCAGAAGGGGGGGGGGGGACAGCACCTGCACCCAATCGGTGGTTATAAAAGGACGGTAATGGTAGATTGAGGAACTCGGATCAAAATATTGAGGGATCAGACCCAAAAAAAAAAAATGTTTTTTAATTTTAGGAAAAAAAAAAGCCAGCTAGTGTAGTCGGCAGGAATCTTTAGAATTACTGTGACCTAGATGTGAGATGATCTATCGACAAAGGTGTGGCCCGCCAGTGCTGTGATACAAGCTCCCTGGCGAAGCACGACTTAACTCTTTCAGGGCGGATGTCGACTTTTGTCAACAGGAGGGATTGAAGGCCATAATGAACTCTAAACGGTGATAAAACCGGCTGTTCATATTTTAGTTTGACTCACTTTGCTAGAAAGGAAGTTAGCTTGGTTGCATTGACCGAAATTCCCTGCACTCGCATGAGTAGTGAAGAGGAAACAGCTGGCAAAAATGGCATCGACATCTGACAAGAGATCGATGTGAATGCCCAGGCAAAATCAAAGCACGCTGGAGAGATTCCAAAGGACTGGAAAATGGCAAATTTCATCCCATTATATAAAAAGGGTGACTGGGCAGATCCAAGCAACGTGCATCACAGGAAAATTAATGGAAGGAATTATTAAGGACAAGATTGAGCAACACCTGGCAAGGACAGGAGATATTATGAACAGTCAGTGTGGGGTCAGAAGAGGGAGGTTGTGTTTTACTAACATTCTGGAATTCTATGAGGAGGAAACAAAAGGATACGACCAGAGTGGAGCAGATGATATTATTGATTTTCACTTTCAGAAAGCAATTGATAAGGTGCCACATGAGAGGGTGGGCATCAAACTAAAAGAAGTGGCAGTTCAGGGTGTGTTGTATAGGTGGGTGCAGACACAGGAAGCAGAGGGCAATGGTGGGAGGAAGCTCATCAGAATTGGCTGATGTTAAGAGTGGTGACCAGCAGGGGGCAGTGCTGGGGCTATTTTTAATAAATATAAATTATTTGGATAGGAAAATAAGTAACAAGCTGGTTAAGTTTGCAGATGATACCAAGAGAGGTGGATTAGCAGATCATTTGGACTCTGTTATATCATCACAGAAGGACATGGATAACAGACAGGCTTGGGCAGATTTGTGGCAGATGAAATTTAATGTCAGTAAATGTAAAGAATTTCACATAGGAAGTAAAAATGTGAGGTTTGAATACAAAATGGGTGGTCAGAAAATCAAAAGTACACCTCATGAGAAGGATTTAGGAGTCGTAGTGGACTCTAAGCTATCGACTTCCAGACAGTGGTCAGAAGACAATAAGAAGGCTAACAGAATGTCAGGTTATATAGCGCCTTGATGTGTGGAGTACAAGTCACAGGAGGTTCTGCTCAAGCTTTATAACACACTGGTGAGGCCTCATCTGGAGTTCTGTGTGCAGTTTTGGTCTACAAAAAGGACATAACAGTGCTAGAGAAGGTCCAGAGAAGAGCGACTAGGCTGATTGCAGGGATACGGAGGATGAGTTATGAGGAAAGATTCAAAGAGCTGAGCCTTTACAGTTTAAATAAAGGAAGATTAAGAGGAGACCTGAGTGAAGTGTTTAACATTATGAAGGGAATTAGTCCAGTGGATCGAGACGGTGACTTTAAAATGAGTTCATCAAGAACACGGGGACACAGTTGGAAACTTGTTAAGGGGAAATTTCGCGCAAACTTTACACAAAGAATGGTAGACACTTGAAATAAGTGACCAAGTACTGCGGTAGACAGTAAGATTTCAGAGACTTTCAAAACTCGACTTGATGTTTTTTTGGAAGAAATAAGTGGACAGGACTGGCGAGCTTTGTTGGGCTGAATGGCCTGTTCTCATCCAATTGTGTGAATTTCCCCTTGGGATTAATAAAGTATCTATCTATCTATCTATCTATCTATCTATCTATCTATCTATCTATCTATCTATCTATCTATCTATCTATCTATCTATCTATCTATCTATCTATCTATCTATCTATCTATCTATCTATCTATCTATCTATCTATCATCCAGGTTGTTCTAATGGTCTAATGTTCTGGCTCATTGTCCATCTGCACTGTGAAGCGTCATCCTGTCAGTTTAGCAGCATTTGTCCAAATCTGAGCAGACAGTATGGTGCCCTGGACACTTCACAATTCATCCTGTAACTTCCGCTAGCTGTTATATCATCAATAAAACTACAGTGACCAACTTCCATTGGGCAGCCATGCATGATCAGGCCGTGATGTGTCCTCCACCATGTGTCACAGATGATGTGGCATTCATCGGATCATGAGCCATTTCTTCTCTTCTCCATACTCTTCTCTTTCCAACATTCTGGCACATATTGATCTTAGTTTCCTTTGTCCAAAGACAGTTGTTCCAGAACTGGACAGGCTTTTGAAAAATGTTTTCTGACAAAGTCTAATCTGTCCTTCCTATGCTTGACGTTCTGCAGTGGTTTGCACCTTGTGGCAAGCCCTCAATCTATACTTTCATGAAGTCTTTTCTTGATTGTAGACTTTGGCAATGACAGGTCGACCTCCTGGAGAGTGGTCTTGGTTTGGCTAAATGTCTTGAGTTTGTTCTTCTTCACCAAGGACAGAATTCTGCAGTCATACAGCACATATGGTTTCCAGACATTCTGATGTTGCTGAGCTCACCAGTGTGCTCCTTCTCTTTAAGAATCTACCAAACGGTTGATTTGACCCTCTCCTGGTGCTTGTTCTCTCTCTGTTGGGTTTGTTTTGTTTTATCTGCCTAATGATGGCACAGACTTTACTTTTTACTTGCACAGACAGCTCTTTGGACCTCAGACTGAGAGTTCACAGTGACAGCTTCCAAATGCAAATTCAGCACTTGGAATCAACTGCAGACTTTCTACCTACTTAATATTTAATGAAATAATGAGGGATCTGCTGACAGCTTGGCCATCAAATATCCAAATACAATACAATACAATTTATTTTTGTATAGCTGAAAATCACACAAGAAGTGATGCAATGGGCTTTAACAGGCCCTGCCTCTTGACAGCCCCCCAGCCTTGACTCTCTAAGAAGACAAGGAAAAATGAAAAAAAAAAAATAACCCTTGTAGGGAAAAAATGGAAGAAACCTCAGGAAAGGCAGTTCAAAGAGAGACCCCTTTCCGGGTAGGCTGGGCATACAGTGGGTGTCAAAGAGAAGGGAGTCAATACAATACAATACACAGAAGAGAACACAAGTCATCCTCAATACAATAGAAATATTACAAGTACAGAGCAGAATTCAACAGTAGATGATATCCCATAATAGGATTTGGATTTGTTCAGAGTCCTGGAGACCTCAGCCATCAAGCTGCCTCCCCCTATTGGCCATTCCACAGCTGAGTCAGTGCTGGGCCAGCTAATCCGATGAAAGGACCCCTCTAACGACGATTACTGCAATCCTCCATCAGTGATGACTTTACCTTAGGCAGGCAAAACAACTTGGCAGGTGGGCCGTGGCACCAAGTGCCACATTTGAGTACCCAGAAGAGAAACAGAATAGGTGAGGGTTAGTAACAAATTATATTAACAGAGATGCAGTCTGTACAGTTAATCAGCAGCTCTAGTCAGGGTGTGCTAACCTGAAGTCGTGAGTCTTCAGCCGGGATTTGAAAGCTTTTAAGTACTAAGAAGACAAAGAACAGGTGAGAGTTAGTAACAAATTATTACTATCATATGACTTACTGTATACACTCGTGGATAAGTTCTCCTGCGGATAAGTCGGGGCTTGATTTTAACGTATAATTTCTGGTATTTTATAATGTTGTATAAGCCGAATGCGGAAAACTCAAGCTATTGCTCCAAGAGATTACGATATGCTAACGCCCACCTGAGAGAGTAACCACGGAGCACACGGCCTTTTTATTTTCTAGGTATTGTGCCTACGTGACCACACGGTAATACCCAAACTATTCTGAAGTGACTTTTGCACTGATTTGTGTTTTTTGTATGTCACACCCTCATACACCTTTATCGTAAGAGCATCCCTGATCTACGATGGAGCGTTCGGTCAGAAGAAAATATGAAGCTGGCTTTAAATTAAGTGGCAAAAGAAATTGGTAACTGCGCTGTTGCAACAAAATTCGATGTGTCTGAGAAAATGGTGGGCGCCGTGTATTGTGTGTCTTTAATTTTCTGTGACAGTAATACTGTCTTGTACGGCTCTATTCAATAAGGGCGCGCACAAAAAGGTGAGCTTCAAAAGGAAGACCTCAATTGAGCGCGGCGAATAAAGGCGTTCGTAGATAATTTAGTTCAAATGCCAGGACACGCTGGAGGGACTATGTCTCCCGGCTGGCCTGGGAACGCCTCGGGATTCTCCCAGAAAAGCTAGAAGAAGTGGCCGGGAAGAGGGAAGTCTGGGTATCTCTGCTCAAGCTGCTGCCCCCGCGACCCGACCTCAGATATGCGGAAGAGAATGGATGGATGGATGGATGGCTCTGGAATATGTGAAGAGCAACAAAGGTGCAGATCTTTATTTACGTGCGCCTTTATTCGCTGCGCCCAATTGAGGTCACCCTTTTGAGGCTCGCCTTTTTGTGCGCGCCCTTATTGAAAGATACCGTCTTGTACGTCCGCTGGCTTGTACATCCGTAATATACCTTTAATTTTCTCTGGCGGTAATACAGGCGTGCGCGCCGGTAATATGCCTTTAATTTCCTCTCGCAGTAATACTGGCTTGTATTTCCTTAAAACGCCTCGAACTTTCTCTGACAGTAATATCACGCATCGCACCGTGCCCCGCGCATGCGCACTTCATCAGAAGACATCCACACACGGACACCTGGATGCACAAAGGGATTTTATATATATAGATAAGCAGTATTTTAAAGTCAATTCTGAATGACACAGGTAACCAGTGTAGTGACATCAAAATTGGAGAAATGTGCTCGGATTTTCTTTTCCTAGTTAGGATTCGAGCAGCTGCATTCTGTACTAGTTGCAATCGATTGATGTCTTTTTTGAGTAGTCCTGAGAGGAGTGCGTTACAGTAATCTAGTCGACTGAAAACAAACGTGTGAACTAATTTCTCAGCATCTTTCGATGATATAAGAGGTCTAACTTTTGTTATATTTCTTAAGTGAAAAAATGCTGTCCTAGTGATCTGATTAATATGTGATTTAAAATTCAGGTCCGAGTCAACAGTTACCCCTAAATTCTTTACCTCCGTCTAGACTTTTAATCCTAATGCATCAAGTTTATTTCTAATAACCTCATTATATCCATTATTGCCAATCACTAAAATTTCAGTTTTCTCTTTATTTAGTTTGAGAAAATTACTACTCATCCACTCAAACACAAGTAAGACATTGTGTTAGTGAAACAACAGAGTCGGGGTCATCAGGTGTGTGTATATATATATATATATATAAATATATATATGGGCGGCACGGTGGCGCAGTGGGTAGCACTGCTGCCTCGCAGTTGGGAGACCTGGGGACCTGGGTTCACCTCCCGGGTCCTCCCTGCGTGGAGTTTGCATGTTCTCCCCGTGTCTGCGTGGGTTTCCTCCTGGCGCTCCGGTTTCCTCCCACAGTCCAAAGACATGCAGGTTAGGTGGATTGGCGATTCTAAATTGGCCCTAGTGTGTGCTTGGTGTGTGGGTGTGTTTGTGTGTGTCCTGCGGTGGGTTGGCACCCTGCCCAGGATTGTTTCCTGCCTTGTGCCCTGTGTTGGCTGGGATTGGCTCCAGCGGACCCCCGTGACCCTGTGTTCGGATTCAGCAGGTTGGGAAGTGGATGGATGGATATATATATATATATATATATATATATATATATATATATATATATATATATATATATATATATTGTAGCAGTAGAGGTATCAATCCACCTCTTGAACCCTCAGGTACCACTCCAAACACCAGGTAATAGCATAACAATTATTTATTTTGTTATAATACAGTGCACCAAGCACCCTCCACTCTACACTACTCATATAATAAATCAACTCTCTACTAATCACAATACTCTCTCTCCTCCGCTCCCAGACACTTAGCCACCCTACCTCCTAGCTCAGCTCAGTGTACTGGGCTTTCCCAGAGTCCTTTATACTCCCTGACCCGGAGGTGTTCCTGCCCAACAATCCATAAGTCCTTATTCCTTCCGGGTCAGGGTAAACAGTCCTTATCTTCACCTCGGAAGCACGTCGTTTCTTCCTGTCACGGGATTATGATGCTCTTCCGGGTTATAGGGCATATATGAGTCCACGGGCCTCCCGACAGCGACTCCCAGTGGTCCTCAAGGTATCCAGCAGGGCTGTGCATAAAAACTACATAGTCCATGAGGCCCTGCTGGAATTCGGGGCACGTCCATGTTGTCGGGAGAGCTCCTCCTGGCGGCCTGGGGGTGAGGAGGTGAGGTGAGAATATGAAGCCGGCCATCCACCACAATATATATATATATATATATATATATATATATATATATATATATATATATGGTTGAAAATAGTTTACTGTCAAATAAATGCAAAGAGTACGCGACACGTGTTTCGCCCTCATTCTGGGCTCATCAGGCATACACACTCCACTGATTGCTGGCCAACCACAAGCGTTACCTGGTAGGTAACCACCCATACAATCAGATTGTGACACAGACTACGAATGCCATGAATATATATATATATATATATATATATATATATATATATATATATATATATATACATACGTGAATGTATATGGTATGTTTTAGTGGTAATTACTAACATCAGAGATGCAGTCTGTACAGTTAATCAGCAGCTCTAGTCAGGGTGTGCTAAACTGAAGTCATGAGTCTTCAGCTGGGATTTGAAAGCTGTTGAGCCCCTGGAAATTGGGGGTTGGGGGGGTTTATGCAGAAAAATGTCTGTCATCCCTAACTGGCTCATACAATATTTCTGTTAAACCCTTTGATTGAAGCACTTTAGTCGTGTAACAATTTCATTCATTTGAAATCCATTACGGTGGCGTACAGAGCCACAATTATGAAAATTGTGTCACTGTCCAAATACTTATGGACCTGACAGTAAGTTTGTAGAAATTTCTTCCTTTATTTTTCCATTTTTGTCTCTTTCTTTTTGTTAACTGATTTATCGTTCGTTTGTGAACTGCGGTAGTGACCTTTGCAATCTGAAGCAAACAACATTTCTTCCCTTTTCTCCCCGGACTTCTGCTTCTAATTCTGTTTGACTACAATTGTAATTCATTTGACTTTATATTTAGCTTGCTTTTAAATGTCGACATTTGCCCGTAAGAAACTTTTGTGACCTTTTCCACAAAAGTGAAAAGTCTACAGAGTCACCGTTAATGCATACCTTTGTCTCTCCCTTGCCTGGCATGATTAGATGGCACACATTGGACAGTGACAAAAGTGACATTTTATGTCAGGGTACAGATAACAAGCGCCCTCACAGAGTAGTTCAGACCCTTTCACTTTTATTTGCACTTTATAATGCAGTCTTGTACTCAAATTATTTAAATTCAGTTGTCCCCTCATCAAACAAATCTCAATATCCCCAAATAAATGACAAAGGAAAAGCAGGATTTGGGGATTTTTTGTACATTTTTTGATATTTAACAAAGAAACGTGAAAGCTCACAAGTATTCAGCCCCTTTACTTGGTTGATTCCAGGCTGCAGTCTTCTTTGGTATGAGGTGACAGCTTGACTTTAACCTGTAAGTGGTTCCTCCAACTTATTGGGGAAAACTTGGGAGTTGGTGGCAGGATTGGCACACCAACCACCTTAAAAAAAATCTCACACTGTTCCAGTGTGGTGCTGAGGTGTCACCCGCTGCAATCAGCCTCCCAGTCCAGGTGGTCTGTCGTGTGGTGGCTGCTGCAGCTACGTGCTATCAGCGCCTTCATACACCAGGATCTGGGGAGTGAGTCTGTGAATGTGTGAGTCCGGCTCCATAGCACCCTCTTCTCATTTTTGGGAGCCCTTTGAACCCGACACTGTCGATAGTCGTGGCCGGGATGAGCTGTACAAATGAGGACACCACCTGAATCAAGGGGAAAAGTGCTAAAGTGTTCAGTGCTTTTATTCAAAAACAATCCAAAAGCACTGTGTTCAAAAGTGCACTGCATAAAAATATTAAACAAACAGATAATCCGATAAAAATGAGGTGCAAAACATGGAGGTTGAAATCCACTGGCAGGAGCCCGGGGCCTTCTTCGTTTAACACTGGTGGCTCCCCTGCTTAATCCGTACAGGCACTTACAGCAGAGGATTTGCAGCTGACCTTCTGCAGGACCGGTGTCCTACCATCCCATGGCTACAGACAGGCTCCCTCACCGGACCAAGACTCGGGCCCCCAACGGCCATGACGCTTCCTCGACCCCCTGCTGCCTTACTGATCTTCCGCGGCGGGTCACACAAACTCCTACTCCTTGCAGCCGCTCAGTTAGAGTGACCACTTCCGACTGTCCCCCTAGTGTCAGCCATACACTCCTCCCAGCTGCCTGACTACTCTGTGTAGCTCTCTCGCTCATTCGCTCCCACACTGTATCTTTTCACTTCCTGCCTTCTTCCCTCCATAACCTCCGTTCCTCGATCCTCTTTTTTCCTTCCCCTTTTAAAATAGGGACGTGGCACAGCTGTGTCAATTAGCAGCTCCTGGCACCAATTAGGGTCACGGATGACCCTACACCTGTGCACTTAGTGTTGGACCATCCGCTCCCGCATCATGCCCAGGAACTGCTACCACACGCCCTCCTGCCAAGACGCAAGTGAGACGATTATGTATGTGAAAAGATGCCAATCAGCCATGGACCTCACTTTACCAGAGTCCTTCGGTGGACGGTTATGGTCAGGTCGCTCCAGAGATGTTCGATTGGGTTCAAGTCTGGACTTTAAGGGGGCCACTCATCTGGAGTTACATTCCCAGAGTTGTCCCTAAGCCAATGCTGTGTTGTCTTTGCTTTGTCCTCTTAGAAGGTGAACCTTCAGCCCAGTCTGGGGTCCATGACCGCTCTGGAGTTGGCTTACCTGAAGGATATCCCTGGGATTTGTTCTGATCAGCTTTCCCTCAACTCAGTCCGGTCTCCCAGTTCCTGGTGCTGGAGTTGGAATTAGAATGGCATTGCATAGGTGATTAGTGGCGCCTCGTTTCTGCAAACATGATGGCCTATAAATTGGGTGGTCTCCCATAGTTCCTGGTGGTTCATTGTGAATGCGCTCTGGATGGTTGGTGAGGTCTAATGTCTCTCTGTGCTCTGTACCTTGTTTTTTTTTTTTTTGATTCTAGATTTCTTGACCTTCTGATTTTTGACGATTCTTGAGATTCTGTTTTTCTGGACTCGCCTTGTGTTTTTAGGCATTTTCCTGTTGTGCTCTTTTGGAGCGTCACAGTATTCACAGAGTGTTTTCTTGTGACGAATAAAACCTTTTTATTGTTATGACATTTTTATGTCTGCTCATTGATCTATCCGGGGTTTGGTGGTATTTCCCCCCTCTAGTGGTCATTATTACAAAGCAACCTTTTGGGATTTATGTAATTGGGAACTCTGAGTCCATGACATAAAACTATCTGCAAAACTGTCATAATGTATTTTCAAATGCACGAGAACAGGAGTTTTCTAAGGAAGAATTCACCAGCAATGACTTAATCCTCAGACTTTTCCGTGAATGTCTGGCACTGTTTCTTGTACGTTTAATTTGAAGAAAACAACAAATCCGTACAATCAAGTCGAACTTAACAAAACAGAATCGAACCCCCACCTAACACTGGCATCTGCATGTTCAGCCACGTTCGCTAACATCACGTCATCGTCGTCGCATTGCCGGCGGACCACCATCATCAAGCAAGGTGCCGTACGTGACCCTTTTCAGAGAGTCCAAAAAAATAAAAAACAAAGCGAGGAAATGGAGGCATTTTCACAGAAGTGCCACCACGGCTGCCACGTCAGGCACTTGAAGGTGCTAATAGCAGGGAGACGTGGCCGGGACCCCGCATGCACTTTTCAAGGGCAGAAACAGGCAGATTTAATGCGTCACTTCTCTGTAATCGTGATATCTTTTCAAAGGTCACCCTGAATGCGCATTTAAAAAAAAAAATGGAGTTTCAGCAATTAGGCTCATTAGGCTCACAAAGTGAGATAATGGCACAAACCGTATCATTACCCCGTCAGAGCGCATCTCATCCCTCCTCCGAATGAGAAGAGCAATATGCAAAGGGCCTGATAGGACTTTTATGGTCAAAAAGACAGAAAAAAAATAATAAAAGCCCCATTAAAAGTTAATTTGCCACTCGGTGCTCTTTCCCAGTATACAATTCACCTCCTTTTTATAGTCGCGCCGTGATGGGATGTTTTATCCAACCTGACGGTTCCTCGGTGACAGCCTGTTATTTTCCCTTCTGTGTATATTCCAATTAGCCTCATCTTCCACCGAGCCTGTAGGGCTGTGAGTAAATGTAACACAAGTTTCAAAATGGGCTTTCGCATTTGTGCCTCGTCCCGGCCGTTGTGGTTTGACGTTTGTCCTTTTCTGTTTATGTCGATCCGTTTCATTGCTTTGTAATTGTCCATTGAATACATTGAGTGGCCAAATTAGGGTAACCGTAATTAAAATTAGTGTATTATTAGGGCATTCTGAAATATAGGATGGAGCAGGTTATTGAAGGCTTTGTAAACCATAAGCCAGCGGTTCTCAAACTGTGGCGGAAGTAACAAAAAAGGGGGCGCGAATGTTGCCATATGTGGAGTAATTTAGCTATTAGATAGATAGATAGATAGATAGATAGATACTTTATTAATCCCAATGGGAAATTCACATTCTTCAGCAGCAGCATACTGATACAATAAATAATATTAAATTAAAGAATGATAATAATACAGGTGAAAAAAACAGACAATAACTATGTATAATGTTAAATATTAACGTTTACCCCCCCTGGTGGAATTAAAGAGTCGCATAGTTTGGGGGAGGAACGATCTCCTCAATCTGTCTGTGGAGCAGGACAGTGACAGCAGTCTGTCGCTGAAGCTGCTCTTCTGTCTGGAGATGACATTATTTAGTGGATGCAGTGGATTCTCCATAATTGATAGGAGCCTGCTGAGCGCCCTTCGCTCTGCCACAGATGTTAAACTGTCCAGCTCCATGCCAACAATAGAGCCTGCCTTCCTCACCAGTTTGTCCAGGCGTGAGGCGTCTTTCCTCTTAATGCTGCCTCCCCAGCACACCACTGTGTAGAAGAGGGCGCTCGCCACAACTGTCTGATAGAACATCTGCAGCATCTTATTGCAGATGTTGAAGGAAGCCAGCCTTCTAAGGAAGTATAACCGGCTTTGTCCTTTCTTGCACAGCGCATCAGTATTGGCAGTCCAGTCTAATTTATCATCCAGCTGCACTCCCAGATATTTATAGGTCTGCACCATCTGCACACAGTCACCTTTGATGATCACTGGGTCTATGAGGGGTCTGGGCCTCCTAAAATCCACCACCAGCTCCTTGGTTTTGCTGGTGTTCAGGTGTAGGTGGTTTGAGTCGGACCATTTAACAAAGTCATTGATTAGGTCCCTATACTCATCCTCCAGCCCATTCCTGATGCAGCCCACGATAGCAGTGTCATCAGCGAACTTTTGCACATGGCAGGACTCCGAGTTGTATTGGAAGTCCGATGTATATAGGCTGAACAGGACCGGAGAAAGTACAGTCCCTTGTGGCGCTCCTGTGTTGCTGACCACAATGTCAGACGTGCAGTTCCCAAGACGCACATACTGAGGTCTGTTATTATTATTATTATTATTAGGGTGTTACAAGGGGGCTCCGCCCCCTGTTTGCTTCGCTCGCCTACCCCCGGCGTTGGGTATCCTGAAATACATTGTTTGTATATCCGTCAGTCGAGCTCGTTCGTTTTGAACCCATGCCTGCTTTGCTTCCGCAGTGGTGCCACTCACAATATGGCGGTGACGCCTATGCCTTCACTTCGCAGTAGTGCCACTCACAATATGGCGGTGAAGCCTGCACCTTCCGTACTTTATGGACCCATGGGGCCTCCGTAGCCTCTTCCGTTTAAATCTGGGCTGCAGCACAGAGTCCTCTTATTTGTGTGGCTGTGTCAGTAGTCGTTAGCCATGGGCGCGTTGTTGCTTCATTACTCATTCACGTCAGTTGAGCTCTTTCGTTTTTGGGTCGTGACTCCTTCGTGCGCGGTGGATAAGACTTCGCGTGCGGTTTATGAGACGCGCGCTGTATGCGCCTGCGCAGTACGTCCCATGGTCCCATCGCCGTGTCCCTGCGTCCATGCCATCCGGTTTACCATTCTCGGTTAGTAATATGGATTAGGGCATTCTGAAATATAGGATGGAGCGGTTGTTTGTAGGAAAATTTTAAACTTGTAGCGATGTATCGGCAGCAAAAAATATAGGAATAAATTTTATTAGGGTTTCAAAAAAACGTTAGGGGGGCGTGATTAAAACGGTTATGAAAACTCGGGTCGCAAATACTTAAAAGGTTGAGAAACGCTGCCATAAACAGTATTTTAAAGTCAATTCTAAATGGCACAGGTCACCAGTGTAGTGACATCAGAACTGGTGTGATATGTTGGGATTTTGTTTTCCTCGTTCAGATTCTGGCAGCTCCATTCTGCACTCGTTGTAATTGATTGATGTCTTTCTTGGGTGGACCTGAGAGGAGTGCGTTACGGTAATCTAGTCGACTAAAAACAAAAGCATGAACTCATTTCTCAGCATCTTGCAAAGTTATAAGGGACATAACTTTGCTATAATTCTTAAGTGAAAAAATGCTATCCTAGTGATCTGAATAATATGTGATTTAAAATTCAGGTCCGAGTCAATAATTACCCCTAAGTTCTTTACCTCTGTCTTGACTTTTAAGCCTAATGGATCAAGTTTATTTCTAATATCCTCACTATATCTATTTTTGCCAATCACTAAAATTTGTTTTCTCCTTATTTAGTTTGAAAAAATTACTCCTCATCCATTCAGAAACACAATTAAGACATTGGGGGTCAGTGAATCAAGAGAGTCGGGGGCATCAGGCGCTATTGAGAAATACAGTTGGGTGTCGTCAGCATAGCTGTGGTAGCTCACGTTATGCCTTGAGATAATCTGACCTCATAGAAGCATGGAGATCAAAAACAGCAGCGGACCCTGGAAAGATTCTTGTGGACCGCAATATAGAATATAAGGGGTCTTCAAAGTATAATCACTACAACTAACAAAGAGTTTTGTACCTGCTAAGTAAGACTCAAACCAAGGTCCTCTTGGTAAACTGAGCACGACTGTCAGAAAGGATGAGAGTTGTCCTCTTTGCATCAGATGGAAATGGCACAATCTTTGAGGGAAATCAAACACGATCATTGGAGCGGCAAATCACCATGACCCGACGCACAACCCACTGACTACCAACTACCATTGTAAACAATAGCAATTTAGCCCCTGTGGATAAGAAATACTGGTATGGGTTGAATCTGCAAGACCAGGAGATATGCAACATGGCATGTTCCTTGAAGGACAGCTGGCCAATGATGACCACCTCATGAACATAATGGGTAATAGCAATAATGAGCCAAGGTTAACAGAGATAGGGTGCTGAGTAGACGAATGAGCTGGGATAACAGGAAGGTCCATCTTTACCAGCAGATGGTGTTCCTTCAAACAGGTTATTATATCAGTGAGAGATGCAGAGATTCTAGTTGATACCATGTGGTCCCCCAGAGGGAATGACAGGTACAGATGTCTATCATCAGCAGAGCACTGATAAGAGAAACCGTGAGACTGGATGATAAGACCTAGTGAGGAAGTGTAAAGTGAGATGTCCATTCTTTTGCTTTACTCCAGTGTTTCTCCACCTTTTTTGTTGTTGAGACACCCGAAGATGTGTACTAAATTAATAGGTAACAGCGATAATGAGTGAAGCTGAACAAAGAAGGAGTGCTGAATAGACAAACAAGCTGGGGTAACAAGAAGGTCCAAACGTGTCAAGACCAAAGCCTGGACCAGATGCTGGGCAGCATACTCGGTCAGATATGGTCTGATCTGGGGGATATTATGTAGAGCAGTGTTCTTTCTCAACTTTTTTGGTGTTGCAACCCACTTTTTCCTGTGTAACCGTGAGATAGGAAGGGAGGGGGTCCCCTCTTGGTAAATCGAGAATGACCGTCATAAAGAGGTGGGTTGTCCCTGTTGAATCAAATGCAAATGGCACAGCTTTTGGGGGTATTGAACATGATTATTGGAGCGGCAAAACACCGTGACCCGACACACAACCCACCGACTACCAACTACCATTATAAACAATAGCAATTTAACCCCTGTGGCTAAGAAATACTGGTATGGCATAACAAGAAGGTCCATCTTTACCCGCAGATAGTGTTCCTTCATCCAGGTTATAATATTAGTGAGATGTACAGAGATTTTAGTTGATACCATGTGGTCTCCCAGAGGGCATGGCAGGTACTGATGTCTATCATCAGCAGAGCACTCATAAGAGACCTAGTGAGGAAGGGTAAAGCAAGAAGATTTCCATTCTTGTGCTTTACCCCAGTGTTTCTCAACCTTTTTTGTTGTTGTGACTCATGAGGATGTGTAATAAATTAACAGGTAACAGAGATAATGAGCCAAGTTGAACAGAGATGGAGTGCTGAATAGACGAACAAGCTGGGATAACAAAAAGGTCCAGACGTGACAAGACCAAAGCCTGGACCAGATGCTGAGCTGCATACTCGGTCAGATATGGTCTGATCTGGTGCATATTATGTAGAGTAGTATTGTTTCTCAACCTTCTTGGTGTTGCAACCCACTTTTTCCTGTGTAACCATTAGAAAGGAAGCGGGGTCCCCTCTTGGTAAAATGAGAATGACCGTCATAAAGGAGGAAGGTTGTCCCTGTTGAATCAAATGGTAAATTTTGTTGTTGTGACCCACGAGGATGAGTAATAAATTACCAGGTAACAGCAATAATGAGCCAAGTTGAACAGAGAAGGAGTGCTGAATAGACGAATGAGCTGGGATAACAAGATGGTCCAGACATGACAAGACCAAATCCTGGACCAGACTCTGGGCTGCATATGTAGAACAGTGTTGTCTCTCAACCTTTTACAGATGTCTATCATCAGCAGAGCACTGATAAGAGAAACCGTGAGACTGGATGACAGGACCTAGTGAGGAAGTGTAAAGCGAGATCTACATTTTTGTGCGTTACCCCAGAGTTTCTCAACCTTTTTCTTGTTGTGACCCACTGTGGAGGGGTCGAGCACGATCCTCAAAGTAAATTAAATTAACCGTGATCATCAAAGTGGGGAGATGTCAAGTCAGAGCGTCAGAGCGGCGATGCACCACAGCCCACTTTTCGACTCTCCGCCAATCTTTACCATTGTGAAAAATAGCAACTTGCAACCCACCGGTGACGGAGTCACTCTGCTCTATTCTGAAAGGGATATCCTAGTGGTTTATAGCTGGATTTTAAAGCTAAAATTGAGGTCTAGCACGATTATGAGGGCCGAGTCTTTGTCTCCCCCCCCGCTCAGAATGAATGCCGCCTCCTTTCGGATTTCGGTGACTGAGTTTCAAATGTCGTGGGGCACAATAAAGGAAATGCAAAGCTGGTCTCCAAATGAATCAACCACCTGAGAACATCTGGCGGACTAGACTGGTGTTCAAAGAGTTAAAAAAAGTAGCAGCCTCTCTCCCGTTCTCCCTTGGGTGCTGTGAGTTAAATGGCCCGTTGCAAAAAAGGGTTAAATCACCCAATTAAAAATTTTTTGAAGTAACCCCAGTGGGTGCACACGAAACAGCTGGCATGATCACCCCGTAGGATTTGAGACAGCTGTAACAGACTGCAGGAGGAAAAACATTCTGCACACTTTACATAAGGACGCAGCCGGCTTCACGTGTAATGAATTTCAAATACTGACCGCGATGGAGCCCACCATAGAACGGCTGTTGAACCCCTCTGGGTGACTACAATAACCATTCTACGTATGTGTCAGGACAAGAGACCCTCTAGAGCATGGAACTCATCATACTGTAGGTGACTGGTGCTGTTTAAAATAAACAGGTGGCTTCCTGCCCAAGTATGATGTGCTAAACACTTTGGGTGGGAGACTGCACCCACCTATTGACCTAACTGGCCATCGATTTTCAAAATTAGACCCCATCAGAGAAGAAGTGTCAAAATGGACACCCAGATGTAGGACTTAAGTCTTTCAACTTCGATGCTACTATAGAAACCTTTGAGTATATATTTATATATATGAAAGGCGCTATATAATTTGTGTATTGTTACTTAATATTAGTACTGGTTGAAGTTTCTCATCTTTTCTGTGGACTTGGGGGGGTCTCGTAAAGGGTCATAGCACTGTGTCCATCAACACACTATAAACCTTTCTGGGGGCAAATGAGAAATGCGACAGGGGTCACTCATTACATTTACAGCTGACTTCCAACAGTTAGGAGACAATTGGTTGCATTTCTTTTCATCTTTCCAATTGGAGTGACTCCCTCAGAGTCACACAGTGTCAATAGCAGGATTTGAACCCACACCCTTAGAGCTTGAAGTTTAAAGCTTTTGCCTCTATGCTACACCCCCATGTTCACTCAGAGTCACAATCTATGAAGTGAAATCTCTTAATATATGGTGGAGTAACAAGGTCATCGCATCTTCTTCTGACTCAATGGAATAATGAGGATGGACATGGCTTAGGGACAACTTGGGGACTGTCCTCGAGTGTCCCAGACAGAGCCTGGACTTGAACCCACTCGAACATCTCTGGTGAGCCCTGAAAATAAGCTCTCCACCCAATCTGACAGAGCTTGTGAGGATCTGCCCGAGAAAAATGGCATACATTCCTCAAATCCTGGTGTGTGTGAAGCTTGTCATCTCAAGACCAAGAAGACTCCAGGCTGGAATCGACTAAGTACTGAGTAAAGGGTCCGAGTGCTTGTGTCAATTTGGTATTTCAGTCTTTTATTTCATTTTTACAATACTATAAGGATAAATGTGTGTCTCTGTATCTTTATGTCTGTCCAGTTGCTATGCCTCTGTCGTTGTAACAGATGGTGCATCACAAACATTTTGAGTAATAAAGTACATTGCATTTGTCATTCCAATAGATGGTGCATCACAAACTTTAACATTGCTTTTACAAATCCCATACCAATGCCATATAACAGAGACATGTGCATTGCATGATGCGCTATAAGCGACAACTCTGAGCTCTATATTGATTACTTAGGTTTCAACCGATCTTATACAGGTAGCACAGCTAGTGAAAGGATAAGCATCTGTATGTCTGCATACTTGTGCTTACATCCAGTTGCAATATCTCTGTCATTTCAACAGGTGGAGCATCACAAACATTAAGATTGCTTTTATGAATAACATATCAAATGGCATATAACAGAGGCATATGCATTGCATTCATCATACCAACAGATGGTGCATCACAGATATTTCTGGTAATGAAATACATTTCATTTGTCATTCCAACAGATGGCACATCACAAACATTAACTCTGCATTTATGAATCCCATACCAAATGGCATATAACAGACACCTGTGCATTGCAATTGTCATTCCAAAAGATAGCACATGATAGACAATTGTAGCAATAAAATGCATTGCATTTGTCATTCCAGCAGATGACACATCACAGACAATTGTAGTGATAAAATGCATTGCATTTGTCATTCCAAATGATGGCACATCACAAACATTAACTCTGCTTTTATGAATCCCATACCAAATGGTATATAACAGAGACCTGTGCATTGCAATTGTCATTCCAAAAGATAGCACATGATAGACACCTTAAGTGCGATATGTTGCTTTACCTATAAAATTTAATTTCCAACCCACTATATCCTAACACAGGGTCACGGGGGTCTACTGGAGCTAATCCCAGCCAACACAGGGCAGGAACAAACCCCAGGCAGGGTACCAGCCCACTGCAGGGCACACACACAGCCACACACACTCTCGGGACAATTTTAAGATCGCCAGTGCACCTAACCTGCATGTCTTTGGACTGTGGAAGGAAACCCATACAGACCCGGGGAGAACATGCAAACTCCAAGCAGGGAGGACCCAGGAAGTGAACCTAGGTCTCCTTACTGCAAGGCAGCAGCGCTACCCACTGCGCCACCATGCGGCCCACCTATAAAATTGATTCTAATAAACATCCATCCATCCATCCATTATCCAACCCGCTATATCCTAACTACAGGGTCACGGGGGTCTGCTGGAGCCAATCCCAGCCAGCACAGGGCGCAAGGCAGGAAACAAACCCCGGGCAGGGCACCAGTCCACCGCAGGGCACACCCACACACACCAAGCACTCACTAGGGACAATTTAGGATCGCCAATGCATCTAACCTGCATGTCTTTGGACTGTGGGAAGAAACCGATGCAGACCCGGGGAGAATATGCAAACTCCATGCAGGGAGGACCCATGAAGTGAACCCAGGTCTTCTCACTGCAAGGCAGCAGCGCTACCCACTGCGTCACTGTGCTGCCCACCTATAAAATTGATTCTAATAAACATCCATCCATTCATTATCCAACCCGCTATATCCAAACTACAGGGTCACGGACGTCTGCTGGAGCCAATCCCATCGAGCACATGGCGCAAGGCAGGAAACAAACCCTGGGCAGGGCACCAGCCCACCGCAGGGCACACCCACACACCAAGCACACACTCATGACAATTTAGGATTGCCAATGCACCTAACCTGCATGTCTTTGGACTGTGGGAGGAAACCCATGCAAACTCCACGCAGGGAAGACCCAGGAAGTGAACCTAGGTCTCCTTACTGCAAGGCAGCAGCGCTACCCACTGCGCCACCGTGCTGCCCACCTATAAAACTGATTCTAATAAACATCCATCCATCTATTATCCAACCCGCTATATCCAAACTACAGGGTCACGGATGTGTGCTGGAGCCAATCCCAGCCAGCACAGGGCGCAAGGCAGGAAACAAACCCCGGGCACGGCACCAGCCCACCGCAGGGCACACCCACACACACCTACACACCAGGGACAATTTAGGATCGCCAAAGCACCTAACCTGCATGTCTTTGGACTGTGCGAGAAAACCCACGCAGACACGGGGAGAACATGCAAAGGGGGGACCCAGGAAGCGAACCCAGGTCTCCTAACTGCGAGGTAGCAACGCTACCCACTGCGCCACCTTACCGCCCTCTAATAAACGCATATCCCTCTATATATAAAATCCAGCGTCTGTCTCTCTGTTCACTTAACGAGAGAACTACTTAACAGATTAAGATCAGGTTTTATAATTTGCTTTAAACATTCCTGTTGATTTTGCGACTTCTCTCATCGTGCCCCCCTGTGTTTATGGATTGATTGATGGGTGTCCCAGATGTCCACACGACCATCATCATCATCATCAAATTCTTCCGTGTGAAGCCTGAAAATCATAAGGACTGATTTAGGCTATCTATGTTAAGTAGAATGCCCTGGGGTGCTGGGTGGTCTTTTGGCCTTGGGACCCCTGCAGATTTTTTTGTTTTCTGCAGCCTAACTGGAGTTTTTGGGTTTTTTTTCTGTCCTCCCACCCATCTGACCTTACCTTTCTCTTTTTGTTACATCTCTCTCTATATATATATATAAAATCCAAAACGTCTGTCTGTCTGTCTGTCCGCTTTTCACAAGAGAACTACTTAATGGATTTAGATCGGGTTTTTTTCTAGAATTGGCTTGAACATTCTGGTTGACTTCTCACATCACGCGAAGAATCACAGTTCACTTGCAGGAGCGATTAATTTGTCAAGAGAGCGTCTGCGGCCCGAGGGGATTGGGGACGGGGCCCTCCTCACTCAGGCACCAGCCTCCGTTCAAGTCGCTCTACCAGTGTAATGATTCTCATTTATTTGATTCGCAAATGAATCACAACCCAACAGTCAGTCTAACGATTCTCTTTCATTTGACTGGTGAACGAGTAACTAACTGCACGTCAGTCTGATGGTTCTCGTTCATTTCATTTGTGAACGAGTCAATATCTGAACATTATTCTAACGATTCTCTTTCATTTGATTGACGAACGACTCGGTACGATTCCGCCAGTTCTCATTTATGTGATTCGTCACTCCATAAGAATCAGCCCAATGACTTTCAACCCGAGTTCAACCCGACCCGAGTCACTAACCCGAGAACCAATCAATTCTCGTTCATTTGATTCGTGAACGAGTCACTAACCGAAAATTTTTGTAATGCTTCTCTTTCATTTGATTAACAAAGGAAACATTACCCGAGAACCAGTGTAGTGATTCTCCTTCATTTGATTCGCAAACAAATCACTTGCCGACAATCAGTCTAACGGTTCATTTTGTGAATGAGTCACTAACCATTCTAATTATTTTCTTTCGTTTGGTTCACGAACGAAACATTACCCGAGAACCAGTCTAACAACTCTCGCTTATTTGATTCACAAACGAATCACAGCCTAACAATCAGTCTTAACGATTCTCTTTCATTTGACTGGTGAACGAGTAACTAACTGCACGTCAGTCTAAGGGTTTTCGTTCATTTCATTTGTGAACGAGTCAATATCTGAACATTATTCTAACGATTCTCTTTCATTTGATTGACGAACGACTCAGTACGAGTCCGCCAGTTCTCATTTATGTGATTCGTCACTCCATAAGAATCAGCCCAATGACTTTCAACCCGAGTTCAACCCGACCTGAGTCACTAACCCGAAAACCAATCAATTCTCGTTCATTTGATTCGTGAACGAGTCACTAACCGAAAATTTTTCTAATCCTTCTCTTTCATTTGATTCACGAAGGAAACATTACCCGAGAACCAGTGTAGTGATTCTCGTTCATTTGATTCGCAAACAAATCACTTGCCGACAATCAGTCTAACAGTTCTCTTTCATTTTGTGAATGAGTCACTAACCGAAAACTGTTCTAATTATTTTCTTTCGTTTGGTTCACGAACGAAACATTACCTGAGAACCAGTCTAACAACTCTCGCTTATTTGATTCACAAACGAATCACAGCCTAACAATCAGTCTAACGATTCTCTTTCATTTGACTGGTGAACAAGTAACTAACTGCTATTCAGTCTGATGGTTCTCGTTCATTTCATTTGTGAACGAGTCAATATCTGAACATTATTCTAACGATTCTCTTTCATTTGATTGACGAACAACTCAGTACGAGTTCGCCAGTTCTCATTTATGTGATTCATAAAGCAGACACTCCATAAGAATCAGCCCAATGACTTTTGTTCATTTGATTTGCAAAATGCACAATTCTCATTCACTTGAGATTCTGTAAAGAAAGGTCTCATTTAAATTATGCATCTTAAACGTGTTCTGCGGTGGGCTGGAGCCCTGCTCATGATTTGTTCCTGCCTTGCGCCCTGTGCCGGCTGGGATTGGCTCCAGCAGACCCCCGTGACCCTGTGTTAGGATATAGCGGTTTGGATAATGGATGGATGGATCTTAAAGGTGTTATAATGCTTTGTGAATGGAATAAGGGTAAAGGCATATAAATTATCAAGTTAAATATCCATCCATCCATTTTCCAACCCGCTGAACCTGAACACATGGTCACGGGGGTCTTCTGGAGCTAATCCCAGCCAACACAGGGCACAAGGCAGGAACCAATCCCGGGCAGGGTGCCAACCCACCGCAGGACACACACAAACACACCCACACACCAAGCACACACTAGGGCCAATTTAGAATCGCCAATCCACCTAACGTGCATGTCTTTGGACTGTGGGAAGAAACCAGAGCGCCCGGAGGAAACTCCATGCAGACACGGGGAGAACATGCAAACTCCACGCAGGGAGGACTTGGGAAGTGAACCCAGATCTCCTTACTGCGAGGCAGCAGCACTACCACTGTGCCACCGTGCAGCCCAAGTTAAATATATACAATACAATACAATTTATTTTTGTATAGCCCAAAATCACACACAAAGTAGCGCAATGGGCTTTAACAGGCCCTGCCTCTTGACAGCCCCCCAGCCTCGACTCTCTAAGAAGGCAAGAAAAAACTTCCAAAAAATCCCTTGTACGGAAAAAATAAAGAAACCTCGGAAAAGGGAGTTCAAAAAGAGACCCCTATCCAGATAGATTGGGTGTGCAGTGGGTGTCAAAGAGGTGGGGGTCAATACAATACAATACACAGAGCAGAACAAATCTTTAATACAGTGTAACAATACAAATTTTACAAGTATGGAGCAGAATTTAACAGCAGATGATATCCCATAATATGATTTGGATTTGTTTAGAGTCCTGGAGACCTCGGCCATCAAGCTGCCTCCCCCTACTGGCCATTCCACAGCTGACACATTGCTTGGCCAGCCAATCCGATGAAAGGACCCCTCTACCTGATGATTCCTGCAATCCTCCATCAGTGATGACTTTACCTTTGGCATGCAAAACACCTTGGCAGGTGGGCCGTGGCACCAAGTGCCACATTTGAGTACCGAGAAGAGAAACAGAATAGGTGAGGGTTAGTAACAAATTCTAACTATCATATGACTTATGTTTTAGTGCTAATGACTAACAACAGAGATGCGGTCTGTACAGTTAATCAGCAGCTCTAGTCAGGGTGTGCTAAACTGAAGTTGTGAGTCTTCAGCCGGGATTTAAAAGCTGAGACCAAAGGGGCATCTCTTATAGTAGCAGGCAGACCACTCCACAGTTTAGGGGCCCCGTAACTAAAAGCTCGACCCCCCACTGTTATTTTATTAATCCTTGGAATCATAAGCAGACCGGCATCTTGAGATCTTAATGTGCACTCAGGTTTGTAAGTCATGATAAGTTCAGACAAGTAAGCTGGACCTTGGCCATTTAATGCTTTATATGTTAAAAGGAGGATTTTGAAATCTGACCTAAACTTAACCGGGAGCCAGTGTAAGGGTTTAAGAACTGGAGTTATGTGTTCGTATTTTCTTGCTCTTGTAATAATTCTTGCAGCATATACAGTATATATAATATTATATTAAATATAATGTAATATTTATAAATAATTATATACATATACATATATATATGATTATAATTATAAATAATTAATTATGTAGACATTAAAAACAAAAATGTTATTTGATATACATACAAACCTACACTATATATCAAAATAATGAACAGAATATGAAATTCCTTCTGATGTAATCAGAGGGAACCCCCCCCCCCCCAAATTTTCCCATTTACAACAGACTGGAAATGAATCAATTGAATCAAATAATTCACAATAATTGATTTGCTTAAATGGGTAGTTTAAAAGAATCATATCTATAAAGTGAATCAAAATGCCCATCACTAAATCTAAATTTTCATCATGGACTTCAGTGTTAATGATTGCAGTTCACCATCTATTGCAATTTACTTAGTAATGCATGTAGTAATAAAATGCATTGTATTTTTCATTCCAACTGATGGAGCATCACAAACATATGTAGTTAAAAATGCATTACCATAGTTATTTATGATGCACCATCTATTGGAATGACTAATGCATATGCATATTTCTTTTTGTGTTTTATGTCATTTGGTACAGGATTCGTAAAAGCAGTATTAATGTTTGTGATGCACCATTTGGAATGACAAGTGAAATGCGTTTTATTACTACAAATGTCTGTGATGCGCCATCTGTTGGAATGACAAATACAATGCATATGTCTCTTTTATATGGCATTTGGTATGGAAATTGCAAAAGCAGAAGTAATGTTTATGATGTGCCATCTATTGGAATGATGAATGCAATGTATTTTATTACTATAATTGTCTATCATGTACTATCTGTTGGAATGACAATTGCAATGCACCAAGGAGCTGGTGGTGGATTTTAGGAGGCCCAGACCCCTCATGGACCCCGTGATCATCAGAGGTGACTGTGTGCAGAAAGTGCAGACCTAAAAATACCTGGGAGTGCAGCTGGATGATAAATTAGACTGGATTGCCAATACTGATGCTCTGTACAAGAGACGACAGAGCCGACTATACTTCCTTAGAAGGCTGGTGTCCTTCAACATCTGCAATAAGATGCTGCAGATGTTCTATCAGACGGTTGTGGCGAGCGCCCTCTTCTACGCAGTGGTGTGCTGGGGAAGCAGCATTAAGAAAAAAGACGCCGCACGCCTGGACAAACTGGTGAGGAAGGCAGGCTCTATTGTAGGCATGGAGCTGGACAGTTTAACATCTGTGGCAGAGCGACGGGCGCTCAGCAGGCTCCTATCAATTATGGAAAATCCACTGCATCCACTAAACAGTGTCATCTCCAAACAGAAGAGCAGCTTCAGCGACAGACTGCTGTCACCGTCCTGCTCCACTGACAGACTGAAAAAATCGTTCCTCCCCCAAACTATACGATTCTTCAATTCCACCCGGGAGGTAAACGTTAACATTATATAAAGTTATTGTCTGTTTTTTTTTGTTTTTTTTTACCTGCATTATTATCAATCTTTAATTTAATATTATTTTTTTGTATCAGTAAGGTGCTGCTGGAGTATGTGAATTTCCCCTTGGGATTAATAAAGTATCTGTCTATCTATCTATCTATCTATCTATCTATCTATCTATCTATCTATCTATCTATCTATCTATCTATCTATCTATCTATCTATCTGTTGTATGCCATTTGGTATAGGGATTCATAAATGCAGAGTTAATGTTTGTGATGTGCCACCTGTTGGAATGACAAATTAAATGTATTTTATTAGTGAAAATATCTGTGATGCACCATCTGTTGGAATGATGAATGCAATGCATATGCCTCTGTTATATGCCATTTGGTATGGGTTTTGTAAAAGCAGAGTTAATGTTTTTGCAGTGCCATCTGTTGGAATACCAAATGCAATGCATTCTATTACTACAAATGTCTGTGGTGCACCATCTGTTGAAATGACAATTGCAATGTAATTATCTCTGTTATAAGTTGTTTGGTATGGGATTTGTAAAAGCAGAGTTAATGTTTATGATGCACCATCTGTTTGAATGACAAAGATATAACAACTGGTCAGTCAGTCAGTCATTGTCCAACCCACTATATCCTAACACAGGGTCACTGGGGTCTGCTGGAGCCAATCCCAGCCAACACAGGGCGGAAGGCAGGAACAAACTCCGGGCAGGGCGACAGCCCACCGCAGTATAGCAACTGGTTGGATACACAGATACACAAACACAGACATTTGTTTTTTTTTTGCTCAGTGGATAATTTAGCGGGCAGGGCTATGCACGCCACCTTAGTGCACTTTGTGAAAAGAAGGCAAACAAGTGAATCTGGCACACTGTCCGTCATTTCTGACACACTGCTTGGCATGCTGTCATGTTTTGGGTCTGGGAGTGAAACCACAGTGATTATCAGTCAGTGGGTTCAGAATTTCAGGCAGAGCACATCCACCATCACCATCTGACCTGTGATAGCAAATGGATAATTAGCACAGATTTAGTGGCGTTAAAGTAGGATTCAGGCTGCATAAATTAACTGGCTCATTTGCATACATTATCCCTTTCCTTCGCATATGGTAGCTCTTTCCTGCCTGTTCTCTATACATGTTTGATTATTTTCACTGAGGTGTGTTTAAGTGACAGCTGTTAAAGCGGAATACAATTAACAGCAAACAATTAAGGAAGGAAAGGGAAGCCATTAGCTTGGGTGTTCTTCACTAAACAATGCTGATGGAACATAAAGGCTGGTATAGAGGCAAAAATACATCTGGCCAGATATTAGAAGTTACAAGATGCTAGAAGGGAATCAAGACAAGGCTAACACCTTAAACCAGTTCACCTTCTTCCAATGGCCAGTCTCCCCACACCATTTCTATATCATACCACTAGTATGGCCAGTAATGAGTCCAAACCTGACCATCAGTATAGGCTGTCTATAACCGATGACCAAGTGAGGACACAACTAGGCAGAATACAATCAGGAAAAGCCGTAGGACCAGATGGATTCATTCCTCGAGTATTTGAGGCCTGTGCTGACCACCTTTAGGGTGTCCTCTGTCACATAATCAGTCTGTCACTATGGCTGCAGAAAGTGCTACTACTGTGGAAATCATCCTCCATTGTAAGGGGGACACCTCTCCGCCTCATGATTACAGACCAGACATCTTGAAGACCCTTGAGAGACTGGTCCCAAACTACATGAGTCCTCTTAGGGTAGATGACCAGGACCCACTGCTCTTCGCTTATTGGAGTAAAGACTGGAGTGGAAGATGAAATTATCTACCTGCTCCACAAGGCTGGGCAAAGCTGGTAGCCCCGTGAGGATTAACTGTTTTGAATTCTCCAGTGTCTTCAATACCATCCAGCCATCTCTATTACGGGATAAGCCCAGAGATATGTGGTGTGCTGCTTAATGGACCCTCTGTCAGGCACATCGCAGTTTGTGACACTCAAGGACTGTGTGAGCAACACTGCAACACCACAAGGAACAGGACTGTCACCAGGTCTCATCATTCTGTGCACCTCTGACTAGAAACAGAGCAGCAGGTCAGGTCACTTGCAGTAAATTCTCAGGTGATTTTGCACTTATGGGGTCAACCGATAAGGGGGATGAGCCAAAGGAGAGGAATCAGGAGGGGGGACTTTGAGAACCGTCTGAATCTCAACATCCGCAAAAACCAAAGAACGGCTTATTGACTTTCACAGCACCAAAGAGTGTCTGTGTCTGGTCACCATTTGTGACGAAGAGGTGGTGCACTTGGGGGTCCACATCAGTGACAGTCTGGACTCATCTAGAAATACAGAGGAGCTAGAGAGGGAAAGGCACAGCAGACTCTTTTGCACATTTAACGTCCTCTCCATGTTCTGTAACTTTGTGAGAGCCAGTGGTGTGCTGGGCTAGTAACATCACGTCAAGAGAGGAGCATCGAATCAGCAAACTAATTGAAACGACGGGTTCAGCTATGTGACACACTCTGGATCTGCTGTAGATAGTAGTGGTGAAGGAGAGGATGAAAATGAAGACCAAACTGAGTGCCACTATGAACAACACTGCACATCCTCTCTGTGACACACCAGCACTGAGGACTTCTAGCCAACAAATCAGTCAGCAGAAAGGTGTGAAGAAACACAATGGGGGTTCCTTCATACCAACAGCAATATGCCTGTATAGCGCCTCACTGGGACTGGGAATGCAAGGTCAAAAACTTTCATTCTTTCTTGTTAGTGATTCTGGTCTGTATTTGAGAAAGGGTTTGATGCTTGTCATAATAATATTTATTTATTGAGCTTCAGTGAAAAGCAAAACTTCCCCCTGAGAAAAAAGGAGTGCTATCTATCTATCTATCTATCTATCTATCTATCTATCTATCTATCTATCTATCTATCTATCTATCTATCTATCTATCTATCTATTATATAGTGCCTTTCACATCTATCTATCTATCTATCTATCTATCTATCTATCTATCTATCTATCTATCTATCTATCTATCTATCTATCTATCTATCTATCTATCTATCTATCAATATATCTATATATCTGTGATGGTATCCAGAAGGTTGCCAGTTCAAATCCCCATCACTGCCAAAAGAGATCCTACTCTATGGACCCTTGAGCATGACCCTTAACCTGTAATTGCTCCAGGGGTGCTGTACAATGGCTGACCCTGTGCTCTGACTCCCAATGGGTATATGAAAACTAACAAATTCCTAATACAAGAAATTGTATCCTCATAGCAGTGGTAGTGCTGCTGCTTTGAAGTAAGGAGATTGTGGGTTCACTTCCCGGGTCCAACTTGTGTGGAGAATGCTTTGAGTTGTGAGAAAAGCGCTATATAAATGTAAAGAATTATTTATTGTTATTATTATTATCTAGTGCCTTTCATATATATCTATCTATCTATTATATAGTGCCTTTCGTATCTATCTATCTATCTATTGTGGGACATGGCCAGCCTTTAATCCCGGCCAAAACCCCAAGGCCGCCAGGTGGAGCCCTGCCTGCAACATAGAGGTGCCCCGAGTTCCAGCAGGGCATCATGGACAGTGGAGTTTTTCATCACAGCCCTGCTGGATACCATGGGGACCTCCAGAGGATGCTGCAGGAAGGCCCAGAGACTTTGGTTTCACCTATAACCCGGAAGTACAGTGCATCCAGAAAGTATTCACAGCGCATCACTTTTTCCACATTTTGTGATGTTACAGCCTTATTCCAAAATTGATTAAATTCATTTTTTTCCTCAGAATTCTACACACAACACCCCATAATGACAACGTGAAAAAAGTTTACTTGAGGTTTTTGCAAATTTATTAAAAATAAAAAAACTGCCCATGTACATAAGTATTCACAGCCTTTGCTCAATACTTTGTCGATGCACCTTTAGCAGCAATTCCAGCCTCAAGTCTTGTTGAATATGATGCCACAAGCTTGGCACACCTATCCTTGGCCAGTTTTGCCCATTCCTCTTTGCAGCACCTCTCAAGCTCCATCAGGTTGGATGGGAAGTGTCGGTGCACAGCCATTTTAAGATCTCTCCAGAGATGTTCAATCGGATTCAAGTCTGGGCTCTGGCTGGGCCACTCAAGGACATTCACAGAGTTGTCCTGAAGCCACTCCTCTGATATCTTGGCTGTGTGCTTAGGGTTGTTGTCCTGCTGAAAGATGAAGCGTCGCCCCAGTCTGAGGTCAAGAGCGCTCTGGAGCAGGTTTTCATCCAGGATGTCTCTGTACATTGCTGCAGTCATCTTTCCCTTTACCCTGACTAGTCTCCCAGTTCCTGCCGCTGAGAAACATCCCCACAGCATGATGCTGTCACCACCATGCTTCACTGTAGGGATGGTGCCAGGTTTCCTCCAAACGTGATGCCTGGCATTCACACCAAAGAGTTCAATCTTTGTCTCAGCAGACCAGAGAATTTTCTTTCTCATGGTCTGAGAGTCCTTCAGGTGCCTTTTGGCAAACTCCAGGTGGGCTGCCATGTGCCTTTTACTAAGGAGTGGCTTCCGTCTGGCCACTCTACCATACAGGCCTGATTGGTGGATTGCTGTAGAGATGGTTGTCCTTCTGGAAGGTTCTCCTCTCTCCACAGAGGACCTCTGGAGCTCTGACAGAGTTACCATCGGGTTCTTTGTCACCTCCCTGACTAAGGCCCTTCTCCCTCGATTGCTCAGTTTAGATGGCCGGCCAGCTCTAGGAAGAGTCCTGGTGGTTTCGAACTTCTTTCACTTACGGATGATGGAGGCCACTGTGCTCATTGGGACCTTCAAAGCAGCAGAACTTTTTCTGTAACCTTCCCCAGATTTGTGCCTCGAGACAATCCTGTCTCAGAGGTCTACAGACAATTCCTTTGACTTCATGCTTGGTTTGTGCTCTGACATGAACTGTCAACTGTGGGACCTTATATAGACAGGTGTGTGCCTTTCCAAATCATGTCCAGTCAACTGAATTTACCACAGGTGGACTCCAATGAAGCTGCAGAAACATCTCAAGGATGATCAGGGGAAACAGGATGCACCTGAGCTCAATTTCGAGCTTCACGGCAAAGGCTGTGAATACTTATGTACATGTGCTTTCTCAGTTTTTTTATTTTTAATAAATTTACAAAAATCTCTTTTTTCACGTTGTCATTATGGGGTGTTGTGTGTAGAATTCTGAGGAAAAAAATGAATTTAATCCATTTTATAATAAGGCTGTAACATAACAAAATGTGGAAAAAGTGATGCGTTGTGAATACTTTCCGGATATACTGTACGTCTTAGTCACGGCGATAGAGGGAATGACATACTTCCGGGATGAAGAAGAGGACTTTTGATCTGACCCGGAAGTGATAGGAAGTCACGTGGACTGAGGGATTGGAAACACTTCTGGGTCAAGGACTATAAGAGGACTGTGTGAGATCCCAGACATTGAGCTGAGCTGGGTGGAAGGGTGGCAACGCGTCTGGGAGTGAGGAGGATTGATTATTGATTGTGTTATTGTTTATATGAGTATTTTGGAGATTATCTATCTTTTATATAGTGCCTCTGAAATCTATCTATCTATCTATCTATCTATCTATCTATCTATCTATCTATCTATCTATCTATCTATCTATCTATCTATTACAACAACCAGACATGGTCAAATGTGTTGGTCCCCTTCCAGCTGACTGAAGAAGTGCTGTCTGCCTCCTGAAAAGTGATGGAATGAGAAGCCCTTGTCCCCTGTGTACCTGCATGCTTTGAAAATGTCATCAAGTAAAGCAAAGCAAGTGTGACAAGAGATCAAGTGTTGCTTTCTTTGACAAAGATCTTTTAAAATGGCCTGGACACATTTGTTGGGACCTCTAGAAAAGATTCCACATTATTGGATTCGAGTGATTTTTCAAACTCTCTGTTTTCTTGAATTTGCATCACACACGTCTCCAATTATTTTAACGGCCATTCAGCTGTTCCAAATGGAGAAAGGTTGTCACTTTGCTCTTTGGTGTCCGTTGCGTGTCCTTTGCTGAACATGGACAAGAGAAAGCAAAGCAGAGAGTTGTCTGAGGAGATCAGAAAGAAAATGATAGACAAGGAAAAATTGAAACGGAAAATGACAAATATTACCCCATTCTATAAAAAGGGCAACCTTAAGTGTGATGTCCAGCAGGGGTTAATGCTAGGGCCACTACTATTGTTAATATCTATAAATGATAAGTAACAAGCTGGTTAAGTTTTCAGATGATACCAAAATAGGTTGCTTAGCAGATAATCTCAAATCCTTTGACTCATCACAGAAGGACTTGGACAGCAGACAGGCTTGGGCAGATTTATGGACAAAAAAATTTAATGTCAGTAAATGTGAAGAATTACAAATAGGAAGTGAATATGTGAAGTTTGATTACACAATGGGAGGTCGGAAAATCGAGAGTCCACCTCATGAGGAGGATTTAGGAGTCGTAGTGGACTCTAAGCTATCAGCTGCCAGACAGTGTTCAGAAGCCATTAAGATGGCTAACAGAATGTTAGGTTATATAGCGCCTTGACGTGTGGAGTACAAGTCACAGGAGGTTCTGCTCAAGCTTTATAAAACACTGGTGAGGCCTCATCTGGAGTACTGGGTGTAGTTTTGGTTTCCAGGCTTCATAAAGGACATAGCAGCACAAGAAAAGGTCCAGAGAAGAGCAACTCGGCTGATTCAGGGCTACAGGGGATGAGTTATGAGGAAAGATTAAAAGAGCTGAGCCTTTAGAGAGATGAAGAGGAGACCTGACTGAAGTGTTTAAAATGGTGAAGGGAATTAGTCCAGTGGATCGAGACGGTGACTTTAAAACGAGTTCATCAAGAACACGGGGACACAGTGGAAACTTGTTAAGGGGAAATTTCACACAAACATTAAAACGTTTCTCTGTTTCTGTTTACTTTCCCTCACTCAGCAGTCGCCTTTTCTCTCCATTTTGTTCTTTCCTTTCTTTGTTGCTGTTTTCTACTTTTGTTGCACTGCTCCCTTTCTGGTGGAGGAGGCCTGGAAGGAAACATCATTAACAACTTAAAGAGAGGGCATTAAAAATCTGAGGGCCCTTTGGCAGAGCGGAAATGATTTGAGGCCACTTGGCTAGGTGCCACTTACCTTTGGTTTATCTTTTTTCATGCCGCTGTTGCTGTTTATTGCTTTTGACTTTATTAATAAACAGGGAGGGCCATGTTGACATCTGTCACACACGTGCAATAGGCAGGCAGCTAAAGGGCCTGAATAACAGTAGTACCACACCAGACCAGAGGGTGGCGAGCTGCACTGACTTTCTCTCTCAATCCTCTGCAGACCATCCACGGGAAATCCTGCACGTTTCCGGCTCCCACTGATGACGACACTTCCAGTTCCGACCTCATCGATGATGGCACTTCCGGTTACAGTCCCACCAATGATGTTACTTCCATTTCTGGGCCTACTGATGATGTCACTTCCAGTTCTCGGCTCACTGATGATGTCACTTCCTGTCGTCATCTTTGCAACCTTAAGATCAGTTCTGCTTTGGACTCACAAGCCCATTTACCCATTTGCAGCCAGGGCACAGTATATGGGTGGCTGCCGCAAACCTTTTTTTTGATGTCTTTCGAGTCTTATTGTGACACACCCTAAAATATCCCAGTCCAGTTCCAAGGCACTTGATAGGCAGACATCAGTTATTTCCATTTTCCTTCAGCTGGACGGTGGGCTTGCTAGACAATACCCTCACAGTCACAGATGAGTAAGGGTGTGGATTAAACCTACTGTCTTCTGGTCTTATCGGGTGGAGTGGTGGCTCTGAAGTTAGGGGTCTGCGCCTACAATTCGGAAGGTTGCCGGGTTCAAATTCCGTAAACGCCAGAAGTAACTCTACTCTGTTGGGACCTTGGCTCACACCACCGGTTCCCACCCAAGCTGGTTCCACTGCAGAACGTAATCCCATTTTTTTTCCTACAGGATTGATGCTTCAGTATTCATGTTTTCTGTATCTGAAGGATTTCTCAGGAATGTAACCCCCCTTGTGGATAATGAGATTCGAGTGTATAATTACACTGGTCTACAAAAAATATTTTTTATTTGATTCTGGGAACGTCAGAGCAGCTCCTTATTAAGTTTTTTACACTGATTTCATATATGAAATCGGAATTAAGCTAGCACATCAAGTTCTTGAAATACATCTCATTGACATCCATCCATCCATCCATTTTCCAACCCGCTGAATCCGAACACAGGGTCACGGGGGTCTGCTGGAGCCAATCCCAGCCAACACAGGGCACAAGGCAGGAACCAATCCCGGGCAGGGTGCCAACCCACCGCAGGACACACACAAACACATCCACACACCAAGCACACACTAGGGCCAATTTAGAAGCGCCAATCCACCTAACCTGCATGTCTTTGGACTGTGGGAGGAAACCGGAGCGCCCGGAGGAAACCCACACAGACACGGGGAGAACATGCAAACTCCACGCAGGGATGACCCAGTAAGCAAACCCAGGTCCCCAGGTCTCCCAACTGCGAGGCAGCAGCGCTACCCACTGCGCCACCGTGCCGCCTCATTGACATTTTGACACTTTTGAATATTGATAGATAGATAGATAGATAGATACTTTATTAATCCCAAGGAGAAATTCCCATACTCCAGCAGCAGCATATTGAAAAAAAAACAATATTAAATTAAAGAGTGATAACAATGCAGATATAACAGACAATAACTTTGTATAATGTTAATGTTTACACCCCGGGTGGAATTGAAGAGTCACATAGTGTGGCGGAGGAACGATCTCCTCAGTCTGTCAGTGGAGCAGGACGGTGACAGCAGTCTGTCGCTGAAGCTGCTCCTCTGTCTGGAGATGATCCTGTTCAGTGGATTCTCCAGGATTGACAGGAGTCTGCTCAGCGCCCATCGCTCTGCCACAGATGTCAAACTGTCCAACTCCGTGCCTACAATAGAGCCTGCCTTCCTCACCAGTTTGTCCAGGCGTGAGGCGTCCCTCTTCTTTATGCTGCCTCCCCAGCACACCACCGCGTAGAAGTGGGCGCTCACCACAACCGTCTGATAGAATATCTGCAGCATCTTATTGCAGATGTTGAAGGAGGCCAGCCTTCTAAGAAAGTATAGTCGGCTCTGTCCTCTCTTATACAAAGCATCAGTATTGGCAGTCTAAATATATATAACATATTTAGTATAATATACAGTATCAACACAATATCTGGAGTTTGGACTCTGTCCCACCAAAATTGTTTTGATGTGTTTATTCTAAAAACAAACCAGAAGACGATACCAGAGACACGTTAAAGTATATTTATGTCAATTTACCTCAATATAAAAGTGAGGTCAGCATGCCCAAAAATGTTGGAGGCCCTCGCTTTTGTGCTTGTACTGCACATCCGGCTCTCTTTGCAAGAACCAACAGTAGTCACCCATCATGCTCAGAGTGAATTTTTCCCCGATATCGTTTTTCCATCACCTTTATATCTTGATGAAATCCTTCCCCATGCTCATCGCTGACATCATTTAGATTTGGTGGAAAAATTTTGAGATGAAAATGTAAAAAATGATATCTTCAGTGACACTCTGGCTCCCGTAAGCTGATATACTTTCAGCATATTCTCCACAAGCTCTGCTCTGTGACTGTCAAGAAAATTCTGGACAACCCACACGAATAAGGGTGCAGATTCAGTGGGCTTCAGTTTCCCTTTGAACTCGTCGTCAAGCATCAGTTCACGGATTTCATGGCCAACAAAAACCCCTTCCTTCATTTTGGCTTCACTTTTCTCGAGACCAAACTTATTTCTTAAATGCTGAAACGCATCGCCTTTACTGTCCAGTCACCCTAGTTGTCCAAGACCTGGACCATCATAACTAAAAAATGGGACGTGCTGCTGGACGAAAACGGTTTTCAGATTTGGAGTCAGCAAGTGAAATTTGTTAAAGTAAAGATGAAAGAATCCCAGTAGCAAAATGCTTGTTGACCAGTGGAATTTAATACAGTGGAACCTTGGATTGCGAGTAACTTGGTCTGCAAGTGTTTTGTAAGATGAGCAAGAAATTTTAATAAACTTTGACTTAATGAACGAGCGAGTTCTTGCAATATGAATAGTATGTATATGCTTCGTCTACCGAGCGTCACGTGATCACAACTTCTCTCTCTCACTCACTTGTATAGTCATCATCCATGCTAGCATACGCTGTTAGTGTAACATGTCATTGTTATTATTGTATACATCCCTCCTCAGGGGGACGAGGAGTCAGCGAGTGACATCATCCATTCTGCTGTTGCTAAGTTACAAACGCAGCACCCTGAGGCGCTTGTGCTAATCTCTGGAGACTTCAACCATGTGACGCTGGACAAAACATTACCTGCCTTCTCCCAGTATGTGGATTGTAACACCCGGGGAAATAAGACTATTGATTTACTGTATGCAAACATTAAAGACGCATACACCGCCACCTCGCTGCATGCGCTTGGGAAAGCAGATCATAACCTGGTTCTGCTTCAGCCTCACTGCAAACCAAGAGTGAGGGTCCTACCTACAACCACACGCTCATTCAGGAAGTGGTCCCCTGAGGCAGAGCAGGCTCTGAGAGACTGGAACTACAGACTGGGATATCCTGCAGGGATCACATAATGAGAACATTGATGAGGTTGTTGACTGTACTACTGACTACATCAACTTCTCTATAGACATTGTAGTTCCAGTAAGAACAGTACGCTGCTATGCTAACAACAAGTCATGGATTACAAGTGACATCAAGGGCCTTTTGAACCAGAAGAAAAGGGCTTTTAAAGGCGGTGACCAGCATGAGCTCAAGCGCGTGCAGAAGGAACTCCGAGTCCAGCTCAGGGCGGCGAAGGAGCAGTACAGGAGAAAGCTGGAGCAGAAGTTGTAGAATAACAGCATGAAGGAAGTGTGGAATGGGATGAAGATCATCACTGGCTGCAGCTCGAAATGGGGTACCAGCATCGAGAGAGACGTGAAGAGAGCAAACCAGATGAACAACTTCTTTAACAGGTTTGACCACCCTAACCCACTCTCACCTCAGAGTACTGCACCCTCCACCCATCCTTCTGCTGACACCAGCATAGGAGAGAGTTTCCCTCCACCCATAATTACAGCAGCGCAGGTGAGCAGAGAGCTGGGGAAACTTTGTGCCAGCAAAGCAGCCGGTCCAGATGGAGTATCGCCACGACTGCTGAAGGTCTGTGCGCTGGAGCTGGGGAGTCCTCTACAGCGCATCTTCAACCTGAGCCTGGAACAGGGGAGAGTCTCCGAGGCTTTGGAAAACATCTTGTATCACCCCCGTCCCAAAGATATCACATCCTGGTGAGCTGAATGACTTCAGGCCTGTTGCTCTGATGTCACATGTGATGAAGACCATGGAGCGGCTGCTGCTTCACCACCTGAGGCCACAGGTCTGCCATGCTCTCGACCCTCTGCAGTTCGCATACCAGGAGAAGGTGGGAGCGGAGGATGCCATCATCTACATACTACACCGATCCCTCTCCCACTTGGACAGAGGCAGTGGTGCTATAAGAATTATGTTTCTAGACTTCTCTAGTACCTTCAACACCATCCAACCTCTGCTCCTTAGGGACAAGCTGACAGAGATGGGAGTAGATTCATACCTGGTGGCATGGATCGTGGACTATCTTACAGACAGACCTCAGTATGTGCGTCTCGGGAACTGTAGGTCTGACATTGTGGTCAGCAGCACAGGAGCACCGCAAGGGACTGTACTTTCTCCGGTCCTGTTCAGCCGATATACATCAGACTTCCAATACAAGTCATGTCACGTGCAAAAGTTCGCTGACGACACTGCTATCGTGGGCTGCATTAGGAGTGAGCAGGAGGAGGATTATAGGAATTTAATCAAGGACTTTGTTAAATGATGCGACTCAAACCACCTACAACTGAACACCAGCAAAACCAAGGACCTGGTGGTGGATTTTAGGAGGACCAGGCCCCTCATGCACCCCGTGATCATCAGAGGTGACTGTGTGCAGAGGGTTCAGACCTATAATTACCTGGGAGTGCAGCTGGATGATAAATTGGACTGGACTGCCAATACTGATGCTCTATGCAAGAGAGGACAGAGCCGACTATACTTCCTTAGAACGCTGGCATCCTTCAACATCGGCAATAAAATGCTGCAGATGTTCTATCAGACAGTTGTGGCGAGCGCCCTCTTCTACACAGTGGTGTGTTGGGGAGGCAGCATAAAGAAGAAGGACGCCTCATGCCTGGACAAACTGGTGAGGAAGGCAGGCTCTATTGTAGGCACAGAGCTGGACAGTTTGACATCTGTGGCAGAGCGACGGGCGCTGAGCAGACTCCTGTCAATCATGGAGAGTCCACTGCATCCACTGAACAGGATCATCTCCAGACAGAGGAGCAGCTTCAGCGACAGACTGCTGTCACCGTCCTACTCCACTGACAGACTGAGGAGATCGTTCCTCCCCCAAACTATGCGACTCTTCAATTCCACCCGGGGGGTAAACGTTAACATTATACAAAGATATTGTCTGTTTTTACCTGCATTTTTATTACTCTTTAATTTAATATAATGTGAATTTCCCATTGGGATTAATAAAGTATCTATCTATCTATCTATCTATCTATCTATCTATCTATCTATCTATCTATCTATCTATCTATCTAGTGTGTGAGTGAAAATGGCCCCCAAGAAGAAAAAGGTTGAAGAGGAAGGTGGTAAGAAGAAGGAAGAAGTTAAGAAGAAAGTCATTGAGAAGCACGAACATTGCAAGTGGCCAACATTGCAGGATTTTATAAGTCTACATCGATGATTTGCACAATATTAAAGAAGACAGAAGAAATAAGGGGAAATAATAATAAGAAATGGAAAAGTTACTTCTCGTGTGATTACATGAGTTGTAGTCCTACACAATAACCTTCCTCCTCCTCCTCCTCTCTCTTGTCTTCCTCACACTAGCCACGATTCATTTCAAAAGTAAAGTGCAGGTTAATTTGTTTTATGTATTTTTACTTTGTAGCGGTCCGGTGCCGCTAAGATTCACACCATCAAGATGACGGTGATTTATTTATTTTTATAGAGGATCCCAGGGATGCTCTTAGCCTTGGCCCGACCCGCACACACTCACAAACAGAAACAAAATAAAGCACACTGGGAACTAACAACAATTATAGAATATAATGAAATTAAATAATATAAATGAAAACAATAATACCACCCTAGTACCCCTACGGTGATATTACATTAAACACAAAAACACAATTCCACACAGCAAAGTCCAAGGAATACCACACCGGATGTAATGAGAGATGACGAGAGTAAGTCCAGAGATCTGTATGTTGAAAGGGAATGAAAATACAGTCCCACCGGTAGACACTGTAAGGGTGAAGACGGGTGGACGGTTCAGGAGCGCTCCTATATTTGCAGGTAAGCCATGAATCCAGAATCAGACGATCCAGACCCCAACAACGAATACAATCCAGGACACAGCGACTAAATATGGCTTAATTAACAGAAGGAAGTCCGACAGGTAAACGAAACACAAAATACAACAACAAAAAAACACTCTCCCCTTTCGGACACCTGCCCTCCTTTTAAACCCTTCTGACCACCTTTGACCCCAACAGCCCCTGCAGGGACTGCTGGGAGATGCAGTTTTAACTAATCATAGCACTGCTACAACTTTATATTTTGTATTAATCATCTTTATATTAATATTTGTGAGTTGTGAAATGAATGATCTGAGTTTCCATTACTTCGTATGGGGAAATTCGCTTTGATATCCAAGTGCTTTGGATTACAAGTATGTTTTCCGGTGTTCTAACGATTTGTCCTACTTTGTCGAAGTATCCTACCGTAGTTTATTTCGACACATATATCTATCGATCGTTATAATAAATAACACTAACTAAACATCCTACCGAAAGAGACACAGCCTGATGCAAAGATTTCACAAGACGGTCATTACTTGTGCATTGATACAATGGCCTGTACAAGATTAAAAGTCACACATGCAAAATATACAACTTATAAAATGTTGACAGTAAATACCTATGCAGTAAACTGTAATAAATGCATTAATGTAGTAAGGCTAAGAAAAGCATACATATTACTGAAATACAGTTGGTAAGCTTCGAGAAAAGTTGTGTAATTTTGGTCTGTGCATGCGTAGTATCAGTGAGTTGATCATTTCGATGGGTAGGGTGTTTCGTTAGAACACCGGAACAAATTATGCTCGCAATCCAAGGTTCCGCTGTATTTCAGTAAGGTCAGAGAACTGAGTCCCTGAATGCACTTGAGTGTTCTAGAATGCGTAAATTTTCTAACCTTTTTTTAAAATGGGATAACCTACTCCGGGCGGCACGGTGGCGCAGTGGGTAGCGCTGCTGCCTTGCAGTTGGGACACCTGGGGACCTGGGTTCGATTCCCGGGTCCTCCCTGCATGGAGTTTGCATGTTCTCCCCGTGTCTGCGTGGGTTTCCTCCGGGCGCTCCGGTTTCCTCCCACAGTCCAAAGACATGCAGGTTAGGTGGATTGGCGATTCTAAATTGGCCCTAGTGTGTGCTTGGTGTGTGGGTGTGTTTGTGTGTGACCTGCGGTGGGTTGGCACCCTGCCCGGGATTGGTTCCCTGCCTTGTGCCCTGTGTTGGCTGGGATTGGCTCCAGCAGACCCCCGTGACCCTGTGTTCGGATTCAGCGGGTTGGAAAATGGATGGATGGATGGATGGATAACCTACTCCTCTCTGCTTGTCTTAATATCGAACAGGATTGTTAACAAAAACAATCCCAGAATTTTCAGCACTTTTTGAAAGTGATCTGTTACACCCTCACATTTTCTCCACAATGGAGGTTTTTTGTCACAACGGTCCCCTTAACCACAGAAATGAATCTAATATCAGTTGGTGCTTTTAGAAATGGCTCCACTGGGTTTAGGAACTCCTCAATGTGCTCCCTGTATTTTTGACAGTATCCCAAGTTTTGAAGTCAACAGCTCCTTGTACTTACTGGAAAAAAATTTGGCAAACTTCTCACCTCTGCATCCTGAATCGTTGAATGTTTGGCCAGAAATTTGTTTGTTGGGATCGCCTGATTTTCAGTCTCCTGGGTATGACGTTCATCTGCAACAGGGGGTGGCTGGCAGGATTGGCACTCCAGCCACTGTAAAAAAACCCTCACAGATGCCTGTTTAATGTGATAAATTCACCCACAAAGTCTACCACCCCGGAGATATTACTAAGTTCAAGTTCAAAGTTTATTGTCATAAAGTAAGGAAACACGTTTCCCTGTACAATGAAATTATTTCTTTGCTGTCCACACCAAATGACAAAACCAATGTATAAAGATAAACATAAATAATAAGTAGCAAATAGGTAATAAGTAACAGAGGCAACATAAAGTATAAAAACAGAATAGAAATATAAAGTGTAACGTGCAGGTTGGTGTGTGATGGACAAGTCAAAAACAGTTGTGTGAGGTCGATAGAGTGAGGTGGCCCATGGTTATAAACTCCAGTCAGTTATTTAGGAGTCTAATGGCCTTGGGAAAGAAAGAGTTTTTTAGCTTGGAAGTCCTGCATTTCATACGTCTGTACCTCCTGCCTGAGGATAGAAGAGTGAACAGTTCGTGTTGGGGGGGTCCCTGAGGATCGAGGCAGTTCTCCCACGTACTCTGCAGTTGTAGATGCTCTCCAGACAGGGCAGTGAGTTTCCTGGTGATCTTCTCAGCAGTCTTTCCCACTCTCTGCAGGTGTTTGTGGTCCATAGCAGTAGTGTTGCTGTACCACACGGTGATGCAGCTGGTCAGGATGCTCTCAACAATGCAGCTGTAAAAGTTGCCAAGGATCTCAGTCGACATACCAAACTTCCTCAGCCTCCTCAGAAAGTGCAGCCATTGTTGAGCCCTCTTGACCAGCTGTGTGGTGTTAAGTGTCCAAGTGAGGTCCTCACTGATGTAGACGCCCAGGTATTTAATGCTGCTCACCCTTTCCACTTCAAGCCCTCGGATGAGGTTTCCTCTCCTTCCTCATATCCACTACCATCTCCTTCGTCTTGTCTGTGTTGAGGGTGAGGTTGTTGTCCTCACACCATAACGCCAGACTGTCCACCTCCCTCCTGTAGGCCTCCTCATCCCCGCCAGTGATGCGTCCAATCACTGCGGTGTTATCTTCAAACTTTAGGATGATTTTATCTTTGTGGGAGGTGACACAGTCGTGGGTAAACAGGGTGTAGAGGATGGGGCTGAGGATGCATCCCTGTGGGGTGCCTGTGTTTGTGATAATGGTGGCTGAAATCCTATTACCAATCCTGACAGACTGGGGCCTGCCAGTCAGAAAGTCTAGGAGCCAGTCACAGAGGGTGGGGTGCAGGCCAAGTGCAGATGCAGAAAAAGCATCTGATGCAGTTGAATGGAACTACCTTTTCACTACATTGGAGAAATTTGGGTTGGGCCTGAACATTTGTGCATGGATTAAACTATTGTATACCAGTCCAGAAGCTTCACTTTGTATTAACAACATTAATTTCAGACTACGGGCGGCACGGTGGCGCAGTGGGTAGCGCTGCTGCCTCGCAGTTGGGAGACCTGGGGACCTGGGTTCACTTCTCGGGTCCTCCCTGCATGTTCTCCCCGTGTCTGCGTGGGTTTCCTCCAGGCGCTCCGGTTTCCTCCCACAGTCCAAAGACATGCTGGTTAGGTGTATTGGCGATTCTAAATTGGCCCTAGTGTGTGCTTGGTGTTTGCGTGTGTCCTGCGGTGGGTTGGCACCCTGCCCGGGATTGGTTCCTGTGTTGGCTGGGATTGGCTCCGGCAGACCCCCGTGACCCTGTGTTCGGGTTCAGCGGGTTGGAAAATGGATGGATGGATGGATTTCAGACTACTTCAAACTGGAACGTGGTATTAGACGAGGATGCCCCCTGTCACCACTGCTGTTTGCAATTGCCATAGAGCCACTGGCAGTTCACTGTCGAAATGCTTATGAGATAAAGGGGATTATCAGAGAAGGACTACACTACATGCAGATAATATGGTACTGTATATATCAGACCCACAAAACACTGTGCCTGCCGTCCTAACAGCACTAACAAAATTTCAAAAGATTTTTACATGCATACAAAACTTAGACCCTCCATTCTCCCTACCTTCATATCCATGAGCAAGCCACTTAACCTGTACAGTACTTGAAAAGCACAATATAAAAGTAACAAGCTTATGGTTAGCAATTCCAAAATGGCCACCTTCTGAGTGGTTTCTGCTGCCTTGTACCCAGTGCTGCCAGGACAGGCTCCGGCCTTCTGCGGCCCTTAACTGGATTAAAGAGGCTTGCAAATGTGATGTAACTAAGACTGAAGTCTTTCTTCACAAAAAGATCAAACAACAGAGTTGTGGAGTTAAAATGGAACAACTTTTGTCAACTTTTAGAAATTATTTAGATGCCGCTCAGCTTTTAGCCAACCAAATGGGCTGCAAACAAACTGAATGACTTCCTCTCATTTGTGAGACGTCTTATGTGTAATTCCTCTAGCACAATCTGTGGTCTAGTGACCCACGTCCTGCTTACAGAGGAATTGAAGCATTACACTCATCCAAATCTATTCCTCAGAGAGTCGCAGTCAGTGGGGGCTGAAGGAACTCTCCTTACGGATGACACTGCAGTTGTGACCTGCTGGGATGGCTACTTTGAGCAGTTGTTCAAAGCTGATCATCTGGCTAGGACGTTGGATATCTCTGGGTTCACGGTTCTTGAGGCTGATCCTCCAGTTAGCTGTGAACCACCCAATCTCACTGAGATCGCACAGGTGGTGAACCAGCTGAGGGGAGGCTGACGGTGCTGTGATCTTCGTGGAGTCAATGGAGGCTCTGATAGGAGCGCTTGAGAGACTGAGTGAGGAGTCTGAGTGTCTGGGCTTGTGAGGGTCCTGATAAAAACCAACATCCAGGCCTTCATACTACCTTAGAAGGTTGGCGTCCTTCAACATCTGCAATAAGATGCTGCAGATGTTCTATCAGACAGTTGTGGCGAGCGCCCTCTTCTACGCAGTGGTGTGCTGGGGAGGCAGCATTAAGAGGAAAGACGCCTCACGTCTGGACAAACTGGAGAGGAAGGCAAGCTCTATTGTTGGCATGGAGCTGGACAGTTTAACATCTGTGGCGGAGCGAAGGGCGCTCAGCAGGCTCCTATCAATTATGGAGAATCCACTGCATCCACTGAACAGGATCATCTCCAGACAGAAGAGCAGCTTCAGCGACAGACTGCTGTCACTGTCCTGCTCCACTGACAGATTGAGGAGATCGTTCCTCCCCCAAACTATGCGACTCTTTAATTCCATCCGGGGGGTAAACGTTAACATTTAACATTATACAAAGTTATTGTCTGTTTTTCACCAGTATTATTATCATTCTTTAATTTAATATTATTTATTGTATCAGTATGCTGCTGCTGAAGAATGTGAATTTCCCATTGGGATTAATAAAGTATCTATCTATCTATCTATCTATCTATCTATCTATCTATCTATCTATCTATCTATCTATCTATCTATCTATCTATCTTTAATGACCTCTTGGGCAAAGCCATCAGCAGTGTGTCTGTCTGTGGAGAGAGTGTCGACCTCATCGAGAGCTTTACTTAACTCAGCAGTGATATTCATGTGACTCTGGTGACTCTTCCTATGAAGTCAGTAGATGGATTGGGAGAGCATGGGGGGTCATGAGGTCGCTGGAAAGAGGTGTGTGGTGCTCCCGATATCTCTGCAAAAGAACGAAGGTCCAAGTCTTTAGAGTCCTGGTGCTTCATGTCTTGCTATATGATTGTGAGACATGGACGCTATCCAGTAACCTGAGATGAAGACTGCACTCCTTCAGTACTGTGTCACTCCGGAAAATCTTTGGGTATTGTTGGTTTGACTTTGTGTTGCTCATGGAGTCCCGAATAAAGCACATTACCAGCATTGTGAGGGAGCGTCAGTTTCGGCACTACGGTCATGTGGCGCATTTCCCCGAGGGAGATCCAGCTCGTAAGATCCGAGTAACTGGACCAGGTCAAGGGGTCACCCATGTAACACCTGGCTGTGGCAGACAGAGGGTCATTTCCGAAAGATGGGACTGGACCATGCATGCTCCCCAACTTGACTTGACTTGACTTATGTGTAACACCGATATGACCCTCGAGTGAGTCACTTCACCCACCTCGGCGCACAACAGAAATATGGAAACTGTTACACTGAACCTTTCAAGTACATTTTGGCATTTCTAGTCTCAGAATCAATTTGACTAAAAGTCCGCACTTTCCAGTGGATTCTCAAGCACACAATATTAGATTGGACACCTTTCCTTTTATCATTGCAGATCAGCTTAAGTACCTGGGGGTAAACATCACAAGTAAACATAAAGCTTTTTATCAACAAAATTTTGCCGTCTATATGGAAAAAATTAAGCAAGATTTGAATAGATGGTTGACCCTTCATCACACTTTAGCAGGAAGAATTAACATTGTTAAGATGAATATCCTTCCTAAGCTTCTCTATCTATTTCAAAACATTCCAATATACATCAGTAAATCATTTTTTAAGACGTTAGATTCAACCATAACCTCATTTATTTGGAATTCGAAACATCCACCTATTCAAAGAGCGACCCTACAAAGACTTAAGGCAGAAGGTGGCATGGCACTACCTAACGTTCAGTTTTATTACTGGGCAGCAAATATACAAGCGATAAAAACCTGGACATGGACACAAATAGATGAGGCCTGGTCTGCAATAGAAATAAAATCCTGCAATACTTCTTTATATTGTTTGCTTTGTACCCCAATAAGTACAAGTCATCGCCAATATACTAACAACCCAATTGTGCTCCACTCACTCAGAATATGGAACCAATGCAGGAAGCATTTTAAGATAGAGTAGCTTTTATCTGTGCCACCTCTGCATGATAACCACCCTTTACCACCATATCAAACGTATGCAGTTTTTAATGTCTGGAAAAAAATTGGGATTAAATCACTTAGAGATCTGTACACAGACGACATCTTCACATCATATAAACAATTACACTCCAAATTTAACTTTCCAGCTACACATTTCTTTCACTACCTTCAAATTTGAAACTTTGTTAAACAGAACCTGCCCAATTTCCCTCACCTCCCACCTACTTCTATACCGGAAAAAATATTTACAGCATTTTTGTAATATAGAAAAATATTTTAAAGTCCCTCCTTTTCAAAAATTCCAGAGTACAGCGGGAAAAGGATCTTTCAGTCAACATCTCAGAAAAGGAGTGAAAGGTAGTCATACACAGAATTCAGTCGAGCTTTATATGCGCAAAGTATACAATCATTCAACTCAAAATTATCTATTGAGCACATCTGTCTCGTTTAAAATTGTCCGAAATGTTTCCAGGGCGAGATCCAACCTGAAATCATTGCAATCGAGCTCCAGCCTCACTGGGCCTCGTGCACCAAATTAACATTATTCTGGACCAAAATCTTTAAATACCTTTCAGACAGCCTTGGGGTCACAATCCCTCCTAATTCACTAACAGCTGTGTTTGGTGGGCTCACAGAGGGTCTTAAAGTGGAGAAGGACTGTGATCGCCTTTACTTCACTATTGGCACATACACTTGTCTCACTCAACTGGAAGAATCCTACTCACCTCAGTTAAGTCAGCAACTCTAAAAGCTCACATCTCTTTTCCCCAGTCAGTCTATTAAGGGACTCAGTCTTTTGTGATTACTCGCTCATTATTTGAGTATTTGCCTGACAATATACGAGGTGGATCCCCAAACCTTTCTCTTTCTCTTGTCCTTGTGTTACAACATGAAATGTCCAGTACTTTCCCCGCATGTCTTGGCTCAATCAGGGAAATTCAGTACAACTTCTTCTTTTTCTTTCGGCTGCTCCCGTTAGGGGTTGCCACAGCGGATTGTCTTCTTCCATATCTTCCTGTCCTCTGCCTCTTGTTCTGTTACAATCATCACCTGCATGTCCTCTCTCACCACATCCATAAACCTTCTCTTAGGTCTTCCTCTTTTCCTTTTCCCTGGCAGCTCCATCTTTAACACCCTTCTCCCAATATACCCAGCATCTCTCCTCTGCACATGTCCAAACCAACACAATCTCACCTCTCTGACTTTGTCATCAAACCGTCCAACTTGAGCCGACCCTATAATGTCCTTATTTCTAATCCTGTCCATCCTCGTCACACTCAATGCAAATCATAACATCATTAACCCTGCCACCTCCAGCTTTGTCTCCCATACCACCGTCTCCAACCCATATAACATAGCTGGTCTCAATACCATCCTGCAGACCTTCCCTTTCACTCTTGCTAATACCCATCTGTCACAAATCACTCCTGACATTCTTCTCCACCCATTCCACCCTGCTTGCACTCTCTTCTTCACTTCTCTTCCACAATCCCCATTACTCTGTACTGTTGATCCCAAGTATTTAAACTTCTCCACCTTCACCAACTCTACTCCCTGCATCCTCACCATTCCACTGACCTCCCTCTCATTCACACACATGTATTCTGTCTTGGTGGTCCTACTGACCTTCATTCCTCTCCTCTCTAGAGCAGATCTCCACCTCCCCAGGGTCTCCTCAACCTGCTCCCTACTCTTGCTACACATCACAATGTCATCAGCAAACATCTTAGTCCATGGGGACTCCTGTCTAATCGCGTCTGTCAGCCTGTCCATCACCATTGCAAATAAGAAAGGGCTCAGAGCTGATCCCTGATGTAATCCCACCTCCGACACTCCTGCCGCAGACCTCACCACTGTCACACTTCCCTCGTACATATCCTGTACAACTCTTACGTACTTCTCTGCCACTCCAGAGGGTAACTGATGTTATATATTATCTAAAATTGGAGGATCTGTACAAAACTTTCTAATCAATAACATTTTAGAATAAGCATTTAAATTGAAGAAGCAGATTCTCTTCCCTTTTTTTATTCTATCTATTTATTTATTTTTCCTACTACAACAACATTATTTCGCCTTATACAATTTCTTGTATTAGGAATTTGGTAGTTTTCGCATAACCCTTGGGGTCAGAGCGCAGGGTCAGCCATTGTACAGCACCACTGGAGCAATTACAGGTTAAGGGCCTTGCTCAAGGGCCCAGCAGAGCAGTGGCCTTTTTGGCAGTGACGGGGATTCGAACCAGCAACCTTCGGGATACCAGCGCAGATCCTTAGCCTCAGAGCCACCACTCCATATTTATTTCTAGATCACATTTTCATGCAAATGATGTCGCTCAAAGTGTTTTACATGATGAAGAAAGAGAAAAAAGACCAAATAAAAAATAAAATTAGGCAATACTGATTAAGATAGAAATAAAAAGTAAGGTTCAATGGCCAGGGAGGACAGAAAAACCAAAAAAAAAAAAACTCCAGACAGCTAGAGGAAAAAAAAATAAAAATCTGTAGGGGTTCTGAGGCCACGAGACCACCAAACTACCTCTAGGCATTCTACCTAACATCAATGACCTCGATCAGTCCTCATGGTTTACAGGCTTCATGTGGAAGAAGTTGATGATGATGACGGTCATGCGGACCTCTGGCCTTCCATCCATCAATGTCGTGACATCACGGTCCCCTGATCAGGTGGTGGGGGTGCAGATCAGCACCACAGAAAACCGGAAAGAGAACAGAAGAGAAAGTAGGGGTTAGTACAGATTGTGGCACCTCCATGAATGATAATAATAATTCAATGCATTTACAGAATATCAGGGTTACACTAGATAGATAGATAGATAGATAGATAGATAGATAGATAGATAGATAGATAGATAGATAGATAGATAGATAGATAGATAGATAGATAGATAGATAGATAGATAGATAGATAGATAGATAGATAGATATTCATTTTAGTATAGTAGGCAGGATAACAGATAGATAGATAGATAGATAGATAGATAGATAGATAGATAGATAGATAGATAGATAGATAGATAGATAGATAGATAGATAGATAGATAGATAGATAGATAGATAGATAGATAGATAGATAGATAGATAGATAGATAGATAGATACTTTATTAATCCCAGGGGGAAATTCACACTAAAATGAAGCTCTGAGAAAGCCATGTTAACATAATGAGTTTTTGTCAGTTTTTTACAGTGCTCCACCGTATCAGCCTGGAGAATTTCTATTGGTCAGCTATTCCAGATTTTAGGTGCATAACAGCAGAAGGCCGCCCGCCTCAGCACTTCTTTTAAGTTTAGCTCTTGGAAGTCAAAGCAGACCCTCATTTGAAGATCTAAGGTTACGATTTGGAGTGTAAGGTGAGAGGCATTCTGAGATATGGGACGGAGCAGATTATTTCATTATTTTAATTACTATTAAAGTTTTACTCTGTTGGTCTATCTCTTTTTCTCATGCGTTTGGGTTGATTTGTTTCAAAGCTACTTTTGCAAAACGTAATTTACTTGTATGGAATGCTATTTGATGTTAATAAATTCAATAACCCTGACAGTGTTCATTGTGGTGCTGAGGCTGCATGGAGGGTCATGCACTCGGATCTCAGTCAGCGCATGTTCCCAACCTCTCCCCCCAATCCCCCTCTCACTCTCTTCTGATTTGTAGTTCACACCTGTATCCAGCAGGGGGCCCCCAATTCCTTTTTTCTATTACTCCACCTGGATGGGATATCCCACCCACCCCTACCTTCTCTTGTGACATTTTCTCTAATAACATCACAATCCATTGAATGGGGTGAGGTGGAGGGTCGCAGTCAAATTACCACCCCCCGAGGACAATAAACAAATGGAATCAGTGGGATTTCAGTAGACAAGTCCCCCACAAGTGACAGAAGCGGAGATCCAGCACGGATAGACTCAGCGTGCCACTCTGCTTAATGAAGATGAGTCTGTGTTACCATCGAGTGGCGGCGGCGTGAGACATCTGTGCTCCTGCAGGAGCCGATCTTTATAAATGTGCCATTCAGATAACGCCCGTCAATTTCATTAAGCAGCAGCTTTTGTGTGATAAAGGAGTGCATCCTGCTAGGCGGGGAATAGGAGACTTGTTGCCAGCTGTCTCTATGTATTTATTTATGTATGTATGTATGTATGTATGTATGTATGTATGTATGTATGTATGTATGTATGTATGTATGTATGTATGTATGTATGTTATTTTCATTTTTCTCTCTAATGCCATTCACTCTCGTTGGCCTCATGATGGCTAACCAGTTATAGCATAACAGCTAACAATTACTGTGGCTTCATTTCAGCAGTCGACTTCTATTAAAATTGCAAATGTCAAATGGATTCCTGACCACCACTAGCCCACCAACACCCCCACTGCCAGCCTTGGCCTGCTTTTAGAACTGCAATCCCAAACATAAATAAACTAGAAATTAAAAGCAACATCCTGAAGAGCAACGGCGGCTTTCCTTATTATCAGAACGGCCGCGGGAACAAAATAACTCAGTGGAGGCCATTTG